>NC_083601.1:1563516-2188516 GCF_029168945.1 Cannabis sativa | reverse complement strand
TAAATATTAGATATCCTTAATAAACTTTAAACCGAAATTCGAATTAAATTGTTACTGAATTATTATTATTATTATTATTATTTCAGTTATAATAATAATAATAATAATAATAATAATAATAATAATAATAATAATAAAAAACCAAAACTAAACAATAAAAAATTCCAGAAGCAAATCGATATGTTATTTGTATTTAAAATAAAATAAAACCAGAATATATATCTGTATAAAACATATATATCAACATGTATAATCCAATATGTTCATGCCACTGACTTCATAAAACAAAGAAATATATATGTATATTCCTAAAAAAAAAGTTAAGCCCAAATTCAAAAGAGATCACATATAACATACATATATATTCGACGCAACATGCATAAGCAGAGAACGATCAAAGAAAAAATAAAAAAACCCAAACCAAAAACTTGAATCGGTGGATTATCGCAGAAATATATATATATTGAAAACCTTAATCGCATATACATCCAACAACAAATCTCTTTCAATTGCAATGTGTATATATATACGAAGAACTATAATCAATAAAATGTATCCAACAATCATTAAATACAAAAATAATTTAATGGAAGATCAATACTACCATAAATTCTCAAGAATTAATTTAGGGATGCTCTTGATACCACATGTTAGAATACTGTAAACTCTGAATATAGCCCTAATTAATTCAAGAGAATCAAACAATAAGATTAAGGAATAGCGGAAGCATACCGGAGTCCATAGAATCGATTTTAAATGATCTTTAATTGGTATGATCTTCCAATTTGCATCAAATCCTTTCTCTGTAACTTGAGTTTTCTCTTGGTGATGGGGATACAAGAGTGAAAAGATACGATGCAAATGGGGACCATTACCCGTTATATTACCAACAGACAAACCTGTTGGTAATATTTATTGACTATTTCTATTTGGCCCCTCATCAATATAGAAATTGTCTAATTGGTATCCACATATTAAAATATTGACAATCATGCCCTTAAGTCATAAACTTTATTCCAAAATAGACCACATAAATTTGACTTATTTATTTGATGACCCAACACACATTTTATATATACAATTGTGACCCCAATAAATTCTAACATTTTCACCTTGATTTTTCAAATGCTTTATCTCTGAGAGAAAGGAAAGTTGTCAAACCATCAAATGTTGATATCCCTCCTCGCCTTGTTTCTCACTGTTTGATATGTAGGATTTACTCTAAGAAAGGCTTCAATACCAAGCAACTGAATAACTTTATCACTACCCAATGGAGAGGTCGATTTGAAGTTACTGTATCTTCATATGAATTGGATTCTCTCATGGTTACCTTTAGCTGTGAAGGCAATTTGAGGAGGATGTTGTCAAAGGAACCTTGGCACTTTCATAATCAACATATGATTTTATGCCTACCAAGTATTCTGCAGAATACTCCTTTTAATTCTGTCACCATTACTCCTTTTTGGGTTCAAGTTTTTCGTCTACCATTTTTGAGCAAATCTGAGTCTCTTGCTCGAGTTATTGGAAATTTAATTGGCACTTTTCTAGAGGTTCGTGAGGATTCTCTTAACAAAGGATGGGGGCCCTTTCTCCGAGTTCGTGTTGGAATTGATGTGTCAAAACCTTTGCTTCGTGGATAGATGATTACTTTTTCTTGGATGGCTGATGAGTTGTGGCTTGAATATCGTTATGAAAGGCTTCCAGATTTTTGTTATGAGTGTGGAGTTGTAGGACATGTCTTTGATAAATGCCCTATATTTTTAGAGAAACTAGATGAGGGAAGAGAACCTGATCTTCCTTATGGGCCATGGATGGAAGGCTCGGCATTACTAAAATCGAGTTACGATTGCTATAGACATGATTTTTCAAAGGCAGGTTTGTGGCCTTTTATTACTCCCCTTGCATGCAACACAATTTCTCCAATCATTCCTCCCTCAAGGCCGCCTCCTGCATTGCCACCACTAATCACAAATCATGAAAAAATGGAAAGAAAATTGTTCAGTGTTTAAGTGATACTCTCTCTAAGCAAAGTGGTAAACTTCAAATTTCTCAGATCCATACTGCCCAACTGCTGCTACATATTCCCTTAATGTTGACATTGACAAACATTACAGCAAGGGATCCATTTCCTCTCCACTAACCTACTTGGAGGCTTATTTTGTAATGTCAGCACATGTCACCACAACTGCAAATTCTTCTAGCTGCCACCAAGAAAAAGAGAATCAAATAAAACCTGGTTCGCCTAGTAAGTCAATCTTCCTGTCAATGGCTACTCCTCCAGCATTCATTCATCTCTCCCCCTCACATGATAACAGTTCCCCATCCCAGCAAGATAGAGTTATTTCTATAATGTCTACAACTGTCACTACTCTCCCACATAACTGTTTGGCTGCTCACACATTAGCTACTGGTTTAGAACCTAACTTTGAATCAGCTAATGAAAACAGGTTGTCATCTTTGTTCTCCAATCGGCAAATCACTCCACTGACGGAAACAACAAATATTATGTTGCACCAAGATCCAATTCCTTCCTTTGAAATGGCACATATTTCACTATCGGATGTTGGCAATGGTGCTTCTTTGGCGAAGGTTGATGTTCAGCCTCACAAATCACCATGATTGTTGTTAGTTGGAATGCTCGGGGCTTGAGAAATCCAAGAATATTTCGTCAACTTTGTTTGCTCATCTCTCAAAATAAACATGACGTTATTTTTATTATGGAGTCTATTAGAGTTAATTCAGTTGTTTAGTTCGGTAATTCAGTTAGTATTTTCTAACTAACTTCTACCACTTGGACATGGCTATATAAAGAGGGTTGTTTCCCTTTTCTCTGTAATGTTTTTACAGGATAATAAAAAATACAATTTCTCTATTTCTGTTATGGTATCAGACGCAAACTAATACACTTTCGCTTCAATCTCTGATGGCGAGAACAAGGTCCACAGGTCCTTCCTCCTCTGACCCATCTCCGCCTACAGCTCCGGTTGTTGCTTCGATCGAATCTCCACCAGCAATTTTGCCTCCAACTCAGGATCCAAATGAGCCGCATCCCGCTCCGACCCCTTCTCCTTCGCAAGACTCTGGCTCTGACGTCAATGGCCACAATTCTGGAAATCAACCAGCTCATCGATCCACATCCGGCATCGATACGAATCACACAGTTCTTCATCGTCCTGAACGATCCCAACGAGTCGATCACAAGAGCCCATACCACCTCAACAATGGCGATCATCCTGGGTATCTTCTTGTTCCCACTCCTCTGACAAGTCAATAAAATTTCCTTTCTTGGAAACGCGCTGCCTCCATCTCCATTGCAGCAAAGAACAAAACTCAGTTCATTGATGGTACGTTACCTCGTCCCTCTCTTTCTGATCCTAATCTTAGCTATTGGATTACTTGCAATAACATGGTCATGTCTTGGATCCTTCAATCTGTTTCTCCCGACATTGCCAAGAGTATTATGTTTCAAGATAAGGCAGTCGACATGTGGAATGAACTCCATGACCGTTTCAATCATGGTGATGGCACTAGGATCTTTGAGCTCCAAACATCTATTTCCAATCTTAAACAGGGGGATTCCAATGTCACATCCTATTTCACTCGTCTCAAATCCATTTGGGATGAACTCCGCGAGTTCCAATCTTTTTCTCCCTGTGTTTGTGGATGCACCTGTGGTGCTATGAAAAAATTGCAAGACTGCTATAACAGGGATCAAACCATTCAATTTCTCATGGGCCTCAATGAATCCTATGCCCAAGTTCGAGCTCAAATTCTTCTCCACAACCCCATTCCCCCTCTGTCCACTGTCTTCTCAATGATAGTTCAAGAAGAGCGTCAGCGCAGTCTTGGCACTAATCCCATCATTGCAGCCACTTCCTCTTCTCGACCCCCTACTCCTAAAGCAAAGAAACCAAGACCAATGTGTTCTCACTGCAAGAAACCAGGTCATTGGGTTGATAAATGCTATTTTATCCATGGATTTCCTCCAGGATATGGAGACAAAAAACGGTCCGAAGAACCATCCAAGGTTGCCATAAACCAGAACACTTCATCCTCGATTGGCTCGGCTCCTCCAATGACTCATGATCAGGTTCAAGAACTCATCACATTGCTGAGCCAATCACTCAAGCAATCAATTGAGACGCCTCCTTTGGTATCCAACCTCACAGGTACCATTCATACCCCTTTTTGGATTATTGACAGTGGTGCTACTCACCATGTCTGTCACAATCCTAATTTTTTTTTCAATCCCTTTCTAGCAAAACTCTTACTAACAATGTTACCTTACCCAATGGACACCAAGTCCGTGTCACAGGTATTGGTACCATTAAAATTAATGACCATATTACTCTACATAATGTCTTGTTCATACCTGATTTTCAACTCAACATTTTTTCTGTTGGTGCTTTTCTTGCACAAACCAATATGAACATTTCTTTCACATCTAACTACTGTTTTATCTAGGAATCTCACAAGACTTTCAAGATTGGGATTGCTAAAAGGCTTCGCAACTTGTACTTGCTGCCCCATACCCAACAAGAGGCTTCTATTTTTTCTTTCAATCATTGTAATAATCTTTGGCATAATCGCCTTGGACATCCTGCAATGCAAATTACAACAAATATGAATAAAGAAGTTTCTTTCTCTAATAATAAACATCATTCTTCTTTTTGTCCAATCTGTCCGTTGGCCAAACAAAAACGTCTATCTTTTCACTCATCAAACTATTTATCTACTCATTGTTTTGATCTAATCCATCTTGATATTTGGGGTCCTTTTCACATTATTAGCACTGAAGGTTACCGTTATTTCCTCACCATTGTTGATGACTCAACATGACACACATGGATTTACTTCCTTAAAAATAAATCAGATGTTACCAACATCATACCAGATTTTTTTTCTCACGTTGCCACTCAATGCAACACTGCCATTAAAGCAGTCCATTGTGATAACGCTAAAGAGCTCAATATGACCTCTTTCTATGCAACAAAAGGCATCACTAAATACAATTCTTGTGTTAGTAGACCTGAACAAAATGTCGTCGTTGAACGTAAACACCAACACATTCTTAATGTGGCACGGGCTTTACTCTTCCAATCACATTTAAATTTGGTATATTGGCCATACATTATTCACACTCCTATTCATCTTATCAATCGTACTCCATCTCGACTATTAAAGTTCAAATCTCCTTTTGAACTACTCAACAAAACTTCACCACAATATTCCCACCTTCGGGTATTTGGATGTCTTGCCTACGCCTCAACTCTTCTCCCAACACGACACAAGTTCTCTCCTCGAGCCTCCCCTTGTGTCTTCTTGGGTTATCCAACTGGCATGAAGGCCTACACTCTCTTAGATATCCACACAAACCGAATATTTCACTCCCGAGATGTCGTGTTTCACGAAACAATTTTTCCTTTAAAAACCAGCAACAACATACACAACCCATTTGTTGATTCTCTTCTTCCAAATATACCATCATCATGTCTCCCTGCCCCTGCTTCTAATTCCCAAATTCCTCACACCATCCCCCCATCCGAAACACCTCATACTATCAACAATGATGACACACACAACAACATCCAACACGATGCTGGCCATTCCACCAGCAACAACAACACAAACTCACCCATATTGCCAGCTTCAACTGAGCAACAAATATCCAAATTTGGTCGCAAAATCACCAAACCCAATTACTTGGCTGATTACACATGCTCCACCACCCCATTCCATAAACCAGTTTCTGTCCTGTGACAGATTAACAGATGCTTTTCAAGCTGCAATTTTGGTTGCTCACATTCTCCCTGAGCCAATCAGTTATAAAGAAGCATGTGCATTCAAAAAATGGCTCGATGCCATGGATAATGAGCTAACTGCTCTAGAACAACAAAACACTTGGGTTGTTGTCCCCTTACCCCCCGGCCAACATGCAATTGGCAATAAATGGGTTTACAAACATAAATATGGGGCTGATGGGGCTGTTATACGATGGAAAGCCCGCTTGGTTGCCAAAGGGTACTCCCAACAACCTGGTGTGGATTATCTTGATACTTTTGCACCCGTGGCCAAGTTTAACACATTGAAAATTTTATTAGCCTTGGCAGCCATCAAAAATTGGTCTCTCCATCAACTCGATATCAATAACGCCTTTCTCCATGGCGATCTACATGAGGATGTCTACATGACCTTACCTCAAGGATACAAACCAAAAGCACCTCTTCCACCCAATGCCGTATGCAAGCTCAACAAGAGTTTGTATGGTCTCAAGCAAGCATCCCGCCAATGGTTTGCTAAACTTAGTTCAACACTCATTGCTTCTGGTTTTTCACAATCCCAATCGGATCATTCTCTATTCCTTAAAAACAAAAACAACATCTTCTTTGCAGTTTTAATTTACGTTGATGACATAGGCATTGCCACCAACAATGATGTTGTTGCTACCGTGTTCAAACAACACTTGAACTCCATATTCAAACTCAAAGACCTCGGTCCCCTTAAGTTCTTCCTTGGTCTCGAGATTGGAAGATCTCAATCTGGCATTTTAGTGTCCCAACGACCCTTCGCCCTACAGCTTTTACAAGACACTGGTTTTTTAGGTGCCAAACCCGCTTCCACTCCAATGGAGCCTAACAACAAACTAAGCAATGATTTAGGTAAAATTCTTCAAGACCCTACTTCATATCGCAGTCTAATAGGCAAGCTCATATATCTCACAATCACTCGGCCCGATATAACATTTGCAGTAAACAAACTTAGTCAATTTATGACTACTCCTCGCCTTCCACATCTTCATGCTGCACACCGTGTGCTCCAATACATCAAAAGCACACCAGGCCAAGGGTTGTTTTTCTACTCCACCACCCCTCCCAACCTCACTGCCTATGCTGGATCTGACATACCCGATCCCAGCATCTCCCTCAAAGTGTTCTCATGGAAATAAAAAAAAAACAAGCCACAGTCTCTCGTTCATCTATAGAAGCTGAATATCGCGCCATGGCTAATGCCACTTGCGAAGCTACTTGGATTACATCTCTGCTTCAATATTTTCCCATCACTCATCGGCTCCCTGCCAACCTCTATTGTGACAATGCTGCAGCCATCCACATCTCTGAGAATCTCGTCTTCCATGAACGCACCAAGCACGTCGAAATCAATTGCCACATCGTCCGCGAAAAGCTTTAAGCTGGAACACTCAAGTTACTCCATGTCCACACAAAACTCAACATTGCCGACCTACTCACCAAACCACTACATTCCTCTCAGTTCAACAATTTGTTATCCAAAATGAATGTAAAAAACATTTACATATCATCTTGATTGGGGGGGGGGGGGGTATTAGAGTTAATTCAGTTGTTTAGTTCGGTAATTCAGTTAGTATTTTCTAACTAACTTCTACCACTTGGACATGGCTATATAAAGAGGGTTGTTTCCCTTTTCTCTGTAATGTTTTTACACAATAATAAGAAAATTTCTCTATTTCTGTTAGAGTCTAAGTTTAGTTTAGGTTCAATTTCTAAATTTCGTAATGCATTTAAATTCTCTAATGGTATTGAAGTCCCTACAAATAGGTTTAAGTGGATGTCTTTTTCTTAAAAAAAAATCTGATGTAAATGTAACCATTATGAATTATGGAAAAAACTTTATTGATTGCTACATTGCTCTTAATGATGGCCCTTCTTGGCACTTTTCGGGTTTTTATGGTTCTCCAATTGTTACTCAAGAATTTAACATGGAAACTTTTAAAGAAGCTTAAAGACACATCTCCGTTGATGCCTTGGTTAGTCAAGGGTGATTTCAATGAAACAATCTCCCATTCTGACAAGCTTGGGGGTCCCTTGAAGAATGAATCCCAAATTTATGCTTTTTTCGAAATACCATAGACTTTTGTGGCTTTCAAGAACTTATTTTTGATGGTGATCAATTTACTTGGCACAATGACAATGTCAATGGAACTAATGCCAAGGAGCGCTTGGTTACATTAAATATAGTTAATCATAATTAATTTAATTCTTTAAGTATATAGTTAATCATAATTAATTTAATTCTTTAAAACGAATGCATGTTTACCTATTAGTAACCTATTATTAAAGGCAAGAGAAAATGTAACAACTAACAATAATGGTTACATTAAAAATATAACTATTGATTAGTCACCCATTTATTATTAAAAAAAAATGAAAAAAAAAAAAACTACAGTAGAAAAAGATGGTAAGAAAATGTAGGCAATACTTTAAAAAAATATATTTTAAAAGAGAAAAATGAGTAAACAAAATGAGAGAGATTTTTTGAGAAAAAAGGGAAAAAAAAAAGTTAAAGTTAAAAAAATGACAAAAACATTAATAATTGGTAAAAAAAAAAACAACTTCAAACATGACAAAAAAAACATAAATTACTAAGATAATCTTATATAGTTTGAGAAAATACAAAAGATTAAGGATTATAGAAAAAATTTCACGTAAACAATGCGCAATAAGTAAAAAAAAAAAAAGCTTACAAAGTTATTTATAATTGGAAAAAAAAAAAGTTAAAATTTTAATTGAAGTAAATAAAGATATGTACATATTAAGAACATCCCCAATAGAGAGCTTAAAGTGTGGTATATATGTATATTTTAGTCTATATTCATAAAAGTAAACTCTAATTGTGGTGTATAAAGTAGTCCAAATTTAGCTTATGCTAAAAATTGGAATAATTACATAAGGCACAATTTTTTGTAAAATATTTACATTTTTACAGTTTTCCAAAAAATAACACGAAAACAACATAAAATCAACAAGAAAACAACATAAAACTAACATCAAAATAACATCAAAATAATAACAAAAAACAACAAAAAATAACATACATATAACAAAAAATTAACAACAAATGTGTTGGGAATTATTTTACCAGAATCTTAGATCTACTCACAAGTATGTTGATTAACACCCTAAATATGAACTTCTAAAACGATTATGAAATAAACACATATAAAGTTTAGGAAACCTTACATTGGGTGCAGTGGAATAATATGACTCCTTCCGTTCAGATATCTAGCCTTTGATTCCTTTCTGTAGCAGAGCATTATCAATATCTGAACCTGGATCTCTTTCTCTCCTTCTTTAGTGCTGAAACTCCTTCTTGTTGAATGTCTTTCTTCACGATCTTCCTCACTATGATTGAGGTATCACTTGCTGTGTGTGGGCACTACTCTAACACTAAGAAATTTCGAAATTGAAGAGGGAAGAAAGAGAAGAAGGTGGCGGCTAGGTATAGAGAGAGAAGGCTCAGGTTTTTCTCTGAAGGAAAAAGTAGAAAATTTTGTGTAAATTTCCTGAAGCCTTCACTATCTATTTATAGCATTCCACTATCAATAACTATAAATAACTATTAAATAATATTATCATTTATCATATTTATTAATTGAACCATACAAAGTATCATAATTAACAAATATGCCCCTAAAACTCTTTCTTTACAATTTCGCCCTTACTTAGTGAAAAAATCACAAATAGACATAGTCTAAATTGAGAATTATAATTGATTAATCAAAACCAATTACATGAGTCTTACAAGCAATATCATCTCAACTTGTGGGGGGACCATGGGTCTATATAACCGAGCTTCCAATAAGCAGATCAAGAATTTATAACCTAAATTCACTAACTTATTAATTCTTCGTTGAATCCACGCATAGAACTTAGAATTGCACTCTCAATATATAGAATGCTCTATATGTTCCACCATATAGACACATCATTAGTTATCCATTGTTATAATCCTAATTTGATCAATGATCCTCTATATGAATGATCTACACTGTAAAGGGATTAGATTACCGTTACACCCTACAATGTATTTTATCCTTAAAACAGTTAACCCCGTATAAATGATATTTCAACTTATGTGAAATGAGTACTCCACCATTTATTTTCGTTTGGTCAAGCTCGAAGGAGATCATCCTTTACTTACTATTCGCCAGATAGAAGCTATAGATTCCATGTTTATGTTAGCGCTCCCACTCAATTGCACTACCGTGTTCCCAAAATGTACGTATCACCCTGACCCAAAAGTAGGCTTAACTAACAAATCAAAGAACACGAATAGCCTCTTGAGATTGAGCCTAATCATAACAGGATTAAGATCATTTGATCTAGGATCAACTAGGCGATATTGACTTGAATAGATATTACGGTAAGTTTAATAAATCTAAGTCAAAGTTCAATATCGGTCTCTTTCGATGCATACTCCATGCATCCAACCTGAGCTTTACTTTAACCAATGCTCTGGAAAGAACATAGCATTTCTCCAAATGCAAGTAAACTCTGTTGTAGATTATCATATCAGTAAAACCCTGTGTCGAATAAATCTAGGAAACTTTATGTTGGGTTTTATGCCCTAAATAAAATCCATTACAATCTGATTAGTTATCAATTTAGAATTTTTGAAGTGAATTATGATTACATGTATTACAGGTAGCTAAGTGTTTTAAGGGGCAAAATACATTGAGGGGTGAGAACGGTAAAGAAATCCCATCTCGATGTAGATCATCTATATAGAGGATCTTTAAATCACAATAAGATTATAACAATGGTTAAATGAGATAGCATATTGATATCGTGGAACATATAATATGCTCTATATAAGTCTGAGAGTGAAATTCTAAGTTCTAAGAGTGGATTCAACGAAGAATTAATAAGTAGGAATTTACTTGGTAAATTTGGTTCACTTATTGGAAGCTCACCATATAGATCCATGGTCCACATTCTAGTTGAGAACATTCTGCTTGTAAGACTCATTAATTGATTCGTGATTGATCAATTATAATTCTAAAGTTAGACTATGTCTAATTTGTGAATTTTCACTAAGCTGGGGTGAAATTGTAAAGAAAAGAGATTCTAGGTTTATTTATTTATTAATGGACTTTATATGTCTAGTTAATAATTAAATTAAATAACAATATTATTTAATAATCTATTTTAGTTATTAAATAATTATTTTTGGCATTTAAAAGGTTAGAATTGGAAAATTGGCTTTTTTAAGAAAATAGAAATAAAATTTGTTAAAACTGCAAAATCAAGTGGGGCCCATTATCACACCATGGCCGGCCACTATTTGTGGAAATTCAAATTGATTTTTTCATTATTTTAATGCCAAATAATTCCTAACCTAAACCTAGTAGTTGCCTATAAATAGAAAGTGATGGCTCAGTCAAAAAACAAGTTTTATAACATCTTCTGACAGAAATTTTTCTCTTCAGAAAAACTGAGCCTTCCCTATTCTCTTCTATTGGCCGAAATCCCTCTCTCTCTTTTCTCTTCATATATTTCGAACCCTAGTGAAAGAGTAAGTGCCAACACACAGCAAGCGGTAACTCAATCATAGATTGGAAGACTGTGAAGGATCAAACTTAAAGAAGAAGGACATTCGGGCTCAGATCTTGATAATACTCTGCGACAGAAAGGATACAAGGGTTAGAGATCTGAGTGGAAGGAGACATTAATTCCGCTGCATCAATGTAAGGTTTTCTTAACTTTATATGTGTTTATTTTATCGTTTTAGAAAGTTCATATTTAGGGTGTTAAACAGCATACTTGTGAGTAGATCTAAGATCCTGGTAAAATAAATTTCCAACATAAGTTTCTCCCTAAAGATGTATCGATAACTATTGCTGAATTATGCAACTTTTTTAGGCAAGTATGTTCAAGAACTATAAACTTTAAAAATATGGAGGAAGCACAAAAAGACCTTATTATGATATTGTGTAAGTTGGAGTTGATTTTTCCTCCAGCTTTTTTTGATATCATGATTCATTTGGTCTTACATTTGCCTGAAGAAGCAATTTTGGGTGGACCTGTGTTTATGAGATGGATGTACCCTTTTGAGAGGTACATGAAAAAATTGAAGAATTATGTTGGAAATAAAGCTCGTCCTGAAGGGTCAATAGCTGAAAGCTATGTTGCAGATGAGGCATTGACGTTTTGCTCTATGTATTTTAAGGGGGTAGAAACCAAATTTAATCGACTTGATTGCAACGAAGATGAAGTGATTCCTAGAATTCTTACCGTCTTCCAATCACAATGTTGTCCCTTAACAAGAGCAAATATCATGCCTCTAGACAGAAAGACTTGTGAAAAGGCTGAATGGTTCATCTTTGACAATTCACCTGAAATCAGACCATATTTAGAGTAAGTTTTTTCCTTTATTAATCTATATTTAGTCTTATTCTACATAGTCTTATTTAACATTTAACATAATGATGTTATATGACTTACAGTGAACACTTAAAAGAGATAAAACTTCAGTATGGAGATCATAACCTTTTACACAAAAAACATTTCCAGCGATGGTTTCATAAGAAGGTGATATGAGACTCTCAATTATGATTTGAAAATGATCATGATTAATTATGAGTCATTCTAATATAATTTTGTTCATTTAGATATATGATTTACACAAGCTTGGATCATTGGAGAATGGTGAAGAGTTGCTAGCTTTAGCATGTGGGTCAGATCACTTAGTAACATATTATGAAGGGGTTGTAGTGAATGGTGTTCTTTACATGGTAGTTGAACGTGATAAGAAGCGTACTACTCAAAATAGCGGTGTCTCTGTGGCGGGAACAGAAGGATTCAATTATTATGGAACCCTAGAAGATGTGATGATGTTCACTTTTTGTAGTGTGTATTCAGTGACATTATTTCGGTGTAAATGGTTCAATACAATCCACGGAGGAAGAAAACAATCATTGGGAATAACATCATTAGTATCAATGTTAGTGGTGAATGGTACAAAGATGACCCATTTATACTTGCTACTCAAGCTAAGCAAGTATTTTACCTCGATGATTTGCTTAGAGGTAGACATTGAAAAATAGTCGAGAATGTAAACCACCGAAAAATTTGGGACATTGAGGAGGATGAAGATGTCGTACATGATTTAAGCTCCTCAAATTTTCGGTTGACTGTGGATCTAGGAGAGTTAATTTTGCAACCTTCTGAAGTGGCGACAATAATTGATACTACACAAAATTTGAATGTAAATCAGGCTGATGAAAATGTTGTGGATGGTGACGTTGATGACGTAATAGACGACGAAGTTGACGAGTTGCTAATTGATCGATGTGAAGATGATATTGATTCTGAAAATGATGAGTGTGATAGTGACTATTAGTTTACTTATGTGATTAATTTGTTTGAAATAATATTATAAGTGATGAATTTGATGACGTTAATTGTATTTTAAACTATAAATATTTTTCTTGCAACCTTTATTTATACTAATTTAGTCATACAACTTTGCTTTTAAAGAGTCATAATGTCAGCCGATGTAGCTTCTTCTCATGGGGGAGACGGTGACGGCTTTGATCCACTTGATCCTAGTAGGGTGCCCTCAACCTGCGAGGCAGCACCACCGCCCAAAAGGAAAGGTCGTGGTGCTGCTACTAATATACCGCTAGAGGAACGCAGACGTAAGAACGAGGGGCCATTGCCGCTTACGCTTGATCCTGCAACAGGAAAAGTAGTTGGCTTGGAGAACCAAGCTTTCATCCGGCAGTTGGGTTTCGAAGAGAGCACATTATTGCCAGGGAACTACTTGGATTTTTGTGATGTACCTCAACATCACAAGGAACGAGTTGTTCAGAGAATGAAGGTAATAAATTGATGGACATAATAAATTTTATTCAGAAATAATTAAACTAAGTAATAATTTAATTCTTCAAATGTAGTATTTTTATGATATCGATGGTCACGCTGAACCCGAAAAAGTGATGAGGACTCTTTACCATGAGATGGGCAAAAGATATTCAGAGAGAAAAAACATTAGGCATACTTTCTTTCAAAAATATTATGAGGGAAACCCGGATAATCTTGAGGCGGCACTCAATGCTACTCTTGAGCACTATGTAACAAGAGAGCATTGGAAAGAGATTATTGATTTGTTTTTGAGCTCAAAATTTATAGAGTGTTCCAATCAAAACAAGAAAAGCAGAAAACAAATGAAGTACCCCTCAACTCAAGGCACAAAATCAATGGCAGCTTAGCGTCATGAATTTGTAAGTAGACTTCAAATAATTCATTTATTGAAATAATAATCTTTACAGAATCTAACACTGATAACATTACAGAAGGAGCCCGAAAAATATGTTATACCAACTTGGAGAGACAGCCATCTGAGGAAGGATAAAACTTGGGTCAATGATGCTGCTAAAGAGAAATATGTGAGTTACACTAATATTTCATTTTTTTTCTTAAAATTATCACATAATTGATTATTTAAAAAATTTTATTTATGTTTAGGAGCAACTCACCAAAGAAATTGAGGAAGAGATGGCGAGAAGTAGGCTTCAAAGCCAATCTGGCAGTGATTCTGGATCTTCTGAGGTGCCGTCTGACATCCAATTCAAGGTCATGGGTGACAGGAGTGACTATATTCGAGGAGTCGGTTACAACATAGCAAAGAAGGGAAAAAGATCAACAACATCATCTAGCTCTTCGAGCCAAAGTCAAACTCAATCTCAGGCAGGGTCTACTATTTCTCAAGACGTTGGTATTATGGCTGAGATGTTTCAGAGATTGCGTGAACGCTTTCCACCGGGACAGGACACTTCTGATCTGTATGACCCACGATTTGACAGATTCCTCCAGCAATATTTACCTACCCAACCTCAGGGTAGTGCAACATGTCCAAGGCCGCAACAACAACCTTTACAGCCGAATCAGCAATCTCCTAATGTGCAAGGAAGGGCCTCCCAATCTCCTCTTATTCCAAACATGTTTGGACGCTCCTCCCAGTCTCCTCCATTTTTCTACTCTGATTTTTTTGGAGGATCACAGTCCTAACAGCCGATGTTTGGCCAATTTGGGAGTTTATCTCAACAGCCGATGTTTTTCGGGGGTCCAATGCAGCAAACTTCTCTGGGTCAATTTTTCGGTTCCCAAAATCCATATTTTTTTCCTGGTCAGTTTCAGCAACAATCCCCGAATTTCTTGCCACAACAATCTCCAAATGTTTCGCAACAACAACAATCTCTGAATTTACCACAACAACGACAGACTCGACAATTTGTGGAGATTTTATCTTCCCAACAACCATATTACCCATCACCGCCAGTATCGCAAGCTCAGGACAATGCACCAAATCCTGATATTAACTTAAACGCTACTGACTCAAATTTTGAAGATGATTTGTTTGATCAAGACAATAATAATTAGTTTATCTTAATTTTAATTATGTGTGGATTTATTTAAGTTTTTAATTATGTTTGGATTTCCTTAAGTTTTAAATAATGTATGGATGATAATTATTTAATTTTTAAGTTTTAAATAATGTATGGATGATAATTATGTGTGGCATTGTTATTTTTAATTTTAATATTTGTTAATAATATAAATTTGACAAAAAAATTAATTAAATAAATATAAAAAATATTTATTATTATTAATATTTATTCATAATATAAAATAGTTTTTTTTTAAAAAAAAACATTATTACCGGCGGACACCGCCGGTAATAATGTGTCAGATAATTCAATTACATGCAGTGCACACCGGAGGGCCCTGCCACTAATGGTCCGCCGGTATTAATCACTAATAGTGGCGGATGTGTCAGTCCGCCGCTATTAATCATTAATAGCGACGGGGTATTACTGGCGGACCCCGCCGCTAAAGCCCAATACCGGCGGATTTAAGGATTTTTACCAGCGGACTCATCCGCCTCTAATAACGTTAATTGTTGTAGTGAATTATTGACAGATAAAAATATAAAAATTAAAAAAGAGCTAGGGGAGAAATGACTAGACAAGAATCGAGGCATGATATATTTAGTCATATAAACATATAACGAAAAAGATAATCTAAAGGAAAATTTAGTTTAAGACTGAACCACCTAACATGCATGATCTTTTTCAAGATCACTTTTTCTTTTTTCTTTCTTTCTTTCTTTACTTTATGAATATATGTCCTGATTGTAAAAAGAGTTTCTCCTTGTATAAGTCAAAGAATAAGGTCTCTACTGTCTCCATATTATAATTGTAAAATTTGATAACCTCGATCGTAAGGAAGATTGAAGAACACTCATTTATTTATGCCTTGTCAAATAATCAATGTGTGTTAACTCTCCCACTCTCGTCTCTATCCATCTGGAAGAAATAAATTCCCTCTGATCGACAAAAGTATTGAATTAATTAATGCTTATTGGACCATAAATAAACCTTTGATATTGTTTTCCACATTATTGTTTTGGGACCTTAAGAAACTTCACCTCAGTCAAGCCCTACGACTTAATTTGTAGGTACTACAATACAAGTCAATATATATAGTTATTATAACTTATGTCTAAGTCACCTAAAATAAACAGCTCATGATGTTTAATTTATGTTTGTAAACATTAAATTATGTGATTATAACAACCTAATTAATATACAGGGTGGAGTGATGTGTTCAAATACTAGCTACATGTTTTAAGAGATTGAGTTGGAGATGAAAACATTAAAATAATGTAAGCTTATAAAAATTGTAGGATGTATTAAGGTTTTATCTCAAAACCAATTGATAATAGGATGAGTAATTCATAACTTTTATATATATTTTAATTTTTCTATATATTAACAATATGAGATTCTATATGGGTTGGAGATGGGTTAAGGGGCAAATTATAAGTAGTCAAATCTTTTGCAAAGGTAATCAAGTCTTCTCCAATGTAACTATAAAACAAAACACTATTTTTGTGCAAATATCGCACATAATATAATCCAATTCGAATGCAAAATGTTTACTATATGTGATGAGGTTTACACTAGCACATCAAATTTGTTGTGCAGAGATTGTGATAAAACATTGTTTATTATTAGAAGTAGAGGTTAATTGATTAGGTTCCAAATACTCTATAAATAGTAAAGGTTAGCAAACTTAATTATGTAGGTGAGAATAGCACGATCGAGCTTAATTTAGACTTTGACTACCATAGTCAACAAAAATATTGTTAATATTAGGGCGATTGTTAATTTTGGAAAACCTCTCAGGTGACAATTCAAATTGATTAGATTCAAATACTTGTAATTGGTCAATGTTTGATATGGGAACATGATGAGTCAAATATCACCATAATACTTCATATAACCTTATTAAAGAAACAAATTAAGTGAATTTATGAGTAATATATTTTAATTGGTAAGGGTTAGCCTCCTAGGGCTTCTAGGTGTCATGCTTGCAGGGCCAGCTCTAGGTATAGACGGGCTAGGTCCGTGCCTAGTGTCCACACTTTTCGAGTTACAAAATAAAAAAAAAATTAAAAAAAAATTATTAGACTTTTATTTAAATAAAATTAAATATACTATAAGTAATAAATATTCATAATTTAGTTAGTTGGAATGTGTTCAAGGTCATGGGTTAAAATCTCATAATACTCTTCTTTTAATATTTTTTTTTATATATTTTTTAGGGTCTCAAAATTTAATTCCTCATTACCCAATAGCATTAGCATTACTTGTCGACTGTGTATAACAATGTGGATTCTCTAAAAAAAATGTAGGATATTTTAATTCTTTATTAATTAGATTAGACGTGCCACTTAATTTAGAAAAAAAAAGTACAAAAAAGAGTGGGTTAGAGGTTTCTCTTTAATTAGTTTTATAATAGCTTAAAATTAGACACAAAATTAATCTATAATACTCGAATAATCAGTTGACCTATATATTTTTTAAAATATATATATAAAATGTAAATAAATAATAAGTAGCTTTATTTTTTGATATTGGATAAAGAAATTTAAATTTAAGATTTCTTCTTTTTACGATAAAATCAAACAATAAGCAGCTTTAGATCTTACAATAATTAAAATATTTATTCTTATTAATATTAAAAACTATAAATATAACTGTCCCAAAATATTGAACCTAACTTCCTTCATAAGATATTACATGATGTAGAAATATAATTCATCCAAATTAAAGTAATGTTAGTCAACGAATTCATCTCCAAGTCCATATATCATATAATATATTGACTAAGAAGAATGAAAATCACATCAGTTGTTTAAAAATAATAAATAAATCGGGGTTTGCTTCTAGTTGTTGGTGTCGTATCCCTGTGCCTTTGAATTCTTCAATTATTTAAAAAATGTTACACCATATACATGTATTTATTAACTTAATTTCATCAATGACTTTTATGTAGTCTTATGTCATACGAGTGTCTCCATGGAATAATACAACTTATATATATATATATATATATATAAGAAATTAGTGATGTACATATATAATCAAATTAATAATAAAAAAAAAACAAACTATGATATGATTTGATAAGTCCCCGACCACTCGTGCTTTTTGTTAGGGTGGTTGAATAAAATTTGGGATGGTAAAATAAAATTTTAACAGCCTTTTGAAGTGAAAGGAGACTTTTTCAGATTTAAGTTGAAAAAATAAATTATAATTAAATTAAATCATAAAATAACTTATCGAAAAAAAAACCTTAGCTTTATTGTTATTTTTTTGAATGGAATTAAAACTTAAAAGTTATGAAAAAAGAAATCCTATGAATTTTACTTATGAGTGAGAAAATAATTGATAATTTTTCTTTTTTTTTTTTTGATAGATGATAACTGATAATTTTTTTTGGATAATGATAACTGATAACTTAAAAGTCTCATAATTTCTTTATTCTCTTTCTTTTTTTTTTTTGAAAAGGAAGTCTCATATTTTCTAGAAGGTTTTCTTTTTATGGGCGGCTTTGTTTCGGCCACTCATGATAATCGCGTGGGTAGTTGAAAATAAATTATTGTAAATATATATTTATTTTATTTTATTTTGACAAAAAAAATATATATTTATAATGGAGAATGAAAAAAAAAAAACTTAGAAATTTGATAATTGTAGAAAGAAAGAAATTACATTTTCTGATTTCAAAAATGTGATATTGGTTGATGATCACATATGAGTCCAACCCAGGTAGTTATCATTCCTCATGTTGTAAATCATAATTGCTTTTTAAAAAATTAATTAAGTAGAAATTATATCCAAAAATTTACTCCCTATTAAATTAAGTTGAAAACTTATTTTTATTTTTATTTATTTTTTTAAAAAACGTGTTAGTTTTATTGAGCTAAAAATGATCATATTCATAACCACGTGAACAAACAAACCATCCGTAGATATGGTAAGTTTAAGAAGAAAGGGATCGGATTTTACTAACGATTTATTTAGTGATTTTTCACATACGTGGCAGAGATATAATTAGAGATTAAATAATAACAGATAAAAACTTTGAAGTAAAAACAACTAACGAAGACTCAAAAGTCTTAACACAGCGAAACTAACTAATCCAATTTCATCAAGTTGCAACTTGCCTAATTATTTTTTTAATAATAATAAAATAAAAAAAAAAAAGAAATAGATTGTACTATTCTGTTTGTAAATTTCAAAGAAATTTAGTAATCTACAAAATTATGTTTTGGACTGTTCTTGGTAGCTCCGTTTTGCGTCATCTGTTTTTTTGATGAAATCTGAAAATTGGTTTGAACATCAAAGGTGGTAAGGGATCTTCATAGAGGGATGACTTTTTTGAAGATTTGAACACTTTTTTTATTTTAAGGTATTTTTAGAAACCATTATTATTTTGAAGAAATTTCTGGTCTTATGTTTGTTATAACTGATAAAGAAGAAAATTTCTTTCTGGAATTTTTTTTTAAATTGTTTATGCTTACTGGGTTTCTGTCAAAAAATCTGTTTCTGCAGTTTCAGCGCTTTGTTTGTCATATCATTCTTATCTATATTTTTTCTTAGAAAGAAGCAATGAGTATAAGAGAAAATGTTGAAGCAGATGAAAGGTTTTCAATGGCAACACCTTCATGTAGTTCAGAGATTGGTATTGCAATCAATGGAAACAAGAATAGCAAATACATGGTTCAATGGGCACTAAACAAATTTGTTCCAGAGGGAAATATTAACATCAAATTGATACATGTTCATCCCAGGATTCTGACTGTTCCCACGGCAAGTAAGATTTTGCTATTTTTTCAAAAAAAGAAAAAGAAAGAAAAAAGTCCTTTGTTTTTGCTGCTATGGTTACATAGAGCAGTTTTTTCATTCTAGCATCTACCTTTTTGATATTCTGATTCAGTGGGAAATTTCCTTCCTATTTCGGACGTGAGAGAAGACATTACAGAGGCTTATAAAACGGAAATGCATTGGAAGACAATTGAACTCCTTCTTCCTTACAAGAAAATGTGTCTTCAAAGAAAGGTATTTCTGAGTTTCTCTTCTTTTGTTTTTGTTGAAATTTGATCTGGTGTTGTCATTAGCAAGAGTCTAATCTAAAATACTTGTGTTCCTTTAAAACCAGGTAGAAGTAGAGGTTGTTGTCATTGAATCAAACGATGTGCCAAATGCCATAGCAGCCAAGGTAGCTGAATTAGCCATTACCAAGCTCGTCATTGGAGCGCCTTCTCGTAGCATGTTCACAAGGTATTTTTTTTTTTAATGTCATAACAATTTATTCACTTTGATTGTTATGCTTTATAGCTTTGATTTGTAAACTAGTCTCTTGTAACATTGTGCTTGATCTTGTAGGAAACCCAAGGGCCTGTCAACAAAGATTTCAGAACGTGCCCCAAAATCTTGCGCAGTCTATGCTATTTCGAAAGGCAAGTTGTCATCCGTACGTCCATCCCAATTGGAGAGAGTTCAAAGTGTCTACAGCATGAACAATGACATTAGTGATTCATATTCTGTCATATCTAATTCAAGCCATGCTTCCAGCTCCCAATCAGGTAATCAATGATTATGTATGTTTAGTAATCGGTGACTAATATGTTATTGGTTACAAGAAATACTGAGCTCTTGTTATTTTACTCTCTTTCAAATCATCAAACAAGTAGTTGAAAAACTTAATACCTGTTCTGTTTCTTGAATTGGCAGAAGTTGGTTCGGTTACTTCATCTTGTAGTTACCAATCTTCTTCGCTGACATTGCAGCGATTTCAAGCTCTTAAATCTATGAATCAGACACTTCTCAAACCAAGAAAACTTTCATGTGATAGCTACTATTTCAAATATCAGTTGACGGATCTTGAGGAAGGAAAGGATAATGCAGATTCTTGTTCTAGTATTTCTGATGCTGAACACACAGTGAGTCACATCTCTAGTAGTGGGAGCTTTGCAAACGATAACCATTCCTTTACTTCTTCTGATCAAGCTTCCACCTTTGATGTGTGCACAGAAAGTTCAATGTCTGAGAGCCCGGTATAGTCTTCTCAATTCTTTCTCTTAAATTTTGTTGGCCTTTACCTGTTGCATTATGAATCCATTGTATCATAGACATTGTGTATGGTGTGTACTGATATTTGTTCGTATGGCAGGCCGACCTCAACTTTGAGCTTGAAAAGTTGAGAACAGAACTCAGACATGTCAAAGGAATGTATGCAATGGCTCAAAGTGAGACAAATGCTGCTTCTCGAAAGGCAAGTACTACTGTTAACATCTTTCTTTCGGTTTTAGCTGACTAGATTTGATGAACAAATAGCCAAAACCAAATCTTTGTCAAATGTATTTTGGTCATTGAATACTTATTTATTCTTGTTCTAAACTCATTCAATGTCATTTCTGCTTAGGATTCCCTTATCCTTTTCAAACTTGCATTCATTTTTCTTTTTCAAGTTCTTACAGCATTCTCCCAAACTTTTGAATACAATGGTTGACATCTTTATAGGAATGTCATCTGATCCTCCTATATTACACCATAGGCACATGTTGCTAACATAGTGATTATTTTTGTTCAGCTGAAAGATCTAAACAAAAACCTGTTGGATAATTCCAAAAGGCTTGAAGAAATTATCGCGGAGGAGGACAAAACAAAAGCACTAGCAAAAGAAGAGAAAGAGAAGCATGAGGCTGCCAAAAGAAAAGCTATGTATGTGAGGCAATGTGTTGAAAGAGAAGCCTCTCTGAAGAAGGATGCTGAGATGAAAGCTATGCATGATGCTAAAGAGATTGAGAAGCTTGAGATTGCTCTCACGGGTAATTTACAACAATACCAGCAATTTACATGGGAAGAAATTCAGTCAGCCACTTGTAATTTTTCTGAGGTTCTTAAGATTGGTTTTGGAGGGTATGGAACTGTCTACAAGTGCAAATTTCATCAAACAACTGCTGCAGTGAAAGTTCTTAGCTCTAATGAGAGCTGCAAAGATAAGCAGTTCCTGCGCGAGGTATGAATCCTTTTTTTAAGAAAAATAACTAGTAGTGTACTCGTAGATTTTGTGAGTTAAAAATTGTGAGCTTGTGTATCTGTTTTGAATAGCTAACAAGGATCTTGAACATACTGAAAGCTGGTTTACTTTTCCTGTTGGCCTGCAGCTTGACATCTTGAGCAAAATTCATCATCCCCATTTGCTTATCCTCATTGGGGCGTGTTTAGATCGCGGTTGCCTTGTTTACGAGTACATGGAGAATGGTAGCCTGGAGGACAGGTTGATGCAGAGACAAGGAACTCCTCCCATCCCTTGGTTTGACAGGTACAGAATTGCTTGGGAAGTAGCCTCTGCACTTGCCTTCCTCCACAAGTCAAAGCCCAAACCAATCATCCACCGTGATCTTAAACCAGCTAACATCTTGCTTGATCAAAATCTTGTGAGCAAGATTGGGGATGTTGGCCTTGCTGCATTGTTTCAGTCAGACCAATCTCATTCATCAACCATGTTTATGGAGACAGGACCAGTTGGAACCCTCTGCTACATGGATCCCGAGTACCAAAGGACTGGTCTAATCTCTCCAAAATCAGATGTTTATGGTTTCGGGATGGTGATTTTACAACTACTGACTGCAAAACCAGCATTGGCACTAGCCCATGTGGTGGAAACTGCTGTTAAGGACGGTCGTCTAGAGGACATTTTGGATTCAAAAGCAGGTAATTGGCCGAGCGAAGAAACAAAAGAATTGGTTGAATTGGGACTCAGCTGTGTGGAGCTTTTCCGTAAAGATAGACCTGATTTGCAAGCTCAAATACTTCCCATACTACAGAGATTGAAAATTACAGCCGATAAAGCCCGAGATTCGGCTTCTAGAGTGCACTTTTCACCTCCTCCTAATCATTTCATCTGTCCAATTCTTAAGGTATGGCTTTTTTTGTTAACATAATCTTTTAATGTCAGTCATATATAGTCATTATCTTAAAAAGCAATGGCTTTGGCTACAGGATGTGATGAATGATCCTTGTGCTGCGGCGGATGGCTACACTTACGATCGTAAAGCCATAGAGATGTGGCTTCAATCCAGTGACATTTCGCCAATGACCAATTTGCCATTGTCAACCAAGAATCTAGTACCAAATTACACTCTTCTTTCTGCCATTATGGATTGGAAATCCAAATAAAATCAAATAACTTTTTCTTTTCTCATTTAGGGACACATTGATTGTATAGAGTGGTGGAGTTGCTTAATCTAAAAGGTTCAAAGGGTTTTAGTTTAGTTTAGCTTAGCTTAGACTCTAGATGTAATCTGTTCATATTTTGGAACGTTGAGTTTCATAAATGTTGAACTTAGTTTCTTGTTTTAAGAAAAAGGATGATGCATTTGTGTATAAATTTTGGTTATATATGAGATTAGCCCATGTGTGCTATGCTCTTCTAACATGTATAGTTTCTCACTTCAAATTATTTCATTTGCTTAAATAATTAATTTTACACATTAATGTGACAAAAAATTTCACCCAAACTTGCCAATAAAGGATTATGTTTTGGTTAGTTAGAGAACTGAGAGCTACATTGAAATTGGCAACATCTGTAGAATTTTTAAATTTGATGCCTTTATTTATTTATATATATATATTTTTTTGGAAGTATCCATAAGCCAAAACTATATTTAATTAGATAAAAGAAAAAGTGAACAACTTAGTCTAAACCAAAAACTATGTAGATACAATATTAATACAAAATGTATATTACTTTCAAAGGGAGCATGATGACAATAATAAAAGATTGAGGGTTCAAAATAAAAAAACAAAAAATTACACTATATATTTCTTTTAATTTGATGTTTTTAATTTAATTTTACCATCTCTTTCGAAATCTATTATATTTATTTTTTTTTTTAAATCATTATATCAATTTTATTTATATCACTTCACGATAATTTTCATTCTTCTCTAATCAAAATTTTACCTCAACTTTCCCACAAACTTATATTAAATCTATTATCTTTGAAATTATGTTTTAATTATGTGAGTGTACGAGGATACTTTGGGTATAATACTTAAAATAGATATATATTTGAATTAAATTTTATTTAAAGGTAAATTTAATTAAAATATAAAAAAAATAGACATTTTTCAACTTGTCCCTTCAAAATATGTTTCTTCGAAGATTAAAGTTTAACATTTAAGAAATGTGTGACAAAGTCTAATAAAAGTTTCATAAATTACTAATGTTTTCAGTTTGTCACTTACAGGGATTTTTCCTAAAAGTTCTGCAAAAAGTGTGTTTACTTTCATCACTTTGTTGTGTTAAAGGTAGTAGATGATGAAAATAATTTCAAACTACTTTACTGACTTATTTTTTTTTTTAGATTATAGTCCTTGTACTGAGCTCTTTTATTTGCTTGATGGAGGTTTAAGAATGTATTGATGAATGAGTATCTAAAGTTTTATGTTTATAATTAACGCATTTAATAATTTTTTTAGTGCATAAATACTCAATATAAAACTGTAATTTTCGTCTAATTTCGTCAAAAAAGACTCGGTTTTGAATTCATGTTAAGAATATAGAAGTGTATGGTTAAGGAAGTAAAAACACGTGAGTGTTTGGTAAGATACATGGGATTTCTCTCAAAACCAATTAGTAATAAGAGGAGCGGGATGCATCTCATGTACGGTATTTAATTTTTATATATTATCAATGTGAGACTTTCTAACAATTTATATTACAGAGACCAATAATAATTTAGAATCTTGGTCTTGACAGAATTTAGACTAACAAAACTAGACAAAAATTATATTTTTATTAGCATTGAGTACTTATAGCATTCAAAAAATATTAAGCTTATGTCGCTTCAAAATTCAAAACTTATAAGTATGTCTATCACTATTTAAACTATTATCTAATGAATTATTCTATTCCATAATAATAATAATATGATAAGCTTCTACAATGGCATAAGTAATGTGAGGGAATGAGTGGCTTGTTTTCAAAGTCAGCATTTAAAAATAGTTGATTTTTTTCATTAATTACTTAATTAATGTAGTAGAAATGTTAAATATGGTCAAATGTGTTTTCTTTTTTTCTTTTTTAATTTATAAAATATATATTTTCCTTAATTAAGTTTTCCTACTATAGTATTTGCTCATGTACTTTGGGGTCTATATATTGATTATGAGCCACGCCAAGAAATTGACTCAATTGGTACTTTTAATGGTTCTACTATTATATGTGCAACTATATGATTCTCATTGTACGACATATGTGTTCTCTCCACGTTTTATTTTTATAGATAATCTTCCTCAAGTGTTTTTAACATTGAAGAAAAAAAGATACTATAGAATGAAGTTCAAATATAATATACATATGTTAAAGTCGTATATTAAGTCACTAAATATTTCAATAATTTAAAACCATGAAATTCAAACTATATGAATACTAAACTTTATTATACCAGAAACAAACTATGAATTAATGCCACAATTAATTCATAACAACACACACTATAGCTACTTATAATATGTAATAATAATCATTGTAAATTGTATTAATTAATTAACTAATAATAATAAGGTTCTAAGAATTACACTATTCAAAGACCCAATCTCAAGTCCAATGTAATAGTATTAGAAGTATTAGTAGAATAATGATGATCAAATTCTGATGAGGAAGAAGAAGCAGGCAAGTTCAAATCAAGAACACCACTACCACTACCACTACCACCACCACCATTGTTATTATTCATGGAAGAAGAGCTCAACAACGTTAATGGCTCCTCCTCCCAGTGACACCTCATGTGTCCACCCAAAGCTTGTCCACTACCAAAAACTTTAAAACAAAGACTACACTTGTGTCCTCCACCACTACTCGATCCCAATTCCATCATCTTAATATTCTTCTTCTCTTCCTCCTCCGAAACGACGTCGTTTACTATTTCTTCATCACCAATATTATTGGCTGCTATGGCGAAACATCCCTTGACGTTCTTGTGACTGGCTCTGTGTCCTCCTAAAGCTTGGTGAGATCCAAACACTTTCTTACAACTCGAACACTCGAAACAAGAAGAAGACGACGATGGTGGTTGTGGTTGTGGTTGTGGTTGTGCTGGTGGTGGTGACGTCATACACAGATCGTGACCGTCGGTTATTTTGGGTGGACCGTTGGCTAGCAAAAGAAGACACGAAGCGACTTCGTATTCTTCGACAGAATAATAAATTGATGGTGATGATGTTTCGTACTCGTCGTAACGGTTATGATTGGGCTTTGATGATGATGATGATGATCTTCGAACGAGATTTGGGGGTGGGTTGATCCCTCGCCATTGACGCTCGGGGTGACAACGCATGTGGCCGAACAGAGCCTTCCATGACCAGAATTTCTTCCCGCATTCGCTACATGGCATGGTGATTTTCGGTGCCGAAGGGTCTGGGCCGCCTCTCCTCCTCTCCTGCCCCTGTTTTGGGCCTGGGCCTGGGCCTGGGCCGCCTTCGATTCGGGCCGTTTTGGACCGTTTCTTTTTGGGATTAAGGGTGTTGATGGTGGTCATACGGTGTCGTTCTGGTGGTTGTGGGAGAGGAGGAGGAGGAGGAGGAGGAGGGAAGAAAGCAACAGAGGCTGTGGTTGTGGTTGTGGCTGTGGAAACGACGTCGTTGGGTGGTGGTGGTGGTGGAGTTGGGACTGAGAGTTGAGAATGGAAGTGGGAGTAGTTGTTGTTGTTATTGTTGTTGTTGGTGGTGGTGGCCATAGTTAGTGAGAATGGAGATTATTTGAAGAGAGGGAATTACGAAAGCCAAAAAAAGGTTGGAGTGTGGGTGGGAGTGTGGGTTTTGTAGAGAGAATAAAAACGGTTTTTTGTTTTATTCCTCAACGGTTATTTGTTTTATTCTAATGCGGCAGTTTTTTTTTTCTACAATATGCATGAGTTTATATATATAAACATGGACAATTGTTTTCACCGTCAAAAAAAAAATCTGTTTCTGCAGTTTCAGCTCTTGCTCAGATCATTCTCATCTATTTATAAGGAGTTTAGGTGCAGTTTAGCTCCGAGGAATAAAAACATAGTACTAATAGGAATAGGAACTAGAATAAAATTGAATAAAATTTAAAATAGATAAAAAAATAGATATTTTACAATTTTGTATATATTATTTTAATTAATTATAAAATATGTGAAAAAAACTTATTATATCCTTTTCTCATACATTTTTATATATAAATAAAAACTTTTTTTTTTAATTTTTTTTATAATATATATGATAATAATTATTGATTATTATATATATAGTTTTATTGGTTATATTTATTTTTATGTTTACAATTATAATAAATATATCAATAATATAAAACATTTTATATATGTGTTTATTTTATTTTCTATTAATTAAACATACTAATTTAATAAACAAAATAATAATATTCAGATATATATAGGTTTATTATATTACTCTATGTGTGTTATGTTTATTTTTTAGTAAGTTTTTAGAAAATAAATAAAATTGTTTATCTTTATCTTTTTCTCTGTTTATTGTGTCATGTTTATTTTTTTTAATTAAATAATTTTTGAAGTTTATAAAGTTATGTTTGTTTATTTATTTTTTGATATAAAAATTATACTTCAATAGAAAATTCGTTCACTAACTCATTAGAAAATAATCAATATATAGAAACAATAGAAAGAAAATATACATATTTTAGTATAGTATAAATTGGCTATTTCTATTTTTATGTTTACAATTATAATAAACATACTAATAATATATAATATTTTATAAATATATATGTTTATTTTGTTTTCTATTTATTAAACATACTAATTTAGTAAACAAAATAATAATATTCACATATGTTTATTATATCACTCTATGTGTCATGTTTATTTTTAGTAATTTTAAGTATTGATTTATATTTATATGCATTAATATTTATAATTTTGATATTGTATTTTATTAAAAAAAAAATCTTATTAAATTATAATAAATCATACTAAAATAGATAATAAACATTTATTTTTTAATAAAAAAATATTTAACTTATTTATTTTAATAAAATTGTTTAATTAATTTTACGAAATTGTTTATTTTGAGTTTTAATAAATATATTTTTTTTTTATTTAATGATTAAAATGTATGGTTTCATGTAATAAATTTCAAAATGTATAAGTTTTTAAAATAATTTTTTTGTGCATATTTTTTGTACTTATTATATTATTTTTGTTGTACATTTATGAAAAAAAGCCCTAAGAAATTGATAAAAATATTATTGAATTTTTTCTCAAAGGTAGTATTTTCTTTAATTTCAAAATACATTAATAATCATTCTACTAAAATGTTGAAAGACAATTATGTGATATTACAATAATACTTTAATATGCAATCAAATAAAAAAAATTATTTCCTTTCTATTCTATTTTATTACCTCCAACCAAAACCCACCTTAGTTTTTAGAAAAGGCAATAAATATAAGAGAAATTATTGAAGCAGATAGGTTTTCAATCAGTGGCAACTCCTTCATGTAATTTAGAGATTGGTATTGCAATCAATGGAAACAAAAATAGCAAACACATAGTTCAATAGGCACTATTCAAATTTGTCCCAGAAGGATATATTAGCATCAATTTTTTTTTCTTTTTTTGAAATAAAATATTAGCATTAAATTGATACATGCTCATCCCAGGATTCTGGCTGTTCTCACTGCAAGTAAGATTTTGCTATTTTTTCAAAAAAAAAAAAAAAAACTCCTTTGTTCTTGCTGCTAGAGTTACATAGAACAATTTTTCATTCTACCCTTTTGATATTCTGATTCGGTGGGAAATTTCCTTCCTATTTCGGACGTGAGAGAAGACATTGCAGAGGCCTATAGAAAGATATTCGAGTTTTTCTTCTTTTGATTTGTTCGAAATTTGATCTGGTGTTGTCATTAGCAAGAGTCTAATCTAAAATACTTATGTATTACTTTAAAACCAGGTAGAAGTAGAGAGGTTGTTGTCATTGAGTCAAACGATGTGACAAATGCCTTGGCAGCCAAGCTAGCTAAATTAGCTCGTCATTGAAGCGGCTTCTCGTAGTAGGTTTGGAAGTTCTTTTATTACAATGGTTGATATCTTTATGGAAATTTCATTTGATTCTTCTATATTACTTCTAAAAATAATCTAAAGGGATCTCATAATAGTAGTTTAGACCATAGGGACATGTTGCTAACATAGTGAAGGGACTCAATCTCTGACCTGTCCTATTCAGAAGAGCAACAGATTTATTTCTTTTGTTCAGCTAAAATATGTAAACAAAAACCTGTTGGATAATTCCAAAAGGCATGAAGAAATTATTGTGGAGGAGGACAAAACAAAAGCACTAGCAAAGGAAGAGAAAGAAAAGCATTAGGCTGCCAAAAGACAAGCTATGTATGTGAGGCAATGTGATGAAAGAGAAGCCTCTCTGAAGAAGGATGCAGAGATGAAAGCTATGCATGATGCTGAAGACTGAAGAGATTGAGAAGCTTGAGATTGCTCTCACATGTAATTTGCAACAATACCAGCAGTTCACATGGGAAGAGATTCAGTCAGCCACTTGTAATTTTTCTGAGGTTCTTATAATTGGTTTTGGAGGGTATGGAACTGCCTTCAAGTGCAAATTTCATCAAACAACTGCTGCAGTGAAAGTTCTTAGCTCTAATGAGAGCTGCAAAGATGAGCAGTTCCTGTGCCAGGTAGGAATTGTTTTTTAACGAAAATAAATAGTAGTGTACTTGTAGATTTTGTAAGCTAAAGATTCTATGCTTGTTTTTGTATTTCGAATAGCTACCAAGCTCTTGAACATACAGAACAGCTTGACATCTTGAGCAAAATTCACCATCCCCATTTGCTTATACTCATTGGGGGGTGTTTAGATCGCAGTTTCCTTGTTTATGATATGAGTACATGGAGAATGGTAGCCTGGAGGACTGGTTGATGCAGACACAGGGGACACCTCCCATCCCTTGGTTTGACAGGTACGGAATTGCTTGGGAAGTAGCCTCTGCACTTGCCTTCCTCCACAAGGCAAAGCCCAAACAAATCCTCCATCCACCGTGATCTTAAACCAGCCAACATCTTGCTTGATCAAAATCTTGTGAGCAAGATTGGTGATGTACTGATATTAACCTTGCTGCATTGTTTCAGTTAGACCAATCTTATTCATTGACCATGTTTACAGGACCAGTTGGAACCCAACGAGTACCAAAGGACTGGTCTAATCTCTCCAAAATCAGATGTTTATAGTTTAGGGATAGTGATTTTACAACTACTGACTGCGAAACCAGCATTGGCACTAGCCCATGTGGTGGAAACGGCTGTTAGGGAAGGTCATCCAGAGGACATTTTTGATTCAAATGCAGGCAATTGGCCAAGCAAAGAAAAAAAAGAAATGGTTGAATTGGGACTCAGATGTGTGGAGCTTTTCCGTAAAGATAGACCTGATTTGCAAGCTTAAATACTTCCCACATGACAGAGATTGAAAGTTACTTCTGATAAAGCCTGAGATTCGGCTTCTAGGGTGCACTTTTCACCTCCTCCTAACCACTTTATCTGTCCAATTCTTAAGGTATGACTTTTTTGTTAACATAATCATATAATGTCAGTCATATATGTTCACTATATAAAAAGTAATTGCTTTGGCTACAGGATGTGATGAATGATCCTTGTGCTGCGGCTGATGGCTACACTTCTGATTGTAAAGCCACAATAGAAATGTGGCTTTAATTCACTGTCAATCCACCAATGACCAATTTGCCATTGTCAACCAAGAATCTACTACCAAATTACACTCTTCTTTCTGCCATTATGGATTGGAAGTCCAAATAAAATCAAATAACTTTATCTTTTCTCTTTTAGGGAGACATTGATTGTATAGAGTGATGGAGTTGCTTAATCTAAAAGGTTCAAAGGGTTTTAGATTAGTTTAGCTTAGCTTAGACTCTAGATGTAATCTGTTCATATTTTGGAGCATTGAGTTTCATGAATGTTGAACTTAGTTTCTTGTTTTAAGAGATTAGCCCATGTGTGCTATGGTCTTCTAACTTGTAATTTCTCACTTCAAATTAATTTGTGATATATAATATAACTAATTTCACACATAAACGTGGCAAAAAATTTCGTCCCAACTTCCCAATAAAGGATCTATGTTTTGGGTTAGATAATTGGAGCTACACCGAAATTAGTATGCTATTCTTTAACCTCTTGTTCCTGTTCTCTCATTTTTATTCCCAAACAAAACATGTTGTTATAGACATGAACAAAATATCCAAATTGTTATGCATGTTTCACTCGATTAAGCTTACCTCTTAAAATCATGTAGCTAAATTCTCTTAAGAATACTGCATCAATGCATATATATTTATTAGCAGAGTGAGCTAGTTTGCATGGGTATCTTCAAGATGTGTGTGGCACAGTAACACATTAACCATAGTGGAGTCGGACAGGAAATTTAACATCATTTAAGATGGATTCAAAATATTTATTCACATATGTAATTACATTAATTCACAAAACTTAATCCAACAACAAGAATTTGTAGAGATAGATGCACACTGTAACTGTTTATAGTAAGAACTTCCATAAAGTTTGAACTTCAATAGTTCTATTAATTTACAATAACTCATCTTACAGTTCATCATGGTCAAGGGAAGTCTCAAATTGATTCTTCTTCCTGCAACCCCAACGACATTTCCAAGCACACTTAGAGTTGAAGATGGCAAGTCTTTTGGAGTGAAGGCTTATGATCTTGGATGTTGATGGCGATTGAGAAAGCACAATGGCGTAACCATCATCCATGTAGTCTGTCCCTTGAGGGAATAGCTGCCACAGAAGGCTTCCACCTCCACTTCCTCCTTTCTTTGTGGAGTTCAAAAGGGTATCATACACCGTTTCGATAAGGGTGTCCCTGAATGATGAATTGTATCCGGGGTCCTTTGTAGATACTCCAAATTCTGAAAACACTACTGGCATTCCAAGATATCTTTCGGCGTCCTCTATGTGAGCTTCCATCCATGATTTGGTGAATGTAACATGGACATCAGAGATAGATTGAGAAATCCTTCACCAATGAATTTCATATTTGGTCAGAAGTTGTTATGCACATGTACAAGTTGTTGAAACAATTTTCATCCTTTCCGGAAAGAAAAATATCATCTTTTTAATTCCTAGTTTGGTTAGAAATATAGAAAATGTCATTATTAACAGAGTATGAATGCAACATTTTTGCTTATAAATTAAGCATTAAACACTTGCATATATGAATCTCTAACTCTCCCTTGACACGTACCAAGAATCTGCATAGATGTGAACTGAAGCAAAATCAACACCAAGAACTTGGTGGTTTCTAATAAAGTCAGTTCCGACTTGTTGAGCATATGTGTTGGGGTTGATTTGAACCTTATTTGGAGTTGAGGGACCATAAAATCCTTCCGTTCCAATCTCTACCAAGTGCTTTGGATCCATGCTCTTCACATACACTGCCATTTCTTGTATCCAGGACTAGAAAAGATGTTCAACCAGAGTTACTCTCATCATCCAAAACATATAGGAAGAAACATATTTTAATCACTATAGAGTCATTGAAGAAAATTAAACCTGAAGCATATCGCCAGAGGGATCTGAGGTACATCGAGGCTCATTAATCAGTTCCCAAGCAAAGATTGTGGGATCATCCTTGTAAGTTATATTGGTTACTGTATTTAATCTATTTAGCACTGTCTGCAAGGTACAAATACAAGTGAAGTGTGTTATATGAATTTCTCAAGTTTGATTGCAACTTTGAAACCACCACCACAACTTGGTTATGAAAAAAAAAAAAGGAGAAAAATACTTGCCTTAACATGAGCCTTGTAGTAGCTTCTGAGAGTAGGGTGAGAGAAAAAGTCATCATCAGAAGTTAAATTCAGTCCAGCAGCTTTTCCCCATTTAACATATTGTGGTTTTCCACCGTAGGCATCCCAATTGTTAACCAGTGAAAGTATAAGCCTGATCTTGTATTTCCTTGCTTCACTTACAACAAAATCTAAAGCCTGCAAATCCAAAGAGAATTGATTAAGTTACTATGAATTTAGTTACAAATATGAAACTTCTCAAACAACTTGAATGAAATTTTGGTTCAATTTTCCTAGACATCCTCAATTAACAAACAAGTTCTAACATCATTAGAAAGAAAAATAACACTTCTAAGTGTTTGATCCAATGTGCAGACGAGAACTGAAATAAGCTAACAAATTCAAGCAAAGTAAGCTATGTCATAATAGTTATTAATAGATTAAAGGTGATGAAAAAATGAGGGGGTTAAGATACCTTGAAAACATCTTCATCATAAACTGATGGGGACTTTTGAAGAGCTCTCCACTGACCATCGTTAAAAGCCCAAGTCCGGCAAACTGTCAAACCTGCAGAAGATGCCTCTTTGAAAACCTCAGAGACTTTTCCTCTTGTGGATTGATCCGCAGCAAACACCATCAACCAATAAGTGTTGAAACCATTTACATAAAAAGGTTGATCATTGATCACAAATTGGTTTCCTTTCTTTTGCACCATTTCCCATGACTCATCTTTCATCTCACTCACCTCATCAACCCTAAAGAGTACATACATTGTAATAAGAAAAATCCATTGTAATACAATATAAAATAGGAGATAATATACTTAATGATTATCTGATACTATTACTAACCCATCATTTGTGCCAGAAAATAATGAAAGATCATCCACTTCATCAAATGAGTTGCTTCCAAAATCCATAGTGCCACTCCCTGCATATATAGAGACACTGAAATTACTACTAAAAAGCAAAGCAATTGCTACCAGAAAAGTTGTTTTTTGATTATCCATAGTTGCATTAGACTTGTTATGCATTTCATATATGCATAGCTCGAGTAGTTTATATACATATTCATAGCTGAACAAAGTTTTGAGAGTGAGGGTTGAGAAAAATGTGATGAAGAAGAAAAGTGTGAAAGAGGAGAATGATCTATTACACTTTGATTTGAAGGAACGCTCTATTAGTTTGTAATTCTTCTTTGTGCTAATGCCCACAAATGGCATGAGATGAGAACAACAATGAAGACAAGTGTAGGAGTAAAGTTGCAACTTGGATCAATATTGCAAATTCCAAGGTACGTCAAAACGTGGGTCCTAACCAAGTACTCCAAGTCCTCATGATATTAAACCAAGAAAGGAACTATGTAGATATTGTTGTATCATCTCTAGAATAATTAACTACGATGCTTTTTTTCGAACCAAGAAAGAAACTATGTAGATATTGTTATATTATTTTATATAATATAATATTTAGATTAAATAATTAAGTTATAAATAATTAATTGTGATAAATTATTAATTTTATTAAATAATAATATATATTATAGAATTATAAATGTGTAGATAATAATCACAAAATAAGAGTTGTAAATTCTTTAATTAATGACCACTTGAATATGTAACTCTTAAGTTTGTAAAAAGATATTATTAATTGTTTATGAATATAAATAAATGATAGTTATTGGAAATATAACTTTCGAGACTTGATTTATTCATTTATAAGGTGTATAAATAGTTCAAAATGAAGTAGGAGTAGTTTGAAACACTTTGGAGAAGAATTGACCAAAGCTGAAAAAAAAAAAAGAAACAAAAAAAAAAAGAGTAACTAGTAACTAGTAACTAGCATACAATTGTGTGCATTTTTTAACATTGTGAGCTTTTCTAACAATTAAAAAAACTTTCAAATCACCCAATTAATACTATAAACCCATTTTATGATTGGTAACATCTAAAGATTTTATGGTAGTCATTTATATTGGAAAACTTACAAAAATATTAGAATTAGAGTTAACTTTTACACAAATACTGTCACGCAAATTTTTTTTTTCAAAAATACTGTATTTTTATAAATAACAGTAGAATACAAAAGAGAACAACTAAAAACAATAGTGAAACAAGTGAAAACTTAACACAGTACACAGTATTTTAAAAAAAAATCCAGCCAACGGTATATAAGTAAAAAAGTTGAAAATTTCAGTATGTGATGTAATTATCCATTTATATTCATATGAGAGTGAAAACTCTATAAATAGTAATTATTTATTCACTTGTGATGCACTTATTGAAACTATTGGATGTGTGGTTAGAATATGGTGAGGATATGTTCATTCTTAGACAAGTTGAGCATATGAGACTTAAAAATTCTTAAAAGTATTTTTAAAATTTTACTCCATATAAGAGAGAAAATGACTTTTAAAACAAAAGTTGTTAAGTTTTGGTCAAGCTTATTGTATGTTTTTGAGTATTTTTCTTAATTTTGATGTAATCCTTTATTTATATTTTATATATTTGATTATAATCCTCTATATTTTCTCTTAGAAAATTTGCAACAGATACAATATTATCAGGGATATTGGCAGCTAAACTACCTGAACTTTACGGTTTGTAACCATAACCACAAAAATCGATATTTTGGCAGCATAACTACCTAAATCCTGGTTCGTTTTGCTCTGTAACCCTCCATCCAAAAATCACAGTTAAGTGTCACGGTGGACTGTCCACGTGTACACTCTTATACACGTGGCAAGATTTTAGTGGTCCGCGTAATATTAATTTAAAAAATAATTATAAATATTTAAAACAATTAAAAAATAAGAAAAAAATTTGAAAATATTTTTTTTACTTTTTTCCTTTTCTTTTTTTTTTAAAAAAAAAAATAATTTAAAAATTAAAAAAATTATAAAATAAATAAATTATTTAAAAATATTTCTATTTTTTTTATTTTCTTTTTATTTTTATTTTTATTTTTTCTTTTATTTCTTTTCCTTTTTCTTTTTCTTTCTTTCTTTCTTCTTTTCTTCTTAATGAACCAAATAAAAAAAACCCTAATTGCTCATCTCTTCCATCAGTCGCCTCCCCCCTTCTTCTCGCAGACCCTCTCCTCTCTTCTTTCTCGCGTGATGAGGAGGAATGAGACGAAGAGTTGGGAACGAATCGAAAAGAATTGGCTTCAATTGTCCAATTCTAAGAGTTTTCAAAGCTCTTAATCTTGCTCTGGACCTGTACTACGAGCCTCTTCTAGTTGGAGAAGAAGTCGTTAGAGAGTGACAATTTCGAAGGAAGAGGAAGGGAGAAAGAGGAAGCTGGTGATAAAGAAGGTTTTAGAGATTTGAGCGCATGGGGACACGCGGTTGTAGTGTGCGACGTCGGAAGAGGTAGAGTGGCCGCCGCCATGTGGCAGTTACTGGTTTTTTGTCCGGTTTCGACCACGACAATTGGTGGCTCTGATGGCGCACAAGGAGGTCTGGGGTGTCGTTGGCGTTAGGGTTGGCTGGGGTTTGCTAGGGTTTTTTTAGTGAAGAAGAAGAATAAAAGAAAAAAGAAAAGCAAAAAAAGAAAGAAAATAAAAAGAAAAAAAGAAAATAAAAAAAAAATAATTTTTTTATAATTTATTTATGTTTATAATTTTTAAATTATTTAAAAAAAAAAGAAAAAGAAAAGTAAAAAAAAAAATATTTTAAATTTTATTTTTCTGATTTTTTAATTTTTTAAATATTTTTAATTATTTTTTAAAACTAATATTACGTGGACTACTAAAAATTTGCCACGTGTACAAGTGTGTACACGTGGACAGTCTACCGTGGCACTTAACTGTGATATTTGGACAGGGGTATAGAACAAAACGGAACTAGGATTTAAGTAATTATGCTGCCAAAATTTTAATTTTTGTAGTTAACTGTTACAAACCATAAAGTTCAGATGGTTTAACCGCCAATATCTCATATTATTAATACAGTATATATAATATTAGTTTCAGAAGGAATAAATTAAGTTCAAACTGTTTTGTTTTGGTTTTTTTCTTTTATCATCATTAATATGAATCATTGACTTCATCTATATTTCGTTGTTTAAATAAATGATATCTTTTTAAAGTGTTTAAGTGATGACCTCTAGATTAAGTAATGGAGGCCATGAAATTGAAAGTACTATTTTTTTGATAAAGACTATTGCACTTTAATTTCTTATATGTATTTATGAAATAGATTTGGAATAAAAGAAATTTATGGTCCATCTATATACACAGCTTGGAAATTTATGGTAGTATAATGCTACTCAATAGTTTTTTTTTTTTTCCTTACACATTAAGACATTAAGGGGGGAATTTGAACAGGGACTTCCTCTTTGTGAGAAGTATGAAACTACTAAACTATGCTTATAACCACAAGCTACTTACTAGATTTTTGTTATTGTAGAGAGTAATTTGTGGCATAAATACCTATGTTTAACTCTTAGTTGTAAATAAATAATTAAATTTGATTTTTTGGCGGTAATAATACTTAAGTGATAATTCTAAAACTTCAGTAAGTACCTCACTATTAAGTGTTAAGTAAATTTTCACGTGGAAATTCTTGATTGGTCCAAGTCATTAAATTTTTATTTTTTTTAAAAAAAAATAATTTAAATATACCAATAAGAAAATGACACGTGGATAATGACTTAATATTTAATGGTCATGTACCTATAGAGTTCTAGAAACATAACTTAGATATTATTACCGCTAAAATTAAACTTAAGTATTTACTTGTAACCGAGAGTTAAACTTAAGTATTTAGAGCATCTCCAATGAAAATGCAAATGAGTGATGTAAATGCAATATATAGCTCACTTTGTTTTTGTTAAAACTCTACTCTAATGGTGTGCTATAAATTGTGATGCAACATAACAAAAAATAATCCAAATTTGAATCACAACATAGCATGATGCAAAATTTGCATCACAATAAATGCTATGCTTTTATATTTACCATTATCTCATTTTTAATATTTTATTAATTTTAGTTAGCAAGCTCCTTTACATTAAATGACTTGCATTATTAGTAAATTTTATATTTATCTTTGCATTATTAGTATTATTTTATATATTTTTTAAAAAATTATTAAGTGGACATTAAATGATAAATTAAATTTTACATCAAGATTTACAATTATGCATTGGAGCACAATAGTAAAGTTGATGTAAAAATATCACAAAACCACTTTTGTGTCAAATATAGCTCAATTTTTACATTTCTTATTAAAGATAGTCTCATGTCGTTAATTACTCTTATTATATATATAGTAGTGAGAAATCTATTGCCATATATTTTGTACACTAAAAGTGTATTTGAATAATTGTGTTATTACTAGAAAGTGTAAATATTAGAATATTAATTACAACTAGCAATTATACTAATTTTAAAATAAGCATGTTTAGATAAGATGGTAATTATTTATGAATTTTTAATATTTTGTTTGAGAAAATAGTTAGTAATTACATATGGAAATAATAATTTTTATTCTTTAATATTTAAAATGGAAAGTTTTGAGTAATCACATTAAATTCTCATAGAGAGAGCACCTCTTAATTACTTTTAATTACGTAATGAGGTAAAACAAACATATAAATTAGAGAAATTTGCGGCTAAACCCCCCTATGTTTCAATTGTTATACACTTAACCCCCTATTCTTTATTTTTAGTGGTAAAACCCCCTTAAGTTTTATTCTGTTTGTAAATTTACTATTCTGTTAATTTTACTCTATTAATTGCTTATTAGGTGTGTCTAGTCACCAAATTATTTTACATGGCATATCCACATGGCAAATTATAAAATAAATTTATTAAATTATATAAAAAAATTAAAAATTAAAATCTTAATAATTTTTATTTTCTTTCTGATTCTTTAATTTATTTTCTTTTCTTTAATCTTTTTTCTTTTTTTTCTTCTCCAACATCGATCTCCTATCTTTCTTTTCCCAAAATCATCATCACTGCCATCACCCCCCATCACCACCTTCACTGCCACTACTACATCACCATTACCATCACCCCATTATCACCACCATTACTACTACCTCATTACCACCACCATATATAATCAAAAATAAATCTAAATAAAATAAAATTAAAAAATACCACCACACCACACCATAGTTTCAGATCTGAAACAAGAACAAAACACCTAAATCAAAATCTCAAAACCAAAAAAAAAAAATCAGAATGGTGGCCATATGAGCGGCTGTTTCTCGACTCCAGTGAGCCAAACGAAGGCCACTAACAGTCTCTCCGCCACTCGAAATCCAGAAACCTCAAATCTTGAGAACCCCCTAAATTCCCTTTTCTCTCTCACAGATCTCTTTTGCGTCTAGGTTCAAGGTTGTGAAGATGGAGCCTTCATCTTCGTTATTCAGGGGTTGCGCGGGTCTTGGGTGGACGACAGCTGGTTCATCGCCGATGATGGGAGGCAATGGCATCTGGAGAAAGTTAAGAGCAGGAGAGAGAGATGAAGATTTGTAATTAGGGTTTTGTCTTTTATTTTTAGTGTATTTATTTATTAATTAATTTAAAAATAAAAATCTGATTATTAAAAAGAATGAAAAAAATATTTATTTATTATTTTATATTATAAAAATAATTTAGGGTAATAAAACTATGCCACTTGTACATAAGTGTACACATTGGTAATTCTATTTGGCATTTATAACAGCCAAATTTAACATATATATTAAAGTGCAAACAGAATAAAACTTAAGGGGGTTTTACCACTAAAAACAAAGATTAAGGGGTTAAGTGTGTAACAATTGAAACATAGGGGGGTTTAGCCGCAAATTTCTCTATAAATTAATTGTGTAGTACATTCAATTGCACTCAATTTCAATTGTCTCTTGGCTTTCCAAATGTGCCTCGGAAAACTAATTAAAAAAACCAAACAATGTGGTGGTTGATTTGTCTATTAAGCCTTCACATTGAACAATGAACATAACTAAATTATTCATCTTGCTCTTGTTTAAGTGTATTGTGTAAGTTTCTCCTTTTTTTAAAGCTCAACACAAATTTAACTATAAATTTTCCCAGATAACTAAGTTGACCAAGTCAACTCTTCCATTCATTTAATTAAAGAGTTATTTTTGGCTAATATAGTTATAGTGGGCACTAAATAAATATTACTATATAAGAAACCTTTCTAATTAAAAGGCTATAAAAATAAGAGTGCCAATCTTTGCTTAAAGAAAAGAAGTGCCCATATGGTGCTGAATTCTGCCCTAGACAATTTATCATGCAACTTCAAGAAGAATCACTGCCCAAGAAAGGTGAAAACTGAAAAAAGAAAAAAGGAAAAAAAAAGTTCGATAGAAAAAAATAAGGGAGAAACAATGAAAAAAAATGAAAAAATAAAGAGGTTTAGGAAGAATATACATTGATTACTTATTTGCAATAATGTGAAGTGGCTCTCACCTTTTGCCACGTTGCTTAAAGATTTTATGGTTAGTTGGTTGATTATTGCTCCGAGCAAGAATGGGGTCAAGAGACCAAAGTTATTATTAGCCGTAGAAAGCGCAATACAACTTAGACTTCAGGGACAAGGGCACCAGAAGTGTTTAACACCCTCTTATGTGTCAATATCGCTATTGGTCTAACTGAGTATCAGGTTCCATATAATTTAATATAATAGGAAGTATCGCTAGCCAATCGCAACACGACATGTCGAGAAGGTACTACGTACCACTGGTGCCTAATAGCAATGCTCTTTTATTTTTGTGGTGCTTAGAAAAAATGTGACAAAAAAAATTTAAAAAAGGTCTTGTGCTATGAGGATGAGCCAACTGGCAGCACATAGGGTTGGGAACTGCTGTTCAGCAGCTATGCACCAACTCTATCAATTTCGTACTACCACGTAGTTCAGGATGAGACTCATCATGAAAAGATTCATTTAGTAAGTTGAATTAAATTATATTATATTGTATAGTATTATTGTTTATACAAAATATATGAAATATTTTGATATATATCAAAATATTGTATATGCAAGTCAATATATATCAAATATAGTACTAAATAAAAACAAAATTAATCTGATATGATTAATAAACACTTATATTGTAGGTATTCTTAAGATTAACAAAGAGCAACAAAAATTAGAAAGTTTTTCTAATACAATCTAGATATTTTGGTATGTACATATAATTTATATAAATTCAAGAAAGCATTAAAAGATGTATAGATAGAGTTTTGTATAAACTACTAATGGAGATGGAAATAAATAAAGTTGATGAAAGAGTCAATACACAATAATGTAGGAGGGGTAAGCTTTGAGTATTATAAAATAAATGGAATTGAAGCTCAACTGCCCAAACCCTCACATGGTAATGTTGCCGTTTTCTTGGAATAAACAAGAAACTAAATTTATATAATGAATGAATAAATAAAAGACAATGTTTGATATTATTATTAACATGGAAATATGGAGTCACTCCAACATTTACTTCAACTTCTAAGTACATAGAATTCTATGAGAAACATTGGAACTGATGATGAGGACACACACACCCATACTTGAACAAAAATTAATGAAGTAAAATAAATAAATAAATATGGTTAAAAGCTATAGAATTATATCATTAGCTTATGTCAATTGAGATTCCATACCAGGCAAATAATACAATTATCAAACTTCATGTGTCAACACTTAAGCCAAAACTGCAGTAATAGTTTTGGGGACCTATGAGGGGGACTTTACTATCTCACTATCCTGATTGGCTGATTCAAGTCCAAATCAAACAAATTAACCAATCAACCAAATAACGTATTCTGTGATCCTTGTTGGATTGGCAAAAGTGAATGAGTTTGGATGTATTTACCTCTTTTCTCTAGACATCAACATCAACAATCTCTCAGTTCCCTTGTTGGGTACTCAAAATTTTATGCCTTTTTTCACTTTTTTTTTTTAGCATTGAAGAATGAATGACCTCTTCCAGTTTGTTCTTTTTTATCATATCTATACAAGTCAACATCAGCTTCTGTGTAGTTGTTATTTTCATGTCCTTTCATTCATGGCAGATTTTGGAGAAGAGACTCAGAACCAGCACCAGAAGAACCCATATCTTCATTTTCCAATCTCTTCCAACTTCCATAGAACCTGTTTGATGGTTGGTCTGAGTGAAGGTGAAGGTGAACAACAAGACATAGCAAGTTGAAAAAACTTGAGAATCTTTTCTTCAGTAACTGGTACTTCATCATCACCATCAACATTGGTGCTTGTGATTAGTATATTTGGATTGAACAAGTCAGTGACTCTGTGCCCAACAACTGCTTTTCTAAGATAATTTGGCAAATAAAAATCCTCATCTGGTGTAGTTGGGTTCTCATTGACTGGCTCTTTTCCTGTAACCAATTCAAGTAAGATTACACCAAGACTGTAAATATCATTCACTTCAGAAGCTTCCTTCATCTTAATGAGCTCAGGGGATTTGTAACCCTGAGAGGCTAAGGATTCAAGCATTTCTTGGCCAGTAGTTGGATTCAGGAGAAGATGTAAACCAGAATCTGAGATGTGGGGTTGGAAATAGCGGTCCAATAGTATGTTTTGGGACTTAAGATTGCCATGAATGATTGGCTTCTGAAAGCCAGAGTGAAGATAATCCAACCCTTTAGCTATACCAAGTGAGATCTTGTAAATTATGGCCCACTTCTGTGCCTCATTATTGCAGTCTGCCATTGAAGCCAGAATTGGTCTATTTAGAGCACACAATATATATAATAAACCATAAAGTAGATGAAAGAAAGAGACTTGGCTCAAAAACAAGTTTAAAAAATGTAAAGATAAAGGCTTTTTTTGAACATGAAACAAAATTCATTAATTAGTACAGTGTGTTGGGGATCAAGAAAATGCATACTGACAGTGGTAGGTACACAGTTACAGTTATATTTATGATCAGGAAGGAAATGAAGGTAACAGTTGTTTTAACGTGTAAGAAATAACGAGAGCTACATTACACTATACTGACAAAGAAGGTACCATCTTCTTCTGAATACACAACTCACTAATAATACAGACTCTACTATTACTAAATACCCTCTTCCCCAGGCAAGATGGCACTTATTTTACCATACCAAAAACTGGAAAAGTAAAAAAAAAAAAAAAAAAACATGTACAAACAAATATAAAATTGAAAATGAAAAAATCTAAGGAACAAAAAAATGAAAAGAAAAGAAGTCAGCATAGATTTTCTGAGCAGATAGTATTCAGCTCAAATTTTGATTAAATTGTATCTATCTACCTAACCTACCCTTCTTCCATTATTTCCTTTTCATATTACCATTTTCAACTTCGAACACCAAGTTCTTAAACTATAAAATATGGATCAAACAATGCATTTTCTTTCAGGTTAGTTTTTTTTTTTTTTTAATCCAGAAGAAATAAAAGATCCACATAATATCCTCAAAAAGACAAAAACAGGACAAGAAAGAAAGAAAGAAGAAAGAAAAAAAATACCTTTTACGAATTGAGCTAGATTACCACACCGGTAAAAAGGATAAACCAGAAGCTTCTCACCCCTTGGTCCAGCATAAAATCCCAGAAGAGGTACCAAATTTGGATGCCTTATACTCCCCAAAAACCGAATCATTTGGTCAAAATCTTCACCCCTTAATGTACAAACAGGCCTCAGAAACCTCAAAAGCCTAACTGACTTACTGTTTTGAAGAAAAGCCTTGTACAAAGTACCATAGTTGGATTTTCCAATCACTTCTCCTGGAGCATCAAGTATATCACCCACTGTCAAGTCCTGACCACCTTGAAAAGTCACTAAGTCTTCCTCTTCTTCTTCTTCTTCTTCATCCTCTTCCTCATGAGTCTTATCTCCATTTTTATACTCTGTTTTCTCTATATCTTCATTCTCATTTCTCCTCGTTCTTTTACAGTAGAAGTAGATGAAAAGAACAAAAAATACCAAAGATGTTAATGAAGTAAGAACAAGAATCAATTTGAGCATCTGGGTGTTCACCATTTTTGTTTTGTAAGAAGAAAAAAAATCAATACTGATTGATTCTAATGAAGACCCAGATACAGATTGTTGTTACAAAGAGATGGGAAGCTCATTTTTGGAGTTTGGAATAAACAGGGGAGAGAGAGAATATGGAATTAGTGTCAGTCAAGAGATCAGGAGAAGACCAAATAAAAATAAAAGTGCAGAAAGAAATGCAAAACATGGTCTAAATGTTTTTCATCATGGGAACAAAAGTTTAAAAATTAAAAATTAAAAATTAAAAATGAAAGCTTTGGAGAGAACAAAAGAGTAGAGAAGAGAGGACAAGAAGATGAAATATGAAATGCCACTTTGTGAAGGTGGGGGTACCCAAGACTATTTTTTTAATGTTATTTTATATATAAAGAAAAAAAAAAGGTACAAATAATTAGAATTAGAATTAGAAAAATAAAAATGCTTGAAGAAAGAGAGAGAGAAGTTTTATTGTACTTGGTGTGGTTGGACATGTGAAAATGAAACGATTTGGAAGAAGAAAGAAAGAGCAAATATACGCTGGCTAAATCTAGTAAGACAGATCTAATCCATGTGGTGATTTATCTGATTGTGTCATTGAATGTAATATTTTGTGTTATGGAAACAAAAGATTCTTTTTACATGTTCTCTGAGAATTTGCAACTCCAAACTGTTCTTCTTTTGGAAATTTTTTCATGTCCAGAAAATAAAAACCTTTCTTCATTTGTTTCTGTGTGTGTTGTGCCAATTGATAGAAAATAATTAAGGTGGCGTTTGATTGAGAGGAATGAAAATATAAAAATAGGAATGAGAATAAGAAGTAAGAATGGAATGGTTAAAATTAAAATGCATAAAAAAAATAATAAAAAAATTATTAATTTTTTTTTCTTGTTATATTGAAATGGTCTTTTGAAAAATCATTCCATTAAAATAGTATTCCAATACTTTAAAATACAACCAAATAAAGAAATAAAATGAAAATTATTTTTTTTCTATTCCATTCCATTTCATTACCTTCAAATTTAATTCCACCCAAGTAATGTTAAGTAATGTTGCTTCCTAATGAAGATTGAGTCTTATAGTTTTATATTTCTAAAGCATGTAACTTTTTTTTGAATGTAATTAAGAATGTAATATTGTTAGAGCACCTCCTGCAAATAAGTGGTATAGTGTGTATATATGTTCCAAGGAGGCTGCATATCATGCAGCATTTTGATGTTTTATGTACAGTGCACGGCATATATGCCGTGTACTGTAGTCACAGCATTCTTTTTTTTTTTTTAATATTTATATTATTGTATTTGTAAAATGAAATTTTATTTTTTGGAAAATTTTACTGCACATTTTTAAAAGTAATGTACGAATCTATTCCTATTTGTTTCGGCACCCGACAAATTTTTTTAGTCAATTTTTTTTTTATATAGTAGTGTATATTATAATTATTTAAGACATCCGGTAAAATTTAGAAAAATTTAATATGCCGAAAATAATGCACTTCTTTAAAAGTGTGGTGCACTGATATAACAATTGTGATAATTTTTGTTAATAATACTTTTTGACACCAAATTTAGTGATAGTGTCACAACAAATTTGGTGTTTCTTTGGAGATGCTCTTAGCAAGGCAATTGGCCACACGCACAAGTTAACCAGTTGTAGTCACCAAGTCAATATGAAGTTAAAACTAAATTAAAAAGAAAACGAGAGAGATTCTATCTATCTACCACATCTTTAGGGTAAACAATTTTATTATTATTATTATTATTATTATTATTATTATTATTATTATTATTATTATTATTATTATTTAATAAAATAATCAAAATTTTTATATTATATATATATAAAAAAAAACAAGTGAAAATATGTTTAATTAGATATTTATTTCAATAAAAAGTAAATAAAATTTGTTTGGGTGGAACTATGATTATAGTAGAGTTTTACTTTTTTTTTGCACGTAAAATTTATCATGAACATAAATTAGTACAAATATTATCATCTTTAATGTCAGTTTGTTTATTTTTTTAAAATAATTTATTGATATAACACTAATATAATATTAATACTAAGCAATTTAAGAGTTTAGATAAAAATTAAATGTATAAATAATAATTTAATTATAAATTATAAAAATATATAAATATATAAATATTTAAAATTAATATTTATATGTTAATGCCAATAAATTAAATTTTATATAGATTAAATAAATTATTATATTGTAACTATAAATTTAATTCATGACTATATAAGCAAACTATTGTTTTAAACACATGTAATATTGTATTACAGTCAAAATTTTCCTTTAGAGAATGAGGATTGTAACTGAATTGAAATGTTTGTAACAATGTTTTAAAAATTTTACATAAAAAAAAAATTAAAAAACAAAACTTACTAGGATGAGAAAAAAAAATACTATTTATTCTTTTCTAAAAAGAAAAATAGAAACCTAATATTGACATTGATTTGTCTATCAAGTCTCAACATTCAGTAAAAACTAAAAAGTCAACCATTATTGAAGCTCTTGTTTATGATACCAAAACAAAGAGATGTGAGCATAGATATACAAGTGTATAGCATGAGTATATTAGGTCGTGTTTTATAATTAATTAGTAATTTTTTTTATAATATTTATTAAAATAAATAAGTGTGTTTTAATATTATTTTTTAATACTAAATTACACCAATAATAATATTATACACTAAAAATATTTCTGTTTTTACTATACATAAATATACTTAAATTCAAACTTGCACACTATGCAATAAATTTTTTTTAAAATTTTTGTTCATATTATATTAATATAAAACAATGATAACGAAATGACACAATTTTAAAAGATATATCTATCCATCTAATTTTTTCAAATGAATGGTTGTGGGTATTTTTTATTTTCTAGTAGAAAGGCTGAAATTTTGGAAAGATGAACTTTGGCTTAACTTGTTCTGAAAAAAAAAATTGGTTAATCCCATCTCAAGATACCAAACACACATTAATATCAAGTCTTTGGACAGTAATATTAACTGTAAGCGGTACTCTTGGTGTAGCAATCAAATATTGACAATAAAACTGTGTCAAACAATAGATTAATCTTTGGACTAACGTATTGCTCACACAAAATACCTTATAATTGTCACACATTTATCGCCACAGGTATGTTTGATATCTAGCAAAATATTCACTTACCTTTGGGCTAGTTAATATAAGCATCAATTACAAACACACAACCATCCTAACATTTAAATAAATTAATCTACACAAAAGAGATCACTTTGGTGACATATTGTTTCAATTAATTTACTTAAAATATTAGTCATAACCAACACCAAAAAATGAATTTTATTGTTTGAACCAAAGTATATAATAATACCAATATATAAATATAAACATATTATTTTATGAGGTAAATAATAATATACAGCAACTATAATTAAATCTAAAGCCAGCCCAATTAATAATAAGCAATATTCATATTTGTACAAAAACACAATCATCATTATATATATAATATAAACTGAAGCCTGAAGTCGTATATTGAACAGATAAAGCATAACAAATAAAGACTGAACAGACAAAAGGTATATGTCTTCACATTGGGTTGGGCTTTTATACAATTAAGATATTGATATGCGAATGATATATATATTCATTTATCTGAAGCCACGAGTAAAAAAAAAATTTTATAACCAAAAAACCATATAAAGCATTCGGCTGGGCTTTAATCCGATTAGGATAATCAAGCATATATATATATATGAATCCACACAATAATCGACAACTGAAGCCAATGAAATTAAAACCAAAGTGATAAACCCAAAATCATTTATATATATATGCCAAGTATATACAGACTACATCAACACATAATTTTAACATATATATATAATTGAAACTAAAACATTGCAGCGCAATATTATGTATTCAAAGAAAAATCAAAACCCTAATTTTCAAAATCCCCAAATTTCATAAACAATATCATGAGATCTTCAATTAATTCAACAAAGGTGGCTCTGGTACCACTTGTTAGGGTTTATAAAACACTTAAGAAATATATAAATCACAGATCTAAACATATTCATAAAGTGCTTTAATATAGAAAACCCTAAATCATAAATCTATAAAGCCTTTGCTAAATTAAAGAAGAAGATGATGATAAAATATGAGCGGAAGCACTAACCTGAAGCCATTGTTGGAGATTGCAGAGAAGGTTTTGATCTTCCAAGAATACACTATTTTCTAAAGTATTTTCTCTGATGGGGAAGGAGAGAATACAGAAACCCTCGTGTTTCTTGGGGACCATTACCTATTTATAGAATCATCTTAGAATAACTCTTGGGTATTTATAATTTGGCCCCTCAACAAATTATAAATTAGCTTATGGTATCTACACATTAATTCCATGACACTTTAATACCCTTTTGATACCCATAACATAATTGGTCACTTAATTTTGTATCACACTTTATAATAGCATATACATTATACATATGTGCCCACTTAGGATTTTTAATCCAACAATCTCCCACTTGGGCAACATATGTTACCTGATAAATGTATAACCTTATGAGCTCAAAATTTGCTATTATGTAAAGGTATTCACAACAATCTCGTCCATCAACTATACCCATATAGGATCAAAGCGATTTTCGTCATATCAATCATGACTAAACCCATCAATGGTCACATATACAAATATAGCCAAATGACATAGATCAATCATGGATGTGTAGCATGGAAATTACACGCAATGTGAACCGAACATGCCTATTTCCAACTGGTCCTCCTTAAACCAAAGTGAGGTCAAACTTAAACATAACAAAACAGAGTGAATAAACTGAAAACTTTATTTCTGATCAGAAAATAACCAAATACATAAATGTCTTAAACAAACATAAAGCAAAGAGAATACAAACTCCCACTAAATCATGATATCCTCAAGCAATACTACACCCATATGAGCAGTGTGCTCATGAAAGACCTTGGGTGGTAATCCTTTTGTGAGCGGATCCGCTATCATGGAGTTTGTCCCAATATGCTCTATGGAAATCTGTCCACTCTGCACTCTTTCTTTCACAACTAGGAACTTTATGTCAATATGCTTTGACTTGGATGAGCTCCTATTGTTGTTGGAATACAGCACTGCTGATTTATTGTCACAAAATATCTTAAGTGGTCTTTCAACATTCTCCAAAACACGCAGCCTAGTGACAAAGTTTCTCAGCCATATTCCCTGATTTGATGCCTCATAACACGCTACGAATTCTGCTGCCATGGTGGAAGAAGCTACAAGTGTCTGTTTGACACTTTTCCAGGATATAGCTCCTCCAGCTAACAAGAAAATGTAGCCTGATGTAGACCTTCTGCTATCTTGGCATCCAGCGAAATCGAATCGAATACCCTACGACCTCCAAATGATCCGATTTCTGTATGTGAGCATGTAATCTTTTGTTCTCTGAAGATACCTCATAACCCTCTTGGCTGCTATCCAATGGTCCATACCAGGGTTGCTTAAATATCTGCCTAACATCCCAACAATGTACGCAATATCTGGACGCGTACATACCTGAAGATACATTAGACTCCCTACAACTGATGCATAGGGAATCTTTTTCATTTCCTGAATTTCAAGGTTGCTTTTAGGGCATTGTCTAAGACTGAATTTGTCTCCTTTAGCAACAGGGGTATCACCTGGTCTACAATCTTGCATGCCAAATCTTTTGAGTACTTTATCGATATAGCTCTTTTGTGATAATCCAAGAATACCCCGAGAACGATCTCGACGTATTTGAATTCCTAATACAAAAGAGGCGTCACCAAGATCTTTCATCTCAAATTGCTTAGATAAAAATCTCTTGGTTTCGTGCAATAAGCCTATATCATTAGTAGCAAGCAATATGTCATCGACATATAGAACCAGAAATATGTATTTACTCCCACTGAACTTGTGATATACACAATCATCAATAATATTCATCTCAAAACCAAATGAGATAATTACTTGATGAAACTTGTGATACCACTGACGAGAAGCTTGCTTGAGTCCATAGATGGATTTCTTTAATTTGCAAACCATATTCTTTGGGTCACCAACCACAAAGTTTTCTGGTTGCTCCATATAAATTGTCTCATCAATGTCGCCATTGAGAAACGCTGTTTTAACATCCATCTGATGTAACTCAAGGTCAAAATGAGCAACAAGTGCCAATATTATCCTAAAAGAGTCTTTCGATGAAACCGGAGAGAAAGTCTCTGTATAATCAATGCCTTGTTTCTGAGTATAGCCTTTTGCTACAAGACGTGCCTTAAATCTCACCACATTACCATATTCATCCTTCTTGGTTTTAAGTATCCACTTACAACCAATTGGTTTTACACCTTCTGGTAATGGGACAACTTCCCAAACTTTATTGTCTTGCATAGACTTATTCTCTTCATCCATGGCATTAATCCACTTTTGAGAGTTAGAACTTTTCATGGCCTGATGCAAGTTGATTGGATCATCTTCCATCATTCCAATTTCATCCTCATGTTCTTGAAGAAATACAAAATAGTCATCTGAAATAGCATTTCTTCTCTCTCTTGTGGACCTCCTTAATGGCTCTTGTTCTTGAGGGTGTTGAATTTGTTCTTTTGGAACAATAGCCTCATTTTGATTTGGGAGTTGTTCAACATTATCTTGTTGAGGTTCCGGATTCATTTCTTGATCAATGACAGTGTGGAAGCCTCGAACATTGTCTAAAATGATAGTAGGAACTGAGTTTGAATTCAATTCCTCCTCAAAAACAATGTCTCTAACCTTATTTCTCCCCCCAAATTCAACATCCTCAAAAAATGTTGCAGTTCCCGTCTCAAATATATTTCTGACAGTGGGATCATAAAACTTATAACCCCTAGATCGCTCAGAATAACCAATAAAGTAGCTGCTAACTGTTTTGGAGTCCAATTTATTTTCATGTGGCCTATAAGGCCTTGCCTCACTCGGACATCCCCAAATGTGGAAATGCTTTAGACTAGGCTTTCGACCTGTCCAAAGCTCATAAGGTGTTTTTGCAACTGCTTTACTTGGTACTCTATTCAGAATGTAAGCTGCTGTCTTTAATGCTTCTCCCTGTAGGGACTCGGTAAGGTAGAATGAGCGATCATGCTCCTTACCATATCCTTAAGAGTCCTATTTCGTCTCTCAGCAACACCATTCATGCTAGGTGATCCTGGCATGGTGTACTGTGGGACAATACCACATTCCTCTAGGAATTTAGCAAATGGTCCTGGACGTTGTTCACCTGAGCCATCATATCTACCGTAGTACTCACCACCACGATCAGATTTGACGTTCTTAATCCTTTTGTTGAGTTGATTCTCAACTTCAGCTTTGTAAGCTTTGAACACGTCCACAGACTGAGATTTTTCATGAATGAGATATAGGTACCCATAACGTGAGTAATCGTCTATGAATGATATAAAATATTGTTGACCATTCCAAGATGCCGTAGGGAATGGCCCACAAATATCTGTGTGAATCAATTCTAAGACTTCTGAAGCTCTATTGGCACCTAATCTCTTAGTTTTGGTCTGTTTTCCCTTGATACAATCTACGCAGACATTGAAATCTGTGAAGTCAAGAGACTCTAAAATGTCATCAGACACAAGACGCTCAATTCTACCTCTTGAGATATGACCTAAGCGTTTATGCCATAATGACGCTGAATTTTCTTTATTTAATTTGCGTTTAGTACCTCGTGATTCCACATGCAAGGTTTCATTATAGGATGCAATTGTTTCTAACAAATAAAGATTGTCATAAGTATTCAAATAACCAGTTCCAATAATATTTGAATTTAAAGACAAAGTAAACTGATTGTTTCCAAATGAACAACAATATCCAAATTTGTCCAACAAAGAAACAGAAACTAAATTCCGTCTAAAAGACGGCACAACAAAAGTGTCTTTCAAATCCAAATAAGAACCAGTTCCTAATAACAATCTGAAATGCCCAATTGCTTCCACTTCCACCGATTGACCATCGCCCACAAAGATGTATCTTTCACCATCACTTGGCTTTCGGTAGCTCAGGCAACCCTGCATAGAAACACTTATGTGAGTAGTAGCACCAGAATCTATCCACCAAGTGTTTCTAGGTACTGAAACTAAATTAACCTCAGAACAGACCAAAGCAAGATTATTACCTTTCTTTACACGCCATGCGTGATATTTGGCACAATCTTTCTTCACATGTCCAGGTTGGTCACAAAAGAAACAACCTTTAGAATCTTGTTGTTGTTTCTTTTGAACTGGACCCTTAGCAGCTTCATTCTCAAATTTCCTTTTCTTGCCCTTATCCTTAGGGGTAGTGGCCAAATGAGCACTTTCGGTTTTGTCTTTTTTCAACCTTTCTTCCTCTTGCACACAATGAGAAATAAGCTCGTTGAGAGTCCATTTCTCTTTTTGACAGTTGTAACTAATTTTAAATTGGTTAAACTGTGGAGGAAGCGTTAACAAAACCATGAGTACAAGTACATCATCTGAAAGCTCAATCTTAAGTGTCCTTAATCTTGAGACAATATGATGCATTTCCATAATGTACTCCCTTACATTTCCTTGACCCTTATACTTCATGTTCATTAAAGAACCAAGAAGTGTTGTCATTTCAACCTTATCGTTTTTAGCAAAACGTTCCTCAATTTGTTCAAGGAAATTCTTAGCCATAGTAACCCCTTCGGATTCGGTGCCCCAAAAGGCTTCTGGAATGCTGTGTTTCATAATCATTAGACTCATGCGATTTGAACGATCCCACCTCTCAAATTCCCTTTTATCATCATGGGAACTTTCCTTAGCGAGAGGTGCAGGTTGTTCATTCCTTAGTGCATGGTCCAAATCCATACATCCCAGAACTATAAGTAGGTTCCTTTTCCAATCCTTGAAATTGGTCCCATTAAGCATAGGAATAGAATTAATGTTAGCAGATATTGAGGCAGCAGAAGATGAACTAGCTGAATATAGAACAAATAAAACAAGCTCACATTAATATGCATAATTAAACAATAAATTCAAAAATTGGTTAATCCCATCTCAAGATACCAAACACACATTAATATCAAGTCTTTGGACAGTAATATTAACTGTAAGCGGTACTCTTGGTGTAGCAATCAAATATTGACAATAAAACTGTGTCAAACAATAGATTAATCTTTGGACTAACGTATTGCTCACACAAAATACCTTATAATTGTCACACATTTATCGCCACAGGTATGTTTGATATCTAGCAAAATATTCACTTACCTTTGGGCTAGTTAATATAAGCATCAATTACAAACACACAACCATCCTAACATTTAAATAAATTAATCTACACAAAAGAGATCACTTTGGTGACATATTGTTTCAATTAATTTACTTAAAATATTAGTCATAACCAACACCAAAAAATGAATTTTATTGTTTGAACCAAAGTATATAATAATACCAATATATAAATATAAACATATTATTTTATGAGGTAAATAATAATATACAGCAACTATAATTAAATCTAAAGCCAGCCCAATTAATAATAAGCAATATTCATATTTGTACAAAAACACAATCATCATTATATATATAATATAAACTGAAGCCTGAAGTCGTATATTGAACAGATAAAGCATAACAAATAAAGACTGAACAGACAAAAGGTATATGTCTTCACATTGGGTTGGGCTTTTATACAATTAAGATATTGATATGCGAATGATATATATATTCATTTATCTGAAGCCACGAGTAAAAAAAAAATTTTATAACCAAAAAACCATATAAAGCATTCGGCTGGGCTTTAATCCGATTAGGATAATCAAGCATATATATATATATGAATCCACACAATAATCGACAACTGAAGCCAATGAAATTAAAACCAAAGTGATAAACCCAAAATCATTTATATATATATGCCAAGTATATACAGACTACATCAACACATAATTTTAACATATATATATAATTGAAACTAAAACATTGCAGCGCAATATTATGTATTCAAAGAAAAATCAAAACCCTAATTTTCAAAATCCCCAAATTTCATAAACAATATCATGAGATCTTCAATTAATTCAACAAAGGTGGCTCTGGTACCACTTGTTAGGGTTTATAAAACACTTAAGAAATATATAAATCACAGATCTAAACATATTCATAAAGTGCTTTAATATAGAAAACCCTAAATCATAAATCTATAAAGCCTTTGCTAAATTAAAGAAGAAGATGATGATAAAATATGAGCGGAAGCACTAACCTGAAGCCATTGTTGGAGATTGCAGAGAAGGTTTTGATCTTCCAAGAATACACTATTTTCTAAAGTATTTTCTCTGATGGGGAAGGAGAGAATACAGAAACCCTCGTGTTTCTTGGGGACCATTACCTATTTATAGAATCATCTTAGAATAACTCTTGGGTATTTATAATTTGGCCCCTCAACAAATTATAAATTAGCTTATGGTATCTACACATTAATTCCATGACACTTTAATACCCTTTTGATACCCATAACATAATTGGTCACTTAATTTTGTATCACACTTTATAATAGCATATACATTATACATATGTGCCCACTTAGGATTTTTAATCCAACATAATTTAGAGATATTCATCATTTAGTGTCTAACACACCTCAAATAGTTTGTTAAATTTGATACTTATCTTATATACTTTTATTTTAAATTAAAATATCATGAACCTATACTCTACTATACTAATTTGCTTTATCTTGAACTTTACTTTTTATCTGAGGTTTAAACTCTTAACTTTCACCTTATCCTTTCTTTTTTTGCTACTACCCTCAATGATTGGGAGAAATTAAATAATACAATTAGTGTGACTTATTTTATTATTATTTTTTCTCTCCCAAAATTATGACTTAATTGACAAGAAAAACCTTGGAAGAGTTCCAAAACTATGAATTACAAATAAGCCAGGATGATAATAAAATTCTATAAAAGTCCTTTTTTATTAATTAAATTTTTTTCTTTTATTTTTTCTTCCTTAAAAACAAATAGGTATGGACCTACATTTTACAAGTTGCATTCATTTGTAAAAATGAAATATATGCAATTAAATTAATACCATGCAGAAAGAAAGAAAATATCTATATATATATGTTTTAATAAACGAGTCAATTGTGCAGTGAGTTACTCCAAAGGTCAAGCACAAAATTATAGATATATAATACTTATTTTCACTTGCCATAAGTTTTGGCTCAAATGATGTTACTTCATAAACCTTCAAACGTGTTGTTAGTACAAAGATTAGATAATAAAAGAAACTATGAAAATTGATTTTCTGATTTTAATATGTGAAGAGAAAAAGAAATAAGACCAACATAAGATTTAAAAATTGAAGAAAAATAATAATAAATCGGTTGTTGAGAAAATAGTAATCAACGGCGGTGATTATGAGTGGGTCAGTCATGGGGCCCAATGAATATAATATGATGGCCTGTCCAATTGTAAAGTATCTGACATTATGGCCCTCCATTACATATATTATTGTAGTTTCTCAAATAGCCCTATTATTATTACTGAATTTGAAAATTAGACCTATACCATCAATATGCTTTTAGAATTTTGGCCCTATTTATACAGCACTCGATGAATTTTACGACATGGCTCTTAATTTTACATGTTTACTTTAGCCTAATTAGAATTTTTAGCCTCTGAACTTTGACATATACTAAATCATACCTCTAACTATTAAGGTCATTAAAAAATACCCTTGAATTATTGAGATTGTTAGATTTAAGGAGTTTTGTCTAATTTCATTCAATTTTACTATTTCAGTGATTGTTTATGTAGTAAATCATGTTTCAAAAACTTTGATATCTACTAAATCATGTCCCTTAAACTTTGACATGTACTAAATTATGCCCTCTGAACTTTCATCCATATTACACATTTTTACTAAAATCGGAAAAAAAATCATTAAATCCAACAATTTCAATAATTCAAGGGCATGATTTGTTACATGTCAAAATCCAAGGGTAAAAATTCTAATTAGCCTTTACTTTATTAACAAATTTCACTATTCTGATTAATAGTGTAGGAGATAGCTGGCGTTCCCAACAGCCCCTACACCAACACCAACGTTCAAAAAACAAGGGCAGTTTCGTCTTTTTACAGTGATGCGGATCTCAAAGGAATATGCTTTCCCAAGAAACCGAATATGCCATTTTTGAATCTGATTTTATCCTTTCAAACCCTATTGCATTTATTTTCATATAAATGCTTTCTTTTCTTTTTTCTAGAAAACCCTAGCACACAAAACACTTCTCTCTTCTCTTCAAACACAGCAGCCGGCCTCCTTCTTCTCTTCTCCTTCTTCTATTTTCTTTGAGCAGCAAGAACAAACCCTAGCAAAGCTTTTTCTTCTCCTTCTTCTACAGCCCAGCCGAAACACCTTCTTCCTCTCTTTCTCCTTGCTGCAACATTACTACAGCCATGAAAACTCCTCTTTGCTACACCAAAAAATCCCAGCCGAAACCTTAGTGTTCCTTCCTCTTCTCCTTCAAGCTCTTCAAGAGCTTTCTTACAAAACCCTACACAGAAAAATAGACAACCAAAAATGGTAATAACAAAGATAAAATAATCTTTGTTTGTTGATGAGAGTAGACCCAAAAAAGTGCAGAAAAATAAAATGCAAAAGACAAAGAGATTGATTTCGGAGTTCCCCTTGAAATCAAGAGTACATCTCCGTCAAGCTTCCCTCAAAGACGCTTGATTCTTCACTATCCAAATCAGTTTCGGGTTACAAGGATTTTGGAGATTCCAAGCTACAAAGTCAGCTGGTAATCTCTTTGCTCTTTTCTCTCTTTTCTTTCTTTTATTTTTCTGGTATTGTTCATACAATATTTCTCACTAACTCTCTCTATTTTTCTCTCTTGTTTCTGAGGTGTGTTTCAAGAGAAAAATCACAGCTGCTCCCTTATTTCTCTGCTGGCCGAAATGTGATGTTGCTGTAAAAATGAAGGTTGTATGTCTATTTATAATGTTGATGTTGTTGCTGGCTGTGTTTGTTTCTGATCTGAGAAAAGACTATATTCTGTTGAGATATTTTGCCTTGAATAGCTGAGAGTTTGTTAGAGTCTTGAGATATTTATTTGCTTCCTTTTATTGTAAAGAAATAAAAGACCTAAGCCTAGGAAAACAGAACCGACAACTCTATGAGTTATAATGGTCTGTTGAGGCTTTATAAAGAGGTCTATTTTATTTTTCCTTGTAACTTTATTTATGGGACAATAGTATGGGAATTTATCCAACAAATTCCACCTAAATTTCCATACTAGCAGTCCAAAAAAGTTTCTGCCTTTGCTTTATTTACTTGTTGTTGTCTTTGAGGGTCATTGCTTGAATATGTGTCCATTTACCATCCTGTATCAACTCCCAACAGGTTCATACAATGTTTGAACTTGTTGAGAGTGACCACTTTAGTTCCCATATCTGCTGGGTTCTCCTCAGTAGGAACTTTTTCCACTTGTATCTCACCTTGAGTCACCTTGTCCCTTATAAAGTGGTATTTAATCTCTATATGTTTAGTTCGGTCATGGAACACAGGGTTCCTACATAAGTGTACACAGCTTTGACTGTCTGAGTACACTCTAGGAACCTCTTTAAGTAACTTAATCTCCGTCAAAAGTCCTTTCATCCATATGGCTTCTTTAATAGCTTCGTGGTTGATATGTACTCCGATTCTGTTGTTGAAAGTGCAACCACAAAGTTGGAGTTGGGCTTTCCAACTCACACAGTTTCCTCCAAGTAGGAACATGTAAGATGAAGTAGACTTTCATTGTCTTCGTCCCCGCATAGTCGGCATTGCTGTATCCTTCTATGTTGGTGCTGAACTTCTGTTGCTTGTAGATGAGTCCAACCTTAGGTGTCCCTACTAGGTACCTGAAAACCCATTTCATTGCAAGCCAATGAATCTTTCCTGGGTTTGCCATGTATTTGCTCAAGGTACTTATGGCAAAGGCCAGATCTGGCCTTGTACAAACCATTAAGTACATAATAGTCCCAACAGCACTTGAGTAAGGCACTTTACTCATTGCTTCCTTCTCTGCTTCAGTCTTAGGACATTGTTCCTTTGTCAAAGTGTACTGGCTAGTTATTGGCTGAGAAGTTTTCTTTGAATCTTTCATTGAAAACTTCTCTATAATCTTTTGAATGTAGTCCTCTTGTGTCAAGAATAACTTGCCCAACTTTCTGTCCCTTTTTATAGTGATACCCAGTATCTTAGATGCTATCCCCAAGTCTTTCATCTCAAACTCAGCCTTGAGTTGCTTCTTCATCTCATCCACTTGAGATCTTTCCTTGCTTATGATAAGCATGTCATCTACATAAAGTAACAAGTAGATGACCGTGTTGATGTCAGTTCCTTTATGATAGAAACATGCATCATAGTAACTCCTTGAGAAACCTTGTTTCATCATAAAGGTGTCAAACCTTTTATTCCACTGCCTAGGGGATTGCTTGAGTCCATACAAGGACTTAACCAGTTTACAAACATGGTTAGGTTTTCCCTTCTCTACATACCCTTCGGTTGGGTCATGTATATTTCTTCTTCCAATTCCCCATGGAGAAAGGCAGTGGTAACATCCATCTGATCTATCTCCATGTCAAACTGAGTAGCTAAGCTTAGGACCACTCTAATCGTTTTATACTTCACCACCGGAGAGAAAATCTCATTGAAGTCAATACCTTCCTTTTGTGTGAAACCTTTAGCCACTAGCCTAGCCTTGAACCTTATAGGCTCACCTTTAGATCTTCCTTCCTTGTGCTTGAACAACCACTTACAAGACACAATACTTTTACCCTCGGGTTTTGGTACCACAACCCAAGTCTTATTCTTCTTGAGAGATCCCATCTCATCATCCATGGCCTTATTCCACTCCTTAGAATTCTTTCCATTTACTGCCTCACTATAAGTCTTGGGTTCCATATCATCCATTTCCAAATCTGTTAGAAGAGCATAAGCCAATTCTTCACTCCAAATGTTGTAGCTGAATTTCTGATTAGGCTTCGGAGTCCTCTTAGATCTGTCCCTTGTCAACTGATAGTTTGTAAGGTCCTCTTCGGTGCCTTCATCCCTGATCTCTTGTTGAGCATCAGTTCCTCCCCCTTGACCATTGTTAATGGGCTCGGCTTTGGTTAGGTTCCACCTGAACCATTCCCGGTGTGTCTTCATTTTGTTCCACCTGATTAGAACCAGTTTTAACTTCTAGGTTTGTACCTGCAGGGTTAGTATCTTCCATTCCTGCACTAGACTTTTCATTAGGTAAACAAGGAAAAATATTTTCTTGGAATATAACATCTCTACTATTCATAGTTTTAAATCCCCCTTTTTCCTTTACCCAAAGTCTATACCCTTTTACCCCTTCGGGGTACCCTAAGAAAACACACTTTAAAGCCCTAGGTTCAAGTTTTCCTATGCTTTGATGTGCATAAGCTGCACATCCAAAAACTTTCAAATGAGAAAGGTTTGGAGGTTTACCTGACCATTTCTCCTCGGGAGTTTTACCTTCAATTGCTCTTGATGGGCTTCTATTTATTAGGTGAACCGTCGTCAAGGCGCCTTCTCCCCAAAACCCTTGAGATAATCCCCGACCGAAGTAGCATACACCTTACTTTGTTTAGTATGGTGCGGTTCATTCTTTCACCACCCCGTTTTGCTGAGGTGTAATCCTCACTGTTCTATGTCGCTGCAAACCATTTTCTTTACAATAGAGGTCAAATTCATTGTTACAAAATTCCAAACCATTATCAGTTCTTAAAGTTTTCAGCTTTTCATTAGTTAAGTTCTCAACCAATAATTTCCAATGTTTGAATTTTGTAAAAGCATCATTTTTATTCTTAAGTAGATATATCCATACTTTCCTAGAATAATCATCTACTATAGATAAAAAATAAGAACAACCACCATGAGTGCTGATTTTTTCTGGACCCCATAAATCAGAATGTACATACTCAAGTATTCTTTTAGAGTTGTGAGTACTGCCGTGAACTTTAATCCGTGATGCTTTCCAAGTATGCAATGTTCACAAAAGTCTAGTTTACTCACTTTATCCTTACCCAACAAGCTTGTTGCTCACTCATGAGTTGCAAGCCTCGCTCACTTATATGCCCTAATCTTCTGTGCCATAGAGTAGCTATCTCTTCTTCTTTGTCGTTGTGAGTTGTAATGTTACAGCTTGAAATAGGAGAGCCTTGTAGGTAGTAGAGTCCACCATTTTTGATTCCTTTCATGATTGTTAATGCTCCTCTACTAAGCTTCATATGACCTGCCTCTACCTTACTCACAACACCCAAATCATCAAGCACACTAATAGAAATTAAATTTCTAGAAAGATTAGGCACATACCTCACTGCTGTTAGGGTTCTTACTATCCCATCATACATTTTAAATCTGATAGATCTCGAGCCTTTAATCTCACAAGTCTGATTGTTTCCAAGGATTACTTTTCCTCCTTTAGATTCCCTATAATCAAACATATAACTCTTGTCATTAGTCATATGAAAAGTACAACCTGAATCTAAAATCCAATCATCTTTAAAAGATGATGCAACAATGTATACTTCACCACTATCAACACTTTCATAACCATCACCATAATTAGCTTGGTTATTTTTATGAAAATTAGGTTTAGAGTTAGAATTTTCTCCCTGTCCTTTATATTTATTTGGTTTGCCTTTGTTTAGAAAATAACAATCTCTCTTGAAATGCCCTGGCTTGCCACAGTTGTAGCATCCCGTAGGATCAGTTGGTTCTTTTGAGTTTGATCTTCCCTTGTTGTGACTCTTTCCTTTGTGGTGATCTCTGCTGTGACTTTTACTTTTGTAGTGTCCATGTTTTCTTTGATTGGGTCTCCCTCTACTGAAGTTTACTTCTCCATTAGAACCTCCATGCTTCTCATTCTTGATCTCCAAGTCTTTTGACTTCAAGGCTGAAATTACTTCTTCTAAAGTAATTTCTGTCCTACCATATTTAATGGCATTCTTCACTTCTTTGTAGGATTCGGGTAATGAGTTTAAGATGATGATGGCTTGGTTCTCATCACTTAAAGCCTCATTTTCACCAGAATTAGCCAATTCAATATGTAACCTTAGAAATTCATCTAGGTTTTCATCAAGAGTCTTGCTAGTGCTCATCTTGAAACCAAAGATCCTTTCTTTAAGAAAGATCTTGTTGATTAAAGATTTCTTTTGAAACTGATCTTCAAGCTTTTTCCATATTTTTGCTGGTGTATCTTCTTTATCAACTAACCTGATAATAGCATCAGACAAATTAAAAATGATTAAACCAAGAGTGCTTTCAAGAAGTTCTTCTTGTGTAGATTTAGAAGTATTTTCTGGCCATTCTATAGGTTCACTAAGAACCCTAAGTAATTTGTTATGAGCAAGAAGAGCTCTAATCTTCTTCCTCCAAATCCTATAGTCCCCCGATCCATCAAACTTGTCAACATCTACTCTAATATTACTCATGTTTAATTGTTATAACAAGATAATAAAAGTAAGAATGTAACAAGACAAAGTTTAGGTTAGAGTTTTCCTTTTTTATCAACTTCTTGATAATTTCAGATTTTGCTTCTTCAATGTTTTGATGATCTTGCTTGTTTCTTGACGTTGTTTCCAGGTGTTGTTGAATCTTCTTGCTTCCCCGAGCTCTGATACCACTGTAGGAGATAGCTGGCGTTCCCAACAGCCCCTACACCAACACCAACGTTCAAAAAACAAGGGCAGTTTCGTCTTTTTACAGTGATGAGGATCTCAAAGGAATATGCTTTCCCAAGAAACCGAATATGCCATTTTTGAATCTGATTTTATCCTTTCAAACCCTATTGCATTTATTTTCATATAAATGCTTTCTTTTCTTTTTTCTAGAAAACCCTAGCACACAAAACACTTCTCTCTTCTCTTCAAACACAGCAGCCGGCCTCCTTCTTCTCTTCTCCTTCTTCTATTTTCTTTGAGCAGCAAGAACAAACCCTAGCAAAGCTTTTTCTTCTCCTTCTTCTACAGCCCAGCCGAAACACCTTCTTCCTCTCTTTCTCCTTGCTGCAACATTACTACAGCCATGAAAACTCCTCTTTGCTACACCAAAAAATCCCAGCCGAAACCTTAGTGTTCCTTCCTCTTCTCCTTCAAGCTCTTCAAGAGCTTTCTTACAAAACCCTACACAGAAAAATAGACAACCAAAAATGGTAATAACAAAGATAAAATAATCTTTGTTTGTTGATGAGAGTAGACCCGAAAAACAAAGTGCAGAAAAATAAAATGCAAAAGACAAAGAGATTGATTTCGGAGTTCCTCTTGAAATCAAGAGTACATCTCCGTCAAGCTTCCCTCAAAGACGCTTGATTCTTCACTATCCAAATCAGTTTCGGGTTACAAGGATTTTGGAGATTCCAAGCTACAAAGTCAGCTGGTAATCTCTTTGCTCTTTTCTCTCTTTTCTTTCTTTTATTTTTCTGGTATTGTTCATACAATATTTCTCACTAACTCTCTCTATTTTTCTCTCTTGTTTCTGAGGTGTGTTTCAAGAGAAAAATCACAGCTGCTCCCTTATTTCTCTGCTGGCCGAAATGTGATGTTGCTGTAAAAATGAAGGTTGTATGTCTATTTATAATGTTGATGTTGTTGCTGGCTGTGTTTGTTTCTGATCTGAGAAAAGACTATATTCTGTTGAGATATTTTGCCTTGAATAGCTGAGAGTTTGTTAGAGTCTTGAGATATTTATTTGCTTCCTTTTATTGTAAAGAAATAAAAGACCTAAGCCTAGGAAAACAGAACCGACAACTCTATGAGTTATAATGGTCTGTTGAGGCTTTATAAAGAGGTCTATTTTATTTTTCCTTGTAACTTTATTTATGGGACAATAGTATGGGAATTTATCCAACAAATAGATTTAACAAATCATGAATCAAAGTTTCAATTTTAGGAATTTTATAATACCAGATCATGCTTGTGAGATCCATGTTACTTAATTATAAATATATACGAGTTAGTTTTGTTCATGTGATCTAAATTAAAGGATTACATATATTCCTTCTTGTCTACTTGTTATTTATTTATTTTTTTTCTAAATTTTCATGACATTTTCCTATCAAACTAATGATATCTTCTGCCTTAAGCAAATCCTAGTTATTGTTAGCATTGATCTTAACCAATAAATATATGATGTAATTTTTGTCTTTTATAAGTTGTCCTTTTACTAAAGAACATATACATGTTCTTCTACTACACTAATAATGTTCTTTTTATTATATTAATATACCATTAATTTCTTTTTCTAAAAAAAACTAACCAAAGTGAATTACCCTATTTTAAATACAAATGATTAGTTCGATGATCATAATCATATTTCATAACCTAACAACCTCTGTTGGCTAATCACTTTCGGTAATATTATCTAATAAAATGCATTAAGCATACTCTATTTGATTATAACTAAACCACACCTAATATCCAGTAGTAAATCTGCATCAACTTGTAACTGATTTCTTCATATATTAATACACTAAAAATCTTGTAATCAAAACAACATTGTTGGACTATTGTTTTGAGGAACAAAATACAAAATCCCTGTGTAGTAATCGTCATGTGAACCTTCTTTTTTTCTTCAACTTCTTGCTATAATAACAACTTTAAAAAGACAAGGGAATATTTTGGGTATAAAAAATTCTAGGTTTCAATTTCAATGGCCTACATCATAGTAGAATAACAACAGCCAGCACAAGCCAACATTCAAGAACGTCCAACTACTGTTCTTATAACCACAACAAATTTTAATTACAAAAATAAATTCATTTCTTCTCTTTATAATTTAGTCCCTACAAATTGCTTTTAGCAATCTAATCCTTCAGTTCAATAATTTTTGTTTAGTAGCTATCTTTTTTCTATACTGTATTAAATATTTGCAGGTGTGTAATGTTTAAAAATAAATTAAAATTATTCATAACTTACTGCTAATATTTTTAAAATTTAAAGATTTGATTGCCATTTTTTTTATCTCAGTGACAAAATTGCCAAATAACGAAAAACTAAAAGGGTATATAGACAAAAATAAAGATCCCTATCAGATAGTTTCTGTGGATCAAGGAAAATATTTAGGTACCACTTTAAGTTTTATAGTTAATACTCTTAATACTAATAAGCAATTAATGTCAAATATCAGCTAAATATCAACTGTGAACTGAATTCACTAACCCACCCTTCAATGCATGCCTAAGCTCAAATGAAAGCTACAAGTCACAACTTTTTCTTTACCACTGAAACCACATGATAGTGACCAATGTAGAAAATACCAACTCAAAAGACAAGAGTGCAGTTCTGAGAATTCTAGAGCCAAATGGGAATGGCAATAAACCAAGTGTGGTGGTGTGGTGTGGTCCTATTTAATAATAGAATGACAAACCCAAGAATCTGCTTTGGCTATGGCTATCTATGGTTATGGCTAGTGACTCACAAAGCATATATACATACATGCATTTTACTTTTTACTTCTCTGTATTTGTATAATAAAATATCTGAAATCTAGTATTAAGACATGTATTGTACTCTTCAATTGTTTTTATTTATTTATGGAATTTTGAGTGCAGTTCAAATTAGTCAGAAGTTCAATCAGCAGAATTACTAGTAAAATAAGAGGTTAATATAGAACAGTAGAAGGTATGTATTTTATGGGATATAGTACAATGGATTTGGTAGCTTGAATGAACGAGTGGACATTGTGGTACCTAATAGATCACTCCATTGGTCTCCAGAATTCCCAAGAATCCTATATCCCTCTTTCACCATCTCACTCCTCTTCTCTGATTTAAATATAATTGCCAGTTTTCCATGTTCATCAGGGGCTCTGCAAAGTTTTAAAAAAAAAAAAAAAAAAAAAAAAAAAAAAAACATAGGATTCAGATAAAAAGTATTGAAAGCTGATAATTAAAGAGACATTTTAAAGTCAAAAACTTTATCAAAAGCCAGACACGAACGTATGGTGCATCAAAAACTTTAAATACAAGCTTCAAGTTCCTTCATTATTAGACTAGAAAGTAGATAAAATGAATGAAGCAGAGGAAAAAAAAAAAGCCAAAAGGAAACTAAGTGAAAAGAAGAAAATTTCATTATGTCAATCACATATATAATATACATACATTAATTATATGAAATAAGTTTATCCACTTTTACTATCTGTCCTTTTACTAGTCATAGAATTAGAACACACCATGCATGGATAGTGCAATTATTTGGCATTCCCAATAAACAAAGGCCAGTAATGAGTATATGCGACATAATATTTCTGAGGTAATTATTGTACCGAACCTTCTTTTGCTCTATAATAAGCTACCATAGCTCAAATTTGCAATAAAGTAGAATATTTTTATAACTGTGCAAAGTTTTGTTCAACATTAAAAAGAAAAAAATAAAACTTTAGTATATGGTCGGATTGGTTAAGGTGGGTCCTTCCTTATCCTTGCTACTGGCATGAAATAAAAAAGAAAACTTATAAAATAACATCATCTCTTCCTTTTCTTTATTTATTTTTTTTTTGTTAATCCTTTTGAAATACAAATCCATCCAATACCAATCATTTCTAAGTATTTAAAATCTTAACAGTTTAAGCTGAAGATAATGGTGAGGTATCAATATCATTGACAAAATATAAGAAAGTAGAGAGTAGTTTGGTGTAAGTAGAATGAGAAAAGATGGAGGAAAAGGCTGGCTGTACAATACTATTGGTTATAATTGGTTCTTTCACTAAAAGCAACAGGAACAAATAGAGTTAAAAGGCCAGTTTTTCTCTGTTCTACATAAATCCTTATCTGGGAAATATAAGGTCTAGATCACCCATTCTCAAACACTTTAAAAACATATTATAGTGTCCTTGATAAAACTCAATTTCAGACTTTACAACTGACCTCAACCATCAAAACAGCAATATAGAACTAAGCTCTCTAGAAAAAGGTTCATTGGCAAATAACTTTCATGGTTTATTAGCACAATCATAAGGGTGAATCTGTTCAAGTAAAGATGTAATTTTACTAATTTTGCTTCTTCACATTATCATTTTGGCAAACTTGTCTTGTTTTTTTTTTTATGCATACATTACCAAAATCAAGTTAAATTATAATCAGCTTGAAAAAGACAAAAGATTTTCACCTTAGCACAAGCTGATCCCAATCTCTAAACCCTGCGTTGATCAAATTTTCAACAGTAACCTCTCTCCGGCTTTCACTTCGGCCAGTTAACAAGAAAACTTTAAAACCGCGACCCTGAACTTCTTCATAGAGTTTTAAACTGGGCTCTATGGGAAGAGCCATGGCCTTGTCCACCCATTTGTCAAACTCTACTGGATCAAAGACTTCCAAACTGTACCATCCCCACATCACAATCAGAGTACATTTCAGTAAATGGTCCATGATTTCGGTTTTCTATACAATAAATGACCATGCTCATGACTGATATAGCTATGTTGATAAACAAGTTGATATCTAAATAAATCATGTTGATCATAGTTTGATAGACCTTGTTGTGGACAAATCATGTTAAAAGTGAGTGCTTTCATCAAATTCAATACTAAACTAATAAGAAAGAGAATTTTACTAGGATTGTTTTGCTCTCCACATTAAACTCCTTGGCTAGTATCATTCAAATTCCTTTTTTTTTTCTGTTTTTTGTGGAAAGTATCATTAAAATTCTCTATAAATAATTACTTAAAAAGTGGATGAATTCTTTTTGAAGAAAAGAAAAAAAAAAGACAAATCTTTCATAAGAATGTATAGGATAGCTAACATGGTTGGAGATGCTCTAACAATCGAAAAAATAAGTACGTTTTTAAACATGTAGTCATTTTATGGAAGATTCCATTAGTGAAAACCATAACATTATGCAATGATATCACATTTTTAATTAAAACTGATCACATTACACTTTTTATGTTGATGATAAAACTGTTGAAAAAGTACATGGCATTCCACGTTTTATTTGACTAATTTCCAGAAAGTTTGGGTTGAAAAAAAGAAATACCAAGTTACATTGAATCCCAATCCAAGTGACTGACATATTTATTTATTTATTCCCTTTTTCTTACACAAAATATTCTGACAAATTATGCAGATGTATTGGACAATACAAACTTAATGTCGTTAATATTGTTATGTTGTCGTTTTCTAAGTTCACATTGTCTGTCGTTTTCTACACTATCATAGCTTCCTTGTTCCTTCCTATCCAAGATAATGTCGTTGTTTCAGGGTAGTGTCGTTTTTAATATTTGATGTCGTAGCTAGTGGATTACATTAATGTCGTTTACAGGAGATATTACGAAACGAAATCATTTCCTAAAAATAGTAAAAACTACCCAGAAAATAAAAACAAACACCCCCATGCTCTAACAGATATTATTTAACCAAAATCAAAAGCTGAATAAATATAGAGTATAAGACTTTGTCTACCTACCCAAAACAATTAACATAAATAATTTAATAAATTAATAAAGTTTAAAGAGTCGTACCCATAACCGTGGTCGGCGTAATAAGGAAGATTGGAAAGTAAAGTCTCATCAATGTCGAAGATCCACACGTCTTTTCCATCGCCGGCCAACTCAACGCTCTTCGCATAATCAGCTGCCTCTCTAGACACCCTTTGGAGATCGGTACTATATCCCCTTCCAGTAATGTAATTTCTCACATATTCTACACATTCTTCTGGGATTGTTTTCCATGGACTCAGATTATTAGCCTCCACGGAAAATCTCCAACTGCTACACTCTAATCTATTCTCTTCTTTCAAATGGGTCTCCGATTGTTCTTTCAAAAGGGTCTCTGGGTGTTCGACGATTAGCGGCCGAGGTAGGAGGTGGGTATCGAAATTTTCGTGAGAAAAAGCGAGGGAAAACAGAGAAAAAAGCAGCAAAAGTCTCGGAAAAGTCATCTGGGGTTTTGGGGCAGAGAAGAAAGTTGAATTCAATTTTTCTTTCGGGGTTGGGAATTAAAAGAATGGAATCTCAATCTTTGTTAGGGAAAAATTAACAATTGGGTTGGCTTTTCTTTTGTCTCAATCAAAAAGGTTGATTTTTGATCTTTATATATTTTTGGCTTCGTTTTGGATAGAAAGAAATGTTCTGGGTTTGAGAGAAGAGAAGGAGTTTTCGTAAGAGTAAAGTAAACAACACAAGGAAGGAGAAGAGATGAGAAAATGTTCAGATAATATGATTCGAATCTTATTTTTGTAGTGGATTTTCTTTTTGGCGTTGAAAGAGAGACAAAAGATATTCAAAGCCAGAAATTGGTGAGGTGGGTTGGTAAATAATACTTTAAAATCTCAGAAAATAATAATAAAGAAAGAAAGAAATGAGAATGGGGAATGGCTTGCCAAAGCTGACGTGGCAGAATTATCTGACGTTGTTTCAACCAATCACGAGCCTCATACAAAGTCATAGACAAAGACACCAGAGCTTAAAACATTATTATACTATGAATAATAATAATAATGATAAAATATGACAATGAACACTGAGAGAGTTTTCTCTCAATCGCAATATGATAATGAACTATTTTAACCTTGTTTTCATTGTAATAAGTTAAGACAAACGGTTGGGATGTGTTATATATATATCATCACATAAAAAATATGAACTACAATTTCTCTCCTATACCAAAATTACAAATGTCCTTATCATAATTTTGTACTATATAAATCATATATTATGCAAATAAAATTACTATATTTGGAATACAAAGAAATGAAGAAATGCAATCATTTAAATGAGCTTCTATATTCATATGGGAATGAGAGCATTGAATTTTAGGTCGAAATCTGGCGAAATGCAAGGATAAGCTATTCTCAAATTCTGCTAAGTTTTATATTTTCTGCTCCTCAATTTAATCATGCAAATTAGGTTGCTTTTACATTTTAAAATAAACATCGATTTAGTTTCCTTCATTTATAAGACCAAGAAAAAAAAAGGTTATATTCAAAAATAAATTATAACCCTCACACTACTGTCACTACTACACTATAAAGAATCCAAAATTGTGCTTTATCAAACAACACCCAAAAGATTAAATATTGAATCTAAAAAAGGAAAAAAAAAAAACTCAGCCACCATAAACACACACCACAAAATAAGGCAGTGTTTATTGAATGAGTACCTCCTTTAAGCGGATGCATCAACTCGATGAGTCAATAAATTCAAGCAAGCATTTCCATGAATCCATGAACCTCTGACGAGCCTAACATAAAAAAATCACCGTAAATATTGGGATCAAAATGATAAAGCGACCGAAACGACTTGTCGTTTAGGTTGTAACGAATGAGTTTTCCAGCCATATGAAAAACCAAGAATGAGTCCTCGGCCTTTTCTGCTACGACAATGGCCAATACTCTAAACACATTAAACAATTCAGATGAGGTGGGGACTTTCGTCACCGAACAACTGATTGCCACTGCATTGAAATTGAATCTATACTTGAGAATCCATCCTGACAAGTCATGATTCATCTCGTAAACAAAGTACTCTGTATAATCAATACCCTTTTTACAACTGCAGAGTACATGAAAATTTCTTCGAGAGGCCCCAATAAAGTCAATACGAACACTAAGAAAGTCTCCATTTTCAGGGCCTGCAAACTTTCGTACTCGCTCAATTTCGAGTTCAAAGCACAAAAGGGTATTTTCAGAACCGGTTTTCCAGAATATTACACCATTACAGAAGACCCCACCATTGAAATCGACACATTCGTCTTCCTCAAAGGGTGTTTTACCGGTAAAGCGCTTCCAAGAGGTTGTTTGGGATGAGAAAATGTCAATTACGAAATGGAATTTGTGTCTCGAACGTCGAACCCCAATAACTTTGTAGTGAGGCGATGTTAGAGGATCATAAGCAAGAACCATGCCGAAGATTCGACTGTAAAAGCGTCCGTCTTGATTTGGGAGAAGGTCGAAGCTGTTTTCAAGGTTGGTGATGATGGGATTATAAACGTAGTAATTCTTTGAGCGTTTCTCCGGGGAATAGCCGCAACACAGCAATAAACCGCAACAGGATTGTAGAATTTTAATTCCTTGGAAATATAGAATCTTGTTGCATAGAAAGGAATTAGTTTTGTCAAGATTAAGGATTTCGTATTGTGAAGTGTGATGAGAATGAGGATTAATAAGCAAAAGAAGAGCCGAGATTGTGAGTGAAAGATTACGACGGTGGCAGAAATCTGGGTTGGAAATGAGAGAGAGACAAGTTTTGCTGACGCATTTGAATCTCAGCAATGATTTGACTGGGAGACGAATAAGGATTTCAGTGACGAGGTCTGTGTTGTTCTCAATTCTTGTGGCTGAATCATTTGCCTTAAGGATTTTAGTCGAATGCATGTTTTGAGTTTTGAAAAACTGCTTATTCCTCTACCCTTTATATAGAGTTGGGTTGCATTTTGACTTTGAATTCAAATTAAGCTGTTTTATATATTCCCTCATTTTAGTTGTATTGCCATAATTTAATCAATTAAAAGCAATTCTTTCTGATGTTTTACAATTAAATTGGTTTTATAAAATAGTTTCTATTGATATTTTAGATTTCTGGCTACAAAATAGTTTGTGAAAATGAGTGTTTGTAATAGGTGGAAATTACATGATTTATTTTATAGCTTCATTCAATGGCATGAGTTTTGTGTTCTAGGGCTTCACTTTATTTTATAAACTCATCGTGATTTGTTTCTTTCAACATCATGGTATATTAAATTTGGGCAGGATTTTTTTATATGTCACTTAACCTGAAGATGCTTACACACGATTCGACATGAAAAATATAGGCTTAGACATGACACGATACTATAAGCCCAAAAACACAGTATGTAAGCATGAATAGATTAGCTTAAAATCCTAACACATTAAAAGAAACTCGATAAAATGATAGTTGTTAACCCGAAAACTTTTTCTGGTGATGTGAACATCAATGTTTGACACGTGGCATGAAGGATGACGTCACAAAGTTGAGTAGACTTGAGTTATAGCAGCCGACCAAGGAGGGGACCCTATCCCTGCGCTCAGGTTGACTTCCGGATCTTCGGGATGGAAGTTCAGACTTCGATAACTTGAATCCAACTCACTATCTTTCAGTATTATGTACTATAAAAACATGGAGTAACCTAATCTAAGCCCTGAGAGCAGGGTCTCACCAAATGGACTCAATGTCAATATATTACTTATATTTACCCCATCAGTGGGTTAGGTTTACATGCAACCCTAGCAGGTCTAGATATAATTATACACGATATTCTAGCCTATAAATATAACATGATACTTTCACACAAGAGTGGTGAATTTTTTACAAACCAAGGCAAAAAACTAGGATTCATAAACTAGACAAAATACTTGTGTAATACTTAAAGACTTTTTTAGTCAAATAATATTGACTCGTCGACTAGAGTTTATTAACATCCAAACCACATAAAAATCTTCGTCATCTTTATATTTTATCTATTTCTTTATTTTTAATTTTACTTAAATCAGTTTTCAAATATATCAGTAACATTGTTGTTTTAAATTTAATTTCGTCTAAATAAAAAAATATGTTAGGTAAAATAAAAAGTTAAGTAATTTAATGATAATGACATAATTAATATGTCATGACTATTTATTTGATAAAATTAGGGATTCTCCAATATGACATTTGTCGTCAATTTAAGAGAGAGTGTAAAAGAGAGTGGGATAGAGAGTCCCCATTAGGGCTGGACGTCTTTACCGGGTTTGACCTGAACACAGCAACCCACTTGGACCCGACCCGTCCAACTTGAAAAATTTAAAGAAACTCGTTCAATTTGAGCGGGTCGGATTCAATCTAGTACACCTTTTGGACGGGTTTTAGATTTGATTTTTCAAGTGATCGAGTTTCGGGTCAGATCCGAACCCGCTCATGAACCCATTTTTCTTTTTTTTACACTCTTACATAAACTTTAATAATAATAATTTATACTTTACATACATTGAATCTCAAATACAATATTATTTACTATTCCTAAAAAAAGTTACATAATACAATATATACACTTTTTTTTATGTATTGAAAGTTTATATGCATGTATATATTTTTTATTAAATTTAATGATTTTATTATATATTTATATATAATTAGGTAGTGGTTAGATTTTGTTATATGTTTATATCTATTCTATATAAAATGTGTTAATTCTTGGTTTAACGATAATTTTTGAATTTCTAGGTTAACTTTAAGAAAATATCTTATTTACTTAATAGAATATTTTTTTATTAATTTTATAATATTATTATATATATTTAAAAAAAAAAAGTTATATAAATCTTTTATATAGAGAAATTTAAATTTAAAATACTTAAAATATTATTGATATTTTTAAATTTATTGGTTTAGTTTTAAACTAAAATAAAAAGAAAAATTATGTAGATATTTTATATAAAAAAATTAAATTTAAAATATTTTAACCATATTTTTATTTTATTATTATTTATTTTATATTTAAATGATTGTAATAAGAAATTGATTGTTTTCTGTTTTAGTTATGGTAAATCGATTTACATACTATATTTTTCGTAAAGTTTGCGAATAAAAAAACTTTTATAACAAATTTACGAATCCAACTTATATATAGACACATTCTAATTTGTTTATGTGAGTTTTGTCTAAGAATATAGTAAATTACAATATATGCATTCTCAAATATAAAACCTAATTAAAAAAAAATTAAAAATAAATATATGTATAATCACATTCAAATGGCACACAAATCTAATAATAACTAAAAAAAATTCTTAAAAATTAAAATCTCAAACTCTATTTCAAAAATTAAAAAAAAAAAATACATTACATAAGGGAAATTTGATTTTCTATACTTAGAAAATCAAAAAATTTGATTTCTAAACCAATAATTTAAACCCTAAAAAAACTATACCTTTTTTTTCAAAACCCCAAAAATACCCCCAAACTAAAACTATCTCTCTTTCTCTCTCTATCTAGCCGGTCCCAATAATCCCACACCCCAGGTCCGATGGTCGGACCATGGGGTCCGATGGGGTCCGACCAATCGGACCCATCGGACCCCAAGGTCCGACCATCGGACCTCTCTCTTCCTCTCTCTCAAATCGCGGGGAAAAAAAAAAAAAAAAAATTAAAAGCGGTCGGACCTTCGGGTCCGATGGGTCCGATGGTCGGACCCATCGGACCCGAAGGTCCGACCATCGGACCTCTTTTTTCCTCTCTCTCCAAAATCGCAGAAAAAAAAAAAAAAAATTAAAAACAACCGGTCGGACCTTGGGGGTCCGATGGGTCCGATGGTCGGACCCATCGGACCCCCAAGGTCCGACCATCGGACCTCTGTCTTCTTCCCTCTCTCAAATCGCAGGAAAAAAAAAAAGTTTCGGGCGGGGTTGCTCTTTCGGGTTGGGGTTGGGGTCGGAGGGGTTGGGGTCGTGGTCGACGGGGGTGAGGGTGGTGATCGGCGTTGGGGTTGACGTGGGTGGGTGAGGGTGGTTCGGGTGAGGGTGGGCGGTTGGGGTGAGATAGAGGGAGAGAGAGATGATGCAGAGAGAGAGAATATTGTGAGGGGGTATTTTTGGGGTTTTGAAAAGAAAGGAATAGTTTTTTTAGGTTTTAAATTTTTGGTTTAGGGAAAATTTTTTTTGATTTTCTAAGTATAGAAAATCAAATTTCCCTTACATAATTAAAAAAATTAAACATACATGCATTCCACCTAACATCACCACGTAATTGAACCTAATTAAAAATAAAATTAATTACACGTGCTGAGTATAAAAAAAAAATTGACCGGATTAATCTGTTGACCCGATCAACCTGCCCAACTCGAATTTGCCATCCTGCCAACCCGTGAATCCAAAACCCGCCAACCTGCAACACGTGAATGGGCTGGGTTTGAGTATAATTTTTTTTAACCCAAAATCTAATCAACCCGCCCAATCTTCAGTGGTAGTCTCCTTCATAATTATACATTTGTTACGATCATAAACTATATAAGAAAGGCACTAATTTCAGAATTTTACAAAAGAATTTACAACCCCCATTTGGCATATCACATCAGAAACCCGAACTAATAAATATTTTCAACACTTTAAAAACTTGAAATCAAACACAAGCTAGACTCTCTATGTACTGATAATTTTTCACATACCACACAGGCTGATGATTGTTGACACACAGTTTGTAGAAAGTTCCAGTCTTTAAATCATATCGGAAAACTATATCAAAAATCATCAGCACCAAAAATGAATCTTCGGAAAACTCACCACCAACAACAAAGCAGAGTACTAAAAGAGTATTATCATAGATAACCTCAGGAATTATATTTGAAATTTCAGCAAGATCAACTTTGAACTTCAAAACCCATCTAGAATAATCCTTTTCCATCTCAAATACTTCCAAATAATTATCTGTTATCCCATTTAAGCAAATAACTGCATGTAAACGGTCCCCGGACTCACCAACATACTTGAAATCCCCATTGATGACATCAGAATTATCAAGCACAGGAAATGATGGCATTTGGTAAAGTTTCTCTTCATCAACTTTGAAATACAGTGAAGTTCCATAACGATTTAGCCAGTGAATAGCCCCGTTGCAGAAAACCCCACTAATGGCTACTAAATTTGTAAGGTGTGATAAAGAAAAAGGTTGTACTTGTACAGAGCAAGAGCAAGGTCTCCAAGGGCCAGTCTCAGAGGAATAAATTTGAATCTGAAATTGATCGTCAACGACCACATTGTTGTTGTCGTTGTTGTTGTTACATATAGTCAAACAAACGACTTTGTAATTAGGAGATTTGGAAGGATCGAAAGCTAAGACGATGTCCCATACGGACCAGGTGAAAGTTCCACGAGGAAACGACAGCGGAGGAAGTGTCGTATAGTGCTTCGTAGTGGGATTGTAAATGTAGAAGCTTTTTCTTCTTGAGTAGAAAGCTGTGGAACAGAGGAGTAACCCATTACAGGACTGTATGATTGTGATTCCGTAAAGGTCGTTGACAAAGGTGAGAGACTTAAAAGGGGCCACAAAAGAGGAGGAAGAAGGGTCAAAGTCAACGAAATTGAATTCTGGGCTGTTGGCACATGATCTTGAGGTTTGAAGAAAGAGGCCGGAGGCGGCGGTCGGAAAAGGGCTACGGCGGTGAGAAAAGTTGGGGTTGGAGATGAGGGAAAGCCAGTGTTTGGATACGGATTTGAATTTGAGGAGAGACTTTATGGGAAGGCGGAGGAGTATTTGGTTGAGGAGGTCGTCGTTGTTGCCAACTTGTTCGGCGGAGTAGTACGATGTGGTGGGTCTTTTGGGGAAAGAAATTCTGAGTTTGAATGACATTTGAGTTTTCTTTGTTACTTGGGTCAGTAGTAAGTTGTTATGTATGTTAACTTTGTTGTAATCTACAACACAACTTAAACATAATTCAGTCACAAACAATTAAATTAGAAAATATAAAATTAAAAAAAAAAAAAAAAATTAAATGGAATATGCATTTCACTTGAGCAAGAATAATAGGGACACTTTTACAATTTGAGTTTTTTCTCACTTGCTATCTTTCAATGTGTTTCTCAAAACTCAATCTTAACTATCTCTCAACCTTTTACAAGCCTTTTCATATCTTCTTTCAAAACTAATTTGAAAACTCTAGTTAAATAGGAAGTCAAAATAAGTGATTGGCTACTTAGAGAACAAGTCTCAACCATTGAAAACTAAACTATTAATAATCAATAATCGTAAGATTGCAATGTAAGCTAATGTTGATATAGAAGATTGCAATGTAAGCTAATGTTGATATAGAAGATTGCAATGTAAGATTGCAATATTTGAAGTTGGGAAATCAATAATCCTAATAAACAAAGAAACACCACAATTTAATAATCAATAAAACAATTTAAAAGTCAAAAAGCTTGCCTTGCACAAAAAATTAAAATAGAAATAGGCAATCTTCATCATCAATCAATAAGTACTTATAGCTAAATTCCTTCTGAATAAGCTATACTCTAGGGTTCAAATGAACAGTTGCCAAATATAGACAATTATGTTGATAAAAGGAAAATTTATAACAATATATATGTGCAAAAAGAAAAAAAAAAATTAATTACAAAAAGTTGTACATTTCTTTAACTATGAGAAATAATATTCTCATCTTTATGTACAAACTATATATAAGATAATAAATTTGTATATACTAATTTAATTTAGTAGTATATTAATTTTCACTAAATCCATTATATTAAGATTTTATGATATTATTGTGACAATAAAAATTAATAATTTATTTTTTATTTCTTTATTTTTAATTAAGTTACATATAAACTTTTTGGGTGACTATTCAATGGTTACATTTTTATTGTAACTATATGGTTATATTTTTCTTTGACCTGTAATAGCAGGTTACTAATAGGTAGACTTTCCTTTTTTAAAATTAATTAATTATAATTAACTATTTTCTTAAAATAATTAATTAAATAGTAGACATTCCTTTTTTAGAATTAATTAATTATAATTAACTATTTTCTTAAAATAATTAATTAAATATTCAACAAGACCTCTTGTAGCAATTAATATTTATATTTAAATCCTTACTTGAATTATTTTAATAATTAAGCCATTTAATTATAACACTTACAATAAAATTTATTTTTTTTACAAAAATTAAACTTCTTTTGACACAAATTAAAATTCTCTTCTTATAATAAATTTTCAAATAATTAATTATTTTTAAATGATATTTAATTATTTTGTTACAATTATATGAACTAAGTATGATGCTTCAAGCTAATCAATCGATAACAAGTGCAACCATTTTTTTTCTAAAAAATCCTTCAACTTATTTCATTTTTTACTTTTTAAATATTTAAATAAAAAAATTAAATAATTAAGTGTAATAATTTAAAATTAAGATTACAAGTATAATAAAATTTAAATTATGAAATTGTATGTGTATAATTTTAAATTATAAAAAGTTTTGCTATAAAATTTTAAATAATTTAAGTATAAAAAAATAAATTGCTAAAAGATCCTTATATAGTAATAAATTGCAAAAAATTAATTAATAATTATGATTAATTTAATTTTAAAATATAATTAATTTTAATTAAAGTTCTATAAGGAAATAAATGATTAGGTTACTTTCAGGTTACAAGTTATTTATTATTTATTTTTATTTAATTTCCAAATTAATCACAACCATTTAATAGTAATCCAATGGTTTAAAAGAATGTAACCATGATGGTTACAATAAAAATGTAAGCATTGAAACCTCTTCCAAACTTTTTATATATAATAAATCATAACAAAATGAATAATAAATATTTATTCTTTAATAAAAAAAATTATTATGTTTAATTTTGTAAAAAATTATTCTAACTATTTAATTAATTTTATGAAATTATTTATTTTATTTTTTTAATAGGCATACTATATTATAAATAATAAAGATATATGTTGGTAAAAGAAAAAAATAGATTAATTATAAATATAAAACTTGTTTATAACTAATAAAATTATTTGTACGTTAAGTTTTTCTTAATATTAATTAAACACATATAAATTATTAATATATTATTGTTTATTATTTTAATTAAATATTTGTTAAAATAAAAATATCTTTATAATAAATCATACTAAAGTGGATAATAAACATTTATATTATAACAAAAAATAGTATGTTCTATTATATTAAACTATTTATTTAATTTTATTTTAAAACATATTTATTTATTTTTTTAAAAAAAAACAACTTATATTTATAATAATTATAAATTTATAATAAAGCATACTAAAATAGATCATAAACATTTATATTATAACAAAAAATATTTTAAAGATTTTAATTTTTATGGTATCACAATTTCTGTTTCATATTATTTAATTTTTTTACTAAAACATAGTTTTAACATTATTTTTAATAAGAGTAAAATTTAAAAGATTATTTTAATTACATATGAATTTTATGTATATTACTGTTTATAATTTTACTTTTATATTTTATTATTTTGTTTAAATTATAATAAGTCATAATAAAACAGATAATAAATATTTATTTTATAATAAAAAAATATTTAGTATGTTTATTTTTGTAAAAATTTATTCTAACTTTTAATCATTTTTATAAAATTATTTATTTTAATTTTTATAGAGTAATTTGCGGTATAAATACCTAAATTTATCTTCCAGTTGCAATTTAATGCCTAAGTTAAAATTTTTGCAGCATAATTACCTTCTGTTACACTTTCAGACATTTTGTAGGTACCTTACTGTTATCTTGCACATTGGACACCAGATGACATAACACATCATTTAAAATAATACCACGTCATCTTATAAAATAGCCACATAATATTAACCATTAAAGTAAAAATTAAGTTTGCTTTGAAAAAAATATTTACATAAAAATTAATTTAATAAATTTATAATAAAATATGAAATAACACAATTAATACAAAATCAAACAAAACACGAGTACTTATGTATCGCTTAAAAAAGAAAAGTTCAATAAAATTAGGCGACAGGGGCATTGGGATCATCTTCGACCATACTGGTACCATCTACGACTTCAGCAGTAGTCGCATCTTTAGCATCATTGGGGAAAAGGTTTCCACCTAACCCTTGAGTCTTGGTAGGCGACATGGTACGAAAAGCATTGGCCATCTCAACTGCCTCTGGCCTAAAAATGTCAAAGTTAAATTCTAGTAGTTTGGCCAGGGAGGTGTAGATATAGTCACAGACAGCCTGGTCGTGTGCCTTCTTCGCGTTCTCTTTTTCAGCCGCAAGATCACGGATAAGACCAGCATTGTCTCCCTCCAGCTTCTTGACTCGCACATCTAGGGTCTTGAATTATTCTTCAGACTTGTTGGCCCTCTCTTTCGCCTGACCTTTGACCTTGCCGAGATCCTCGATTTCCTTGTCGTTGGCAGTCGCATCACATTTTTCTTTCTTCAGACCTTCTTGAAGAGCCGAGTTCTGTTTTTTCAGAAGATCGAGATCTTTGAAACCCGCAACAAAAGCCTGCAAAAACATTGTCATGAATTGCGAGGCAAGTTCAGCTGAACGAGGAATGCGATCTTCAGTATGAGTCCCCTCAACTTTGGAGACGAACTCGTCACTCACGAACTTCTCCTTAAGACCATGATGTCGCGAGCCTTCATGGCAGGGTCGATCACAACTTTCTTTCCCTTGTCTTTAGCAACTTTCTGTTGCTTCTTCAGCGAGTCAACCACCGGGGTAGGGACAACATCATTTTTCCTCTTTTGAGGTGTTGCAGTTGACGACATCGTAGTACTAGCCTTTGACTTGCGATTGAAGACTTGAGCCTATTTATAGAAAGTCATATCTGCGAGGGGAAAGACGAGAGTAAGAAATTAAAAAATTACGATAATATTATCAGCAATCTATCAAATTATATTACCTGATGTTGGTCTCGACGTTTGCTTGGAAAGACGCTTGTCTATTCTTTTTTTCTGCTTCTCTGAAGGCTCTTTGTACATTGGTTCTCGCAGGAGTTTAGCGTCTTCTGGATTAGCTTATGCTCGCGCAATTTTGCAGAAGTACACAATAAACGACAATTGTGATCTTGAACTAGAAGGCTGCTTAAGACTTCAGCAATTTCCAGACGACTTCGGTCCAGTACAAATCGAGTCGGTCTATCTGCGAATATGGAAAATGGTATTAGCGCCTATGAGGTAATCAAAATAAATATTAAGTGTAAAAGTATGCAACATACGAGGTCGGTAGTTAAAGTCAATTCTGACCCCTGACATCTTAAATGCATAGAACCATTTTGATTTCTAATCCTCCATATTGGAAACTGTACCTTCCACTCCATTCATTTCAGAGTTGGCCCACTTAGTTAAGCAGTAGAAGCTATTATCATGGCCAACACTCTTTATGTCGTAAAAGAAGCTAAAATCCTCGACTGTTGGTTCTCCTCGCGTGTATTCCATATACATCGCATAGAACCCGAGGACTATACGGTAACTATTTGGAGTAAGTTGGAAAGGGGAAATGTCATAGCGAGATAGAATATCCTTTACGAAAGAATGAAAAGGAAGCATCACCCCGCATCGAAGAATGGGAATCGAAACCATGACGTTCTGCGTAGGGATGATTTCAGGATTGGTGAAGGGAAGGTGAGGTCGCTGCATTGGCAAAGGCTTAGAAGTAGTTGTATGAATCAAATTTAATTTTACGAATGCAAACAAGTTAGACTTTTTGACCCGTGAGACTAGGTCCTCGCAGGAAAAAGGTTCATCTAGTTGGGCATTGTTAACTGAATCCGTCTCGCTACCCTCGCCTTCCACCTCATCCTCCATCTCACAGTCTGGTATTTCGACGTCCTCACCCATTTCTTTGACCTTTGTGTCTGGGACGATTTGCGAATGAACGAGATAGCCTTGAGCAAAAACTATGGACTCGCTGTCGCGCACCTCTAATGTAACGCCCTATCAATTAGGCACGTTACGACAACTAGTAATATAACCTAATCCTGCTAAACCGGGATTACTAAACAATAAGAGCGGAAAAATTTAAACTTTAATTACAATGGGATAAAAACATAACTTGTAATAATTTAAACTTTACAATCAATCCAAAAAGTCAACATATTTTTGGGATCCCATAAAACTTTTCGCGAAATATAACAAGTTATTTTACACGCCGGCCTAAGCGGCAAAATTTGAGAATACAAAATATATCTACTGGTAAACTCAACCCATTTGGTCTAGTATGGCCTGAACATGTACAATCCACCGCAAAGCCCTTGTACTCATGGCTCATTACAGATAAATTTACCATTTCTTGCACAGTATTCGGGTCCGGGTTCGGTATGGTTCCGGGTCTATGATCCGAATATGTGAGCAAAAATATAAAATTTAATATGTTAGACACAAAAAATTGTTTTTGAAAATTAAAAAATAATATTTTGATATTTTATGTTTTTTATTTTTTTAAAACTCAATTTTTAAAAATTTGTTTTTAAAAAACTTTGCCAAACAACCCCTATTAGTTTTTAAAATCTGTTTTTTAATTAAAAAAAAAAACAACTTTTAAGTTATGAAGCCAAACAACCTCTTAGTTTTTATTATAGTTTAGGTTCTTTGATAAACAACTTTTAAGAACTTTTAGAGAAAAAGAGAGAGGAGAAGAAGAGAGAAGTGAATGATAGTTTTTATTTTTTATTTTTTGTTTAAAGGGAATAATAGTGTTTTTAACAAATAATTATTCAGTAAAAAAAATAAGGAAATAATATTTAATGGACACATGAAATAAAATAATGACACATATTAAAAAAAATGACTCTACATAAAGTCATTTTTAATACCTTTACTAAAGCATTATCCTATATTATTTATATATGATTAATTTATCATTATATTTAGTAATATTTGGAAATAGAGTAATTTGTGGCATAGATACTTAAGTTTAATAGTTGCAAATAAATACTTACGTTTAATTTTTTGCGGTAATAATATCTAAGTTATAATTTCTGAAACTTTTGTAGGTATCTCGCTGTAAAGTGTTAAGTAAATTGCTACGTGACGATTCTTGATTGGTCAAAGTCATCAAATTTTTATTTTTTTTTAAAAAAAATTAATTTAAATATAGCAATAAAAAATGACAGGTGGATAATGACTTAATATTTAATAGTCAGGTACCTACAAAGTTCTAAAAATATAACTTAAGTGTTATTACCGTTAAAAATTAAACTTAGGTATTTATTTGTAACTGGAAGTTAAACTTTAATCTTTATGCCGCAATTTACTCTTGATAATATTAATAAGTGAAGAGTTTATTTTAAAAAAAAATTATAAATACTATTAAAAATTAATAATAAAAGATGTGTTGAAGAATATTTTAGAAAAATTTACATAATAGACTAAAAATTTGAAAAAATATTACAAAAGTACATTAACATGGAAAAAAATTATTTTTTACTCTTTAAACTTTTTTATTGATAAAATAACCTCTTCAGTAAAAATAATAAACGGTTTTTTGATCGTTTTATAGTTTATTTATAGTTGTATTATAGCTGTCATGATGTTGTTGTTCTTGTTATTTTTTGTTGTTTTATAGTTTATTTATAATTGATTTATAGTTGTGGTGAGATTGATTTCTCATTGTTTTTTAATTGTTCCTTTTTACTTTTTACTGAGTAAAGTGTATTTTTATAATTTTAAAATTTTAGAAGCGTATTTTTATAATTAAAAGTTTTAGGTTGTAAAATTATAAATAAAATGAGTATTTTTTAAAATCTCCCAACCCCTTATCACTATTAAATGCCAATTAAGTCTATTACGTAACTGCAAAGATACACATGGCAACATTTTTATTCAGTCAGCTATTAAGTAAATAAATTTAGCTAAGGAAAAAAACAATTCCAATAAATTAAATCTAAATAATAAAAGTAAAAAAATAAAATAATGAACATAACCTAAATTAATTTGATTCAAAATATTTTACCAATTAAATATCTTGATGTAAAGCTATATGAATACAAGATTATAAAATTGGCATGGTCTAAAGGACCCTGCGAATGCTTTGTCTCTGGGACTCTGGTTTGACGATGAAGATTGGAATTTTCTTTTTGCTTGGATTGATGGCTGGGGTGGATTGCTCCAATAGTGTAGATGATTTGGTCAACCTGACTAACAAATTGGTAGTCGATCAAGAAGACGACTGGGAGGTTAATGAAGAAGCAGCGGACGGACTTTGGTGAACGATCACTTATGGGAAGAATTGTGGCTAAGAGAGGGATATCTGGAAATCTCTTCCAAAGTATGTTCAACAGAATTTGGCGGAATGTCTCGAACTGGAAAGTGAAGGTGCTGGAAGGCTCAACAGATGCTAATTTGGTTGGAATTTCTTTTCAATCAAAACAGGATGCTCAATGGGTGTTGGATAAACAACCTTGGGTTTTAATGGAGAGTTTTTGATCCTTGAAGAATGGCCAAGGTCCGGTAATTGGCAGGATGCCAAATTGGACAAAGTGTTCTCTTGGGTTCGGATCTGAGGATTCCCGTTGAAGGTATTTACTCTTAACAATGTTAAAAGATTCAGTTCTATGGCGGGCGAAGTGGCGGATATTAAATGGAGCAATACTCAGCAAGTTTTTCTAAATAATTATGTGCGAGTTAGAATCGGGTTTCCATTGTTACATAGCATCTTTGTGGGGAGTTTCATCCTTCTAATGGTAGCAAAGCTTGGGTCCAAATTAAATTTGAAAAACTACCGTTACTCTGTTTTAAGTGTGGCATTTGGGGCCATGAACAAGTTGATTGTGCTCAGGAGACGGTCATGGAATCAGATGTGGATGGAAGGTTAGTTCCTAAGTATGGTTCTTGTCTTAAAGAAGAGGATTCTATGGCCAATGGTTTTAGAGCTTTCGATCTCAGAAATGTTGTGGAGGACGGTGCTGTTGAGACCAATGTCGATGTAAATCGGAGGGACAGTGTAGAAACGGCCCACGGAGTTGAAACGCAATGCCCAGTTGATGTTTTCAGGCCAGTGGAGGGTGGCGCTAATGGCGGAGCTCCGATGATGGTGGAGCAGGGGATGGGTAGTTTTCCATTGAGCGATGTTGAAGGAGTCGTGGGTAGTGTTAATCGGGGTAATGGGATTGAAGGGGGTGATGAGGTGGCAAGGAATGAGCCTCTGGACAGGCCCAATTGGAGAGAATGTAAGTTGGGCAAAACTATTGAAGGGGAGGGAGTGGGACTTGTAAAAGGAGTTGGGCCACAATTGGTTGATGGTGGGCATTCTAATAATATTCACTTAAGTGAATCATGCCCAAGGTCTTCTTCTTCAGTGGATATCAATCAAAAAACCAGGAAAGGGTGTTCGAATATAGGTGAGGCCTATTGTGAGACTCTCGATGGAGTCTTTGATCAAAAAAAGAGGAAGTGTGGTGGATATGAGAGTTCTTTACAGTCTCGCGAGTTAGATGGCTTTGGGGGATTGCGTTCATCTTCGAAAGGAAAGGAAGTGGTGCACGAGGTTGATGTTGTTGCAGCGGGAGATGGCTTTGCTCGAGGTAAGGTCGATAAGGCACATAGCTCTTCGGGTAGTGGTGGTAATCAACGGCGACGGCTCTCCATTAAGAATAAGGCTCGTGGGGTGCATCGGGGGAAAAATGGTGCGGGTGAAGCCAATTTTCAGGCAGTGGCGGGTGGCAATTTTTTTGGTTCAACTAAGGGTGAAGGGATCTTGGATACAGGTTCTATGGTTGAGGTTGGTATTTCTTCTTCTATTGATTTACCTTCTCTTGTTTTCAATGCTGAAGCGGCGAGCCCTGCGGAGCAGGGCCGCCGAACCTAATGTATCTACTAAGCTGGAACGTCCAGGGAATTGGGAATCCTTGGACGTTCCGTGCGTTGCAATCCCATGTTCGGGAATTTAACCTGAGTATTATTTTTCTGATGGAGAGTAAGCTGGGTAGAAGTCAAGCTGAAAGAGTTTGTAGTGTGTTACAGTTTTCTAATTTTTGGGTGGTGGATCGGATGGGATTAAGTGGTGGATTAATTCTAATGTGGAAGGATGATATCAATATAAGGGTAGACTCTAGTTCACCTGGGCATATTGCTTCGGTGGTAACTGGGGAGGGGTTTCAACCGTGGTTTCTCACTTGTTTTTTATGGGCATCTGGATAAACAACAAAGGAAGTTCTCGTGGGAGTTATTACAGAATATTGCGGGGTTGAGTGCGGAGGAATTTCAACCGTGGTTACTCATTTGTTCTTTGCGGACGATAGTATAGTGTTTTTTGATGCTTCTTTGATGGAATGTGGTCGGTTTAAGGATTTATTGGACAAGTATACGGCGGCGTCAGGTCAAGTAGTGAATTTTAGCAAGTCTGAGATGTGTTTTGGTGCGTTGGTGGATAGGAGTCTTCGGAGTCGGTTAGCTGCTTTGTTGGATGTGAAAGTGGTTAATAACTATGGTAAGTACTTAGGACTTCCGTCTTTTGTTGGGAGAAGCAAAAAGGAGCTGTTTGAAGTTATTAAGAATAGGGTGTGGCAAAAGGTTCGTGGTTGGAAGGGTTCTATGTTTTCAGTGGCTGGTAAGGAGGTTCTTATTAAAGCTATTCTTCAAGCAATGGCGACATATACTATGAGTTGTTTCCAGTTGCCTAAGAGTACTATCAAGAGCTTGCATAGTATGGCGGCGCGATTTTGGTGGGGGTCTTCAGCCCGGCAAAAGAAGGTCCATTGGTGTAAGTGGAGTTATATGTGTAAGCCGAAAGTGAAGGTGGTTTGGGATTTCGGGACTTGGGTTTGTTTAATCAGGCTCTTTTGGCGAAACAAGTTTGGCGGTGTTTGCGGTGCCCAGCACTTCTTAGTAGTAGGGTTCTGAAGGCTTGTTATTATCCCGATAAAGATGTGTTGGAAGCTAAGTGTGGTAATAATGCTTCTTTTAAGTGGCGTAGTATGATGTGGGGGAAAAAGCTTCTTCTGAAGGGATATCGTTGGCAAATTGGGGATGGGAATGGGGTTCGGGTCTTGGATGATCCATGGTTGCCTCGACCGATTACCTTCCGTGTTTATGATAAGCCAGAGTTTTCGCAACAGCTGTATGTGGTGGACTTGAAATTGGCAGATGGGAGGTGGGATGAAGGCTTTATAAAGGCGCATTTTAATGAGGAGGATGCTAATTTGATTTTAAATTTTCCAAGTGGTTCGTGGGGAGTAGAAGACAAAGTGATGTGGCATTACACGAAGAATGGTGAATATACGGTTTGAAGTGGGTATCGGTTGGCTCATGATATGCGGGAGGTGTCCCATCAATCCAATGATAAGGAGAGGGAACGGTGGTGGCAAACTTTATGGAAAGCGAAGGTGCTGCCAAAAATCAAGCATTTTGTTTGGAAGGTGTGTCATAAATGGCTTCCAACGAATTATGCTTTGTCAAAACGAGGCATTCAGGTGGTGCATGTGTTAAGCTCAGATCAAGTGATGGGGCTCATGTGTTGTGGGATTGTTCTTGGAGTAAGGAGGTGTGGAAGAAATGTGGTTTGTGGGATCATGTGGTTAAGCTCAGATCAAGTGATGTGTTGTTAGTTTTCCAATAGCTCCATAAGGTTTGTTCTCCTTCCACTTTTGAGTTTATCCTTGTTGTTTCCTGGCACTTGTGGTCGGTTAGGAATAAATATGTTCATTGGGGTTATCCTCCTAAGGTGGGAGATATTGTGGAGTGGTGTGGGAAGTACATTAAAGATTTTCAGTAGGTTAATGGGAGGACTACTGGTGGGGGGGCTCGGCAGCACCAACAATGGGAGCCGCCTGGTGTTGGGTCCTTTGTGGTTAATGTAGATGCTGGGTTTTCTTTACAAAATGAAGGGGCATCTTCGGGTGTGGTGGTGCGAGATGATGTGGGAATGGTCAGGTTTGCTTCGGCCACCGCTGTGCGGTTTGCACGGTCCCCGTTGGTGGCTAAACTTTTGGCGATTCGGGAGGGTTTGCGGGCGGGTATACAACGTCGGCTGCCAATGTTTCAGGTTCAAACGGACTGTATGCAAGCGGTTCGTCTTCTTCATGGTGAGGATATGGGTTGTCGAGAGGAGGAATGTCTTATTCTGGAGATTCAAAGGTTGCTTCAACATCATTCTATTAGTGGTTTACAGTTTGTATTTCGGGAAGCTAATGTGGTAGCTCATGTATTACCCAATTATGCTTTGACAAACAAAGTTAGTGCTATGTGGATCGGGGTTTCTCCCCCTTGTGCTCGTCACGCAATTGAGCGTGACTTGCCATTTCCTTGTAATCGGTAGTGTTGTTTAATGAAATCCTTATTCTCAAAAAAAAAAAAAATTAATTTGATTCAGATTTTTATATTAAAGAAGAAACTCAAAGACATTATTTTTTTTTTCGTTAAAAGGAAACTCAAAATCATGTGCAAACAAGAACATGTGCAAACAAGGAAACTCTTCTCTGGCTCTGTTCGAACCTCTTCTTCTTCATCTTCTCTGGTTCGAACCTCTTCTTCTTCCTCTTTTCTGGTTCGCTTCTCTTCAATTTTATTATAGATGCATATAGGTTGTTGTTACTAAAATAAATTATCATAGTTCTTGATAGAATTTATTTAGGCCCATTTAGTTTTTGGGCCTATTCAATTAATAACAGTTGTTCTTATTAAGGTTAAATTCCTCTCTTTTGGGCCTTGTGTGAGAGTTGGGAGCCATAGTAGTGGGTACGACATACTGAACCCAGCACCCCCTCACATGATACACCCCAATTGTGAAGACCCATTTGCCTGATTTGAATAGCTGTACTAGGTTAATTAAACTAGTTTAACCTAATAAAATTGATTAGCAACATAATTAATTTCGAAATTAATTTAAGAAAATTATAGTTTAAAGAATTCTTTATTCTAAGCTAAACTATATGTATTTTCTTGTATTTAATTAAATATAGAATTATAACCATCTAGATTCTTTCTGGAGCTTAATTTAAATTTTTCATTAAATATTCATATTTAAGTTGATATTTAGTTATTTACAACTAACCAACTTAAATCTAAATATCTTTTGAATTTCAAATTTCAAAATTAAGTTGAGGAATTTTAGGCATTGGTTATTAAGATTCTTTAGATATTTTTTAAGTTAATATCTTTTCGAATATTAACTTAAAATGGAATATTTTTAAATTAAGTGGTTACAACTTAATTTTTGATATTTAATTAAATTTAAATTTAAAAATATTTAAGTTCTAGATTTTTCTAATACAACTTAAATTAAATATTTTTTCAAATTTTGTGGAAAAGATACTTAGTCAAATAAGATATTTTCTAGATAGTTATTTCTAGACTACTTATTATTTCTAATATTAAATAGGAAAATATTATACATTGTGAAATTAATTATTTATATAATTAATTTTGGTACAATTTATTTTAAGTATATTTTTCCTAGTATTAAACTAGAGATTAATAATTAAGCCTTCTCTACACTTAATTATTTATTTCTTGAATTTAATACATTTAATTAATTTGAAAATTAAATATCTAAGTTCATTTTCATCATGATACTTAAATATTTCTTTTTCATGACACTTAATTAAATAGAAAATTATTTTTAGTTGAAATTTAATTTTTCAACTAAATTTAAATAATTTTCAAAATATATTTTTTTTCTTTATTTTATTAATCAAATTTCGAAATTGCATTTCTTAAATGCTGGAATTTCGAATTTTATTTGAAAAATAGATTAAAGTTGTAAATTATTTATTTTAATTTTGGACCAACTTAAATCAATGATTTTTTCATTTATTGATTAATTTAAAATAAATTGAATTAAAGTATATTATTAGAAATTGAATTAATTAGTCAAAGAAAAATCTAGATAGATGATATTTTTGCTTGAAGTATTTTTCTAGTGTATTTAATTAAATAGAAAATTAATATTTAAGTTGATTTTCATCATCATACTTAAATATTTGAAATTTTTCTTATATATTTAATTAGATAGGAAAATTATATTTTTTGTTGTAAATTAATTTTATTAATTAATTTTGGGCCAACATTAAATTAGAATAATTTTTCCAGGATTAATTTTTTATTTTAACATGCATTTTCGAAAATTGTGTCCTTGAATACTTTAAGTTTTCGAAATGCAATATATATTTATAAAAAATTAAATTTGAGTTGTAAATCAATTTAAATTAATTTTGTAACAACTTAAATTGAATATTTTTCTAAATATTTATTGGAAATTATTACTAAGATGGAAATAATTCATACTATTTTCATATCCATATAAGTAAAATTTATAAATACTAAATTAAAATTTATATTTAGAATTTTTCATTCTAAATTGGAAATTTTAATAAATATATATTTAAAATAAATAGATTAAATAAAGAGAATCAAAGAAAATACAACGCTCTTTAAATAATGAGCTTTATTATTAAGATATTCGATCTCCATTGTGGGTTTTACACCGCGTTTGTTTTAGTGAGTAATCCTCCCTAATGGAGGAACGATCATTAGCAGTTTCGCACCGTTTAACCTCGCATGATAAGTAGTTTGTAAGTGTTTTGTATGGTATGGATCACCCTAATGGTGGCGACCATACTTGACTTGCAAATTGCGAAACAATGGTGGAAGCTCATAAGATAGAATTGCCTTGACTCTCGCCTAAACGGAACAACGCTGAATTCCAATCTTGATCGAATAAAAGGTTGCTAGAATGTTTAACATTTTAGACGAGCTGACAACTCTATTCAATGAATGGTAGCTTTGACTCTCGCCTAAACGGGACACTGATATCAGTTTGTTGAAAACCTTGGAAATTAATTAGGATTATAAGTTTTAGTATTTTCACTTGTCATTCCTACTTGCTATATGCTTATAATTTCTGAATTGTGTATGAATTTATATTGAACCATGTTATTTTCTGTTATTAAGTTCTAGTTTAATTTCGAATCTTCATTGTTGGTCTAACTTGGCTTGTTTATCTAATGAGATAAATCCCTAGTGGATTTTCACCATTAGACATACATAATAGTGTTAGATCTCGAAAGATTAATATTGTATATGCAACATCTAGTTGTTCATCAATTGATGACACCTTAGACTAGTATTTTTACGATATGAAAGAAGAAGATTGTATAAATAAGATTACTTTGACATTCGCTAATCGAAGCATCGTTGGATTCTTATTTATAAACGAAATTATCCTAATTCCTCTTAGCTTATTCATTTCGAATTAGCTTCAAAACATATCATTGGATGAATGGTCTATAAATCATTTCATGTCATTCTATATTTTCTCTTAAGAAATTAAATGACACATATGATTATAATGCCGAAATTCTATTCCCAATTGATATAAATCCTCAATCTTAGAAATCTCCTACTTGTATGGGCAAATCAGACTTAGAATTAAATAGTAGTGGTGTCCAAGATAGAATTACTCATTATATTTGGTATAAATTTTAAGTCTTTGACTTTAATTTTAGATTCCAAATAGAAATTTTCTTATATTTCTAATTCCAGATACAATACAGTTACACTTTCTCAAGTGTTTAATATCCATCTTTTATTAATGGATTCCAACTGTATGGAATATGAGTTAGGTATTCTGTGACCAGGATCCACTTGCACTATTCTAAGAATTCTTTTATAAACCTAAGTCATCAAAGAGACACTACCACATTTTTTTAATCTATGGCATTTGTATCTTCTTCATAGTGGATTTGACAAGATCAATCTCTGCAAAGAGTTAATATGCCTATATCCACTGAAAGTAGTTCATCTCATTCGCAGATGGATGTACATTCAGGGGTGGATATGAGTTTTTCTTTGTATTCTTAAAACGATCACTCTAGATTATACCTTATGCAAAGAAATTTGAAATTTTTAAAAAAATTTCATTAATTTTTAGCAATGGTTAAAACCATTAAGGTAAGTAGTTAAAGATCTTGCGAACTGATAGGGGTGGAGAAATAGTTAGTAGATATGCAGTTCAAAGATCATTAAATTGATTTTTGAATTATATCCAAACTTACCTCCCCAGAAATTTCGAGTTGCATGTTGATGATTAGTTACTAGTCGTTGCCTAATTCCTTCTATGGTAATACAATTTCAGAATGATGTAATCATTGTATACTTAATGTAAATCATTACTAGATTCATGGATGACCTAATCAAAATCTTAAGAAAAGCTAGAACTGTTAACCATGGTTTGTTAGCTGTTCTAAGTGATTAGGGGTGGACCATCCCATTGTCAATAGATAAGAAAGTGTTTGTTCAAACAAATACTAATTTTCTAAGATAATGACTAAGTCTGAAAAACAAGTAGCAAATAAAGGAGATATTTTTCTTGATTCCAAAAGTGTTCTATCATCTTATATAACATATGATGATCCCACTGCCTCTGTTGTCTTGTCACAACCGAAGAGATCAATACCATTTAGTTTTACTCGACATAATTCACGGTACCTTGTCGTAGTGGGAGGGTTTCTAGGAACTCACCTTCTTATGACTTGGAAGACACTAGTGATTAAAATCCATTGTGAGTTTAAACAAGTAATGGATTGTCAAGATAAGAAACTAAGCAGAAAGCCAATAGAACTATGGTTTAATCCATTCACATGGAGTAACATAAAGTTTTCTATTACAAGGACATAAAAGGAAATTTTAGTTAATAAGTCTATTCTATGGACTTAACAAAACTTCCTGTTCCTAGTATTATAGGTTTGAGTTTATCTAAACCTATGGCTTGTGGTATACCTGGTAATTACTTACTCTAATGCAAGCAACTTACTTTAGTAAGATGCTGAAGCATTTTCTTTCTAATGGAAATCTATAGAAGCTTCACAACTTCTTAGGTATAGATTTTATTTATCTAAGGAAAAGTTTCAACTATTCCAGAAAAGATAAAGCCATGAAAGAATTTCTTAAATCAATAGTGAGAGGTCTTAGATATGCTTTTGTATGCCTTAGACCAGACACCTGCTGTTGAGTGGGAGTAATGAGTAGGTATCAGATTAATCCAGGAGAAGAACATTGGAAGATAATCAAGTAAATCCTAAGATTAAGAAGAGGAACTATATGTTAGTCTATAAGAGTGTGTTTAAAACTCTTAGACTACACTACATCAGATTTCAAAATTTGCCTTTGTGCTAGAAAATCTTTCTGATAAGATGGTGATTACTCTGGGGGTGGAATAGTGATTTTGGAGAAGTGTAAAAACCTATCTAAAGTCTCTAGGTCTACCAGAGAGAGACTGAATGTTAAAGTTGCAGGAAAGGTACTTATTCAGTCTAAGGAAAGTTCTATACATCTTTGGCACCATTCCAAATTGCCTTAAACTACTAGTGTTAATTTCCTGATTAACCAAAAGTAGTTGCCAAAGATATAGAATCAAGTATCCCAAGATAGTAGACATATAGAGAGGAATTTCACATTATCAATGATTTTGTGATTAAGGAAGAGTAATGGTGGAGAAAAGGTTGTGGTTAATTCAACCTTTCAGATCCTATTACGAGGAGTTTACTACTACTACACTTGATTTGTATATCAAGGTGTTGAGATTATTTGAAACGCACTTTTTGTTTTATATTAGTGCAAGTGGGAGTTTGTTGGGTTTTATGCCCTAAATAAAACTCATTTCAATATAATCAGATTTACTTATTAATATAGATCAGAAATAACATTTAATGTTGCATGGTTCACATGATTTATTTCATGATTATATGTACATAATGTATGAATTCATCTGAAACCCTTTTCACATACTTGATCCTGTTTATTGTGCCGTCAACACATTGGAAAGTAAACATGACTATGTGAATAAAGTTTCCTAGATTTATCAGACATAGGGTTTTACTGATATGATAATCTACAACAGAGTTTACTTGCATTTGGAGAAGTGCTATGTTCTTTCCAGAGCATTGGTTAAAGTAAAGCTCAGGTTGGATGCATGGAGTATGCATCGGAAGGGACCGATATTGAACTTTGACTTAGATTTATTAAACTTACCGTAATATCTATTCAAGTCAATATCGCCTAGTTGATCCTAGATCAAATGATCTTAATCCTGATATGATTAGGCTCAATCTCGAGAGGCTATTCGTGTTCTTTGATTTGTTAGTTAAGCCTACTTTTAGGTCAGGGTGATACGTACATTTTGGGAACACGGTAGTGCAATTGAGTGGGAGCGCTATCATAAACATGGAATCTATAGCTTCTATCTGGCGAATAGTAAGCAAAGGATGATCTCCTTCGAGCTTGACCAAACGAACATAAATGATGGAGTACTCATTTCACATAAGCTGAAATATCATTTATACGGGGTCAAGTGTTTTAAGGATAAAATACATTGTAGGGTGTAACGGTAATCTAATCCCTTTACAGTGTAGATCATTCATATAGAGGATCATTGATCACATTAGGATTATAACAATGGATAACTAATGATGTGTCTATATGGTGGAACATATAGAGCATTCTATATACTGAGAGTGCAATTCTAAGTTCTATGCGTGGATTCAACGAAGAATTAATAAGTTAGTGAATTTTAGTGCTAAATTCTTGATCTACTTATTGGAAGCTCGGTTATATAGACCCATGGTCCCCGCACTAGTTGAGATAATATTGCTTGTAAGACTCATATAATTGGTTTTGATTAATCGATTATAATTCTCAAATTAGACTATGTCTATTTGTGAATTTTTCACTAAGTAAGGGCGAAATTGTAAAGAAAGAGTTATAGGGGCATATTTGTTAATTATGATACTTTGTATGGTTCAATTAATAAATATGATAAATGAAAATATTATTTAATAATTATTTATACTTATTAAATAGTTAGAATTGGCATTCAAATGGTTGAATTAGAAAATTGGCGTTTTTGAGAAAATCAGATGCAGAAAAGGTAAAACTGCAAAATTGCAAAAAGTGAGGCCCAAATCCACTAGTATAGGGCCAGCCACTTTTGTAGGGTTTTCCCTCTGATATTTTCATTATTTTAATGCCAAATAATTCAAACCTAACTCTAGTGGAATGCTATAAATAGATAGTGAAGGCTTCAGGAAATTTACACTTAAATTTTCTATTTTTCCTTCAGAGAAAAACCTGAGCCTTTCTCTCTCCCTATCTTTAGCTGCCACTTCTTCTTTCTCTTCCCTCTTGAATTTCGAAATTCTTAGTGTATGAGTAGTTCCCACACACAGCAAGTGATACCTCAATCATAGTGAGGAAGATCGTGAAGAAAGACATTCAGCAAAAGGAGTTTCAGCATCAAAGATTCAGAGAAAGAGATCCAGGTTCAGATATTGATAATGCTCTGCTACAGAAAGGAATCAAGGGCTAGATATTTGAACGGAAGGAGTCATTTAATTTCGCTGCACCTAATGTAAGGTTTCTTTAACTTTATATGTGTTTATTTCATCGTTTTAGAAAGTTCATATTTAGGGTGTTAATCAACATACTTGTGAGTAGATCTAAGATCCTGGTAAAATAATTTCCAACACCGTGAACTATGTCTAAGAAAACTAAATGGTATAGACATCTTCAGTTGTATTAAGACAACAGAGGCAGTGGGATCATCTTGTAAAATAAGATGATAGAACACTTTTGGAATCAAGAAAGAAATATCTCCTTTATTTGCTACTTTATTTTCAGACTTAGTCATTTTCTTAGAAAAAGTGGTATTTGTTTAAACAAACACTTTCTTATCTAATGACTATGGGAAGCTGCACCCCTAATCAGTTAGAATAGCTAACAAACATGCAAACCAAGGTTAGCAATTCTAGCTTTTCTTAAGATTTCGATTAGGTCATCCATGAATCTAGTAATGATTTACATTAAGTATACAATCATTACATCATTCTGAAAGGGAAATTTCATTTTTAATGCTTAAAAAAATACCCTCTAACAAAGTTTAGACTCCTAATTAATTTATACAATCAAATGCTATTATTTTCAATTTTTACCCAAACTACCCTCCCTTTCATTTTCCTTCTCTCTCTCTGTCTCTTTCTCTTCCTCACTCTATCTTCTTCTTCCTCGCACCACCGAGACCAACCAGACCCAGGCACCAAGACCACCCAACCACCACTACCGAACCTCCTTTCCTCCACCACCGAACCTCTTCATCTATCCAAAAACCCAGACGAAACCCAGAGGCCCAAGACCGATCGGACCTCCATAGCACTCAAGCATCGAAAAACCTAGAGGCCCCGAACCTCTGTCTCCGTCTTCATCTTCGTGTTTATTTTTTTTATTGGATTTTTTTATTACATTTATCGATAGGTTATCGATAGTTTATCGATGACATTTATCGATAGGTTATCGATAGTATATCGATGACATTTATCGATAAGTTGTCGATAGGTTATCGATGGGTTATCGATGATTTCTGTTTGCACACAAAAAAAGCAGTGCGCAGACAAAACCATTGATAAACTATCGACAAAGTATCGATAACCTATCGATAATTCCATTTTGGCCACAAAATCATACCCTCCACCACCATCTAATGTCTCAAACAAATACGAATTTAATGAGCTTCTGATTAGGGGAAGGTTAAGTGGGCGGTGGCGAATGGCGATGGTGGTTGAGAGAAGTCGAGGAGGAGGAAGAGAAAAAGATTTGGGTAGGTGAGATTTGGGGGTTGTTGGATTAAGTTTTGGGTAGATGAGGACGTTCGGTGGTGGAGGAGAAGAGGTTCAGTGGTGGTGGTTGGTGGTCTGCCTGAGTTTGAGGGAAAGAGAGTGAGGAAGAGAAAGAGACAAAGAGAGAAGGAAAATGAAAAGGGGGGCATTTTAGGTAGAAATTGAAAACAATAGCATTAAATTGTATAAATTAATTATGAGTCTAAATTTTGTTAAAATGTATTTTTTTAAGCATTAAAAATGAAATTTCCCTTCTGAAATTACCATATAAGGATTTAGGCAACAACTAGTAACTAATCATCAATATGCAACTCGAATTTCTGCGGAGGTAAGTTTGGATATAATTCAAAATCAAATTAATGATCTTTGAACTGCATATCTACTAACTTTTTCTCCACCCCTATCAGTTCGCAAGATCTTTAACCACTTACCTTCACCATTGCTAGAAATTCATGAAATTTTTCAAACATTTCAAATTTCTTTTGCATAAGGTAAAATCTAGAGTGATCGTTTTAAGAATACAACGATAACTCATATCCACCCCTGAATGTACATCCATCTGCGAATGAGATGAACTTACTTTCAGTGAATATAGGCATATTAACTCTTTGCAGAGAATGATCTTGTCAAAACCACTATGAACAAGATACAAATGCCATAGATTTATAAAAAATGTGGTTGTATCTTTTGATGACTTAGGTTTAGTTACATCAAAGAGTTCTTAGAATAGTGCTAGTGGATTCTGGTCACAGAATACTAAACTCATATAGTTTGAATCCATTGATAGAAAATGGTTATGAAACACTTGTGAAAGTGTAACTGTATAATTAGTCATTCTTTCTTGGACCACCACTACTAATCTAACTCTATGATTTGCCTATACAAGTAGGAGATATTTAAGATTGAGGATATATATCATTTTGGGATAGAATTCCGGGAATATAATCATATGCGTCATCTAATTTCTTAAGAGAAAATAAGACTTTATATGATTTATAGACCATTCATCCAATGATATGTCATTAAGCTGATTCGAAATGAATAAGCTAAGAGAAATTAGGATAATTTCGTTTTAAATAAGAATCCAACGATGCTCCGATTAGCGAGAGTCAAAGTAATCTTATTTATACAATCTTCTTGTTTCATATTGTAAAACACTAGTCTAAGGTGTCATCAATTGATGAACAACTAGATGTTGCATATACAATATTTATCTTTCGAGATCTAACACTATTATGTTAGTCTAATGGTGAAAATCCATTAGGGATTTATCTCATTAGAAAAACAAGCCAAGTTAGACCAACAATGAAGATTCGAAATTAAACTACAATTTAATAACAGAAAATAACATGGTTCAATACAAATTCATACACAATTCAGAAATTATGAAGCACATAGCAAGTAGGAATGACAAGTGAAAATACTAAAACATACAATCCTAAATAATTTCCAAGGTTTTCAACAAAATGATATCAGTGTCCCGTTTAGGCGAGAGTCAAAGCTACCATCCATTGAATAGAGTTGTCAGCTCATCTAAAATGTCAAACCTTCTAGCAACCTTTTATTCGATCAAGATTGGAATTCAGCGTTGTCCCGTTTAGGCGAGAGTCAAGGCAATTCTATCTTATGAACTTCTACCATTGTTTCATATTCTTGCAAGTCTTATACAGTCGCCACCATCAGGGTGAGCATAAACTATATAAAAAACTTACAAGATTACTTATCTTTCGAGATTAAACGGTGCTAACTTGCTAATGAACGTTCCTCCATTAGGGAGGATTACTCACTAAAACAATAGCTATGTAAAACCAACAATGGAGATCGAATATCCTTATCATAATAAAGCTCATTATTTAATGAAGGGTTGTATTTTCTTCTAATATTTATTTTAATCTATTTATTTTAAATATATATTTATTTAATTAAAATTTCCAATTTAGAATGAAAAATTCCAAATATAAATTTTAATTTAATATTTATAAATTATACTTAGATGGATATGAAAATAACGTGAATTATTTCCATCTTAGTAATAATTTCCATAAATATTTAGAAAATTATTCAATTTAAGTTGTTTCAAAATTAATTTACAACTTCAAATTTAATTTTCTATAAATATATATTGCATTTTCGAAAATGCTTTAAAATAAAATAAAAATAAATCCTGGAAAATTACTCTAATTTTATGTTGGCCCAAAATTAATAAAAATTAATTTTCAACAAAAATATAATTTTCCTATTTAATTAAATATCTAAGAAAAATTTCAAATATTTAAGTATCATGATTAAAAATCAACCTAAATATTAATTTTCCATTTAATTAAATACACTAGAAAAATACTTCAAGCAAAACAGATAATATCTATCTAGACTTTCATGGACTAATTAATTCAATTTCTAATTATAATATATTTTAGTTCATTTATTTTAATTAATCATTAAATGAAAAAATTATTGATTTAAGTTGATCCAAAATTAAATAAATAATTTTCAACTTTAATCTATTTTTCAAATAAAATTCGAAATTTCTGCATCAAGGTGATGCAATTTCAAAATTTTGGGAAATGATTAATAAAATAAAATAAAATATATTTTGAAAATTATTCAAACTTAAGTTATTTTGAAATAAGATTCCAAACTTAAAATAATTTTCAATTTTAATTAAATAACATGAAAATAACAATATTACAGTATCATGATGAAAATCAACTTAGATATTGAAAATTTCAATTTAATTAAATGTATTAAATTCAAGAAATAAATGACTAAGTAAAGAGGAAACTTAATTATTAATTCTAGTTTAATACTAGGAAAATATACTAAACTTAGATTGTACCAAAATTAATTAGGAAACAATTAATTTCACAATCTATGATATTTTCCTATTTAATATTAGAAGTAATAATTAGTACTAGAAATAACTATCTAGAATATATCATTGACTAAGTGTTTTTCTAAAATTAACTTTAAAATATTACATGAAAAATAAATTTCATATATTTTAAAAGTTAATTATGTTGCTAATTCAATTTTAATTAGGTTAGACTAATATAATTAACCTAATACAATTATTTAAATAAGGCAAATGGGTCTTCACAATTGGGGTAGTTCATGTGAGGGGGAGCTGGGTTCAGTATGTCGTACCCACTTCTATGACCCCCAACTATCACACAAGGCCCAAAAGAGAGGAATTTAACCTTAAAATAAATAATTGTTATTCATTGAATAAGCCCAAATCTAATTGGACCTAAATAAATTTCCTTATGTCAAAATTTATTTTAGCAACCTAGTCCATTTACTTAGTAAAAACTTAAATGGGCTTCCTATATGCATCTAAGCCCAAAAGCAAACATATAAGCTCACACAGGTCAAATGATTTGGATGGGCCCTATCATGTTACTAGGTTTACACAGATGAAAGAAGTACAAAATTTACCTGTTACAAATTATTTATAAGATCTATTGACAATTAGACTATGATTAAAATCAGATCATTGGATCTGTCAACAAGTTAAATTATAGCAATTTAGATCAGATAAATAATAGGTTTGTTAAAAAAGAGTTTTTGAATAAACAATATAAATAAACAAACATTGTCCATGTAACAGATGTGAAATAAGATATTAATATAATTAAATTATTATTCTTAAACTAACCAAATAAAGGAAACTAATTTTAAAATATCTAGGTTTATTTGAATCAAATTAAATTAAATATCTAATAAGATCAATGATTTGAAAGGAAAGAATCTTCAATCACTTTCAGATCTTATAATTTAATAAAATAAACCAATTTTAAAATAGATTTGGTTAGATAATTATTATTTTAGAAATAAAATAATAAATGAATAATAATTACCATAATTATATGTCAAAATATCTCAAATTAAGCGACATTCAAATCTCTACAAAAATATCTATGTTATTTAAATATTTAAGATATGATTTATAAATTTCTAATAAGGAAAAAATGATATATATAGAAAAAATATCATTTTTATACTTATAATTTATAAATAATTAAATATTTAACAAAATAACAAATTTTGAATTTGAAAATATTATGGTAAGTATATCTATAAAAATATCTATGTTAATTTCAAATTTATTAATTATTCAATTTGCCATAAAAGATAATTTTAATATAATATTTTAAATAAAAAGACAAAGTTATCTTTTAATTTAAAATATCTTAAATATCAAAATATCTAATCTTATAATTAAATAATAAATAAATATTAAAGAAGTTAACAAATTTTTAAATCTGACCATAATAGGAAATATTTAAAATTGGAAACATTCTAAAATAGAAATATTTAAAAATTGGAAAAATTCCAAATTGAAAATATTTAAAATTGGAAACATTTCAATTTAGAAATATTTAAAATTGGAAAAATGAATTTTGAGAAACAGTCCCATGAAAAAATTGGATTTTTGGGGAAAAAACCTCAAAAATTCGCAATTTGTGGGGAACTGCCAAGATAGGCTGCATGCAGCAACCATGATTTTCAATCTTCCAAAATTCATATCTTTCTCAATTTTTATTGGAATCGAGTTTCGTAAAAACAAAAATTGCTCAATTTTTCACAAGGAATCCAAATAAAATATTTTTAAAAATTGACAAAATATATTTCATAGAAAAATTTCGTACAACACATACATTCATCACATAAGCACATAAACCAACATGAAACCATCCAAATCAACACAGAACATATCAATCATAGTTTTAATTCATATTACATGAAAGTAAATCATTACCATAGCTCTGGTGCCAGTTGTTGGAAATTATTTTACCAGGATCTAGATTTACTAACAAGTATGTTGGATTAACAACCTAATATGAATTCTAAAACAATGAAAATAAACACATATAAAGTTAGAAAACCTTACAGTGGGTGCAGCAGAATAATATGACTCCTTCTGTTCAGATCTCTAGCCCTTGATTCCTTTCTGTAGCAGAGCATCACCAAGATCTGAACCTGGATCTTCTTTTCTCCTTCTTTGATGCAGATTTTCCATAGTCTTACATACTATGATTGAGATACCACTTGATGTGTGTGGGCACTACTCAACTCACAAGGATTTCGAAATTTTCTCTCTTTTTCTCTCTTGAATTTCGTGGTCTTAAGCTTACAAGAGAAGAGAACAAAGGTTGCTTTATATAGGGAAAAGGGAGAGCACAACTTTCCAAATAAAACAGTTTCCTTAATTACTGTGTAATCAATTAACTGCCTTATTTAGTGTGATCCACCACTTTCCTATTTTTGCTAGGCCTTGATTAGCAATTACATGGCAATTAAAATTGAAAATAATAATTGGGAAAATCAAACCATGTGGCCGGCCATAGGGTGAAATGGGCCTCACTTGGATTTTGCAGTTTCCTCAATTTTATTTCTATTTCTCCAAAAATGCCATTTTTCCAATTCTAATCATTTAAATGCCAAAACTAATTATTTAATAACTAAAATAGATTATTAAATAATATTGTCATTTAAAATAATTATTAATTAGACATGCAAAGTCTCTCAATTAATAATTAAACCTAGAAACTCTTTTCTTTACAATTTCATCCTTAAACTGTGAGAATTCATAAAGTAGACATAGTCTAACTTTTAGAATTATAATTGTTAATTAAAATCAATTAACTGAGTCTTACAAGCAGTATGGTCTCAACTAGTATGGGGACCATGGGTCTATATGACCGAGCTTCCAATAAGTCGAACCGAATTTACCAAGTAAATTCTCTAACTTATTAATTCCTCATTGAATCTACACTTAGAACTTTTAATTGCACTCTCAGTCATATAGAACGCTCTATATGTTCCACGATATAGACACGTCATTAGTTATCCATTGTTATAACCCTAATGTGATCAATGATCCTCTATATAGATGATCTACATTGAAAAGGCACTACTGTTACCGCTACACCTTCAATGTATTTTATCCTTAAAATACTTAACCCTGTATAAATGATATTTCACCTAAGTGAAATGAGATCTCCACCATTTATCTTCGTTTGGTTAAGCTCGAAGGAAATCATCCTTTACTTCTATTTGCCAAATAGAAGCTATAGATTCCATATTTATGTTAGCGCTCCCACTCAATTGTACTACCGTGTTCCCAAAATGTACGTATCATCCTGACACAAAATTAGGCTTAACTAACAAATCAAAGAACACGAATAACACTCTTGAGATTGAACCTAACCATATCAGGATTTTGATCATGTGATCTAGGATCAACTTAGTGATATTGAATTGAATAGATATTTACGGTAAATTTTAATATATCTAATCAAAGTTCAATATCGGTCCCTTCCGATGTATACTTCATACATCCGATACTGGTAAACTTTGCCAATGTCCTGGAAAGGACATAACACTTTTCCAAGGTGTAAGAATACCTATCGCTGATTATACCATGTCAGTCTAAATCCAGTGTTCTGACAAATCAGGGAATAAACTTTTGAACATATAATAAAGATTATATTCCACTGTGCTGACAACACTATAATCTTTAAACCAACTCATATGTTCTGGACTTAAAAAAAATTCATACATTATATACATATAATCATGAAATAAGTCATGTGAACCATGCAACAGAAAAATTTATTTTTGATCTTTATTAATAAGTAAATCTGATTATATTGAAATGAGTTTTATTTAGGGCATAAAACCCAACACCCACATTGATATTGGAGGGCTCAAAACGAAACAAGAGACTTCAGGAGATCCGGGGGCGAGTTGGTCTTAGAAGATGCTATACCTATCCCGAGTGTCCACACTGCAAGAAGCATCACCCCGGAGTATGTAACTGGAGAGTTTTCTTTTCAGTGTGGATCAGTGGGGCATATCTAGAAAGATTGTCCCCAGTTGAAGAAAGAGGAATCTAAGCCTGAAGTCAACCCTGCGCCTGCTCGTGTATTTGCTATCACTCAGGCTGATGCTGCCGCCAGCCCTTCAGTGGTTACAGGTCAGCTTCTTATCAACGGTTTTGTCTTTACTGTTTTGTTTGATTCGGGTGCTACTTGATCTTATGTGTCATTGAGAGATTTTAATCAACTTGATAAACCTAGTGATATTTTCAAGACGGGGTTTGGAACCCTGTTGCCTAATGGGGAATTAATTATTTTAAGGATGTGGTTAGATCAGCGTTAATTAGAATTAAAGATAGAGAATTGAGCGCTGATCTTGTGGAGTTACCTTTGGCCGAGTTTGATATTATACTCAGAATGGACTTTTTGTCCAAATATTCTGCTAGCATGGATTGTAACAGAAAATGGTAACTTTTCAACCGGAGAATGAGGAACCATTTGTCTTTGTTGGTTCGGTTCAAGGTTCTTGTGTTCCAAGAATTTCAGCATTGAAAGCTAGGGGTTTGTTATGCAGTGGATGTGTAGGGTTCCTGGTAGTTATGGTGGATTCTAGTAAACCTGAATTACTTGGATTTGAAGAAGTTAAGTGGTTAAGGAATTTCTGGACGTGTTTCCAGAGGAATTACCTGGGTTACCACCTCAGCGGGAGATAGATTTTAATATTGATCAAATTCCTAGAGCAGAGCTTGTTTCAAAAGCACCTTATCGAATGGCACCTGCTGAATTAAAAGAATTGAAAATTCAACTCCAAGGGATGTTGGATCTAGGGTTTACTCGCCCTAGTGTGTCACCTTGGGGAGCTCTGGTTCTATTTGTAAAGAAGAAGGATGGAACTCTTCGGATGTGCATCGATTATTGGGAGCTGAATAAGTTAACTATTAAAAATTAATATCTTTTTCCTAGAATTGTCGATCTGTCTGATCCACCTCAGGGCAAAACGGTACTCTTTAAGATTGACTTGAGGTCAGGATATCATCAGTTGAGAATCCGGGAAGAAGATATCCCGAAGACAGTCTTCCGAACCAGGTATGGTCATTATGAGTTCCTGGTCATGTCATTCGGGTTAACAAAAGCACCACCAGCCTTTATGGATCTCATGAATAGGGTATTCAAGGATTTCCTCGATAACTTTGTAATAGTATTTATCGATGATATCCTTGTGCACTCTCGGTCAGAAGCAGAACACGATCAACATCTTCGAATGGTTTAGCGACGACTCAGAGATCATAAACGTAATGCGACGTTCAAAAAAATATGAGTTTTGGTTGTCACAAGTGTCTTTCCTGGGGCATATGGTTGGAAGAGACGGAATTATGATGGATCCAGGGAAGATTTAAGCAGTGAAAAATTAGCCTAGACCTAAAACAGTCATTGAAGTTCGAAGTTTTCTCGGTTTAGCGGGTTATTATCGGTGTTTTGTGAAAGTTTTATTCCAAGATTGCAATGCCGTTATCCGAGTTAACTAAGATAAATCAGCGGTTCATATGGTCAGATAAGTGTGAGAAAAAGTTTCCAAGAGCTGAAACAACGACTGATTACAGCTCCTGTATTAGTCTTGCCATCGAATCAAGAAAAGTTTGTGGTGTATAGCGATACATCAAGGCAGGGTTTGAGCTGTGTGTTAATGCAGTCAGATAAAGTCATAGCTTATGCTTCTCGACAATTGAAATATTATGAGCAGTGTTACCCAACTCACGACCTAGAACTTGCAGCAGTGGTGTTTGCCCTGAAAATTTGGCGACACTACTTATATGGTGAAAGGTGTGAGATCTGTGCTAACCACAAGAGTCTCAAGTACTTTTTCACTCAAAAGGATCTGTATATGAGACAACGGAGATGGTTAGAGCTAGTATAGGACTATGACTATTAAATCCTGTATCATCCTGGAAAGGCAAATGTTGTGGCAGATGCCTTAAGTCGAAAAGGACCTGATCAGATATTCAATATGATCATGATTTCTCCTCAGTTAATCTCAGAGATGTCTAGGGAAATACATTGAGTTGGTGATTGAGAAATTGCATAATCTGACACTTCAGTCAGACTTGTTGGAAAGAAACAAAGTGGCTCAATTAGAAGATTCTGAATTGACTAAGTTTCGAGAAGATGTCTTAGCAGGCAAAGCTAAGGACTATTCAATCTTTGGCGGTGGAATGAAATGCTATTGTTTAAGACGCAGGTGTGTGTCCCTGATAACACCGAGCTTAAGAGAGAAATTTTAGATGAAGCACATTCTACCCTTACCCACTGCATCCAGGAACCACCAAAATGTATCAAGATCTGAAGCCATATTACTGGTGGTATGGAATGAAAAGGGGGATGTGGTAGACTATGTCACTAAGTGCTTAATTTGTCAACAAATTAAGAAGAACATCAACGACCTCTAGGATTACTTCAGCCACTAACACTTCCAGAATGGAAGTGGGAAGATATTGCAATGGATTTTGTGGTTGGTTTGCTTAGAGCCACAGGAGTGTACGACTCAGTTTGGGTCGTGGTAAATCGCTTTACAAAGTCAGCACATTACTTGCCCGTTAAGGTAACCTATACAGTGGATCAGTATGCTGACTTGTATGTGAAACAGATTGATTCGTCTTCATGGGATACCGAAATCTATTGTTTCAGATAGAGACCCTAAATTTACCTCGAAGTTTTGGATCAGTTTGTGGTAGGCCATGGGACCTAATCTGAAATGGAGCACGACCTTTCATCCTCAAACTGATGGGCAATCTGAGCGAACCATTCAGATATTCAAAGACCTATTACGAGCTTGTGTCATGGATTTTGGAGGGTCATAGAGCAACTCTGATTAAGTTCTCCTACAATAATAGCTATCAAAGTACCATAGGAATGGCTCCTCATGAGCTGCTCTATGGCAGGAAATGTCATTCCCCAACCCATTGGGACGAAATAGGAGAACGAAAATAGTTAGGCCCTGAGTTGATCCAGAAAACTAATGAGGCAATAGATAAGATTAAAGCTCGAATGCTTGCTTCTCAAAGCACGCATGAAAATTATGCAGACCCTAAATGTCAAGATGAAACCTGGAAACCATGTTTCCTACGAGTGTCCCCAATGAAAGGAAATCAAATGCTTTGGGAAGAAAGGCAAGTTAAGTCCTAGATTTATTGGACCTTTTGAAATACTTGAAAAGGCTAGGCAGGTTGCTTACCTCCATCGTTGTTAGCTGAGCATAATGTATTTCATGTTTCCATGCTGAGGATGTACGTATCTGATCCAATACATATCTTGAGTTATGAGGCATTGTAATTACAACCGGGCCTATTTTGTGACAAGCAACTAGTGCAAATTCTGGATAAGAAAGAAAAGGTCCTTTGAAGTAAACCATCACACTGGTTAAGTGCTCTGGAGAAATAGTAAAGTGGAGGAAGCCACTTGGGAATTGGAGTCTGATATAAGGACTCAATATCCAGAGTTATTCATGTTAGATTTCGAGGACGAAATCCTTTTAACGGGGGGATAATTGTAAAGACCGCTTATGATTAACATTTTGGATCAATAAATAATTAGGGTTTATTCATAAGATTTGAATATTATTTATAATATGCATATGGTGAAAATTTATTTAATCTAATATATGTTTATTACGCTATTTATGTAAATTTATTAAATTCTGTGATTTTGCATGGAAGCTGTGGAAAGCGACGTTGGGCCTTTAGAGAGTCGCATTTTATTTGTTTTAAAATATTATTAGCGAGGTATCGTTGTTAGGCTTTAAAATACTGGGTTTTGACGGGGTTTGGGAATTGACTAAATTGCCTTTGTTGGTAAGATTGCATTTGTTAGTAAAAAGGGGCATGTTAGTCTTTTCTTAGGCTTTTTGTCTCTTGTGGGAATGTTGGGCTGGTGTTAGATTAAAAAAAAAAGAAAAAAAAAGAAACAAATAAAGAGGTTTATTTACTTAAGTTGGAAGAAAGATAAAAAGGGAATGTTTAGAAATCTCTCTCTCTCTCTCTCTCTCTCTCTCTCTCTCTCTCTCTCTCTCTCTCTCTCTCTCTCTCTCTCTCTCTCTCTCTCTCTCTCTCTCTCTCTCTCTCTCTCTCGATTTTTCTGGACAGCAGCTAGGAGGGGAGTTATTTGTTTTGATTCAAGGATTTCTAGTGATAATTGAGTACTTTGATTCAAGGTATCACTTTCTAAGCTTTCTTTCTATGTGTTTCTTGATTTTGAGTTAAGTTTGATGTTGAAGTTTGGTTTTTAGTTGCTATTTGTTTTGGGTTTGGTCAATTGATAATATGGGGTTAGGTTATGATTGTTAGGTGGGGTAGAGCTGATTTAATTGAATTCTGAGGTGCTTATGTGAGGTTAGGGTTTGGAAGCTCAAGCTTTGAGCTTTAATGGTGAAATGAGATTTGGTGTAAATTGTTGAGTTCTATTGGATGGTTTGGGTTTATTTGAGTGTTTACAGGTATTCTAGAAGTTATTGGAGAGTTTGGGATTAAATTGAATTGTGGGGATCAGTTTTAGGGTTCCCTGAACAGAACCGGTCGACCGGTTCTGGGGAACCATTAGAACCGGTCGAGCGGTTGGTACCCTGGAACCGGGATTCCAGTTGGGGATTGGTCTGCCAGATTGGGGCTTTTTCTCGAGCCCTAGTTTTTCCCGTTTTTACGTAATTTAGGGTTTTAGCATCCTAATTATCGATAGGGTTATTCTTAGTTTTGATTTTAAATGCCCGACAGATGTTTTAGCGTGTCTCTCATGGAATTTTGAATATTATGGTTTAGGGCCCTGTAAAGCGTCGAGCTGCGTTTCCACTCGACCGGCACACTTGAGCACGGATCGAGGTAAGAATAGCATAGAACATATCATATAAGCATGTTGTGTTTATGATTGTATACGTTTTGGGTGATATCATAGCAGCACAACCATTGTGTCGGTTCGGCAGTACAGGCATCGTACTGGTTAAGAGTGATATTCACCCCAGAGGGTATTAATTGGCGCTATCATAGCGGCACAACCATTGTGTCGATTCGGCAGTACGGGCACAGTACTGGTTAAGGGTGATATCATGGCCAATTATACGCTTGGGTGCTATTGATGCTATCACAGCGGTACGAACATAGTGCCGGTCCCGCAGTGCGATCATAGTGCTGGTAGTGGGTAATATCATGGTCAATAGTATCAACCATTAAGAACGTTCTTAATTATTTGGTTTGACTTGTGATTGGGTGTGTGTGTGCCTAGACTCAAGTCAATTATATATGGTTTGCTATATGCTTATCTTACTGAGTCTGTCGACTCATCAGTTTGCTACCTTGTGTAGGTAAAGGAAAAGCTAAGCCGGAGGAACAGTGAGATGGAGCTTGGGAGTGATTGTACATATCGCGGCAGTGCAACCTGGAGGGTCTCGGTCTTTCAATATTTTGAAATATAATTTAGTTGCCTGTTGTTTTAAAAAAATATATATATTACTAGTAGATAATGTATTCGTAAAAATACTTTTATACCGTGTTTGAAACTCGGGATCCCGACCCATATAATTATAAAGATATAATATATTAAAGTTATCTTTTGAGTTTAGTAAATTTAAAAATACAGGCGTTACAAATTATAAGCTGTTTATTTTAAGAGTTTTAATTTAAGATACCTTACTTTTATTTTGACAAATATTAACACGTCCCATCGTATGTTAACTATGGGAATTTCTCTCCACAAGACTAAGGTGGCGTTTGGTTGGAGGTAATGAAATGGAATGGAATGGAAATGAAATAATTTTTATTCCATTTATTTGTTTGGTTGCATTTTAAAGTATTAGAATAGCATTCCAATGGAATGCTCTTTCCACCATTTTGGTGGAATGGCTATTCCATTTTAAAAAGAAAGGAATGACCATTCCAATGTATTAATGATTTTTTTATCAATTTTTTTATGCATTTTAAATTTTATTCTATTCCATTCCTATTCATATTCTCATTCCTATATTTTCATTCCTCTCAACCAAACGCCTCCTAAGTGTTGATTCAGCATCTTATAACATAAAGGTATATATAATTAAGGTTTTTTATCCCATGTGGGATTCAATACACTCACACACTTCCTTCTCATCCAAAGATTTGTAAAATTTCACTAAAATTACCACATATATATGGGTGTACTTTAAATGGGTAATATTAGAAAAAAATTGAGTTTTTATAAGTTAAATTTGTTTAGTACTCATTGTTGACCGAGGTTTTCGGCAACCAATAAAATAATAATAACTTAGAGAGCTGTAAGAAATTAAGAAGGGGATTTTTTACGTGGTTGGGGCGTTAATGAGCCTTAGTCCACGAGTCTGTGTATTTATGATAGTATTTAATACAGAGAATGTTCTTGGTGAGTTTTTACTCTTCTAGCACTTGTGCAACCCAGAATTCTCGACCCCTCTTTAATGAGCTTTGGGGGGTATTATAGTATTTTTGTGGGGTGGTCTCCAGAATTAAGGTACATGCATTTCTGTAACTATCAGTAAAGTTGTACATTCCCAATGAATATATCATGGGTTATGCATGGTCTAATCCCTAGGTGTTGTAGGGATTTTATGAGGGCAGTCCTTAATCCCTCTTGACTGATGTGATTCTTCACAGGGTAGCCGTCACTAGACTTTATTGGTCATAGCCTAGTAGGTACAGATCGGGGGTTGTGCCGTCAGACTTTATTGCGTGTGGCAGTTCCAATACGCCTCCTCCCATGCGGCATTAAATGCGAGATGACTGCTCAGAGGAAGCCTGACACCACCCGGAGATGCTTTGATGCCATCTTGCTCTCCGGGAGCATATGAGACCTTGCATGCCTTCTCCGGGAGGCATATCCAAAATAATGATTTGCTTTATAAAGACTTAGCTATTTAATTCAAACGCTAAACCCTTTCCATCCACGCGTCACTGTCCAGTTGGTCCACGTATATTGGACAAAATCAGGGGCAACATTTACCCCCAAGCCTTGTTTAATTGTGAAGTGAACAATAGGTGCCTCCGGCTGGCTCCTCGGTTTCTTGGCACGTGCTTTGGGCGCGTGATGGCGTATTTAATGATCACCATTACTGCAGCGATTCACTTTTTTCCAGGCGTCGATTCGTTTCTTGTCCATTAATTGATACGGCGCATTAATGGGTGTCAGACGGACACTCAAGCGTTTCCACCGTCTTGATGACGATCCAATCCAACCGTTGGATCCTGGGAATTCGAATCGTGTGCCTTCCCAACCGTTCGATTGGTAGCTGATCACAGCTGTTTCACATGTGTTTTGGCCTATAAAAGCCACCCTTCTCACTTCATTTAGTTACTTTCAGAATTTCACCAAATTTTCTTAAGTTTTCCAGAGAGAAAAAGAAACCCTCGAACAGAAACCCTCAAACACCATAGATTTCTTACTTATCTTCCTTCGCCGCTGCCAATCAACTCTTTACCGTCGATCAACAACAACGCCCAGTTCTCAATCTTTATGTAAGTTCTTCACATCTTGTACTTTAGTTCACTGTTTGTGTACATCGCATGCTTTACTGTTCATATGCTTCTTCTGGGTTTGATGTTTCAGTTTCTGGGAATTTCTGTATTGAGCTTTTGTGTAACGCGTTATGTTCCTCCTTCGTGGTGTTCGAGTTACTTCTTTTCTTCGTATTTTTAGTGGAGGACCCATCTTTTTCTCACGTAACGACATTCAAGGGTTTAGAGTAGACTTTGTCTTCTCGATTTTTATCCCTTTTCTTTTACTTATTCTTAATGTCACCATCTGTGGGATTCTTGCACCTGACTCTTGTCAAGGAAAACATTCTGGGGCTTTCTTTTTGACAAGTGTCCGGAGGGGGCCTCTTTTCAGCAGTTAGGGGACTCCCATTCCCTTTTCTGAATTAGGGTTTGGTTTGGGGCCTGACTGCCGGATTTTTTCAATCTTTTTCAGAACCAAAATGTCTGCATCCGGTTCCAAATCTTCAAAGAAAGGGGGGAAGCGTCTGGCTACCCTGGAAGAAGTTATGAAGGGTCCGGTGCCCCAAGAAGGGCACAGGTCCCGCGCCAATGGGTGGGAAGCAGCCGAGCTTCACTCCCCCTTAACTTGCCCTCACCAGCTGGAACATATCGTGGTGGTGGCAGGTATCAAGCCTGCGACCTCCGGGACCTACCACCGGCCGCCCCGGGACGCGGAGACGCCCAACCAAAACTACGGGGCTTCGGAGCCTGGAGCTAAACGCACTTGATGGCCGGGGCCATGCTTCCCCTTCAAGATTACTTTATAAATTTCCTTGTATTTGTCGGCCTTGCGCCAAACCAACTCATTCCTCAGGCTTATTTATTTTCTACTCTGCCCGGAGCTAGGGCTCTCCCAGTCCGGCAGAGATTCTGTATTTTTATGAACTCGTTTCCATCCCTAAAAAGGGAGATAAGTTTAAGGACAATTTTTATGGTCTCCGGGCCCATCCTTTGAATGAGGGCCCGGTCCCTTTTAACTTCCAGAAGCATGTGAAGGAATACCGTCACCGCTTCTTCTTCTCCTCCGGGTTCCAGGTTGTGGAGCATCCAGAGCTTCTCACGGAGTGGGTTAGGATCCCTCCTTATGCCCGGACTGAACCTACTCAGCTTTTTCTCCAACGGGCTAAGACCTTCGCCACATATGACAAGAAGGCCCTCGACATCGGGGAGTTGGTCACGACAGAGCACTGTCGGAAGGCCAAGCTGATCTTGGGGAATCAATCGATGGACGACTCCAACCTTTCTAAAGTCGTTTGTCCTAATGCGAGGGCTCCGGCCGCAGAGAAGGTATTCCGGGATGACATCATTGCCACGGCAGAGGATAAGTACCAGAAGTACCTCTTCAAGAGAGAAGAGGAGCAGGCTTATAATAAGGCCCACGTGACCGCCGGAAGGGCCCTTCGCATTGGAGCTCCGGTGGAGCAAAGGACCCCCAGACCAAAGCCCGTGGTCCCGGTACCGAATACGGGGGCTGCTGATGCCAGCACTTCGGGTTCTGGTAAGTCTCCTTTAATGATACATTATGTCCCTTCCGTCCGTGAGTATGCTAGCCTTAGGCCTATAGGGTTCGATGAACGTCTCCATATGTTTAGGATGCCTTCCACTCAGTGGGGTAATCATGCCAAGGAGTTTTATTTCTCCCACTTAGGAGATTATTTAGGTCGGTCCCGGATGGGTTTTGGACCTCCAGTGCCCGTTCCCTTGGACTCTTCAGCCTATCTATCTTCTAGCTGGTTCTGTCCCTCGGACAGCTATCACGGGGATGATGCAGCCAGTGTTAAGATTCAGGACTTTGCTAGGGCTGAATTAGGGAGTCAGGGTAGGACTAGCTTGCTTGCCTTTTTGTTAAGTGTATGCTGTTTTCACAGGTGTTCTAACACTTAACCTTTTCTCTTGTTGCAGCAGCCGTATCCATGGACGAAATCTTGGCCACTCTTGCTGGAGCCCATAGTCCTGGTGCTTCCCCTCCTCCTACTTCTTCTCAGTTGGTCACTCCCGGAGGGCTTCCTCTAGTGCCCCTCCGAGCACTATTGACTTAGGGCCAGTTTGGCACAGCTGTGCTGTGAGAAAAAGCAGCTGTAGCTGTGCTGTGAAAAAAAGTTGTTAAGTGTTTGGTAAACATATTTTTAAAACAGCTGTGAGTTAGAAAAGTTGTATATAAATATCATACCTAATAAGGGTTTTTACAAAAATACTAAATTTTGAGCAAAAGTTTATAATTTTACTGTCATACATAATTTTTTTATAAAAATACTATCTTTTCATAAAACAACCATAAAACAACAAAATAGAACAATTAATTAAAAACCAGTGAAACAACTAAAAAATAACCGTGAAACAATAATGAAAACTTAACACAGTAGACAATATAAAATTTACACAGTATTTTAAAAAAAATTATGTCCCACAATAAGAAAGAAAAAAATTAATAATTTCAGTACGTGGTGTAAAAACTCCAATTATTAACTTATGTAAAATGCATCAAATAAGAGTAAACGGCGTGAAGCAAAGGTTCAACCCTAACCTCAACCTGTTTACTTGGCTGTGATTTATAAACCTAAAAAAATAACCAGACCCGACTTTTTCTTCATAAATATTTTTATTATATTTATGTTTAAAAAAAATATCAAGCCAGATCATTACTGAAGGAGAAGATTATTGTATTGATCTTTTTGATTGATGCCAAAGTTTTTCTCATTCCCACATCAACGTCTTCTTCTGTGAGGGGTTTAAGAGCAGTCGTCTGAGAGTGGTTCGGTTCGGCTCAACAACGTCCTCCGTTTCAGATTTTTGTTTTCATTTATCAATTTACTATTATTAGTTTAATTCCAATTAATGTTTTTTTTGGGTTAGAATTATAAGGAGTTAATTCCTTAATTAATTTTAATGCTGTGATCGTATTTACGTGTTGAAACTAATTTAGTTTTTCCATTAGTCTTGTCTTTTGACATGGTTCTTTAGTCTTGTCTTTTGACATGGTTTTTCAGTCTTTTCCTTTTAGTTTTTTCTGGTTCGAGTCTTGTCTTTTGGCATGAGTTGTGTAGCTCAGAATCATTATGGTGCTATGGTAGAAGCATTTAAGAAGGGGAAGATTGGATGTGTCCAAACTGAGATTGCTGAGATAATAGGCATTAAAGAAGCATTGAGTTGGATTGCAACTCATTCGTGGGATAGAGTCATGTTAGAAACAGATAGCTTAGTGTATGTCCAAGCGATTCAGAGCGGTATTTTATACCTTCACAATTTATGTTTTGTAAAACGAACTGTAAATAAGTTAGTTCATTGTTTGGCAAGAGACTCTTGTTTCTTTATAGATCGTGAAAGTACGTTCTATTGTTTTAAACAAATTTCTTAATTAATAGATCTTATAATTTTTATTCCAAAAAAAAAGTTATGTAACATGCAGTGTAATATTTACTATTATCACATATTGATCCATAACGTCATCAATTAATAGAAGAGAAGGCCTTGACATCATTTTGGGCCATATCATTTCCGACCCGAAACGTATGTCCAAGGCCCAAGAGAAGCCCATCAACTGGAGAGGAGATGTACAAATGAATTAAATTCCTATTTTATTTTATTTTTATTTTTATATCCAAATTTTTGTGCCCAAAATACATATTTCCAAAATATTATCAAGATTTTCAAAAATAAAAAAAATAAAATAAAAAAAATCAAGATTATATATCTTTGTTATGACTTACGACTCTATGGTAGTAAATTCAGAAAAATATATAATTTCTAAACTTAATTGTAAGATTAAAAAAAATGAAAAAAAAAGACATGGAAATCCGATACAACTTACAATAAACAAAAGTATGAATTAAAAAAGGGTAAATGGCGGTAAAACCCCCAATACTTTCGTTTTAGTTTCATTAAACCCCCACAACCCAAATTTCTGCGGGTAAACCCCCAAAACCAGGAAACTGTTAGCAATTTAACACTTCCGTTCAAATTTAGCTGTTAACTGCCAGGTTTGATCATCGACGTGGACACAATGAACACGTGGCACAATTTTATTGGTCCACGTAAATAATTATTTAAAAAAAATAAAAAATTAATTTAAAATTAAAAAAAAATTATAAATAAAAAAATAAATAATTTTCTTTTTTTTTTTGTTTTCTTTCCTTTTTTCTTTTTCTTTCTTTTTTTTTTTTCTTTTCTTTCTCTTAAACGATTATCTCTCTCTCTCTCTCTCTCTATCACTCTCGCTCTATCACTCTCTCTCTCTCTCTCGATCTCCTCTCTCTTTCTCTCTCAGTCCAGATCAACTTCTCAACCTCATCATCTTCATCCTCCTCTTCATCTTCATCACCAAGGCTCTGGGACGAACGCCACCACTGCCGGAGATGGAAGCAGCAGGCGACTGAGAAACGCCACCACTGCTGGAGTTCGAGATCTCAGATCTCACGAGCCCCACATCGACAGACTCCTTGCGATTTTCAGTGAGCTCTCTCTCTCACCCTTGCGATTTTCTTTCTCTTTAATCTGAAGTTTTTTTTTCTTGTGGATTTAATTTGTGTTTATTTATTTTTATGGAATCGGGATCCGAATTTGGGTAGGTGTTTAAGTCTCTTTGATGTGTTTGGATCTGAGATGTGGGGTTTTGGTGGTGGTGGGCAGTTCGGTTGTGGTGGTCTGGGCGGAGGAAGGGTGGTGTGGGCGGTGGTGTGGGCGGAGGAAGGGTGGTTGTGGTGTGGGGGGTGGTCTGGGCAAATGTTGCTTGCCTCTGCGTATTAGAGAGAGAGAGAGAGAGAGAGAGAGAGAGAGAGAGAGAGAGAGAGAGAGAGAGAGAGAGAGAGAGAGAGAGAGAGAGAGAGAGTGATACAGACGAGAAGAAGAAAGAAAAGAAAGGAAACAAAAGAAAAGAAAGAAAAAAAAAGAAAGAAAAGAAAAAAAGAAAGAAAAAAAAAAGAAATATTATTTAATTTTTTTAATTTTAAATTAATTTTTTATTTTTTTAAAATAATTATTTACCTGGACCAATAAAATTGTGCCACGTGTTTATTGTGTCCACGTCGATGATCAAACCTGGCAGTTAACAGCTAAATTTGAACGGAAGTGTTAAATTGCTAACAGTTTTCTGGTTTTGGGGGTTTACCCGCAGAAATTTGGGTTGTGGGGGTTTAATGAAACTAAAACGAAAGTATTGGGGGTTTTGCCGCCATTTACCCATTAAAAAATGGGTTTTTTTTTTTTTTTCATTTTTACAATTTAAAACGAGTTTTTTTTTTTTTTTTTTTTTTTTTTTTTTGTACTTTTACAGAATTCTACATAGAAACACCTATTGCAACTAGGCTGCAACCTAAATTGCAATAAAAAGTTGTACAGAAACCCCTATTGCAATTAGCGCTGCAACCACTTTAGAAACCCAAACCGTAAATTTGAAAAAAAAGTTAAAAAAATAGTATATGAGATAATTTTCCTTAAAAAATATCATTAAAAATTTAAACATGTACAAAAAAAATCTTAATTTCATAATTATATATAATTAAATAAAATGTATTTTTAAATCATAATTTTGATGTGATCATATAAATTGAAATTTTTACATATTAATATACAATTACTAAAATAGGTATGATATTTATTATCTGATTTATTTAAATAAATTCATACATATTAAAGTATTTATAATTATTTTTTATTTTATTACAAATTACCATAATTATTTTCTTATAATATTTAATTTTTTAAAATATATATAATAAAATAATTAGTTACATTTTTTACCGATAATAATAATAAAAAAAATCTACATAAGTATTGTCTATTAAATATTTTTAAATTATTATAAATTTTCATCATAACAAATAATTCAAATTTAATTAATCTAATATGATAGAAGACAATATAACTTAAATAAAACAAAAAGAAAAATACATGAATATATTTTAATTATGTCCTATTAAACTTGCAGCAATCAAATTTGGAACCTTTCTAGAGCCCTTGCTATGCGTTGTGAATAATCTGAGGGGAACATTTCCCATGGGGCATCATCTTCTATTCTTGGCCAAATTTCTGGTGGAATAGTCTGATTTTTCTCAAAGATAATTTTTTGGAGGTCTTTGTACTCTGCATCTTGCTCTCTGAAAGGTGCTTCCTGGGATCCGTATAGTTCAAAAGTGGGATTGCAAACTATTTTCTTGTTCTCGTCCAATTTTGCATTAAGACTGATAAAGAAGACCGTATAGCAATCCATAATGTTGGCTACATGTGGTCCTGATGGATAAACAAAGACGTGTGGATTGTTGCGAACCTTTTCCCATTCATCCCAGAGTATTTTTTGCCACTCCTCTAGAGGAGCGTACCAAGACAAAATGTCCATTTGGATTTCGTAGGCTGGTTTATTTTTTTCTTGTTCGAGGAACGACTGTATAGCAGTGTGAAGAGCCATAGTTTGGACTTCGACAGCCATTGTACAGAGGCATGTTAAGTACCAAAAAAGATGGGCTATGGACTTTGGAGTGAAAAGTGCAGTTCGAAAGGGGACGAGATGGGCAAAAGGATACTTTGGGTGAATCAAAAAATCATATTGAAAATAGGGTCCAAGTTTGGAGAGAATCTGTTCGTGAGTATAAATAGCCCTGTGAGAGGCCTTTTCCTTTGCTGACTTTTTGGATTTAGAAAGGATGAGCTTTGCATCTCGGGGAAATGAGCAGGAAATGAGCAATTCTTTTGCGATGATGATGATGATCCCATTATATATATGTATGGAATGGTATGGGACGAGTTGTTGCTGATTAAAGGGATGGTTTTGAGTGGGTGTGAGGAGACCATATTTATAGACTTAGGTCTAGATAGGAGGTCGGCCAAGATATTTTCTTTTCCGGGAAGGTGTTTTATTTCAAAAGAGTAATAATCAAACCATGTTGCGAATCTCAAAAGTTGAGTATTGGTTGTCTTATTCTTTTTTAGGTCTATCATTCCCTTTGATGCAGCAAAATCGATTTCCACTAAAAAATGATGGTCGATGAGGTGGAACTCAAATTTCATTATTCCCATCTTGATTGCAATCAGTTCTTTGAGTGTTGAATGACAATGGAGCTGGGAATCTTTGAAGTGTCCACTCTTGTATCCACATATTCGTCTTTTTCCCTGTTCATCTTGCTCTAGAAGGACAGCACCCCAATGTTGGTCACTGGCGTCTGTTTGAAGAACACGTTTTCCGTCAGAAGGAATCTGTAGAGGTGGTAAATTTTGCATGATTTCTTTCAATTTTTTGACTGCCACCGTTTGGTCATGTGACCATTCTGGACTATTCTTTTTGAGCATATTGCTGAGTGGCCTTGTCAGTACAGACAGTCGTGGAACAAAGTCTCGTAAGTAATTGATGATGCCCAAGAATTGTTGCATCTGAACTTTTGTGAGATTTTCATCTGGGAATTTGAGTAGTTCATGGGCTATATGTGGTTGGGCTTCATATTGTCCTTTGGATAATTTCATCCCAAGGAATTCTATTTGCGTCTGTCCAATAATCATTTTCTTTCCAGACAACATGATACCATGGGCTCTAGTGGTAGAAGCAAACTGGGCCAATAACGCTTGATGGGCTTTTGCATCAGGAGAAAAGAGCAAAATATCGTCAATATAGATGAGAGCCTTTTCCAATATTGGGCCATATATTTTGGTCATAGCCTTTTGGAATAGGGAAGGGGCAGTTTTGAGCCCGAAGGGTAGGACGGTCCACTAGAAATGATTATTTGGAATGCAAAAGGCTGTTTTGGGTCGATCATCTGGTTTGATGCCTAATTGCCAAAATCCTGCTTTTAGGTCAAATTTTGAAAAAATATGGGCTTTGGATAAACTGGCAAACAATGAATTCTTATTTGGTATTGGGAATTTATTATCCGCTAAGAACTCATTCAGGGGCTTGTAATTTATGACCAACCTTTGCTTTCCTCGAGCTTGCTCTGATCGATTATTGACATAAAATGCATGACATGCCCATGGAGAGGAAGTTGACTCTATTAAACCCTGTTGCTCTAGCTCTTTGCACTCATTGGACGCCATATGTTGGTGTTCTGGATTGATGCCTGGGTGACTAGCCTTTGTAGGGTTGATATCTTCATTAAGCTTAAAAGGAAGGCTTATGAAGAACTGTTGATTTTTCCAAAGAGGATGGTCACATTTCTTCAAGAATTCTGCATGATTATTGGCACATGAGACTTCGATGAGCTCTTTCCTTATCTGATGAAATGGGTCATGGGGCATTAAGAAATAGTTTGGTATTGTTTCCCATGGAGCAAAATGTCGTTTGTAACCAAGTCCACTAGGGAAAATACGCAAACCCTTCTTCTTTGTATAAAGATCGAATCCAACAATTAAGTCTTTTCTGGGCAATTTTGATCCAATGACTCTGTGAGTAACAGAACACACTGGGAAGAACTGCAACCGAATCGGTTTGCTGATGAGTTCTGTGCAAAAAATACCTCCATTTGCAGCATGGAAGTATTGTTTCTCTTTCTTCCAATATTCTTTCGGAAGAATATCAGGGTTCATTATTGTGTATGATGCTCCCGTGTCAAAGAATCTGGCCACTTTTATCGGCTTGGCATATTTTGTTGGAAGAACTCGTACAGTGAGGACAGGGGATGGCTGCATTGTGTGAATAGTGGACATTTGATAGCATTCTGGAGTGTCTGAATCACTCCATTGTTCGAATGCACAAAGGGATTCTGAGTTGAATTCATCATCGGTGGAGAAGATTGGCTAAAGAAGCAGAAATGAAAGCCCTCAAAACCTAGTATGAATCTCTAAAAAAGCAATTTTTCCAAGGAGAATCATACCCTACGGGGCCTCAGACAACACTCTTTGGAGGAAATACAACACTCTTTGGAGCAAATACACCATCAGTACCATGGCAGTTCTCAACCATGCCAAAGACCTCTCGAACATCACCCTTCTCAGTCTCTTCGCAAGAAGACTCACTTCTCCGACTTAGACGAATGCCTGACGAAAATCAACAACAAAAAACCAAAAAGGGGAAGAAAAACGAAAGCCTAGACAATTCCCCTCCAAGAGCATCCTTCCTATCCGAAAAAGAGCCAAAGCAATTCATGGCCCAACATAATCCTATTTCTGCCATGCTCCACCAACCAGATGAAAAATTTGATAGTCAGTCTTCTTCTTCCTCTTCTGACCAAGAAGAAAATTCTGAAGAGAATTCTGAAACTTGGTCACAAGATTCAAATACTAGTAACGAGTCCCAAGATTCGGGTACTAGTGACGAGTCTAAAGACTCGAATACTTTTGATGATGACGTACCCCCTTATTTTATGGCTCAATCTGCAGAAGAAGCATACTCTCAAACTGAGCCTATAGTCAAAGTGAAGATGAAAGTGAAGAAGATGAAGAAGAAGCAGCTACAAAGAGCACAGAATCCAAGCATCACCATCTTTCAAAGCTCGCTTTCGAATGTAATTATGCAAGGTCATTGATGCAATCACTATTTTTACTTGCTTCTGGTATGGATAACTAGGCATATCTCTTAATATTTTCCATCTTTTTTTCCATACTCCAAATGTTCTTTCAATAACACTTCGAAGAGAAGAATGTGCCTGGTTGAATACCTCTTTATAACCAGTAGGTTTGCTACCTCATTGAAATTGTGGAAGATGGTATCTTTGGCCTTTATATGGTCCTAAAAACCTGTAATTTGTGGGTATCCCGCATCCACTAAATAATATTTTCCTGTCAAATAAAATATAAAAACATAATTAAAAAATTATAAAGACTTTAATAATTTACAAATGTGTTTAGATGGCAACCTTGGGGTGGTTTTGGAAAATTTGAAGTTGAATTACGTAAAGCTGAATAGAAAATTCTTGTATCATGAGGAGAACCTTCCCACCCAGCATATGCATATATAAATTGCATATCAAAATTACATATTGCCATAACATTCTGAGTTGGTACCCCTTTTCTACCAACAAATGGTACTTGATCTTCAGGTGGAATTACGGCATTTACATGTACACCATCTATTGCACCAATACAATTCTAGAAAAAGAATACCAAATTATAAAATTATACTCTAGCTTGAGGAAAAATTAATAAAAAAATATATAATTTTAAAGTATGACTTACCTTAAAATGAGGCATATATCTAGAATCTTTCAATATCTCTTCAGGAACATCTTTAAATTCTGGGTCTGGTGGTTTTAATGCATCTATACTCATATGGCATAAAACATCTAAAACTTTGTTGAAATATCGACTAACTGTCTCGCCTGAGTGCTGAAATCGCTCTTGTGTTAATCGATTTCCAACGCCGTGACCTAATGTAAATAAAAACATGCCTAGTATTTCAAGAGTACACATTCTTTTTGAACCCTCGAATCCATAATTAGCTTCCAATTCATTGCATAATTTAATAAAACATTTTTCTCCATCCTAAACATTCTATAACATCTACTTTCATTTCCTTGTAATATTTCCATCAACCACATATGACCAGTTTGAGAAGAATTCATACAAGGAGTCTTTTCAATGTATGTTGTATAATAATATTGAACAAGGTATGTAGCTACATACACCGATTGCAACTCAATCTCGTCATCGGTGTCTGCCATTATTTTTAATTTAAAATAAACCTGTAAATATTAAATATATATATATGAAATAGATATCAAATAGCCATAGAGTCTTCATAGCAAATACAAGTAAAAAAAAATAATAAAGCATATTTATTTTAAATAGTGATAACACCAAGTCTTGAGAGCAAATACAATTGAAAAAATAACATAATAAACATATATTAAAGTCATAACACAATGTTTAGAAAATAAATACTACTATTACGAGCGATTTAAGCATTATAAGTATTCCAGAGTATACTCATTCCTAAGCCAAGTAAGCATCAACTCAGGTTCTTCCAATGAACCAAACATCTCTCTCTTCTCTTTCATGATAAATAAGCGAGTTGTAAATAACTACAAGCTGCTCCCTTTTTCAATTTCAGGCAAAGAATTTAATATTTTCATAACTTCGGCAATACTATTCTCCTTTCTAGATATTTCAATATTTCTACTTCTTGTCTCCATGACATCAGCAAGGAGACCAATTTATTCAAATATCATTACAGGCCCTGTCTTCTTCATTTTCCCTTTTTTATTTTTCACCTTTTTATTTTGTTTCTCAAGTGGCTCGGTTGATCTCTTGCTAATTTTCTCTTTAGAAAACCTATCAATATTAGCCGTCTCTAGATCATCATCACTACTCTCAAGTTATTCATGTAAGGTTTCAGTATCATTAAAGGCTTTTCAGACTCAGATGGAATTATTCCAGATGAAGGTGTCCAAGCATGCTCTCCTGTAGCAACAGTGTTCATAAAAATCTTATCTAATTTTTCCTCTACTTCTGGTTCAATTCCCCGAATGCGAAACTTTGCAGCATCAGGATGAGTCTACAAAAGGAATTTTGTTTATTAAATGTACCATTCATAAAAAAGTCTTTTAGTTTTATATAAATATTTAACAAGATTATAATGTACCTGTAATTTACTATTCCACCAATCTTCAGTTGCATCAATTGTATTCTTTTGCATACTCCATCCTAAACCAGTTTCTTTTCCCTTGAGTTGCTTCCAAAGCTTTCATTCATTTTTCAATCCATCCCACTTATTTTTCAGTTGAGCTCTAGTGTAATCTTTTTCAGTTGCTTTTTTCATATTTGTAATCAAGTTTTGATATCCAATTTTATCTAAATAAGTAGTAGGACGATGCCCATCATCAACTTCTTTGATACAGAATTCCAAGAAAAAATTCACACTCTCGGAATTCCATATTGCTTTACCTCGTGGTACTGCTACATCACTTTTAGTACAAATATTTTTTTATTTCTCCATCTAATTAAATTAAAATAATAAATTTTATCAAAATAATAAAAAGCATAATAATGAGTTATAAAGCTAAAGACTAATCCAACACAAATACACATAATAACTATGATAAAAGCATCATCATCATCCAACACAAAATTGCTTGTTATTTTGGTAAATCAACTTTATGGTACTATACCTTATGAAATTGCTACTTTGGGTAAGCTTAAGAAGTTTTCTGTGGCCAATAATCAACTCACGGGTACTATTCCTATGTCTTTTTTTGAGGATAATTTTAGTGGGAATAGTGGGCTTTGTAGTGAGCCTTTAGAGAAGTGCACTACACCAAAATTTAAGATTAGTGACATTTTTATTATTGTTTGTCAAAAAATGTAATAATTATAGTACTTTAGTGACATTTCATTAAAAATGTTACTTTAATAAGAAAAAATAACATTTTATTTAGTAGCATTTCTTTAAAAATATCATTATTCATATATTTTTAGTGACATTTAATTAAAAATCACTAACTACTAATTATTATAAATATTTAATTTTAATAATATTTGAAAAATATCACTAAAATATGTGAATAATAACATTTATAAAAATGTCACCAAATATTAAAATCAATTACACTTTCAAATGTCACTAAAACAAATAATATATATTTTAAAAAATTAATAAATTTAACTAAAAAAATATTAAACAAATTATTATTATCTTTTTTCATAAATTAACTTTTAAAATAGTAGCCCGATTCTCTTTTCCTCACCAATTTTGAGAAAAAAAAAAGTGTAACCTCAATTTCCAAACCCTAATTTTTAATTTTTCATATTTTCAGTTTTGAAATCTCATCTTTCTTCTACCAGCCTAATTGTAATGCAGTAGATAATTTTTGTAATTGTAATTGTAATATGGGTTAGGTTTGACCACACGTGTGGTGGGTTGAGCAAGAAGAGTCTTACTATAATCATAGCTGCTGGGGTTTTTGGTGTTGCAGCTTCTTTGTTGTTGGCTTTTGGGGTTTGGTGGTGGTATCATCATTTGAGATTGAGTAAGAGGAGAAAATATAGTAATGGTATTGGATTGAGATGATGATTGGGCTGAGAGGTTAAGGGCTCACAAGCTTACTCAGGTTTTTTTTTTATTTGTTTCAAAAACCACTTGTTAAGGTTAAGTTGGCTAAAAAATGGCTGCTACAAACAATTTCAGTCAAGATAATGTGATTACTTTGACTACAAATAATCTCTCTCTTTTGCAAATAAATAAATAAATAAATAAATAAATAAAAGAACTCATGCCATAACATAAGTGGAAAAAAAAAAAGAAAATTATAAAAACATTTTCATGGATTCAAAAGAAGAAGAGATAAACCTTGATTGTGCATGAACTATTGATGACGGTGTTAGGGAACGGTGGCGTGGGTGATCGGTGACGGAGAAGACTCATGCGATGGAAGGTGACGGAGAGACTGCTACGATATTTCTGCCTTTGGTTGATTTTTACGAATGAGAAAAAACCCTAAATAATAAAATGATAATTTTTTAATTTGAATGAGGGTAAATGAGTCAACTAAAAAATTCATTAAACTCAAATTTCAGCTTCCCTTAAAAGCTAAAATTTAAAAGTTGGTGTGGGCCAACTTTAGCTAAAAGCTATAATTTTAGTTTAAATTTTTGAAAAAGCTATTTTTTTTTTTATTTTGCCAAATACTTTTTAAGCAATAGCTTTCTCAAAAAGTACTTTTAACTTTTTTAAAAGCTACCCCAAACGGGGCCTTAGTGGACGAGGAGGAGGTACTTCTTGAGGAAGCTGAAGAAGGTGAAGAAGAGCAAGAGATTGCTCTTGTGCGCAAGCGCAAGGGCAAGATGGTAGAAGAGGAGCCTTCTAAACGCCCCCGGATGGTGGACACTCCGGTCCCGAGTCATGACTCCGGGATCCCCTCCGAGGCGGAGGAATACGCATTGCCTCTCGGCATTGTGTTGACTCCGATTCCTGGAGACGAGGAGAGGCAGAATCTTCGGATAGCCAAGCACAACTATGCCCTTGATGAATACACCCAGGGGCATGCCGAAGTGGAGGCCTTGAAGAGGGTCCTACGGAGGAGCAGCAAAACGTCCTCAATGTGGAGGACTTCCGGAATTCGTGGGACTTTAATATGGATCCGCTGACGGACTGGTTTAATCGCTTCCTGGGGCCCACCTTGGCTCCTTTTTCCGAGGAGATGACTAGCGAGTATGTCCCCCACATGACTCAATTCCCGCCCAAACGGTACGCTGCTTGTGCATCCTTAAACTCCGTCTACCAAGTTCAAGACATCAGCAACGCGATGGCCGCGGTAAGCACTTGATTCATTTCTTTCCTCAATATTTTGTCTAAGGCATTTGATCTCACTCTTTTCTCTTTTTTTCAGATTTCTGCGGAGACCAGCCGCCTCTCTAGGACCATCGTCAATCATGGCTTCGTCCTGTCCGAATTCGGGGGCATAGACGAGGTCGTGAGGATTCTGCGGGACCTGTCCACTGAGAGGCGGGCGATCCAAGAGGAGGCTGAGCGAAAGGAGGCCCTCGTTAAAGCGAAGCTCGAGGCGGAGGCCAAACAGAGGGAAGCCCAGGCGGAGGCGATGCTCCGAGAGGAGGTCCTGCGGAGGGATAGGCTGGAGGCGAGGCACCGGGAGGCGCTGAGGGCAGAGGGCGAGGTCACTACCAAGGCCAAGCGCGAGCTTCGGGAGGCTAAGGAGGCCATAGACGAGATGGCCGCCAAGGTGAGGTCCTTAGAGGAGTTGCACCAGGCGGACTTGCAGTCCAGGGCTAACTTGGCCGTGGAGATGAAGGAGCTAAAGGACTTCAGAGACCAGACCTTGAAGAAGGCTAAAAGAGATGAGCTCCTGTCTCCCGTCTCCTGTAGCCGCTGTGTCAAGCATTTTGACGACGGCGTCTATATGGCCTGGCAGACAAACGGCCAAAACATCAAGCTCGACTTCTATCCCAAGCCTGAGGAGGCTATTGCTAAATTTCGGGAGAAGAAGAAGAAACTTGATGCCATGCTTGAGGCGAAGTTGGGGCCTCGCCTTTCTCCTCGCGCTGACTAGGCCGCGGAATCCAGCCCAATTTGCCAAGATTATCTCTTTCTTTTTTTTTTATTTACAGCTACTTTTCTTTTATTTAAGACAATCTTTAATTAAGTAGCTGCTTTATTTTCCAATGGGAGACAATTATCTATGGCCTGTCCCCGGGCCCCTTGTATTGTATATATTATTATATTATTTTTTTAACCTGCCCTTAGGGCCAGGATTTTTATATATATATATATGATCCTTTTTTTATGCATATTTCTCTTTTGGACCTGCCCTTTGGGTCAGGATATTTCTTTTTTACTTTGTTTTTACTTTGAGCCTGTTTTACATCTGTCCGTGCAGTATGCCTTAGTACCCCCCTGAGTGACATGAAAACTTTGTTTTTAAGGCACTCAGTTTTATTATAAAATTCAGAGGTTGCATACACTTAGACAGTACAAATCCTTTAAACAAAGCCTAAGTTAACATATTTGGACTATTGGTAATATTTTCGAAGGTGATCGGCGTTCCAGGCCCTTGGCACAATGGTTCCATCCATCCTTTTTAGCTTATAGGTTCCGGAGCCGATTTCATCCTCGATTTCATATGGCCCTTCTGTTGGGTTTTATGCCCTAAATAAAACTCATTTCAATATAATCAGATTTACTTATTAATATAGATCATAAATAACATTTAATGTTGCATGGTTCACATGATTTATTTCATGATTATATGTACATAATGTATAGATTCATCTGAAACCCTTTTCACATACTTGATCCTGTTTATTGTGCCGTCAACACATTGGAAAGTAAACATGACTATGTGAATAAAGTTTCCTAGATTTATCAGACACAGGGTTTTACTGATATGATAATCTACAACAAGAGTTTACTTGTATTTGGAGAAATACTATGTTCTTTCCAGAACATTGGTTAAAGTAAAGCTCAGGTTGGATGCATGGAGTATGCATCGGAAGGGACCGATATTGAACTTTGACTTAGATTTAATTAAACTTACCGTAAAATCTATTCAAGTCAATATCGCCTAGTTGATCCTAGATCAAATGATCTTAATCCTGTTATGATTAGGCTCAATCTTGAAAGGCTATTCGTGTTCCTTGAATTGTTAGTTAAGCCTACTTTTAGGTCAGGGTGATACGTACTTTTTGGGAACACGGTAGTGCAATTGAGTGGGAGCGCTAGCATAAACATGGAATCTATAGCTTCTATCTGGCGAATAGTAAGCAAAGGATGATCACCTTCGAGCTTGACCAAACGAAAATAAATGGTGGAGATCTCATTTCACATAAGCTGAAATATCATTTATACGGGGTCAAGTGTTTTAAGGATAAAATACATAGTAGGGTGTTACGGTAATTTAATCCCTTTACTGTGTAGATCATTCATATAGAGCATAATTGATCAAATTAGGATTATAACAATGGATAACTAATGATGTGTCTATATGGTGGAACATATAGAGCATTCTATATATTGAGAGTGCAATTCTAAGTTCTATGCGTGGATTCAACGAAGAATTAATAAGTTAGTGAATTTTAGTGCTAAATTCTTGATCTACTTGTTGGAAGCTCGGTTATATAGACTCATGGTCCCCCCACTAGTTGAGATAATATTGCTTGTAAGACTCATGTAATTGGTTTTGATTAATCAATTATAATTCTCAAATTAGACTATGTCTATTTGTGAATTTTTCACTAAGTAAGGGCGAAATTGTAAAGAAAGAGTTTATAGGGGCATATTTGTTAATTATGATACTTTGTATGGTTCAATTAATAAATATGATAAATGACAATATTATTTAATAATTATTTATAGTTATTAAATAGTTAGAATTGGCATTTAAATGGTTGAATTAGGAAATTGGCATTTTTGAGAAAATCAGATACAAAAGGTGTTAAAATTGCAAAATTGCAAAAAGCAAGGCCCAATCCATTAAAGGTATGGCCGGCCACCTATGTAAGTATTTTAAGTTGATTTTTTCTTTATTTTAATGCCATATAATTCAAATCTAACCCTAGTGGAATGCTATAAATAGATAGTGAAGGCTTCAGGAAAAACTACTTCTTCTGATTCAGAAAAACTAAGCCTCTCTCTCTCCCTATCTTTAGCTGCCACTTCTTCTTTCTCTTCCTTGAATTTCGAACTACCTTAGTGTATGAGTAGTACCCACACACATCAAGTGATACCTCAATCATAGTGAGGAAGATCGTGAAGAAAGATCATCAGCAAAGGAGATTCAGCATCAAGGATTCAGAGAAAGAGATCCAGGTTCAGATATTGATAATGCTCTGCTACAGAAAGGAATCAAGGGCTAGATATCTGAACGGAAGGAGTCATATTATTCCGCTGCACCCAATGTAAGGTTTCCTAAACTTTATATGTGTTTAATTTATCGTTTTAGAAAGTTCTTATTTAGGATGTTAATAAACATACTTGTGAGTAGATCTAAGATCCTGGTAAAATAATTTCCAACACCTTCCCAATTTGGCCCAAGTACCCCCACTCCGGGTTCTTGGGTGGCTGGGAAGACTCTTCTTAAGACCATATCCCCAATAGTGAATTTTCTATTTTTAACTTTGGAGTTAAAATATTTGGTCACCTTCTTTTGATAAGCTGCCATTCGTATTTGAGACTCGTCCCGGAGCTCTTCAACCTGATCCAGCGCTTCTTGCAATAAAGCTTGGTTTGTAGCTGGATCATAAGTCGTTCTCTTGTGGGACGGGAATAACGTTTCTACCGGGACCATTACTTCACAACCGTACGCCATTGAAAAAGGCGAGTGGCCGGTCGTGGCTCTTAGGATCTTCTGGTAGGCCCATAACACTCTTGGCAACTCTTCGGGCCAGTTGTTTTTGCAGGCCAGCAACTTTTTCTTTAGGGTGACCTTTAGGATTTTGTTGACAGCTTCTGCTTGTCCATTTGTTTGCGGTCTTGCCACCGCGGAGAAGCTTTTTACGACTCCGTGTTGGTTGCAGAAGTCAGTGAACTCTTCGCAATCAAATTGCTTTCCATTGTCAGAGACTATTTTGTGAGGCAAGCCATATTGACACACTATGTTTTTAATAACAAAGTCTAGTGCTTTTTTAGCAGTTATAGTCTTCATTGGCTCAGCCTTCGTCCATTTGGTGAAGTAGTCTACTGCTACTATTGCATACTTTACTCCTCCCTTTCCTGTTGGCAGGGACCCAATAAGATCTATTCCCCAGACCGCGAAGGGCCAGGGGCTAGTTATCAGGGTAATCTCATTGGGAGGAGCTCTCGGTATGTTCGCGAACCTTTGGCACGAATAACATTTTTGGACGTAGTCTATGCAATCTTTTTTCATGGTTAGCCAGAAGTACCCTTGTCTCAATATTTTCTTTAAGAGACTTGGTCCTCCTATATGATCTCCACAGAACCCTTCATGGACCTCTAGCATAATTTTCCTAGCTTCAGGGTCTGATACACACCTTAAATAAGGCATGCTGAGTCCTCTTCGGTAGAGAATTTTATCCATCATTACATAACGGTGAGCCTGATACTGAATCTTTCTGGATAGTGCCCTTTCTTGGGGAAACTCACCTTTCGTTATGTATTCTATGATGGGGACCATCCAGTTGGGTTCTTGCCCAACCGTTGCTATGGCCTCTTTTATTTTGATGCTTGGCTCTGCCAAGCGTTTCACGGGTACTACCCCCAGTTCCTCAATCTCACTGTCCGAAGCTAACTTGGCCAGACAGTCCGCGTGAGCGTTCTTTTCCCTTGGGATTCTTTCTACTTTATAATCCGTGAACTCGTGGAGCAGTTCCCGGACTATCGCCACATACGCGGCCATTCTTTCGCCGCGCGTTTGATACTCTCCCGACACCTAGTTCACGACCAGTTGGGAGTCACTGTAGACTTCTACTCTTTTGGCCCCCACAGCCTTTGCTAATCTCAGCCCTACTATCAAAGCTTCATACTCTGCCTCGTTATTTGAAGCCGAGAAGTCGAATCGTAGGGCTGCCTAGAGTCGAAGTCCACTCGGAGATATCGTTGCAACCCCCGCTCCAGATCCATTTTCGTTGGAGGCTCCGTCCACAAATACTTTCCATGCTGGGACCGAAGGTGCCTGTATGTTCGAGGTTGCTTCGGCTTCATTACATTTGGTGATGAAGTCTGCTAGCGCTTGCCCCTTTATGGAAATACGGGGTACGTAGTGTAAGTCGAATTGACTTAACTCCATTGCCCATTTGAGGAGCCTTCCGGACACCTCTGGCTTTTGTAGGACTTGTCGGAGCAGGTGATTGGTCAACACCTTGATTGGGTGAGCTTGGAAATAAGGCCTCAACTTTCTTGAGGCCATTAGGAGGCAAAAAACCAGTTTTTCAATGACGGGGTACCGCATCTCTGCCCCTATCATGCACTTACTGACGTAGTACACGGGATGCTGAGTTTTCTCTTCTTCCCGGAGTAAGGTCGCGCTGACCGCGTGCTCGGAGACGGGAGACAGGACCTCTCCAAGAATGGGTTTTGACAGGATTGGGGGCTTGGCCATGTGCTCTTTCAGTTTTTTGAATGCCTCCTCACACTCGTCAGACCATTCAAACTTCTGGCACTTCTTCAGAATGTTGAAGAAGGGAATGCACTTATCTGTGGACCGGGAGATAAAACGGCTCAGGGCAGCAACCTTTCCGGTTAGGCTCTACACATCTTTGTGTTTCTTGGGGGCATGCTCAGAAGAGCTTGAATTTTTTCTGGGTTTGCCTCAATCCCTCTCTGACTGACAATGAAGCCCAGGAACCTCCCTTATTTGACCCCGAAAGTGCATTTCTTTGGGTTGAGCTTCATTCCGTATCTCCAGACCACTTCGAAACATTCTGCTAAGTCGTCCGCGTGACTATTGCACGCCTTAGACTTGACCAACATGTCGTCTACGTACACCTCCATGTTTCGTCCCAGGAGGCCTTTGAACATCCGTTTAACAATTCTTTGATAGGTTGCACCAGCGTTTTTCAATCGGAAAGGCATGACTAGGTAGCAGTATACCCCCTTATCGGTCCTGAAGCTAGTGCACTCTTGATCTGCTGTGTGCATCTTTATTTGGTTATAACCGGCGTACGCGTCCATGAAGCACAGTAGCTTGAATCCGGAGGTGGCGTCTACCATCTGGTCAATCCTAGGCAGAGGGAAACAGCCTTTTGGGCAAGCTTTGTTTAAATCAGTGAAGTCTATACAAACTCGCCAGGTCCCGTTAGGCTTCGGCACCAGGACCGGATTGGCTAGCCATTCCCGGTAGTAAACATCGCGGATCATGTCGCTTGTTAATAGCTTGTCCACCTCTTTCTCTAAGGCTTCGGCCTTCACTGAGTCTAGGGGACGTCGTTTCTGCTGAACCGGTGGCATGTCCGGGTTGACATTGAGGACATGGGTGATGACGTGGGGACTTATGTCAGTCATGTCCTCCTGGCACCTCGTGAAAACGTCAATGGCACCCTTCAGTGTCTTTATTATTTTTTCTTTTTCCTCCGGGTCTAGGCTCTTTCCTAGCCGGAGTACTTTGGTGGAGTCGAGGTCGCACACTGATATCTCCTCGACGTCCTCCATTGGTTCTACGATTTTTTCGGATCCCACCCAGGGATCCAACTCGTCTTCTTTAGCCATTTCTGGCTCAATAGTTTCTCGGACCATCAGCACGTGTAGGTGGGTAGCAACATTATAGCATTGCCTCGCCTCCCCTTGATTTCCTCTCACCGTCCCTATCCCAGCTTCCTTGGTTGGGAATTTCAGGCACAAGTGCCGTATTGATGTGACTGCGCCAAAGTCCACCAAGGCCGGTCAGCCGAGGATTGCGTTGTAGGCTGTCGGGCAGTCCACCACCACGAACGTGCAGTACTTGAAAGTGCTCTGGGGCGTGTCCGGGCACAAGGTGACTGGAAGCCTCACTTTTCCCATTGAGATAAGTGTTGTTCCATTAAACCCTGTGAGTTGGGAACCACTTGGTGAGAGGTCTCGGTCCGTCAGGCCTATTACAGTGAAGGCCTCTTTGAACAGCAGATTCACGGAGCTCCCGTTGTCGATTAGGACTCTGGCCACCACCTTATTGGCGATGGGGGTCTCTATGACCAATGGGTCATGGTGGGGAAAACGCACTGTATTTGTGTCTTCTTCCGTGAATGTGATGGGCTGATCCATTAGTCGGGGCCTTTGAGCCAGGAGTTGAGTAACTTCCCAAACCTCATCATGTTTCACGGCCCCGGCGTACCGCTTCAGCTTCTTGCGGGTGGTGCCTCCAATGTGGGGTCCTCCCGAGATCATAGCCACTCTCCCGTTAGGTCTAGGTGGCAGGCCGGGAATATGCTGAGCATCTCCGGGGGGAGCAACTGGAGCCAATACCCCTGCTGCACCCCCTGGGTCTACTTGTGGCAAAGTTCCAGCCGCCTGACCCGGGTTGAGGTGAGGCAACCGATTCTTGTTCCACTCGTAGAGGTGTCCCAATCGGATTAAGTTTTCGATCTCGTCTTTGAGATTTTTTCATTCGTTGGTGCTGTGCCCAATGTCGTTATGGTACTCGCATCTCTTGTTGGGGTCCCTCCGGGAGCTGTCTTTGTACAAAGGAGGTGGTCTCCGGTAGTGAGTATTTTTCCTAGTAGAAAATTACACACGCTCTTGGGAGTCTGTTAACTCCGTGTACTGGGTATATTGGGGAGTGTACCCCTTTTCTGTCGCTTTTCCTCCGTCCGGGTGCTGCCTTTGGAGGACCTTTTACTCCTCGAGCCCTGGAAAGGACCGGCTAGACTGGCTGTCGGAGCGAAGTGCGAGGGGACTTGTCCATTTATCCCTGAGGGATTTTCAAAATGGGACGATGTGGGGGCCAGGGCCTGGCCCTGGCTATATCCGAGAGTAGCAGAGAACTGTTTGCCGCTCATCGGAGGAGCTGCTGCTGGCACATATCCTGCTATCCCGGTGGGATAATATCCTCCATAGGCCACTATTTAGGCCTTTTCAAGGTTAATGTATTTTTGGACTCTCTTCTGGAAGTCCTGAAGGTTTGCAGCTCCTTCTTGTTGTAGTTCGTTCCAGAATGGAGTCCCTGTACGGATGCCTGCTTGGAGGAGGGCAAGCTGTTGTCCGTCATCTACTTTCTTGGTTTTTGAGGCTTCCTCTCGAAACCTCTTTATGTAATTCTTTAGTGTCTCCGTAGGCAGCTGCTTGATGTTAGTCAAGGCACTGACGTCCAGATTGACTTTTCTTGTGGCGACAAACTGTCTCCGAAAGTTAGTTTGTAACTTATTCCAGCAGCCCACGGATCCTGGCTCCAATTTCTTGAACCACTCCTCTGCGGACCCGCTTAGAGTAAGCGGGAAGCACAGACACTTAGCATCATTGCTGACTCTCATGACTGTCATCACCCGGTTGAACAATGACAGGTGATCACTTGGATCAGAGTTCTCGGTATAAGCTGCCATTTCAGTCATCTTAAAGTTCTTGGGGAGCTCTGCTTCCAAGATGTGCTTGGCACATGGCTCCCGATCCTCACAGTCTGAGTCAGAGTCGTCGCCTTTCTGTCTCCGGGAGACTCGGGCGATGTCTTTTTGAAGTATGGCGAGTTCTGCCATGATTCCTTCATTTAACGTTCCCGTGGAGACCGCGGGTCCGTATTTCTTTTGGTCAAGGTGATCCCGGAGGTCACCTTGGTTTCCGTTGATTTGATTCCTTAAATCAACGGGAGGACATTTCTGTCCCCTTCTTCCTCTCCCCCGGGCTCTTGGTGCATGGAAACGCTTTTTCGATCCTCTCGATCCTAAGGGCTAAGACTCCCTCTTTGGAGCTTGCCCCTATGTGGACCTTTCCCTTTCGGGAAATCTGAGCGGACCTTTCGCGGATCCTGCACCTTTTTCTTTTTCCCAGGGGTAGAAGTAGGATTTTTCTTTTGGTTCCCTTCAGCGGGATACCTTATAGGGCTTGGCTCCCTAGATTTTTGCTTCTAGGTACTTGGCGAGGATTCCTCTGGTTCCTTTCCAAGTCCAGCAGGGATGGCTTTAGGATGCACGTGGATTCCTGCTGCCTCCGTGGCTTTTTGCATGGCCAGCATCACCTCTTGCATCTTTTGGTTTTGTGCTTTTTGGGCTGGGATTTCAGCTTCATGATCGACAGCCTTTTGCCTTAAGAGTCCAATTCTGAGTAGCTACCTTCATCGTAGGCGTACTCATCGAGGTTTCTCTCGTAGTCGTCATCAGGAATTCCTTCTTCTTCCTCGGAACCCTCGGTTGCTCTTGAGGCCACATCCTCCTCATTCGGATCTTGAGCATCTTGAAGAGGGCGAGGTTGACGTGTGCTTCGAGTCTCCACCATTGTTGTAATGTAGTGTGCATTTACAGAAGCTTTCTTCAGCTCTCAATGAGAGCACCAAAATGTTGACCGAGGTTTTCGGCAACCAATAAAATAATAATAACTTAGAGAGCTGTAAGAAATTAAGAAGGGGATTTTTATGTGGTTGGGGCGTTAATGAGCCTTCGTCCATGAGTCTGTGTATTTATGTTAGTATTTAATACAGAGAATGTTCTTGGTGAGTTTTTACTCTTCTAGCACTTGTGCAACCCAGAATTCTCGACCCCTCTTTAATGAGCTTCAGGGGTATTTATAGTGTTTTTGTGGGGTGGTCCCCAGAATTAAGGTACATGCATTTCTGTAACTATCAGTAAAGTTGTACATTCCCAATGAATATATCATGGGTTATGCATGGTCTAATCCCTAGGTGCTGTAGAGATTTTATGAGGGCAGTCCTTAATCCCTCTTGACTGATATGATTCTTCACAGGGTAGCCGTCACTAGACTTTATTGGTCATAGCCTAGTAAGTACAGATCGGGGGTTGTGCCATCAGACTTTATTGCGTGTGGTAGTTCCAATACGCCTCCTCCCATGCGGCATTAAATGTGAGATGACTGCTCAGAGGAAGCTTGACACCACTCGGAGATGCTTTGATGCCATCTTGCTCTCCGGGAGCATATGAGACCTTGCATGCCTTCTCCGGGAGGCATATCCAAAATAATGCGTTGCTTTATAAAGACTTAGCTATTTAATTCAAACGCTAAACCCTTTCCATCTACGCGTCACTGTCCGGTTGGTCCACGTATATTGGGCAAAATCAGGGGCAACACTCATCAATGGGTAATACCAATTAAGAAGTGTTCTATATATATACTAGGTTAAAATTACGCGCAAATACACGTAATTCTTAGTTTATTACGTGCAAATTGGATGAAGACTAAAGAGCGACAAAAGAGAGGTTTCAATTTTTCTTTCAACAAAAGAGGGCTTTTGGTTTGATTGTTATTAGTTATTTATTTACTTTTTGTTAAGTTAACGTGAAGGTAACGTCAAGGTGACCCGTTATTGCCTTACCTCTTTATTATTTGTTCAGAAGTCTTATCTCGGGTGCTACAACATGAAGAAATGCTTGGTAACTTTCAAGGCCTTCGAATCACAAGGAATGCTCTATCCATCACACACCTTTTCTTTGCGGATGACAGCCTCATTCTTTGCAAAGCTAATAACTCCTTTAGTATTTCACTAAAACGTTCTCTAGACTTCTATTGCAAAGCTTTTGGACAGCTCATCAATCAAGCAAAATCAAGTCTATCTTTCTCTCCAAACACCAATAGAGATGACAAATCAAGATTCCATCAGATATTCCAAATGCCAATTCAACCTCTCCATGAAAAATACTTGAGCTTACCATCGTATTCTGGAAAGGACAAGAAGATATTGTTCCAAAACATCACTTACAGAATCTGGAAGCTACTTAACTCTTGGCAAGAGAAGCTATTTTTGGATGGTGGGAAAGAAATTCTCCTGAAAGCAGTAGTGCAATCAATTCCTACCTATGCTATGAGTTGTTCCCAACTACCAAAAAAACTAATTGATCAAATTAAAAAAATGATGAATAGATTTTGGTGGGGATCGAATGCTACAGGAACGGGTATCCATTGGAAAAATTGGAAATCTTTATGTCATGCAAAATGTGAAGGAGGCTTGGGTTTTAATGACTTTGTTCATTTTAACCAATCCTTATTGGTGAAACAAGCATGAAGGATTTTTTCCAATCCAAACTCATCACTTAGTACTCTGTTTAAGCACCGGTATTTCTCTAATACGGGTTTCATGGAATCTGAGGTTGGAACTCATCCCTCCATGACATGGAGAGGTATAGTTTGGGGAAAAGAATTTCTTAAAAATGGTTTAAGATGGAAGGTTGGAACTGGGGAAAATATTTTTGTTGCAACAGATTGCTGGCTTCTTGGAATGACTACCTTCAAACAACTTCAATTTCTGGATTCAAACCTTTCAATGCGTGTCTCCAGCTTCATTTCTCTAGATCGAACATGGAATATCTCTTTACTACCCAGGTTTTTCATTCCTTTTGATATCCAATGAATATTGGACACTCCTCTAAGTTACACTCCTCATCATGACCAACAAATTTGACATTACACTTTGGATGGAATATACACTGTCAAATCTGGATATCAATTATCACTTCAGCTTAACAAACAACCCAGAACACCATATACTCCAATATACTCAATTCAAGTAATAGAATTCACCAATTAACTCAGATTCAAAAACACCATAAAAGCTCTAACTTGAGTTCGCAAACTCTAACTTCACCCAAACCACACCAAAACCCATTAATTCAGCTTAAAATATCCATCATAAACCTATCCTAACTTCATAGCATGAAAACAAACAACCCTAATACTTAAGCAACCTAAAACCCAAAATTCAAACACTATACTTAGTATAAGCTTAGGAAAATTAGAAAAAGAGAGGCTAGGAAGTGAATAGCTTGAATCAAAGCACTCGATTCCTTCAAGAAATCCTTAAAACTCCAAATCCTAGTTGCCTTCTTGAATAATATATATATAGAGAGAGAGAGTTATAGAGAGAGAAGATGTAAAGCCCGCTTAGTTAATTTGGAAATTAGCAGTTGTTTATGTTTATTTATGAAATTATTTATAGCTATTTAAATAATTTATTACTGTTATTTATGGAATTCAGAAATGCATGATTATGTCATCAGCAGTTTTTATATTTCGCATTTCCGGTGTCCGGTATTTTGGAACTCGGCGTTTGGCTCAGTAGAAATCACAACTTAGTATGTTAGTAATTTGGGGACGGGTTTAGACATTGGGAATGTCGGGAATGGCCGGGAATTTAGAATGTCCCAAAAATACCCCTTTAGTATGATTTATGTGATTTTATGGTGGAGGGGCAAAATGGTCTTTTTGCCCCATTTGTGTTTTGTCTTTTGTGGCTTTATGAGATGGAAAAAAATAAATGTTTATTTTTATTATACATGGCTGAAATAAATGAGTTATATGGCTATATTCTTTTAATTCTTTCATTTTCTACACTTAGTCAAAAAAAAAATAGAAAAACTTCAAAATCAAACTCTCTCTTTTCCTCTCCACTTTCGGCTGGGTATTTGGGGTGCAAAAGCTGGGTTTTTCTTCAATTCTCAAAGCTAAATTCAACCTAATTGTGAACTCTAGGTTGTGGTATGTAATCTCTAACTCTTTCCCTTTATTTTCTTGAATAAAAATGGTGAAAATATGAGTAAATGCATGCTTACTTGAGGTGTTGTTGCTGCTGTGTTTGTGATATGATTTCTGAGGTTTAAATCTTGTTCAATTGAGTAGAATAGAGCTGGTTATGATGCATGCTAGTTGTGTTGTTCAAAGTTTTGATTTTTAGCTCAAAAATATGGTTTTCAAAGAGAAATGTCTATGTTCTGTTGCTGAGATATTGTTGATGTTTTTGATTGTTTTCAGAGGCTTAGTTAAGCTTGTTTAAGTAAGTTTAGATGGAATTAATTGCATGCTAGCTAGGTTTGCTCAAGTTTGAGTTTAGAACTCAAAGCGTGAGCTCTAATGGTGATTTTTGAATTCGTGCAATCTGGGTGGTTTTGTTGCCTTAGAAATGTTCTAGGGGAGATATAGAACAGGTCTGGAAGGTTTCATGTGATTTGGGGTTGAATTGTGCAAGTTATGAATTTTTGAAGTTGCTGCCTGCGAGGAACCGGAATTCCGGTTGTGCATCCGGAATTCCGGATGGGGGTCCTGAATTTCCCAGAACCGGAATTCCGGTTGGGCAACCGGTCTACCGGTTGGGGGATTTTTCAGAACCCTAGTTTTCCTCGTTTTTAGGTTTTTAGGGGTATTGCCATGCTTTTTATCGATAGGGAAACTTTTAGTTCTTAGTTTTAGTCCCCGGGAAGTGATTTAGCGTGTCACTTATAGCGTTGTGATTTTTATGGTTTAGGAGCCGATGTCCGCCGCTCGGCTTCGATTCCGGTCGGGTTGGCAAGCACACTGAAATCGGAATCCGAGTAAGATTAGTATAACGGTATGCATATGTAGATTACATGTTTAGCGTGCATGTAGGAAGCTTTGCTAGATTACATTAGTTATGTATTTAGGCTTCGAACCATCCAACCTGTCACGTCGGTACAGTGGAGTATGACCGACGGCGGAGTATGACCGGTTCGGCCGATCAGTCGACAACCGGGTTGGTGGTTCGATCTTATTGACCTATCCCGTCGGTACGAGTGGAGTATGACCGGCGGCGGAGTATGACCGGTTCGACCGATCAGGAGGATACTTGTCAATAGTACCGTCCCCTGAACGTTCAAAACTCAGTACCATGTTGGACATGGCAGTAGTAGCTCAGTACCATGTTGGACATGGCAGTAGCGGGACTCAGTATCGTGTTGGACACGGCAGTCAGTTTTATGTATGATATTATTATGCTTTTCTTACTGAGTCTGTCGACTCACAGTTTATGTTCATGTGTAGGTAAAGGCAAGGCTGTAGCTGATGGACCGTGAGCGAGCTTATGAGATTGTACATGTCGGGGCGGTTAGGCCTGGAGCGTACGATCCTCGGGACAGCAAGGCTGAGATTTTTGTAACTGTCGTTAGACGACTTCCATTTTGATGTAAAAGTTAAACAGTTAAAACGTTTGTAAATGATTTTATAAATCGGGATCCCGAGACTTTTATAATATGGTTTATAAGTTTAATTAAAAAGCAAAATTTTAATTAATTACGTTTTTCCATAAACCTCGTTGATTAGCAACGAGCTGCACAGTACGTTTAAAAATCACGTAATACGCCTAAGATAGTTAGGGTGCTACAGAAGAGTATTCTTTTCTAGATTTCTTCTAAATTATCAAATAACTCATAAACTTAATCCCTTAGTTAATTTTCTACAGTAACACATCAATGCCACAAAAAGACAAGAATCACTTAACTATTATGACCATTTTGCCCTTAACAAAAGACAAAAGCAAACTAATTTTAAAGGGTAATTTGGTCCTTTTCCAAAACCCGATAATTCCCCGATATTTTCAATGCCTAACAATGATGTCCCGCTATTAACATTCTAAACCATACAAAACGTGACTTTCTAACGGCCCAACGTCGTGTTCCACTGCTACCGGACATAACACTGAAAATAAGAAATTCACTTATATAGCATAATTGATACATACTGAATTATAATAAATCTCCACAAATGTGTAAATCATAATTAATAATTCAATTTCATAATTAATCCTAATTATTTAATAACCTAATATCATAAACTTAGGCGATCATTACAGTTGCTATACGGATTTTGATTGCGGTTTATGTTGCTCTGTTAGTTGTTATAGGGATATCTGTGTGAAATTCCGTAAAAATGTAAAAAAAAAAAAAAAAAAAAGCTGTTTTGAAACGTAAAAATAAAAAAACATCAATAATATAATAGTACATTAAAAAAATTATTATCTCATTAGTGTTAAAATAAATTCACATCATCCTATATATCACAATATAATATATATGTATATATTTATAAGCGTAGAAATTAATTAATAAGTTAAAAAAATATGCTACACTTCAAAAATGAATTAGCACTCAAACTTAATAATGCGTAACCTATATCATGTTATGATCAATTTACAATTTTATTTGAGAATTTTACAATACCTCAATCATTAAAAATGAAAAAGATTATAATAATTTAACACTCAAAAATTTAAATGTTTAAACCTATGTAATTACTATCAAATAATTTTATAGATCATATATTTAACATTGTTACCTAGGAATACATAAAATCAAATTTTATTGTGATTTCAATATATTTTCAAAAAATATGGAAAAGAAATAGAGTAATGCAAAAATTGGTTTATTCTTGTCTCTTCTATATATGCTAGGTGTGGATGACGTGCCACATGCACGTAACCCTGTCAAAACTTGTAAGTTATAATCATATATGTTACTTTCATTAATTATATTTAAACAATTGGTAAAAGAAGATTTACACAAGAACATAGTGTGGTATAAGTTTCCTTACTAAAGCTAAGATCATCAGTCGTCCAGTTTAAATACAAGCCCATGTAGTTCGCTTTACTATTATCTAATAATAAGTAAATAATTTATAAGAAAATAAATTAATAATAATTAACAAAAATTTATATATATAAAAAAAGAATAAAAATACAAAAAAATAAAATTATATGTATGGTCGTATAATTTTCTATACTATTATATATTTACTAATCAACAAATATAAAGAAACATTAAAAAAAAGAAGCAAAAAAAAAATTAACACGGAAGAAAAAAGATGATGAAAAAATGTAGAAAAGACTTAAAATAAATATATATTTTTTTTTTTTGAAAAGGAAATCCATTAATAAAATTCAGTACAAAGGAAATGGCAAGTCTAGCTGAATAGCTCGACTAGCACAAGGGGAGAGACCCCAATCCACATAGCGCTAACTTTGTTCACTAAATCATAATTGGCTAATAAATGAGCAACTTGATTACATTCACGATATACAAATTTAATCTCAGCAACAGACGGATGTTGAGTTAATAGCCTAACTTCATGTAACAATCCATCAACATCTTGACACCCCTCCTCTTTGTCCAAAATAAGTTGTACCGCACGAAGACAATTAGACTCAATTCGGAACCTCGGCAGGCGACGTTGTATCCCTGTACGGATCCCGTCTCTTATAGCGTACAATTCAGCAATTAATGGAGAAGTAGTTATTGGCAGAACCGTGGCACAGCATACTGAACAACTCCATCATTGCCCCGAATCACAATACCAGTTGTTGCTGATTTATCCTCCATTCGATGACATGCATCAACGTTAATGGTGATCACACCCACAACTGGCGGTGTCCACCTGCCTCGATTCCCCTTGTCTTTTTCCGGCACTATCCCATTAGCTTGCTGAAATTCGCTTAGAAATTTTGCACACCAATCCAAGAGATTCCCTGCCCGTGGGCCATACCCCCCATGAACCACAGTATTTCGAACATTCCACAGATGCCACCCAATAACTAGAAAAAGATCAAAAGAGTCTTTAGACCATACCTTAGCAAGCCGCTGAAAGATCAAGATGGTGTCTGAAAATTGAGTAAAAAAATGAGAGATTTTTTTTTTTGAGAAAAATGAAAAATAAAATGTGAGAAACGTGGTCCAAATTTAGCACATACTGAATGTTGTGCCAAATTTGCTACAAAATGTAGCATGAATTAAATTTTCCACAAAATAAATATTATTTTTTTTGTTTACTTTTGCCACATATTAATGCAATTAATAATTTTTTACATTTTAGTTATATATTTAATAGTGTTTTTATGTACTTTTAATAAAAATTTAATGCTTTTATTGATTTTTTTGTACATCTTTCTATCAAAAAAAGAATAATTTTATTCTAAATGCGTTGAAGCACTACTATAAAATTTGGACCAAATATAATATAGGCTCATTTTTTAAGCTTAAATTATACATAATCTATTAGAGATGATAAGGAAAATACTAAGGGAAGTGTTAAACACCATAAATGGTGACATACTGTTATTGGTGCATTTCAATATTGACTCTCACAAATTTTGATTTAGTGAATATTATAGAAAACTGCTAACCAATTATTAAGTGTCAAATTTGTATAGTGTTGGACATCTTAAGGTGTCAAATAATAAAGTTCTATTAATAATAATTCACCATAAAAGAAATATTGTACAAAAAAATTATACAAAAAAAAAAACTCACAGAAGTTTTAAAAAATTATACAAAAAAAAAAAATTAACAATCATTCATAACAAAAAAGAAATTACATCAAGTTTTACAATTGTGCATTAGAGTATAATGCTAAAAATTGATGCAAATATATAACAAAGTCTTATTTTTTTGGCCAAATATAGCACAATTTTTTACATATCTCATTGGAGATGTTCATGCAAAGTTAAATATAATAATAAAAAAAATAGAATAATAATCGAAGTCAATAAAAATATGTACACATTAATAACGAAAATATTAATAGACACATTAAGTTGTCAAACACCACAAAAGGTAGCATACCATCACCTCCTACAAATTTTAATGTAATAAATAATGTAAAAATTGTTAATCAATATTATTGTGTATGTGAATCGATATGATATTGAACACCTTAAAGTACCACATATTAATAATATAAAAAAAAATTATTTACCAAAAAAATAGTACAAAGATAGTTCATAAAAAATAAAAATACAAAATACAAAAGAAAAATTGCTAATTAAAACATAAGACAAAAAAAAAATTACTAACTAATTATTAGGTACCATATCGATAATGACATTGATCACCTTAAGGTGCCAATAATAAATACAAAAATCATTTACTAAAAAAATACAAAGAAAATATAAAAGATTAAAAAAAACCAACAAATCGTTTTTTTTTTATTTTTTGATAATTACAAAAACATTTGTTTTTATTTTACTTTACCTTGTATTTTGACAAACATAACAAATTTTTGTACTTTGTATTTGTTAGCATCTTTGGCTCTCAACACCAAACCAGTCACTATTGGTTTTTTCATTTGCCGTTGTTTCACACTTGGTGGTAATCTTAATGCAGATTCTATTTTTTCTAATTCTGGCTCTCAACACCATCTTCAATCTTGAAGATAATCTTAGTGCAGATTCCATTTTTCAAGCCGGTATTCTTTGTCCATTCTTTTTGTGATTTTGAAAGGGATTTTTCTTATTTGTTTGTTATATCACCTATGAGATTTCAGGCATCAATATCAATACTTTATTTCTTGTTTTTTGTGTGGTTTTGTTGTATTGTTCGAAGAGTGTTTGAAGATTGGTTTTCACAGTTAATTAACATCTCATTCCAACATATTACTCACTTTCTCTTTCTTAATTTGTGAATTCATGTATGAAATATACTCATAAGAGAAATGCTTTGTACGGGTAGGCCACAAAACTTAAGGCCAATTGGTAAAAGAAAGCTTAAAGTTTATAAGACTCTTTGGGGTTGACATTGTGACACAAGCTTAAAGTTTATAAGACTCTTCGGGGTTAACATTGTGACACACTCCTCAAGAACAGTATTTTAATTATGGGAATTTTTTTCTACACGACTGAAGTGTTAATTCAGAATCTTATAATACAAAATATGAATAGTTTAAGTCTCCTCATCCTATGTGGGACTCTAACTCTATACACTCATAGACTTTCTTGTCATCTAAAAATTTGTAAAATTTGCTTAAAGTTTATAAGACTCTTTGGGGTTGACATTGTGACACAAGCTTAAAGTTTATAAGACTGTTCGGGGTTAACATTGTGACACACTCCTCAAGAACAGTATTTTAATTATGGGAATTTTTTTCTACACGACTGAAGTGTTAATTCAGAATCTTATAATACAAATGTATGAATAGTTTAAGTCTCCTCATCCTATGTGGGACTCTAACTCTATACACTCATAGACTTTCTTGTCATCCAAAAATTTGTAAAATTTGCTTAAAGTTTATAAGACTCTTTGGGGTTGACATTGTGACACAAGCTTAAAGTTTATAAGACTGTTTGGGGTTAACATTGTGACACACTCCTCAAGAACAGTATTTTAATTATGGGAATTTTTTTCTACACGACTGAAGTGTTAATTCAGAATCTTATAATACAAAAGTATGAATAGTTTAAGTCTCCTCATCCTATGTGGGACTCTAACTCTATACACTCATAGACTTTCTTGTCATCCAAAAATTTGTAAAATTTCACTGAAATTACATATATATATATATATAATAACTTAAAGTTACGTGGAAATGCATCTAATACTTAATTTATTATATGCAAATTTGATGAAGAATAAAAAGTGACAAAAGAGGGGTTTCAATTTTTTTTTCAACAAAAGAGGAGTTTTGGTTTGATTGTTACTATTTCACTTTTTTGTTTAGTTAACCTGAAGGTAACATCGTTAACTTTAATATAGAAAAAAAAAATATTAAGAGTTTTTTTATTTTTACACTTGAAATAGTTTTTTTTTTTTTTTGTATTTTTACAGAATTTTATATAGAAACACCTATTGCGACTAGCGGTGCAACCTAAATTGTAACAAAAAACCGTATAAAAACCCCTATTTCAACTAGCGTTGCAACCACTTTAGAAACCCAAACCGTAAATTTGAAAAGAAAAAAAAAGGTTAAAAAAACAGTATATGGAGTAATTCCCCAAAATATTAAGCCAACAAAATCTGTTAAACTAAGAATTACATGACTATATTTTATATATAAAGATATAACGCTAAACATAAAAATAAATAAATAATTATAATTTTAGGTAATTTATTTAAGAATATCTTTAAAAGTTTACAAAATAAAAAATTATTCTAACTTATTCAAAATCCAAACCAAACAGGCCTAAATAAATATCATCTTCTTCTTCTTCTTTTTTGAAAGAAAAGGCTCATCTCTTTTGAAGTACAACAATACATGGGCTTTTACATTCAACTATTTTCCTTTTTAAGTAATAATGATTTACTTAATCGGAAAAAAAAATAAACAAATATGTATTAGAAACTTTAAAAAGATTGTCAAAAAAAAAAGAAAAAATCTGCATCATCTCAGCTAATCGAATTTTACCTTCACATTCTTCAATGGTGTAAACATGAAGTTTTCAGAAAACATAGCATCTTTATTTGCCCATTCAAACATTTTAATACTTTGTCAAAATAAAGTTCATAGGTAACAAATATAACAAATGTTCGATTCTTTTTTATAGGGAACATGTCATAATATCATGAGTAGTTCAGCTCAATAATCCCAAATAAAAATGGACATTGCAAATTTCACAAGCTAGATAATTAATTAAAATTGAAACCTTATTAGTATTTTCTTAATTTTTTACACAAAACTGAATCCTTAGGGTGTGTTTGGAAGTAACTGTGTAATTACTAGGTAGGATAATTACTAGGGTAGTAACTAGTTTAGTAATTACACTATATTTTAAAATGTAAGGTGTGTTTGGATATGAGGTGGTAATTACATATGAATTCTTAATATCTTGTTTGGCAAAATAGTTAGTAATTACATGGGAAAATAATATTTTTTAATAGTTAATGTTTAATATGGAAAGTTTTTAGTAATTACATTCAATTCTCATGGGGGCGCCATGAGAATTGGAGAGTGTAATTAGAACCCCTCAATTACTTCTAATTACACAGTTACAGTGTAATTACATGGTCAGACAAACATGTCGAATTGTGTAATTACCTCCAATTACACACAAATCCAATTACATTGTGGCTTTCCAAAAAACATAGCATCTTTATCTGCCCATTCAAACATTTTACAACTTTGTCAAAATAAAGTTCATAGGTAACAAATATAACAAGAGAAATTTACAAAAATACTGGAATTTGCGTTAACTTTTACAATAATACTGTCATACGGAAAAGTTTTCAAAAATACTGTGTTTTTATAAAACACCAGTAAAACACAAAACAGAACAACTCAAAACAACAGTAGAACAACTAAAAAAACACCAGTAAAATACCAATGAAAACTTAACACAATATACTGCAGTATGAAACTTATAAAAAACACAATAAAAAAGTAAAAAATACCGCCTGACAGTATTTTTGTAAAAAAATGGTAAAAGTTAGTATACTATGTAAATTTCTCGATAACAAATGGTCTTTTTTATATAATATAGGGAACATGTCATAATATCATGAGTAGTTCACCACTCCCAAATAAAAATAGACATTGCAAATTTCACAAACTAGATAATTAATTAAAATTAAAACCTTATTAGTAATTTTTTCATTTTTTTTTACACAAAACTAAATCCTACTGTATCAAATTTAATGATCATGATGAAAGATTAAGACTACGTTTAGTTAGGAAGAATAAAAATACAGAAATAACAATGAAAATAAATTGAATAGGAATAAGAATATAATAGAATAAAATTTAAAATACATTAAGAAAATTGATAAAAAAAATATTATTAATTTTTTTTCAAAATGTTACGGAAAAGTTATTTCATTAGATTGACATTACAATACTTTAATTACCAAAGAAAAAAGTGCAAATCTTTATCCTACTATATACCTAAAAAACTAAGAAATAATAAATGATCAAATTGTGAAAAGTGAAAAGAAAACATACCTGTTAATGATAGACAACTAACTTCTCGAGAAGCATACCTGGCCATTGCCTGCACATATTATAAGGTCATAAGACAAGTGACTTATTTACAATCTATCCTCCTTCTCCACATAATTAATTTAAATATATATATAATTATACAGTAGTGAATAGAAAAAGAAGAAAGCAAAGAAAGAAAGAGTTTTGGCAAAACAGAAGCAAAACACAAAATGTGTTTATGATTCCACTGTTTGCTCTATGCGGTCTAACTGGTTTGATTTAATGTACAACTAACTCAGAGCAACTAGCATGTTAAGCTATGATGAGTTCGTTGAAAAGGAAATAAATCTTGACCATGTTTAATTCATCTTCACTACTAATATTGATTTTCAGCAATATCAAAGACTTCTCAACACGAATTTGTGGAGTTCGTGTCTGGTCTATGGAGCAATGTCTGAAATAATACTAGAACTTATCCAGCATGACTGTATATAACAATAGTAAGGGGCATAATGAGTGCATGCCTGAACTGTCCGAGCTGCAGCAGCATTATAGAAAACGGCTAACCAATTACTAAGTGTCATATTTGTATAGTGTTGGACATTTTAAGGTGTCAGATAATAATGTTCTATTAATAATAATTCATCATAAAAGAAATATTGTACAAAAAAAAAAAAAAACTCACAGAAGTTGAAAAAAAAAATATACAAAAAATATTTATAAAAAAAAATTGTGAAAAAAAAAATTAACAATCATTCATAACAAAAAAGAAATTACATCAAGTTTTACAATTGTGTATTAGAGTATACTGCTAAAAATTGATGCAAGTATATAACAAAGTCTTATTTTTAGGGGTAAGTTGAAAAATATCATTTTTATTAATCAATTAATTAAATTTACCTCTATTTTTATATTTAATTGAAACATACCTCCTTTTATATGTATTATACCCAAAAATACTCTGACATAAGAGAGTCACATGGAGTGACAGGGGCGAAATTGGTACAATATTTTAAAAAAAAAGTTAAATGATAGACTTTAAAAAAGAGGATAAAAATAAAAAAAAGACAATATAAAAAGGGTATAGAGTGTAATTTTCTCTATTTTTTTGGCCAAATATAGTACAATTTTTTACTTATCTCATTGGAGATATTCATGAAAACTTATATATAATAATAAAAAAAAAACAAAATTATAATCGAAGTTAATAAAAATATGTACACATTAATAACGAAAAAATTAATAGACACATTAAGTTGTCAAACACCACAAAAGGTAGCATACCGTCACCTCCTACAAATTTTAATGTAACAAATAATGTAAAAATTGTTAATCAATATTATTGTCTATGTGAATCGATATGATATTGAGCACCTTAATGTACCACATATTAATAATAAAATAAAAAAGTCATTTACCAAAAAAAAATAATACAAAGATCGTTCATAAAAAATTAAAATACAAAATACAAAAGAAAAATTGCTAAGTAAAACATAAGACAAAAAAAAATTACTAATTATTGGATACAATATCGATAATGACATTGATCACCTTAAGGTGCCAATAATAAATACAAAAAATCATTTACTAAAAAAAATACAAAGAAAATATAAAAGATTAAAAAAAACCAACAAATCATTTTTTTTTATATAATTACAAAAACAAATCGTTTGCTTTTGTTTTACTTTACATGAATTTCCGTAGATTGTATTTCTTTTCTTCCATTGCGTAGCATCTTTGGCTCTCAACACCAAACTAGTCATTATTGGTTTTTTCATTTGCCGTTGTTTTACACTTGGTGGTAATCTTGGTGCAGATTCTATTTTTTCTATTTTGTAGCTCTCAACACCATCTTCAATCTTGGAGATAATCTTGGTGCAGATTTCATTTTTCAAGCCGGTATTCTTTGTCCATTGTTTTTGTGATTTCGAAAAGGAGTTTTCTTATTTGTTTGTTATATCATCTATGAGATTTGAGGTATCAACATCAAGACTTTATTTCTTCTTCTTTCTGTTGTTTTGTTGTACTGTTTGAAGAAGAGTGTTTGAAGATTAGTTTTCACAGTTAATTAACATGTCATTTCAACATATCACTCACTTTCTTTTTCTTAATTTGTGAATTCATATATGAAATATACTCAGAAGACACACTCGAGTGAAGAACACTATGTTAATTATGGGAATTTCTTTTACACGACTGAAGTATTAATTCAGAATTTTATAACACAAAAGTATATATAGTCAAAAGTATATATAGTTTAAGTGTCCTTATCCTATGTGGGACTCAATACACTTGTTAGGCTATTTTTAGCCTAAGTTTCGAGTCACATTTTATAGTTATTTTTCTTCTTTATTATTATTTTTAAAATAGAATTACACTTGTTTTCTTTGATTTCAGGTTTCGACACTTGGAGTGTATAAATTGGACAAATTTCGAAAAACAGTGATCTATAAAATAGAGAAAATTTTGAAAGAAAATAAAGCTGAAATTTCAAGCCTAAATTCAACTATGTTATGATCATATGTTGGAAAAAGTTAAAACATAAAAGTTTTAGATCTCTTTTTTATCTTTCTAACGTATCTTGAATCAGCTCATTTGGTATTTGTATGAAAAAGTTATGCCTATTTTACTGAAAGATGTCGAAGTAGAAAAAAAATGGGTCTAGTGGCCGCGGCAGGGGACTACAGAAAGCCCATTTTTTTACTTTTCTACAGCCGTCGTGGCGCCGACTTCATACAGGTCAAGGATAACTTCGTCTTTTCTCATTTTTGGGCTGAAAAACTCTATTTTAATGAAGGGAATCGCGAATTATGGAGGAGAGACCATATGGAACCCTAGAAACACAAGAAGAAGGCTCTCGGAGCGAGCATGGGCGATCCGCGACAATGCTCCATCTAGTTTCTTTCTCTTCTCTTGATTTCTTATGTTTTTATTTGTGTTTAGTTTAATTATGGATTTGATTATGAGCTAAACTCACTATTTAGGGATTTAATGTATATTAACTGAGATTATTCTATGAATTAATGATATTTGATTGTTCTTTCTTTCTCTATTATGGTGAATTATTCATATTTGTGCTTATTACATGTGTTTGATTGGCCACCTTATGCATGATTTATGATCTCAATACAAAATTTGAAAAGTGAGTATTGAGAATGCTCTAAATGAATAGACATATATTTTGATGTGAAACGAGAGTATTCACATAGCTTATGTGACTTTCAGATTATTTCTTAATGCGAATTGTAAGTTGTTCTATCTCAGAGATGCGGTAATTGACATGACATTTAGGACCTTTATGATCTGAAAAGAGTTTAGGTTAATTTATAATCTGTCATTACATAGGAGGAAGAAGAATGGTTAATTAGTGTTAACAATTGGGTAATCAAAGCAATTGAAATCATCTCCCTAATTTCACATCCATTGTTAAATATTTTATTTATTTTTTTATTTAATTTTTCTTAGTTTATTTAGTTCAAAATTTTTTTATTCGATTGTCAAATAGAAACAAGAATTTAATTGATTGGTACTGTTGACTTCGCTTTTAGCCAATGACAATGAGTCTATTTTATAAGCGATAAACGATATGTAGTAACAGATATATGATAAAGCAATAATAAGACACAGGAATTTTATAGAGGTTCAGCCCCGAGCAGTTCGGTAATAGCCTAATCCTCGTTATTTGTATTAACTTAAGATCAAGAAAGAAGATTCCTTTTCTTATAGCTCTTACAACAGTATCTCTAAATATGTAATTCTTAGATAATAGTATAGTCTTAGCTTAGCTGCTTTTCGACCGATCCCCTCCCTAGTGAATATACATCACTATTTATAGGGCTAGGAAACTTGAGGAGGAAGAGTTCCCTCTCTCGTTACAATGCGTATAAACAGAAAGATTGTGGGATCAATGATGAATGCAAGGATCGTGGGATTGAGGCTCAATACACTGATAGTGGGATCGTGTGTATGTCGTATCCACGTAAATTGATCCCTGAGTTATAGGGATTGAGCTGATGACTCACGATGCGAAAGCTGAATTCGCTAAGTATTGATTGCTCTGCGCGGATCGCTGAATATCTTACTCTAGACATGCCAGCGAGGCATCCTGCTCGGCCTATCTTCCTGAGTAGATGTTCCAAGTGGACTCCACGTGTCACCATTCCCGTGATGCCACGTCAGAGTGCAAAATTTGGGATAACAGGTACTTAACTGCAGTCCCCGTGGAAACGTTCTCACTTACCTGAGTATTACTTGTTAAAATGATTCGTATACTTGCGTATTAGATTTATCACAATAACACTCATACACTTTCTTCTCACCCAAAGATTTGTAAAATTTCACTGAAATTACAACATGTATATAATAAGTTAAAGTTATTTGTAAATGCACCTAATACTTAATTTATTATATGCAAATTGGATGAAGACTAAAGAGTGACAAAAGAGGAGTTTCAATTTTTTTTTTCAACAAAAGAGGAGTTTTGGTTTGATTGTTCCTATTTATTTATTCACTTTTTTGTTAAGTTAACGTGAAGGTAACATTGTTAACTTCAACATAGAAAAAAAAAATAGTAAGCCAACAAAATTTGTTAAACTAAGAATTACATAGCTATATTTTATATATAAAGATATAACCCTAAACATAAAAATAAATAAATAATTATAATTTTAGGTGTTTACGTAAGAATAGCTTTAAAAGTTTACAAAAAAAAAAAAGTTTATTCTAACTTACTCAAAATCCAAACCAAAGAGGCCTAAATAAATATCATCTTTTCTTTGTTTTTTTTTTTTTTGAAAGAAAAGGATCATCTCTTTTGAAGTACAACAATAAATGGGCTTTTACATTCAATTATTTTCCTTTTTAAGTAATAATAATTTATTTAATTGAAAAAAAAAATAAACAAATATGTATCAGAAACTTTAAAAAGATTACACAAAAAAGATAAAACCTGCATCATCTCAGCGAAACAGGTTTTGCCTTCACATTCTTCAATGGTGTAAACATGAAGTTTCCAAAAAACATAGCATCGTTATCTGCTCATTCAAACATTTTAAACCTTTATAACAAATGTTCTTTTTATATTTATATAATTATATATAGGGAATGAAAGTGCTACTAGTAGATTTTATTGATTCAAGTTACCAAGTTGTAGATCTTTAAATTGATCGATTTCAAGATATGAGTTATGAACAAGAATTAAGCTTTAAGCAGTAAATCACACATCAATTTACAAGCTTCATCTGCACTGAGAACACATCTCAGCCGACTAGTGCTTGGGTTCCCCGAACCAGGGTAAATTCATCCACTATCAATCAAAGGTTCATATTACAATTACCAATTCTCTCTAAAGGAATCAAATACAACCTTTTCAGCAAATAGTAATGAATTACCAACGACAATCAAGAACACTGATTGTCAATGCACAATCCCTTGTGCAGCAACTGAGCTCCTCTTCAACATGTCTTCAATCTGAAATCCCTTCAGATCTGATGATGAAGATAACACTGAAATCCCTTCAGTATGAACTCAACGATTCCAGATTCAGATCATTCCGCCATTGACGAACCCTCTCAAGCTTCAAGATCTAACCTGTAATCACAATCACAAGAAACAAGATACGACTATCTCTCTAAAAACAACCGAAATAACTGTCTGAATGATTAATGGATAACCACTTTACTAACAGAAACTGATTATATATATGACCACAACGATAAGTCCAGGTGGCACTAACTAACACTTAAAAAAACTCTCGTAAACAAACGTTAGTGCAGATATAACAGTCTAAAATTCCAGACACGACTAGACATTGAACAGAACATACACTGTCACAAAATAATGACACTAACATTCTCCCCCTTGACAGGTTATGTTCAATGACTAACACACAAAACTAAAGACCAGAAAATATTGATAAACCAGATATAAAAGTTTTTAGGAATATAAACAAATCAACTACACAAGCAAAACATATATCTCCCCCTTCATTGAATATGATCTGTAGGTTCTGTCTTTGTGCCGGACTCCCCTGGGAAGGTGGTCTGTCGACACAAAGGGTGTTGCGGTGTCGAGTGGAGGATCTAGATCGGGTTGTCTTGAACTAGTATTTGGATCCAAGGCTGAAGGCTCCCCCTGCATATGTGTATTATTCCCAGATGTGTCTGATGAGGCGCCAAACGAATCACGATGAAACTCAGGCAGAGAGATGTCAGGTAGAGAATCCCCAGGAAAATGGTGCAAAAGAGTGGACTTGATAGAGCAAACCATTTGATACATGGAGGCCTCAAAGGCAAGCTGACGCTTTTGATCCTTCTTATAGCGTTTGGCAAAAGATTGAAACTCAGTAAACATTTGTACCTGCCAGCTGGAATCCGAGAGCCCTTTGAACATGGGAGACTTTCCTTTACTCACTGTGGTTGCTGAGGGAGTGGTTGAAGAAGGCTTCCTGTTGACCACCGAGAGAAAGCTCTTACTGAGAATCGGATTCTGAACTTGATAATCATGCGTGGTGAGTGGAGGGTGAGCATCCATGAGAACCCGTTGAACTAAACTTGGAAATGGTAGCTTGTTACGAGTGCCAGTGGATTCAGATGCTTCCAGTACCCGGTCAAAGATGAGCGAGGGCAGATCAATGGATACATTAGTGCCTACAGCATACAAGAACTTGCCAATCTCAAGGGTAACAGCAGACAAATGAGAATTAGGAAACCAATTGTACAAGGCTACTCGATGAAGAACCCTATAGAATGGAGTCAAGTGAGTAACCAGTATTTCCTGTTTGTCCCAAATATAGTCATCCCTGCCAGTTAGCACTCGACCCATCAAAGATTGATCTGGATTAAAGTGTTTCCCATATGTTGAATTCCTGATAGACTCAACTTGCAATAAGGAAGCAATAGTGGAAGGACCAAAAGGAACTCTATGACCCCTAACAAAGGCACTCACACACCCTGGATGACCCTCAGCAATAACAGTTCTATCCAGATTGGCATAGAATTCTCGAACTAATATGGGGTGGGGAGCAGACAAGTTAGTGACCGTGTTGACCCATTTCCTAAGTTTTAAAAACTCATGCAGTTCAGGAAAATCATCTAAAATGACCACTTGTTCGAACCAAAGCTCACGACTACCAAACCACCGTTGATAGACAGAGGCTTTAGAGGCATCAACAAAGCATTGTACTGTTGCAGGGTCGACAGTTGATATAGGAACTTTGGGAAGTTTGGACTTTTTAGAACCTCTAGACGACCGTTTGGGAGATGACTCTGTAGAGGCAACTGGAGTGGGTTTTTTCTTGGATTTCTTTTCAGGGGGATGATACGTGGTGTCAGCAGAGGATTTTCTTTTGGGTTGAACACGTTCACTGGTTGGGGTAGGAATAGAGACCTTAGATGGAGGACGAGGAGGGCCTATAGGTTTTGAGGGGGACTAGTGACTCGACAAAGAACGAGTGACACGTTTGGACACAGGTGGGGAAGGAGATGAAAGAGAAGGACGAACCTTTTTAGAGATAGGAGGAGCCTTACCTTGAAATGTACGAGGTTTCTGACTGACCGGAGGTGAGGTAGGAGACGGAGTTGACTCTGAACTCGGGAAAGGTGCAGAACCACCAGCCTCCGACTGGTAAAGGACAATGTCACGACAGGGATTAGGTAATGCAGACGCGACAGTAGGAGGCACTGGAGGATCATCAGTCGACTCCATGGATGGAACAACCATAGCAACAGGGGTGACTGCAATGGGTGTGATATTCTCCATGATAGAGAGAAAAGAATTTGGATGAAGCAGAGCTTAGGGTTTCAGAGAGGAAAGTGAAGAAGTGAGACTGATCACTTACCGTAGGCCTTAAGTATAGGCACCCTGACACAACTGACCAGGCAAAAAAAATGATGATGATTTTTTTTAAAATTTGATTTTTGCCAAATAAACCGTACGCGCCCAAATTGAATATTTACTACCACATCATACGGCACACTAAACGAAACAAACCAACGTCATCAGGCAATAAGTGTATCAAAGAACCCAGACTTGTGACAAATATACCCCAATATATGCATTTAGCCCACACTTAGACAAAACAGAAAAATAACAAAAAAACTTCAAGATACTCAACTTTTAAGGCAAAAAAAATATATATCAGCTGATCAATGAACAGAGTGTCTGAGAGCACACGAACTACACAACTAGAGCAACAAATCATTTCCCTGCCCCATCGACAATGATACTGACAAAAGCACTACACATTGAATCTCCATTCGTGTGTGAACAGTGACCTCATGTGGTCCAAGAAGAGTGAAATTCAGCTGGACCACTCTCTCAATTAAGAACCAACAGATAGTTGGAAAATAACGATTTTTGTATTGTTGTTTTTTATTTGAAGCCTTTTTTTTTAATATATCACTCTGGCTTTTGCTTTAGTACCCAGACATGGCTTTCACTCTCTTCCAGAGATGTAGCCGTCCTCTTTGAGTACCAAGAACTAATATAGAAGGAGCATACTACTTATTAGACCCTGGTGTATGAGAGCTCTTCCCATTGCATCTGGAAGAGGTAGCCTTTTTGACTGGGGAAGATTCAAGTGTAGTAACAATCAATGTAGTATATAGTAGATGGGGAAGGACAGAAGAACCATTGCTGAAGAACTGTGACATACATGCATGCTCATAGACAAAATAGATTGATCAGATGACACTAAGAACAGTTTAGATGGTACAGAGACCAATACAAGCTCTTAAATGAGTAAAAGTTTGAGTATCTAAAGCTTTAGTGAACAAATCTGCTAATTGATTTGTTGTGGGCACATGAGATATTGACAGCATATTTGACTCAACTAGTTCTCGGATAAAGTGATACCTGATGTCGATGTGTTTGGTCCGAGAGTGCTGCAAAGGGTTTTTAGAGATGTTGATGGCGCTTGTCTTGTCACAAAAGATGGTCGGTGTGTGTTGAGGATACCCATAATCGGTAAGCATTTTATTCGGCCATATCAATTGAGTGCAACGGTACACGCAATATATTCTCGCAAGTGGAAAGGTAGATGAATTTCTTGTTTTTTGCTATACCACGAGACAAGGTTATTCCCAATGTAAAAGCAACCCCCTGAAGTGCTTTTCCTATCATCTATACATCCTGCCCAATCAGAGTCACCATATCCGACCAAAGAGGTGTTCGTGTCACAACTATACCAAAGACCATAATTAACCGTCCCAGCTAGATATTTGAAAATTCTTTTGACAGCAGAGAGATGAGACTGTTTAGGATTGGCTTGATACCTAGCACATAAACCTACACTAAAGGATATATCAGGGCGACTTCTTTGTGAGATACGATAAGCCACCTATCATACTTACGTATAGAGTGGGGTCAACGGGGTCACCGAGACTCATCTCGTGACAATTTGGACGTGGTGCCTATTGGTGTGTGTGCATGCTTGACCTGAGAGTAGCCAAACTTATCTAACATAGACTTGACATATTTAGACTGTGAAATGAATGTACCATGATCTAGTTGTTTGATTTGGAGTCCTAGAAAGAAAGTAAGGTCACCTATTAAACTCATTTCAAACTCATTAGTCATTAAAGTGACAAATGTTTGGACTTCAGTATCACAAGTTGAGCCAAAAATGATATCATCCACATATATTTGGGCAACAAAGATTCCTTTGTCAATATGTTTAATGAATAGAGTGCTATCCGGTACCTCGAGTGAAGCCATGAGAGATGAGAAATGAAGTGAGTCTATCATACCACGCACGTGGGCCACCTTCAGTCCATATAAGGCTTTATTGAGCTTGTACACATGGTGTGGATGATGCGGATCTTCAAACCCCTGTGGTTGTTTGACATAGACTTCCTCTTGAATTACCCCATTGAGAAAGGCACTCTTGACGTCCATTTGAAAGAGTTTGATTTTCAAAAAACATGCAATGATAAGAAGTAGCCGAATGGATTCTAATCAAGCCACGGGTGCAAATGTTTCATCAAAGTCGATGCCTTCGACCTGACTATATCCTTGAGCCACAAGTCGTGCTTTATTTCGAGTCACTGTCCCAAATTCATCAGACTTGTTTTTAAACAACCATTTCGTCCCTATAACATTTGCACCATCTGGTCGAGGGACCATTATCCAGACACCCAGTCTCTTGAAATTTCCCATTTCATCCTGCATGGCAGCCAACCAGAACTCATCTAATAATGCATCTCGAACACTTTTGGGCTCAATCTGTGACAGATAGCAGGCAAAGGCTAACAAATTCTGCAGTTTACGTCTAGTGACCACTGTATCATTCGGATTTCCTATGACAGTGGCTTGAGGATGAGCTTTCTCAACCCATGATGGGGGCCCGTTTTTATGAACTTTGACCTGTTGGAGTTCATTGGTCATGGCACTATCAACTTCATTTTCTCTTCCTGTACCACTGGCACTGGCTTGATTGTCACCTGATATGCCTGATGTTGTATTTAGAGACTCTGTAGAAGTATCAGGGTACACCTGAGACTGTCTAGTGAGGACTGGTCTAGAGCCTGAGAGAACAGGAGAGTCATCTTCGATCCACACATCTTCATGTCCTTCTAAATCATCAAATTTCACATTCATTGATTCAACTACAGTGAGAGTCCGTTTGTTGAATACTCTGTAAGCCCGACTGTTGGTGGAGTACCCCAAAAATGTTCCTTCATCACTCCTGGGATCAAACTTGGTCAAGTGATCCCGATCGTTCAGGACATAACACGTACATCCAAAGATATGCATGTGGCCCACGTTAGGAGGTCTTCCTTTCCATAGCTCATAGGCAGTTTGAGAGGTACCAGTGCGAAGATGAACTCTATTGCACACGTAACAGGCAGTATTGACAGCTTCAGCCCAAAATCGTTTTGAAATATCCTTGGCTTTGCATCATGACCCGAGCCATTTCTGTAGTGTTACGGTTTTTCGTTCAACAACTCCATTCTGTGAGGAGTTTTTGGTGAGAACTCGTGGTGAATTCCCATGCCATTACAGAACTCTGAGAATATGGAATTTTCGAACTCTTTTCCATGGTCACTTCTTAGTCGAAAAACTTTTCCAACTTTGGAGTCTTTCTCAGTTTGCAATCTCAGTATCAAGGCAGAGAATGATCCAAATGTGTCAGACTTGTCTCTAAGAAATTCAACCCAGGTAAACCGAGAGTAGTCATCCACCAAGACCATTACATATCTTTTCCCACTGATACTTTCATTCTGCATTGGCCCCATTAAGTCAACATGCATGAGTTCCAGCACACGAGAAGTGAGAAGTCTATTAATTGTGGGATGAGATGCCTTATGCTGTTTTCCAAGCTGACATGGACCACATACTCTTTCCTTGGAAACTTTCATGTCAGGAATTCCCTTTACAGCTTGAAGCTTCACCAATCTTCGGAGATCTACGTAGTTCAAGTGTCCCGGCTGTAGTGCCATAAGTCGGGTTTGTCCAAGAAGGTCTGTTGCACACTATGGTATTGCACACAAGCATAGCACCGGTCTACGATTCGTTTCTGTTAAGACAACACACCCATCAGATGAAACTAAATATTGAGTTTTAGTGAAACTTACAGAGAGATTGTCGTCACACAATTGACCGATGCTGATGAGATTTGCTTTGAGTCCTCTCACATATAAGACATTTGTCAGGTGAGCTGCTCCATTCACATTTACATCACCTCTCCCAGCAATCTGTCCTTTGTTGCCATCCCCAAAAGTGACAGATCCTCCTTTTTCATCTTTGAAGTTAACTAGCAATTTCTTATTTCCAGTCATGTGACGCGAACATCCTTGTCGAAGTACCACTGACCTTCAACAAAGGCAGACAGAGATAGCTTTGCAACCAAACCAACATCAGAATTTGGTTTGGACTTTATTTTCCATTCTTGACGAGGTTTGCGTCCATGTGACTTATTTGGAGGAGGGAAACTATTTGGTCGATTGATCATGGCTTTCAAGTAGTTCTGCAATTTGTAACACTTAGGACGGATGTGACCTCTCCTATTACAGAAATGACATGTAGGAATGAAATTGTCATTACGTGGAAAGTTGTCGGCATCGGTCCTCCTTCCTTCAAATTTGAGTTTGATGGGTCCGGTTGGAACTGTCTCCTCTCAGATGAGTCAGATTCATTAATGGTGACTGAGGTGTCAGGAGACCCATCTTCCTTCTTTGATGAATTGACATTGGAGGGTAAGGAATGCTCAACAGACAATTCATTTCCTTGCTTGTAAAGCATCTTATATCCTAATGAAGTTCGATCACCGTAGGGCTTCTGAAGCTGTAGGGTTTGATTGATGGCAGCAGTGCCTGGGGAATGAAGCGTAACGCTTGCTTGGTTCGGATTAGATCGAGTTTGTGAGTTTGTAAATCTCATTCTCCTTTTCATCAAGAAGTCGGTTGAGATTTTTGACAGAGTCTTCTAACTTTCCTTTTTCAGTCTCCACTTGCTCAAGGGAGTTCTTTAGGGCACGAATCTGTTTAGTCATGTACTCCCATTGTGCAAACATTTCTTCATAAGCATGTTGACGACCTGTGCTTGTACGCTTCGATGAAGTGGAGGCCGCATCATCTTCGGATTCAAGCTGGATTACGGCTTTGGGCCATGAATGCAAGTACACCTTCTCCTCATCCGATCCTTCACCGGCCGTGGAGTTCTTTTCCTCATCACTATCACTCCAAGTTCTTGCAAGGGCCTTTTTCTTTTTTAGTGTGTTGGCACACTCGGCCGAATGTGACCATATCCATCACATTCTCTCGCACTTAATCCCTCGCCCCTTTTGATCAGTTGAGGCTTGTCCTGGTTTGAAATTTACTCCTTTGTTTCTCTTGAGCAGATTTTCTTTGTCAGCTGATGAATTTTTCCTGTAGTTCTTTTTCAAGAACTTTGCATAGTTTCTTGTTAACATGGCAACAGTTTCATCTGTAATGCCATTTAAGTCCTCTAGAACAGGTTTTTTGTTTTCTTGGTGAATAAGTGCAACCCCAACCTCTGATTTTTCTTTCACCATCTCCTTTTGTTTCTTGGTTTTCTTCCACCTAGACAGTGATAGCTCATAGTTTTGTAATGATCCGATAAGCTCGTCAAGATCAAGTTCCTCAATGTTTCTCATTTCTTCGATAGAGGTAACTTTGGACATGAATCTTCTGGGGAGGACACCAAGCACCTTTCGAACCAGTTTCGAGTTAGAGTAAGTTTTCCCCAGAGCATATGATTCATTAGAAATGTCACAAAGTTTTGCATGGAATTCAGCCACAGACTCATCCTCCTCCATGGTGAGATTTTCGAAAGCCTTTGCCAAGGCACGCAGTCTTGATTTCTTGACAGCATCAGTTCCCTCGTTCTTAATCTTTAGCTTCTCCCAAGCTTCCTTAGCAATTTCACAATTGGCTATAACCTTCAACTGGTTAGTGGAGACAGCGTTGAACAAGGCATGAAGAGCCTTTGAGTTGAAATTTGCTCTTTCCATTTCAACAGTGGTCCATTGACTCATTGGTTTGGGTATGACGATTTCATTCTCCATCATCGTTGGTTTCCACCACCCTTCTTCTATGGACATCCATACTCTTTCATCAACAGCTCTCAAGAAAGCACGCATCTTGGTTTTCCAGTATGGATAATTGGCTCCTTCCAGCATAGGAGGTCTCGAGGTGGAGCCTCCTTCGAACATTTCCATCCCGCACACGAAGTGATAAACAGAAACACAATTGTTCTGTAGTTCTTTGAGAGAGAACTCAGAGGGAGTTAGTTGCAACAGAATCGATCGTCAAGGATGATTCAAGAATCAACAATCAAGAATCATACAGCAGTAGGATCTAACACAAATTTTTATAAAATTTCAAGCTCTGATACCAAATGAAAGTGCTACTAGTAGATTTTATTGATTCAAGTTACCAAGTTGTACATCTTTAAATTGATCGATTTCAAGATATGAGTTATGAACAAGAATTAAGCTTTAAGCAGTAAATCACACATCAATTTACAAGCTTCATCTGCACTGAGAACACATCTCAGCCGACTAGTGCTTGGGTTCCCGAACCGAGTAAATTCATCCACTATCAATCAAAGGTTCATATTACAATTACCAATTCTCTCTAAAGGAATCAAATACAACCTTTTCAGCAAATAGTAATGAATTACCAACGACAATCAAGAACACTGATTGTCAATGCACAATCCCTTGTGCAGCAACTGAGCTCCTCTTCAACATGTCTTCAATCTGAAATCCCTTCAGATCTGATGATGAAGATAACACTGAAATCCCTTCAGTTTGAACTCAACGATTCCAGATTCAGATCATTCCGCCATTGACGAACCCTCTCAAGCTTCAAGATCTAACCTGTAATCACAATCACAAGAAACAAGATACGACTATCTCTCTAAAAACAACCGAAATAAGCATGCGAATGATTAATGGATAACCACTTTACTAACAGAAACTGATTATATATATGACCACAACGATAAGTCCAGGTGGCACTAACTAACACTTAAAAAAACTCTCGTAAACAAACGTTAGTGCAGATATAACAGTCTAAAATTCCAGACACGACTAGACATTGAACAGAACATACACTGTCACAAAATAATGACACTAACAGGGAACATGTCGTAATATCATGAGTAGTTCAGCTCAATACTCCCAAATAAAAATGGACATTGTGAATTTCACAAGCTAGATAATTAATTAAAATTGAAACCTTACGAGCATTTTGTTAATTTTTTTACACAAAACTGAATCCTTACTATATTAAATTTAACGACCGTGATGGAAAGATTATGACTACGTTTGGTTAAGAGGAATATAACAATGAGAATAAATTGAATATGAATAAAAATATAATAGAATAAAATTTAAAATACATTAAAAAAATTAATAAGAAAAATTATTAATTTTTTTCCAAAATGTTACGGAAAAGTTATTTCATTAGATTGACATTACAATACTTTAATTACCAAAGAAAAAAGTGCAAATCTTTATCCTACTATATACCTAAAAACTAAGAAATAATAAATGATCAAATTGTGAAAAGTGAAAAGAAAACATACCTGTTAATGACAGACAACTAACTTCTCGAGAAGCATACCTGGCCATTGCCTGCACATATTATAAGGTCATAAGACAAGTGACTTATTTACAATCTATCCTCCTTCTCCACATAATTAATTTAAATATATATATAATTATACAGTAGTGAATAGAAAAAGAAGAAAGCAAAGAAAGAAAGAGTTTTGGCCAAACAGAAGCAAAACACAAAATCTGTTTATGATTCCACTGTTTGCTCTATGCGGTCTAACTGGTTTGATTTAATGTACAACTAACTCAGAGCAACTAGCATGTTAAGCTATGATGAGTTCGTTGAAAAGGAAATAAATCTTGACCATGTTTAATTCATCTTCACTACTAATATTGATTTTCAGCAATATCAAAGACTTCTCAACACGAATTTGTGGAGTTCGTGTCTGGTCTATGGAGCAATGTCTGAAATAATACTAGAACTTATCCAGCATGACTGTATATAACAATAGTAAGGGGCATAATGAGTGCATGCCTGAACTGTCCGAGCTGCAGCAACATCTGGCTTTAATGAACCATCATCAGAGAAAACATTCCTGCAATGCACACCAATGGCAGTTCAGCCAAAAAAAAAAAGAAAAGGGAAGAAAGAAATGCGGTTCTCATTAATGAGCGACCTGTCAATTTCAAGACTTTACCTCCATATGACATTTGGAAGCTCATCTTGTTTAGCTTCTGGAACAATGGAGGCATCATAAGCAACGATGTTTCCATAGAATATTCTCTCTAAATCCTTCATCCATTTAGTCAATAGCAAGTTAACCTGCAATTTCAGTGCTGAATCAACTGTCTACATGGAAAAAGCCTTAGCCCTATTCTATCAGAAAGAGAAATCAAATACTAACAAGACAGCCTATAAAGGTTCTATTGTAAATCCTATGTATGCACAATCAGAATTTCCTATCCTTGTATGTTTGAGGATCTTAAAATTTCATGATTAAGCCAATTGACAAAGTAGATTCAATGGCTTCTGGAGAGCACAGGTGGTAGGTGGCTTAAAATTACACAATTTACAAACAAAAAAAGTCATTGGCAGATTATAATGATCAACAAGTAAGAACTGAATACAAACCCCAGCTTGAGATACTCTAAGCTCCACATCATGATTGTAAATCTCATATAAGTACTGCCCAAATTCAACACCTTCTTTTCCCTCTTCTTTCAAGCGGCGTAAGCAAAGCCACATGTGAAGCACGAGTAAAGAAAAAAGTTGTTTTAAAGGTCTTCTCTAAGTTGAACACTGCAAGTTCAAATTCATATAAACAAAAAAATCAATTAGTACAACTCAAGAATGGCAAGGAAACTCAAATAGAAAGAGTCTAATTCTACATGACCATTTGAAAGTTTCGAATCACTAATGCTTTCCTTTACGTGCTTATTTCTCCTTTTTTCTCTACTATAAATATTGGATCACCCCGATGGCTAAGGAGCAAACTAAGTTTCAAACACATTTTTCTTGAAAGCTCCTATTCCATTTTACTGTATGCTAAATGATTCTGATAAAAATTTCACCTTCATAAATTGCAGGTTCATCAACTTGGGAGGTAATCCGCGAGTAAACTGCATTTGTCTAGATGGAGTGGTTAGGGATACAAAGCTTGTCCAACATGTAACAAAGACACTTCTTCTGTTCGAGTGATTGGCAAGATATCTTATGTTGGTCACAGAAAATTCTTGCCCAGTACCTATAGACTTAGAAGGGACGCTAATGTTGATGGGAAAATTGAGAGAAGACGCCCACCAAGATGTTTTACATGTGAGGAAATATTAGAACGAGTAAACAAACTTGTATTGCAAGTTCCTAAAAAACATGAGCAGTTTGGAAGTGTGAAATGTTGAAGTGTTTTAGAATATCAAAATTGGAGGAAAAAAAAGCATCTTCTATGAGCTTGATTATTGGTGTACAAACACTTTGAACTACAATATTGATTTTATGCATGTTGAGAAGAATGTGTGTGATAGTCTCTTGGCCACACTCCTTGACAATGATAAATTAAAGGACACAACCAATGCAAGACATGATTTGAAGAAGTTGGGAGTAAGAGAATGGTTGTAGATTTATGATGATGGGAATGGTAAGTTGATGAAGCCACATGCCCCTTACATTCTCAAGCCTAATGAAAAACTCCAATTCTGTCAATTTCACTGGTTTGTATTCAGTGACATTGTTGTATTGTAAATGGTTTAAGAGTGATCCACGTAGAAGGAAAACAATCACTGAGAATAATGCCACTAGTATCAATGTCAGTGAAGAATGGTACAAAGATGACCCATTTATACTTGTTACTCAAACTAAGCAAGTATTTTACCTTATTGATTTGCTTAGAGGTAGAAACTGGAAAATAGTTGAAGATGTAAACCATCGGCACTTTTCGGACATTGAGGACGACCTTGATGAAGATGTCATACATGATACAAGCTCGTCAAATTTTTCATGACTATGAATCTAGGAAAGTTAATTCTGCAACCTCTAGAACTGGCAATGATAATTGATACTACACAAAATTTGAATGTTAATCAAGTTGGTGAAAATGTTGTAGATGACGAATCAGACGACGAAATAGCTGATGAAGAAGAGGAGTTGTTAGTTGATCGATGTGAAGACGATATTATTTCTCAAAATGATGAGAGTGATGGTGATTATTAGCTCCACTGATGTTGAAATATTTGTAATAATTACATAAATGGTATATTTAATGATGTTAATTTTGATTATGTTATTTACATTTGGACTAAATATAATTTTTGTTCATCTAGTTTACATTCATACTAATTAAGTCATAATAATTTTTTCTTCTAAGAGTAATAATGTCAGCCGATACAACAACCTTCCACTCAACCACAACCACAACCTCTCACTCGCCCATAACAACAAACTCGACAATTTGCTCAGTTATTAACTTCGCATGCAGCAACCATATTACCCTTCACCGCCATTAGTGCAAGCTCGGGACAATGCACAAATAACCCCATTCAACTAGAAAGTTGGTTTAGAAGTTTTAGATAATGTGTTTGATGAAGACAATAATAATTAGTTTAAGTTTTAATTATGTGTGGACAATATAATTAGTTTAAGTTTTTAATTATGTGTAAACAATAATAATTAGCTTAATGCACAGTATATTTTATATTCATTTTATTATATTTGTTTATATTAATGATAAAAAAATATATTTTATTGATTTAAATACATTTATTATATTTAAAATTCATTTTATATAAATAATATAAATAAGAAATTATACAAATTAAAAAATTAATAAATAGTAAATTATATAATTAAATTATTATTTTTTTTATAAAACCTCATTAGTGGGGGGTCCCGCCGCTATTAGTTCGTTGCTAAATTTATTATAAGCGGCAGGTGTGTCAGTCCGTCAGTATTAAAGATTAATAGCAATCCAATATTATCAGCGGGTCAATAGCGACGGACACCCGCATGTACTAGGCTTTAGCGGTTGTTTTTCGTCTTTTCACCAATATATTAGTCTGTCGGTATTTACAGTTCTTGTATTGAGTACAACCATCATATGTAATATAAGTGTCAAAGCACTTTTTATACGGGCACATGTGGAACGAAGAACCAGAATTTAAAATCCAATAGTCAGAAAAGTTTTCATCAGCTATGACAGAGAAAAAGTCACTTTCAAAGCCTTCACCAACAACATATATGGAATTAGATATTGTGTCTTTGCATTCTTGATTCCTCATTGCTTCAAGATGATTTGTTAACTCTTCATAATTCCTCCTAACTGTCTCTTTTTGTGACAATAGTAGCACTCCTCTTCCCTCCAAGACAGTGAATGAGCGCGATTGTCTCTTCCGTCATCATATCTTCCTCTCGATGTACTCCTACCACTACTTGAATCTGACCTCGTCACAAGAGTTTGATCATGAGACATACTACTTGGTTGCTTGATACTATCTGTCTCCAAAAGAGCAGTTGACACCTCATCTGCAGTTAAAGTAGTTTTTCCAACTAAAAATATAGTCACTAATATCTCATATGATTTTGGTAAAGACGCTAACAAAATAATAGCTAGATTTTATCAATTTTGACATCTGCACTTAATAATTGAGTTATGCACTTATTAAATCTATTTATATGATCCCTAACATCTTCTTCTTCAACCATTTTTAACTCATATAACTGCTTCTTCAAATATAATCCATTTGTTAGGAATTTTGACGTATAAAGTTTTTCTAACTTTTTCCATAACTCAAAGGGAGATGTTTCGTTCATTACACAATACTTTAATTCAGGAGCCAAACTTAAACTAATAGTTTTTATCACTTTCGCCCAACTCTTTCAAATCTTTATCAGTCATACTCTTAGGTTTCTTTCTTTGCAGTGCCTTTAGGAGCCTTTGCTGTACCAACACATCTTTCACCGTGCTCTGCTATAAACTCAAATTGTTCTTCCCATCCAAAAGCTCGATCTCAAATTTTGTGAAAGACACCGTTTTTTGACATTTTTTGTGTTGATGAGAACTTTGGTCTTGATACTACTTGTTGGGAAAAATAATAAACTTCAAGCACAACGAAATAACAAATAAAGGAAGCAAAGAATTTTAACTCGGATTAATAAAACTACCAAATCCACAAAAAGATATATATTTCACTTATCACTTCAAAATTACATATACTATAAATATTGGATCACCCCGATGGCTAAGGAGCAAACTAAGTTTCAAACACATTTTTCTTGAAAGCTCCTATTCCATTTTACTGTATGCTAAATGATTCTGATAAAAAATTCACCTTCATAAATTGCAGGTTCATCAACTTGGGAGGTAATTCGCGAGTAAACTGCATTTGTCTAGATGGAGTGGTTAGGGATACAAAGCTTGTCCAACATGTAACAAAGACACTTCTTCTGTTCGAGTGATTGGCAAGATATCTTATGTTGGTCACAGAAAATTCTTGCCCAGTACCTATAGACTTAGAAGGGACGCTAATGTTGATGGGAAAATTGAGAGAAGACGCCCACCAAGATGTTTTACATGTGAGGAAATATTAGAACGAGTAAACAAACTTGTATTGCAAGTTCCTAAAAACATGAGCAGTTTGGAGGTGTGAAACGTAGACGTGTTTTAGAATAGTTGAAGATGTAAACCATCGGCAATTTTGGGACATTGAGGATGAACTTGATGAATATGTCATACATGATACAAGGTCGTCAAATTTTTGATGACTATGGATCTAGGAAAGTTAATTCTACAACCTCTAGAGCTGGCAATGACAATTGATAATACACAAAATTTGAATGTTAATCAAGTTGGTGAAAATGTTGTAGATGACGAATCAGACGATGAAATAGCCGATGAAGAAGATGAGTTGTTAGTTGATCGATGTGAAGACGATATTATTTCTCAAAATGATGAGAGTGGTAGTGATTATTAGCTCCACTGATGTTGAAATATTTGTAATAATTACATAAATGGTATATTTAATGATGTTAATTTTGATTATGTTATTTACATTTGGACTAATTATAATTTTTGTTCATCTAGTTTACATTCATACTAATTAAGTCATAATATTTTTTTCTTCTAAGAGTAATAATGCCAGCCGATACATCAACCTTCCACTCGACCACAACAATAACCTCTCACTCGCCCACAACAACAAACTCGACAATTTGTTGAGTTATTAACTTCGCATGCAGCAACCGTATTACCATTCACCGCCATTACTACAAGCTCGGGACAATGCACAAATAACCCCATTCAACTAGAAAGTTGGTTCAAAATTTTTAAATAATGTGTTTGATGAAGACAATAATAATTAGTTTAAGTTTTTAATTATGTGTGGACAGTATAATTAGTTTAAGTTTTTAATTATGTGTAGACAATAATAATTAACTTAATGCTCAAAATATTTTATATTTATTTTATTATATTTGTTTATATAAATAATAGAAAATATATTTTATTGATTTAAATAAATTTATTATATTTATATTCATTTTATATAAATAATATAAATAAGAAATTATACAAATAAAAAAATTTATAAATAGTAAATTATATAATTAAATCGTTAATTTTTTTATAAAACCTCATTAGCGGCGGGTCCCGCCACTATTAGTCCGTTGCTAAATTTATTATAAGCGGCAGGTGGGTCAGTCCGTCAGTATTAAAGAGTAACAGCAACCCAGTATTATCAGCGGGTCAATAGCGACGGACACTCGCATGTACTAGGCTTTAGCGGTTGTTTTCCGTCTTTTTACCAGTAGATTAGTCTGTCGGTATTTATAGTAATTCTTGTAATTAGTACAACCATAATATGTATTATAAGTGTCAAAGCACTCTTTATACGGGCACATGTGGAACGAAGAACCAAAATCCAAAATCCAATAGTCAGAAAAGTTTTCATCAGTTATGACAGAGAAAACATCAAAGTCACTTTCAAAGCCTTCACCAGCAGCATTTATGGAATCAGATGTGCCTTTGCATTCTTGATTCCTCATTGCTTCAAGATGATTTGTCAATTCTTCATAATTCCTCCTAACATGTCCCTTTTTGTGACAATAGTAGCACTCCACTTCCCTCCAAGAAAGTGAATGATCGCGATTGTCTCTTCCGTCATCATATCTTCCTCTCGATGTACTCCTACCCCGACTTGATTCTGACCTCGTCACAAGAGTTTGATCAGTATGAGACATACTACTTGGTTGCTTGATACTATCTGTCTCCAAAAGAGCGGTTGACACCTCATCTACAGTTAAAGTAGTCTTTCCAACTAAAAATATAGTCACTAATATCTTATATGATTTTGGTAAAGACGCCAACAAAATAATAGCTAGATTTTATCAATTTGACATCTACACTTAATAATTGAGTTATGCAGTTATCAAATCTATTTATATGATCCCTAACATCTTCTTCTTCAACCATTTTTAACTCATATAACTGCTTATTCAAATATAATCCATTTGTTAGGAATTTTGACGTATAAAAATTTTATAACTTTTTCCATAACTCAAAGGGAGATGTTTCGTTCATTACACTACACTTTAATTCAGGAGCCAAACTTAAACTAATAGTTTTTATCACTTTCGCCCAACTCTTTCAAATCTTTATCAGTCATACTCTTATGTTTCTTTCTTTGTAGTGCCTTTAGGAGCCTTAGCTGTACCAACACATCTTTCACCGTGCTCTGCTATAAACTCAAATTGTTCTTCCCATCCTATAGCTCGATCTCAAATTTTGTGAAAGACACTATTTATTGATATTTTTTGTGTTGATGTGAACTTTGGCTCTGATACCACTTGCTGGGAAAAATAATAAACTTCAAGCACATCGAAATAACAAATAAAAGAAGCAAAGAATTTTAACTCGGATTGATAAAACTACCAAATCCACAAAGAGATATATATTTCACTTATAACTTCAAAATTACATATACTCTCTACCTAAACCCAAATCCCAATACACTATTTGCTTCTTCCTCACTCTCACCACACAACAAACTCACACCCACTTCTCATTTCACAACTCACTATTTTTCTCTACACACATACCTTTCTCTTACACACAATATATATATTTATAAAGTACAAAACTTGGGCACTAAGACAACTGGGGACCAAGACATTCCAAAGTTTCCTCTAAAAAAACTTTTCAAAACTTGGCCACCAAGACTTTCCTTTTCACACAATTAATAATTACCCAAAAGAATTGTAACTTCACAAATATAAATAAATAAATAAATAATTTAAGTCAAACTCCAATATAATACTTATTTTATATTTTTATTATGCATATTGGAGAAATACTTCAGAACATGTATTCATCAAGTTTAGTACAATAAATATTGATTTGAACATGTTCTTTAAGCCTCAATTACAATTATATGTTTGTGTTGCTATAAATTGTTTTTGGATTGATCTACGATTCACATTGTGGATTTAGATAGTCAAAAAGGCTCAGGTTGTGCATCACTGGCAAAAAAAAATTAGAAAACCAACAACTTATTTATTTGTTATATCATCTATGAGAATTGAGGTATCAATATCAAGACTTTATTTCTTGTTCTTTCTGTGGTTTTGTTGTATTGTTTGAAGAAAAGTGTTTTAAGATTGGTTTTCACAGTTAATTAACATGTCCCTCACTATTCTATCACTTTATTTTAGACCCTAAATTCATACTCAACGTGTCATGTCACTGCATATATATTTCAACATATCACTTACTTTTTCTTTCTAAATTTATGAATTCATATAAGAAATGTACTCAGAAAAGAAATGCTTTGCACAACAAGCTTAAGTTTATAAGACTCTTCGGGGTTAATATAGTGACACACTGAAAAGAGGAGAGGAGGAAGAACACAAAGTGATTCTTTTAATGTCAAACATTAAGGTTTTTAAGAGGCTTAAAAGACATTGGCAAAGGGAGATGGAATATAATCTTAGAGTCTGGACTCAATAGACGACTCAAGTGTTGATTTAGAATCTTATAACACAAAAGTATAGATAATTTAAGATCTTATCCTATGTGGGACTCAATACACTCACATACACTTTCTTCTCATTCGAAGACTGATAAAATTTCATTAAAATTACAACATATATATTTATTAAATTGGATGAAGACTAAAGAGCGACAAAAGAGAGGTTTCAATTTCTTTTTTCAACAAAAGAAAAGTTTTGGTTTGATAGTTATTATTTATTTATTTACTTGTAACATCCTTAACTTTAACATAAAAAACATATTAAGCTAACAAAATCTATTAAACTAAAAATAACGTTACATGACTATATATATATATAGGGATATGATTTTGTCCTGCGATGTACTTTTACAGAATGTATTCCGTGGTACATTAGATGGATGTCAGGGTACATTAAATGAGTGTCAGAGTACATTAAATGAGTGTCAGGGTACGTTTACATATATTTTATATATAAAGATATATCCCTAAAAATAAAAATAAATAAATAATTATGATTTTAGGTAGTTCATGTAAGAATATCTTTAAAAGTTTACAAAAAAAAAAAAGCTTATTCTAACTTATTCAAAATCCAAACCAAAGAGGCCTAAATAAATATCATCTTTTCTTTTGAAATAAAAGGATCATCTCTTTTGAAGTACACCAATACATGGGCTTTTACATTCAACTATTTTCCTTTTTAAGTAATAATGATTCATTTAATTGAAAAAAAAATAAACAAATATGTATCATAAACTTTGAAAAGATTAAATCTGCATCATCTTAGCTAAACGTGTTTTGCCTTCACATTCTTCAATGGTGTAAATGTAAAGTTTCCAGAAAACATAGCATCTTTATCTGCCCATTCAAACATTTTACAACTTTGTCAAAATAAAGTTCATAGATAACAAATATAACAAATGTTCTTTTTTTTTATATATATATATAGAGAGAACATGTCATAATATCATGAGTAGTTCAACACTCCCAAATAAAAATGGACATTACAAATTTCACAAGCCAGATAATTAATTAAAATTGAAACCTTATTAGTATTTTTTTCATTTTTTTTTTTACACAAAACTGAATCCTTACTGTATCAAATTTAATGACCATGATGGAAAGATTAAGACTACATTTGATTAGGAAGAATAAAAATAAAGAAATAACAATGAGAATAAATTGAATAGGAATAAGAATATAATAGAATAAAATTTAAAATACATTAAAAAAAATTGATAAATTAATATTATTAATTTTTTTTTCAAAGTGTTACGGAAAAGTTATTCTATTAGAATGATATTTCAATACTTAATGAAGAAAATAGTGCAAATCTTTATCCTACTATATACCTAAAAACTAAGAAATAATAAATGATCCAATTGTGAAAAGTGAAAAGAAAACATACCTGTTAATGACAGACAACTAACTTCTCGAGAAGCATACCTCGCCATTGCCTGCACATATTAAAAGGTCATAAGACAAGTGAATTATTTACAATCTATCCTCCTTCTCCACATATAATTAATATAAATATATATATAATTATACAGTAGTGAATAGAAAAAGAAGAAAGCAAAGAAAAAAAGAGTTTCGGCAAAACACAAAATCTGTTTTTGATTCCACTGTTTGCTCTATGCGGTCTAACTGGTTTGATTTAATGTACAACTAACTCAGGGCAACTAGCATGTTAAGGTAAGACTAGTTTGTTGAAAAGCAAATAAATCTTGACCATGTCTAATTCATCTTCACTACTAATATTGATTTTCAGCAATATCAAGGACTTCTCAACACAGATTTGTAGAGTTCGTGTCTGGTCTATGGAGCAATGTCTGAAATAATACTAGAACATATCCAGCATGACTGTATATAACAATAGTAAGGGGCATAATGAGTGCATGCCTGAACTGTCCGAGCTGCAGCAGCATCTGGCTTTAATGAACCATCATCAGAGAAAACATTCCTGCAATGCACATCAATGGCAGTTCAGCCAAAAAAAAAAAGACAAAAGGTAAGAAAGAAATGCGGTTCTCATTAATGAGCACAGTTTGCGCATAAGTTGCAATAATTTTTAAGTAACAGGAAGATGGATAGGGACCTATCAATTTCAAGACTTTACCTCCATATGACATTTGGAAGCTCATCTTGTTTAGCTTCTGGAACAATGGCGGCATCATAAGCAACGATGTTTCCATAGAATATTCTCTCTAAATCCTTCATCCATTTAGTCAATAGCAAGTTAACCTGCAATTTCAGTGCTGAATCAACTGTCTGCATGGAAAAAGCCTTAGCCCTATTCTATCAAAAAGAGAAATCAAATACTAACAAGACAGCCTGAAAAGGTTCTATTGTAAATCCTATGTATGTACAACCAGAATTTCCTATCCTTGTATGTTTGAGAATCTTAAAATTTCATGATTAAGCCAATTGACAAAGTAGATTCAATGGCTTCTGGAGAGCACAGGTGGCAGGTGGCTTAAAATTACACAACTTACAAACAAAAAAAGTCATTGGCAGATTATAATGATCAACAAGTAAGAACTGAATACACACCCCAGCTTGAGATACTCTAAGCTCCACATCATGATTGTAAATCTCATATAAGTACTGCCCAAATTCAACACCTTCTTTTCCCTCTTCTTTCAAGCGGCGTAAGCAAAGCCACATGTGAAGCACGAGTAAAGAAAAAGTTGTTTTAAAGGTCTTCTCTAAGTTGAACACTGCAAGTTCAAATTCAGATAAACAAAAAAAATCAATTAGTACAACCCAAGAATGGCAAGGAAACTCAAATAGAAATAGTCTAATTCTACATGACCATTTGAAAGTTTCGGATCACTAATGCTTTCCTTTACGTGTTTATTTCTCCTTTTTTCTTTACCATAAATATTGGATCACCCCGATGGCTAAGGAGCAAACTAAGTTTCAAACACATTTTTCCTGAAAGTTCCTATTCGATTTTACTGTGTGTGCTAAATGATGCTGATAAAAATTTCACCTTCATAAATTGCAGGTTCATCAACTTGGGAGGTAATCCGCGAGTAAACTGCATTTGCCCCCCTAATAGATCTGCTTTGTTTAGAATAAAACAGCATCAGCTTGAGCATAACATGCTTAATGCCCTCATATTTTGGCTCTTCAATTCTCAGTGGGGAAGAGGGATCCAAAGCCAATGAGCAGGGCTTGGACCAAAACATTTTATCAAGATTAACCTGTTGAATGTTGGCAGACCAGTTTTCAGGAGCAATGTAATGGCCAGCAGTGTCCATAATATGATTTCAAACTTATTGACAAATTTAATATAACCAACAACTGTGCATGCTGACACTAATTTTAAAAAAAAGAATAACACACAAGGCATGTATAGTATTTGCAATCATATAAGACATCACAAGAGTCATAAAATCACTCAAAAGATTGTACACAAAACTATCCAATACTTTTCTGTTTTAGTTTTCCTGAAACGAAACGTCTGAGTTTTATTAAAGGGACATATCATCCAACACTAAATGATTCTTAAACAGAAGCTAGAAATAATAGGGAAATTAAATTTCAAGAAGGGTGTCTTCGAAAACCTACCGCAGTTTCATTTCTTGGAAATCTCATTTCAACGTTATCAGAAGTAGTAGGAGCCACAGTTGCAGTTGCAGCAGCCTTCTTATAACTTTGACGTGAAATGACATAGAAATCATTTCTAAGATTCAAGTTCTTCTGTGACTGTGATCCCAGTCTTGACAAATGAGAAAAAGCCCTGTTCCATCTTTGTAACATTGTGAAATACCTAATGGATTCAAACAAACATTACCAAAAACACAAAAACAACACAAATAGCAAATTATACCTTTTAACTTTTAGGGGTTACCCCTCTACCAAAAAAAATAAATAAATAAATAAACTAACACACTCATTTAATAATATATTATCAATCTTTCAATTATAAGCATCTTCGTTTTCCACCTCAACGAAACCAACGAATCATAAAGAAGAGAACCCGTTTATGAAATCAAGTGATTTTCATCATTCAATTCATTCAAAGTAACAAATAATAAGTATAGAGAGGCAATGAGTTTGTCAATCTGATTTACCTTAGAAAACAAAGGCTTCTCTGGTTTCAATACTGAGGCGTAAACAAGGTTCAATGTGAGTTGTGGTTAAAATGGATGATAAACCTCAGAAGATATATAAAAGGAAATCTAAGGGCTAAGAGTGGTAGGGCGTGGCAGTATGCGTTGCCCCATAGTTGGAAATGCTTAACAAGTTATTTTACCGAAGAAATTGAAGAAGCTGGTTTCGCTTTCCTCCCAAACAAGCCCTTGGAATTAGGGAGAATGCATTTTCCAAACGGGTGAGTTTAAAAATGCCTCTTTCATTAATCAATTAACTAAATTTACCTCTAAATTTTTTTTTAATCGAAACATACCTCTTTTTATATGTATTGTACTCAAAATGCCCTAACATAAGGGAGTTACATAGAGAGTATTTGAAGTAAGAGAGGCAAAATTGGTACAATATTTAAAAAAAAAAAAGTAAAAGTAATAGACTTTAAAAAAGAAGGTAAAACTAAAAGAGAACAGTATAAAAAAAATAGAGTCTAATTTCCTCTTTTTTCCAAACAAGTTACAAGTTGCAATTTACTTAGCCTACAATTCTATTCTCTGCTAATGGGTCTAGGAATGTAAATTTGGCCGGGTCGGGCTCAGCCTGACATCATTTCGGACTGACCACGATATAAATGGGTCAGATCCGACCTGCTTTTTTATTTTTATTTTTTTATTTCAAATCTATTTATTTATTTATTTATAAAGAAAAATAGTTAGATTCATTACTAAAACCTACTCTAGTCATCTTAGACCGTTATTCTGTTATTTTTCGTTTTTTTCTATTACTTGATGTACTGCATTATATAAACTCAGCAAAACACAATTGTAATAAAAACTTTTCACTCATTCAATAAAAATCTCTCTGTTTCTTCTCTGCCTTTCTTCTAATATGGTATCAGTAGAAACATCTTCAAGAACCCATTAAAAGCTTCTTCAAGATCATTCGAAAAGCTTCATCAAGGTTCCAATCATGGTGAGAACTCGAGCGCACTCTTCAGCTACTTCCACAGATCCTCAACAACCAGTGGTCGATGCTTCCACCGCTCCTCCACCATCAAACGCTTCCGCCGGCAATCTGCCTCCATCTGCACCACCCATACCAGAACAGATCAGATCAGATCCAGTTCAACGTCCTGCCTATGAAGATATTCGATCTCCTTATTACCTCAGTAATGTCGATCATCCTGGTCTTGCATTGGCAACTCCTCTCCTCACTGATCGAAATTTTCAACCCTGGAAGAGAGACTTCATCCTCTCAATCGGTGCAAGAAATAAAACTCCTTTTCTTGAAGGTACTTTACCTCAACCTTTACCCTCAGATTCTCTTTACAGTTCTTCGACTAGATGCAATCAAATGGTAATGTCTTGGATATTACATTCTGTATCACCTGAAATCAAGAGCAGTATCATGTATCTTGATACTGCTTCTGAGATGTGGACAGTCCTAAACAACCGATTCAACCAAGGAAATGGTCCCCGAATCTTTGAATTAAATGAATCCTTGACTTACCTTCATCAAGGAGAAGAATCTGTCAGCTCTTACTTCACAAAATTAACAGCCATGTGGGATGAAATCAACCAGTTAAGGCCTCGAATACACTGCACTTGTGCAGCTGCTGCTCAATCCCAAGATCACCTTAATCACGATCAAGTTTTACAATTTCTTAAAGGGTTAAATGAGTCATACCATGCCATCCGAGATCAAATCCTCCTTCTTGACCCATGTCCCTCTCTCAATAAGGTTTTCTCAATGGTTATTCATCAAGAAAGGCAAAGAACCTTAGGCACTCGACCCCCACAACCCCTCACTGCAGCTGCAACTCATACCAGCAGTACCACTCCAACAACTGAAACAAATCCCGTGGCAAATGCATCTTCCAAGAACAAAAGACCTAGGCCTCACTGCACTCATTGTCAAAAGTCGGGTCATTACAAAGACAAATGTTACTTTCTTCATGGCTTTCCACCTGGCTATGGAAAGCCAAGAAACAATGACAACAACACTCCTCAAAATCGTAAGAATGATGGAGCTTCCACATCTCGGAACACCCCTCAATCCTCACAAGTTTCTGCCAACACCACTGAGGAAGCACCATTAACCCATGCTCAATGTCAGCAAATCATTTCAATGCTTACTCAGCAACTTCAACCCACTGATGCTTCTACCTCAGATGGGCCAAAAATCAACAATTTTTTTGGTAAACCCGATCCCTTATCTCCCCTTTCCTGGATCATTGATAGTGGTGCAACTCACCACATTTGTTGCAACATAAATTGCTTCTCTTCTATACAGAAACCTATTACTAATAGATCTGTTACTTTACCTAATGCTACAACTGTCAACATTGAACTTATAGGAACAGTAAAAATAAATTCTGCTATAACCTTATATAATGTTTTATATGTCCCTAAGTTCAAACTAAATTTACTATATGTTAGTAGCTTAATCAATGACAGTTTTTTCCATCTTCATTTCACTTCTAACCATTGTCAAATCCAGGACCCTTCTCGGACATTGAGGATTGGGACAGCTGAAAAATACGGCAAGCTATATTACCTGCAGCAAGACAAACTTCACAATCACATTTCCAATTCAGTTTTATGTAATGTAAACACAAAAAGTGACCAATGGCATTCACGCCTTGGCCACCCATCTGTACTCATTACAAATAAAATCAATAAACAACTGAATTTTCCTACTAATTTCAGCAACAATAATGACTGTCCAACTTTCCATTTATCTAAACAAAAGAAATTGCCTTTTGTTTCACATAACAATTTTTCCCAAGATATATTTGACTTGCTCCATCTAGACATATGGGGACCCTATCATATACCTTCTATTGAAGGATACAAATACTTCCTAACCATTGTGGATGACCATTCTAGGCACACATGGTTATATCTCCTTCGAGCAAAATCTGATGCTCCCACCATTATTAAAAATTTCTTCACTTTTGTACAAGTTCATTACAAAAGAAAAATCAAGTCTGTTCGAACAGACAATGCAAAGGAATTAATACTCAATTCTTTTTATACTCAGCAAGGAACAACCAATTTTAATTCCTGTGTTGGCAGACCACAGCAGAATGCTGTAGTGGAAAGAAAACACCAGCACATTTTAAATGTTGCTCGAGCATTAGCTTTCCAATCTAACTTACCACTACCCTATTGGAGCTATATGGTCAAAACAGTCGTGTATTTACTCAACAGAACACCATCGGTTCTGCTCAAGGACAAAACCTCTTTTGAGTTACTTAACAAAAAGCCACTCGAATATACTCATTTAAGGAATTTTGGATGTCTTGCTTATGCTTCCAACATCCACATCCCTCATAAATTTGCCCCTCGGGCCAAAGCTTGCATATTCATAGGCTATCCCGAACATATGAAAGCATACACTCTCCTTGACATTGAGACCAAACACATTTTTTACTCACGAGATGTCATTTTTTATGAATCCATATACCCTTTACAAGGAACGATTCATCACTCTCACATAGACAATTTTTTTTCATCTCATACCAGTGACAATTCTCAACAGCCCTCCAATGACACCTCTCAAACAACCACACTCATTCCTTCACAACCTTCCCACACTCTGCCAATAACAACAAAATCAGGAAGAACAATCAAACCTCCTGCTCATTTAACCGATTACAACTGTGCCACTTCTAGCACAGAACATCCTATTGCAAACTACCTGTAAAGACCGCTTAGTTTAATTTGGAAATTAGCAGTTAATCATGTTTAATTATGAAAATTATTTATAGCTATTTAAATAATTATTTATACTGTTATTATTGAATTCTGAGATGCATTTTATGTCATTTAGTAGTTTTCATAATTTTGCATTTCCGGTGTCCGGTAACATGGAACTCGGTGTTTGGCTCAGTAAAATCACAACTTAGTATGTTAGTAGTGTGGGACGGATTATTAGACATTGGGAATGTCGGGAATGGCCGGGAATTTAGAATTTCCCAAAAATACCCTTTAGTGTTATTTATGTGATTTTAGTGTGAAGGGGCAAAATGGTCATTTTGCCCCATTGTTAGTTTGTCTTTTTGTGGCTTAATAATTGGAAAATATATGTTTAATTAATGCTTTTGTTGGCTTAAGTAAAGGGATTAAGTGGCATTTCTTTCATTTTTCAAAACTTAGAAAAAAATTACAAAATTTTCAAGGAAAAGCTCTCTCTCTTTTCCTCTCTCTATTCGGCCCCTTTGAGCAGCAAGAAAAAGGGGATTTTCTCTTGTGATTCTAGTGATTTTCAGCAAGTCTAGTGTGATCCTTGAAGAGGTATTTCTTGTCTAGTTTTTCTTCCTTTGTTTTCTTGAAAAATGATGAAAAAGATGAGTAATGCATGTTTAATTTTGATGATGTTGTTGCTGCAGTAGTTCTAGGTTGGTTTCTATGTTTAAAATGTTGAATTAAATATGTTTAGTTAGGTTGAAATGCATGCTAGTTGTTCTTGCTTTAGTTGGATAATTTTCTTGTTAAAAAGCTATGGTTTTTCAAAGTGAAATTGAGATTTTGGTGGCTGTGATTATTGCATGAGTTTGTTTTGGTTTTCTACAGCTTTAGTATGCATGTTTAGGTGTTTGAATCATGGTTTGATGCTTGTTGGTGAGCTTTAGCCAAGTTTGAGTTTGAAACTCAAAGCTTGGAGCTCACATGGCACTTTTTGTTTCTGTGCATTCTGGGTAGTTTTATTGCTTTAGAAATGTTCTATAGGATGTTTAGAATAGGTCTGGAAGGTTTGAGTTTAATTGGATTTGATTTGGTGAAGTTATGAATTTTTGAATTCTGCCTGCGAGGAACCGGAATTCCGGTTGTGCATCCAGAATTCCGGATGGGTTTTGAAAATTCCCAGAACCGGAATTCCGGTTGGACAACCGGTCTGCCGGTTGGGTGATTTTCAGAAACCCTAGTTTTCCTCGTTTTTATGTTATTTGGGGTATTGCCATGCTTTTTATCGATAGGGAAACTTTTAGTTCCTTAAGTCCCCGGGAAGTGATTTAGCGTATCACTTATAGTGTTGTGATTTTTATGGTTTAGGAGCCTGTAATCCGCCGCGCAGATAGTTCCAATCAGGTTGACCGGCACACCTGAATTCGGAATTGAGGTAAGATTAGTATAACAGTATGCATATATAGATTACATGTTTAGCGTGCATGTTAGGAAGCCTGTTAGATTACATTAGATATGTATGTTGGCTTCAAACCATCCGACTGTGTCACATCGGTATAGGCTGGAGTATGACCAGCAGCTGGAGTATGACCAGTATGACCGTGTTGGAAATTATTTTACCAGGATCTTAGATCTACTCACAAGTATGTTTATTAACATCCTAAATAAGAACTTTCTAAAACGATAAATTAAACACATATAAAGTTTAAGAAACCTTACATTGGGTGCAGCGGAATAATATGACTCCTTAGTTCGGATATCTAGCCCTTGATTCCTTTACGTAGCGAGCATTATCAATATACGAACTTTGGATCTCTTTCTACGAATCTTTTATCTTTGAAACTCCTTTGCTGATGATCTTTCTTCACGATCTTCCTCACTATGATTGAGGTATCACTTGCTGTGTGTGGGCACTACTCATACACTAAGAAATTTCGAAATTTCAAGAGGGAAGAGAAAGAAGAAGTGGCAGCTAAAGATAGGGAGAGAGAAAGGCTCAGGTTTTTCTCTGAAGGAAAAATAGAAAATTTTAGTGTAATTTTCCTGAAGCCTTCACTATCTATTTATAGCATTCCACTAGGGTTAGGTTTGAATTATTTGGCATTAAAATAATGAAAATATCAGTTTAAATTTCCTACAAAAGTGGCAGGCCATACACTTAGTGGATTGGGCCTTGCTTTTTGCAATTTTGCAATTTTAACACCTTTTGTATCTGATTTTCTCAAAAATGCCAATTTCCTAATTCAACCATTTAAATGCCAATTCTAACTATTTAATAACTATAAATAATTATTAAATAATATTGTCATTTATCATATTCATTAATTGAACCATACAAAGTATCATAATTAACAAATATGCCCCTATAAACTCTTTCTTTACAATTTCGCCCTTACTTAGTGAAAATTCACAAATAGACATAGTCTAATTTGAGAATTATAATTGATTAATCAAAACCAATTACATGAGTCTTACAAGCAATATTATCTCAACTAGTGGGGGGACCATGGGTCTATATAACCGAGCTTCCAATAAGTAGATCAAGAATTTAGCACTAAAATTCACTAACTTATTAATTCTTCGTTGAATCCACGCATAGAACTTAGAATTGCACTCTCAGTTATATAGAATGCTCTATATGTTCCACCATATAGACACATCATTAGTTATCCATTGTTATAATCCTAATGTGATCAATGATCCTCTATATGAATGATCTACCTTGTAAAGGGATTAAATTACGTTACACCCTACTGATGTATTTATTCCTTAAAACACTTGACCCGTATAAATGATATTTCGGCTAATGTGAAATGAGTACTCCACCATTTATGTTCGTTTGGTCAAGCTCGAAGGAGATCATCCTTTGCTTACTATTCGCAGGATAGAAGCTATAGATTCCATGTTTATGCTAGCGCTCCCAACTCAATTGCCTTCTGAGTGTTCCCAAAATGTACGTATCACCACGACACAAAAGTAGGCTTAACTAACAAATCAAAGAACACGAATAGCCTTTCAAGATTGAGCCTAATCATATCAGGATTAAGATCATTTGATCTAGGATCAACTTAGGCGATATTGACTTGAATAGATATTACGGTAAGTTTAATAAATCTAAGTCAAAGTTCAATATCGGTCCACTTCGATGCATACTCCATGCATCCAGACTTTACTTTAACCAATGTTGGAAAGAACATAGTATTTCTCCAAATACAAGTAAACTCTGTTGTAGATTATCATATCGGTAAAACCACATGTCGATAAATCTAGGAAACTTTATTCACATAGTCATGTTTACTTTCCAATGTGTTGACGGCACAATAAACGGGATCAAGTATGTGAAAAGGGTTTCGGATGAATTTATACATTATGTACATATAATCATGAAATAAATCATGTGAACCATGCAACATTAAATGTTATTTACGATCTATATTAATAAGTAAAATACGATTATATTGAAATGAAGTTTTATTTAGGGCATAAAACCCGACAAACTCCCACTTGCACTAATATAAAACAAAAAGTGCGTTTCAAATAATCTCAACACCTTGATATACAAATCAAGTGTAGTAGTAGTAAACTCCTCGTAATAGGATCTGAAAGGTTGAATTAACCACAACCTTTTCTCCACCATTACTCTTCCTTTAATCACAAAATCATTGATAATGTGAAATTCCTCTCTATATGTTTACTCTCTTGGGATCTTTTGGATTCTATACCTTTGGCACTACTTTTGGTTAATCGGGGAAATTAACCTTTAGTAGTTTAAGGCAATTTGGAATGGTGCCAAAGATGTATAGAACTTTCCTTAGACTGAATAAGTACCTTTCTGAGCTTTAACATTCAGTCTCTCTCTAGTAGACCTAGAGACTTCGGATAGGTTTTTAAACTTCTCCAAAATCACTATTCCACCCCAGGTAACCACCATCTTATCAGAAAGATTTTCTAGCACTAAGGCAAATTTCGAAATCTGATATGGTGTAGTCTAAGAGTTTTTAAACACACTCTTATAGACTAACATATAGTTCCTCTTCTTTATCTTAAGATTTACTTGATTGTCTTCCAATGTTCTTCTCCTGGATTAATCTGATACCTACTCATTACTCCCACTCAACGAGCGGGTGTAAAGTCGGTCTAAGGCATACAAAAGCATATCCAAGAGACCTCTCACTTGTTGATATAAGAAATTCTTTCATGGCTTTATCTTTTAGGAATAGTTAAGACTTTTCCTTAGATAAATAAAATCTATGCCTAAGAAGTTGTGAAGCTTATAGATTGCCATTAGAAAGAAAATGCTTGACATCTTACTAAAGTAAGTTGCTTGCATTAGAGTAAGTAATTACCAGGTATACCACAAGCCATAGGTTTAGATAAACCTATAATACTAGGAACAGGAAGTTTGTTAAGTCCATAGAATAGACTTATTAACGAAAATTTCCTTTTATGTCCTTGTAATAGAAAACTTTAGGTTACTCCATGTGAATGGATTAAACCATAGTTCTATTGGCTTTGTTCTTAGTTTCTTATCTTGACAATCCATTACTTGTTTAAACTCACAATGGATTTTAATCACTAGTGTCTCCCAAGTCATAAGAAGGTGAGTTCCTAGAAACTCTCCCACTACGACAAGGCACCGTGAATTATGTCTAAGAAAACTAAATGGTATTGATCTCTTCGGTTGTGACAAGACAACGGGCGGTGGGATCATCATATGTCATATAAGATGATAGAACACTTTTGGAATCAAGAATTAAATATCTCCTTTATTTGCTACTTGTTTTCAGACTTAGTCATTTTCTTAGAAAAGTAGTATTTGTTTGAACAAACACTTTCTTATCTATTGACAATGGGATGGTCCACCCCTAATCACTTAGAATAGCTAAGAAACCATGGTTAACAGTTCTAGCTTTTCTTAAGATTTTGATTAGGTCATCCATGAATCTAGTAATGATTTACATTAAGTATACAACCATTACATCATTCTGAAATTGTATTACCATAGAAGGATTTAGGCAACGACTAGTAACTAATCATCAACATGCAACTCGAAATTTACGGGAGGTAAGTTTGGATATAATTCAAAAATCAATTTAATGATCTTTGTTGCATATCTACTAACTATTTCTCCACCTTTATCGGTTCGCAAGATCTTTAACCACTTACCTTAATGGTTTTTAACCATTGCTTAGAAATTAATGAAATTTTTCAAACATTTCAAATTTCTTTGCTAAAAGGTATAATCTAGAGTTATCGTCTTAAGAATGCAACGAAAAACTCCTATCCACCCCTGAATGTACATCCATGCGAATGAGATGAACTACTTTCGGTGGATATGAGGCATATTATCTCTTTGCAGAGATTGATCATGTCAAATTCACTATGAACAAGATACAAATGCCATAGATTAAAAAAAATGTGGTAGTGTCTTTTGATGACATAGGTTTAGTTACATCAAAGAGTTCTTAGAATAGTGCAAGTGGATCCACAGGTCCATGAGAATACCTAACTCATATTCCATACGGTTTGAATCCATTAATAAAAGATGGACATTTAAACACTTGAGAAAGTGTAAGCGTATTGTATACGGAATTAGAAATATAAGAAAATTTACATTTGGATTCTAAAATTAAAGTGAAAGACTTAAATTCAACCAAATATAATGAGTAATTCTTTCTTGGACCACCACTTTACTAATACAAACTCTAAGTCGATTTGCCCATTACAAGTAGGAGATTTCTAAGATTGAGGATTTATATCAATTGGGAATAGAATTTCGGGATTATAATCATATACATCATTTAATTTCTTAAGAGAAAATATAATGACATGAAATGATTTATAGACCATTCATCCAATGATATGTTTTGAAGCTAATTCGAAATGAATAAGCTAAGAGGAATTAGGATAATTTCGTTTATAAATAAGAATCCAACGATGCTTCGATTAGAGAAAGACAAAGTAATCTTATTTATGTAATCTTCTTGTTTCATATTGTAAAAAATACTAGTCTAAGGTGTCATCAATTGATGAACAGTTAGATGTCGCATATACAATACTTATCTTTCGAGGTCTTACACTATTATGTATGTCTAATGGTGAAAATCCACTAGGAATTTATCTCATTAGATAAACAAACATGTTAGACCAACAATGAAGATTCGAAATTAAACTACAACTTAATAACAGAAAATAACATGGTTCAATATAAATTCATACACAATTCAGAAATTATAAACATATAGCAAGTAGGAATGACTAGTGAAAATACTAAAACATACAATCCTAAATAATTTCCAAGGTTTTCAACAAGGCGATATCGGTGTCCGTTTAGGCGAGAGTCAAAGCTACCATTCATTGAATAGAGTTGTCAGCTCGTCTAAAATGTTAAACATTCTAGCAACCTTTTATTCGATCAAGATTGGAATTCAGCGTTGTCCCGTTTAGGCGAGAGTCAAGGCAATTCTATCTTATGAGCTTCCACCATTGTTTCATAATTTGCAAGTCAAGTATGGTCGCCACCATTAGGGTGATCCATACCATACAAAACACTTACAAACTACTTATCATGCGAGGTTAAACGGTGCGAAATTGCTAATGAACGTTCCTCCATTAGGGAGGATTACTCACTAAAACAAACGCGGTGTAAAACCCACAATGGAGATCGAATGTCTCTATAATAAAGCTCATTATTTGAAAAGAGTTGTATTTTCTATTATTCTCTTTATTTATTCTATTTATTTTAAATATATATTTATTTAATTAAAATTTCCAATTTAGAATGAAAAATTCTAAATATAAATTTTAATTTAATATTTATAAATTTTACTTAGATGGATATGAAAATAATATGAATTATTTCCATCTTAGTAATAATTTCCAATAAATATTTAGAAAAAATATTTAAGTTGTTACAAAATTAATTTAAATTAATTTACAACTCAAATTTAATTTTCTATAAATATATATTGCATTTCGAAAAATTAAAGTATATAAGAATACAATTTTCGAAAAATGCATATTAAAATAAAAAATAAATCTGGAAAAATTATTCTAATTTAATGTTGGCCCAAAATTAATTAATAAAATTAATTTACAACAAAAAATATAATTTTCCTATTTAATTAAATATATAAGAAAAATTACAAATATTTAAGTATGATGATGAAAATCAACTTAAATATTAATTTTCTATTTAATTAAATACACTAGAAAAAAAACTTCAAGCAAAAATATCACCTATCTAGATTTTCCTTTGACTAATTAATTCTATTTCTAATAATATACTTTAATTCAATTTATTTTAAATTAATCAATAAATGAAAAAATCATTGATTTAAGTTGATCCAAGAATTAATTAAAATAATTAATTTACAACTTAATCTATTTTTCAAGATAAATTCGAAATTCTAGCATTTAAGAAATGCAATTTCGAAAATTGATTAATAAAATAAAGAAAAAATATATTTTGAAAATTATTTAAATTTAGTTGAAAAAATAAATTTCAACTAAAAATAATTTTCTATTTAATTAAATGTCATGAAAAAGAAATATTTAAGTATGATGATAAAAATCAACTTAGATATTTAATTTTCAAATTAATTAAATGTATTAAATTCAAGAAATAAATAATTAAGTGTAGAGAAGGCTTAATTATTAATCTCTAGTTTAATACTAGGAAAAATATACTTAAAATAAATTGTACCAAAATTAATTATTTAAATAATTAATTTCACAATTTATAATATTTTCCTATTTAATATTAGAAATAATAAGTAGTCTAGAAATAACTATCTAGAAAATATCTTATTTGACTAAGTATCTTTTCCACAAAATTTGAAAAAATATCTAATTTAAGTTGTACTAGAAAAATCTAGAACTTAAATATTTTCAAATTTAAATTTAATTAAATATCAAAAATTAAGTTGTAACCACTTAATTTGAAAATATTCCATTTTAAGTTAATATTTGAAAAGATATTAACTTAAAAAATATCTAAAGAATCTTAATAACCAATGCCTAAAATTCCTCAAACTTAATTTTGAAATTTTGAATTCAAAAGATATTGATTTAAGTTGGTTAGTTGAAGATAACTAAATATCAACTTAAATAGGAATATTTAATGAAAAATTTAAATTAAGTTCCAGAAAGAATCTAGATGGTTATAATTCTATATTTAATTAAATACAAGAAAATACATATAGTTTAGCTTAGAATAAAAAATAATTCTTTAAACTATATTTTTCTTAAATTAATTTCAAAATAAATGAAATTAATTATGTTGCTAATCAATTTTAATTAGGTTAAACTAGTGTAATTAACCTAGTACAGTCATTCAAATCAGGCAAATGGGCCTTCACAATTGGGGTGGTTTGTGTGAGGGGAGAGTCTTGGGTTCGGTATGTCGTACTTCTATGGCTCCCAACTACTCACCTGAGGCCCGAGAAATTTAACCTTAATAAGAACATTGTTATTAATTGAATAAGCCAAATAACTAAATGGGCCTAAATAAATTCTATCGAAGCTATGATAATTTATTTTAGCAACAACAACCTATATGTATCTATAATCAAATTAAACACATAGGCTCACACGGGCACACTTTGGATGGGTCACATCATGTTGCTAGGTCATACACGATGAAAGAAGATTGTAAAATTTTTTATTACAAATTATTAACTTGACCCGAGGAGCCATCGAGATCATTAGATCGGCAAAAAGTAACCATGGCTATTTGCAATCAAGTAATAATAGGTTTTGAAAACTTACAAACAAGCTAAAACACATACTCTGCAACGGGGTTAGGTTGGATAGTTGGAAGTAGGATTTATTTAATTTTAAATAAATAATTTCGAATAAATAAATAATTAAATTAAAAAAAAATTTAATATTCGAAAAATAATTTAAAAAAGAATTAATTTCGGAATTTAAAATTAAATTTCGAAAATAAAAAAAATTTAAAATTAAACCTACTTTTTATCTTATATCTATTTAAAATTACATGATTATAAATATCTATTTTAAATTTAAATAAGGTCAAAATATCTAAAAAGATTTAATTAAAAAAATCTTAAAAGATAAGAATTTTAAAATATCTTAAAAGATATTATAAATATCTTTAAAAGATATTATAAATATCTTAAAATATCTGACCTTAAATTTAAAAAAATATAATCAAATTTAAAAATAAGATATATTTTTAAGCGAAAAGATAAATACGAATTACATTCAAATTCAAATTACACTAATATCTTGAATTAAATTAAAAAAAATTTAAATTAATTCAAAATGATAATTAAATTGAATTAGGAATAGAAATAGTATATATACAAAACCATACAAAAAATTGGAAGTTAATTCCATGAAAAAGTATGAAAAATTGAAGAAAATTGAAAAAATTCGAAACTGTACGGACAGTTACGCGATCGCGAGGAAACTATCGGCACGGCCAGATTTTGTCAAATCTTCAAAAAATCATAACTAATTCAAATAAAATCCAAATTGAGTTCTGTAAAAGGCTAACTTGCTTAATTTTTTTCCATACTATCCAATAAAAATAATGCCAGAACCGAAATAACAATTATTTTTCACGAAAATTTCACAATCATCAATCAATCATCAAATAACACTCAATACAACATGATACCATCCAAAGAACATACAAACAATCGTTTTAAAGTCCAAATTACATGTAAGTAAATCAATTACCATGGCTACGATACCGGTTATTTGGAAATTATTTTACCGGGATCTTAGATCTACTCACAAGTATGTTTATTAACATCTAAAATAAGAACTTTCTAAAACGATAAATTAAACACATATAAAGTTTAAGAAACCTTACATTAGGGTGCAGCGGAATAATATGACTCCTTCGTTCAGATATCTAGCCCTTGATTCCTTTACGCGCGAGCATTATCAATATACGAACCTGGATCTCTTTCTACGAATCTTTTATCTTTGAAACTCCTTTTTGCGATGATCTTTCTTCACGATCTTCCTCACTATGATTGAGGTATCACTTGCTTTGTGTGGGCACTACTCATACACTAAGAAATTTCGAAATTTCAAGAGGGAAGAGAAAGAAGAAGTGGCGGTAAAGATAGGGAGAAGAAAGGCTCGGGTTTTTTTCTGCGAAGGAAAAATAGAAAATTTTAGTGTAATTTTCATGAAGCCTTCACTATCTATTTATAGCATTCCACTAGGGTTAGGTTTGAATTATTTGGCATTAAAATAATGAAAATATCGAGTTTAAATTTCCTACAAAAGTGGCAGGCCATACGCTTAGTGGATTGGGCCTTGCTTTTTGCAATTTTGCAATTTTAACACCTTTTGTATACGATTTTCTCAAAAATGCCAATTTCCTAATTCAACCATTTAAATGCCAATTCTAACTATTTAATAACTATAAATAATTATTAAATAATATTGTCATTTATCATATTCATTAATTGAACCATACAAAGTATCATAATTAACAAATATGCCCCTATAAACTCTTTCTTTACAATTTCGCCCTTACTTAGTGAAAATTCACAAATAGACATAGTCTAATTTGAGAATTATAATTGATTAATCAAAACCAATTACATGAGTCTTACAAGCAATATTATCTCGAACTAGTGGGGGGACCATGGGTCTATATAAGCAAGAGCTTCCAATAAGTAGATCAAGAATTTAGCACTAAAATTCACTAACTTATTAATTCTTCGTTGAATCCACGCATAGAACTTAGAATTGCACTCTCAGTTATATAGAATGCTCTATATGTTCCACCATATAGACACATCATTAGTTATCCATTGTTATAATCCTAATGTGATCAATGATCCTCTATATGAATGATACACCTTTTGTAAAGGGATTAAATTACCGTTTACACCATACAATGTATTTATTCCTTAAAACACTTGACCCCGTATAAATGATATTTCAGCTAATGTGAAATGAGTACTCCACCATTTATGTTCGGTTGGTCAAGCTCGAAGGAGATCATCCTTTGCTTACTATTCGCCAGATAGAAGCTATAGATTCCATGTTTATGCTAGCGCTCCCACTCAATTGCACTACCGTGTTCCCAAAATGTACGTATCACCCTGACCTAAAAGTAGGCTTAACTAACAAATCAAAGAACACGAATAGCCTTTCAAGATTGAGCCTAATCATATCAGGATTAAGATCATTTGATCTAGGATCAACTTAGGCGATATTGACTTGAATAGATATTACGGTAAGTTTAATAAATCTAAGTCAAAGTTCAATATCGGTCCCTTAGTCACATACTCCATGCATCCAACACAGCTTTACTTTAACCAATGTTACGGAAAGAACATAGTATTTCTCCAAATACAAGTAAACTACGTTGTAGATTATCATATCGGTAAAACCATTGTGTACGATAAATCTAGGAAACTTTATTCACATAGTCATGTTTACTTTCCAATGTGTTGACGGCACAATAAACAGGATCAAGTATGTGAAAAGGGTTTCAGATGAATTTATACATTATGTACATATAATCATGAAATAAATCATGTGAACCATGCAACATTAAATGTTATTTCTGATCTATATTAATAAGTAAATCTGATTATATTGAAATGAGTTTTATTTAGGGCATAAAACCCAACAGACCGAGTATAGGCTGACATTGTATGACATCGGCACAGGCTAGAGTATGACTAGCAGCTGGAGTATGACCAGTGTGCCGAGTATAGGCTGATACTTAGGTTGGTGGTTCCGTACTATTTGACGTATCACATCGGTACAGGCTAGAGTATGACTAGCAGTTGGAGTATGACCAGTTCGACCGAGTATAGGCTGATACTGTAACACATCGGTACAGGCTGGAGTATGACCAGCAGCTGGAGTATGACCAGTTCGACCGAGTATAGGCTGTTACTTGTCAATAGTACCGTCCCTATGAACGTTCAGGACTCAGTATCGTGTTGGACACGGCAGTTAGGGTTATGGTCAGGGGTATGGGCGTCTGATCATGACCGGGATTTATGTATGAGTATTATTATGCTTTTCTTACTGAATCTGTCGACTCACAGTGCTATGTTTATGTGTAGGTAAGGGCAAGGCTAGGGCTGATGGACCGTGAGCGAGCCGGTGAAGATTGTACATGTCGGGGCGGTTAGGCCTGGAGCGTACGATCATCGGGACAGCAAGGCTATTTTTGTAATTAGTCGCTAGGCGACAAGTATTTTGTATAGACAGTAAACTTTTGTAAATGGTTTTGTAATCGGGATCCCGAGTATTTTGTATAAATATTTTACAAGTTTAATTAAAAAGCAAAAATTTTAATTAATCACGTTTTCCATAAACCTCGTTGATTAGCAACGAGCTGTACAGTATGTTTAAAAATCACGTAATACGCCTATGATAGTTAGGGTGTTACACTACCTGTCATATAAGAAATTTTCTCCTCAGTTCAGGGCTGCCGCCCTTGCCATCTCCCGCCTTACTGAACCAAGTTCTTTTGCACAAGCCTGCAAAATAAAAGTTTGGAATACAGCCATGGACACAGAAATTGACGCTCTCGAAGCAAATGAAACATGGATCGTTGTTCCTCTTCCCCCGGGACAACACACAATTAGTAACAAATGGGTTTATCGAATCAAACTCAATCCTGATGGCTCGGTTGAACGATGCAAAGCACGTCTCGTTGCCAAAGGATATATTTGTTGGGTTTTATGCCCTAAATAAAACTCATTTCAATATAATCAGATTTACTTATTAATATAGATCAGAAATAACATTTAATGTTGCATGGTTCACATGGTTTATTTCATGATTATATGTACATAATGTATGAATTCATCTGAAACCCTTTTCACATACTTGATCCTGTTTATTGTGCTGTCAACACATTGGAAAGTAAACATTAGGGGTGTACGTCGGTCGGTTTAGTCGGGTTATAGCATATTTTTATTAACCCAATATAAATATCGGGTTGCAAAATTTAATCGTAACCCGCCCAATGAAAATTTAGAAAAAGTTCAACCCGCCCAATGATTTTGTCGGTTTGGTCGGGTTAACCCGTCCAAACCGTTCTTCATTTTTTTTTTATAATTATTATTGTTCGTTTCTAGAATTCAAGTAACAAAAAAGTTAAAAAAATAAAAATATATTATTTATATTTCAAGTTAAATAATGCTATAGTTTAAATTAATTTTAAGAACTTTAATATAAGATAAATATAATTGAGTAAACATAAAATAATTGAATAAAATAATAAAAAAAGTGATAATATAGTGTAGATTTTAAACTTTAACTTCAATATCCAAATACATTAAAAATTATTAACTATAAAATCTAAGTTTTAAGTTAAAAATTAAAATGTCCAAACTTTAAATACAAAATAATTTAACTAATAAATGTAATTTATATAATATAAGATATACACTTTTATTAAAAAATATATAAATCGGTTTAATTCGGTTTATTCGGGTTAATTGGGCGGTTTAGAATAATTTGTAAACCACCCAATATATTCATTGGGCGGGTTGGATTTTCATTATATTATTTCGGGTTGTATTTTTTGTCGGTTTATTCGGTTTGGTTTGGGCGGTTTATTCGGGTTGAGCGGTTTGTAAATTTTATTGAACACCCCTAGTAAACATGACTATGTGAATAAAGTTTCCTAGATTTATCAGACACAGGGTTTTACTGATATGATAATCTACAACAGAGTTTACTTGTATTTGGAGAAATGCTATGTTCTTTCCAGAGCATTGGTTAAAGTAAAGCTCAGGTTGGATGCATGGAGTATGCATCGGAAGGGACCAATATTGAACTTTGACTTAGATTTATTAAACTTACCGTAATATCTATTCAAGTCAATATCGCCTAGTTGATCCTAGATCAAATGATCTTAATCCTGTTATGATTAGGCTCAATCTCGAGAGGCTATTCGTGTTCTTTGATTTGTTAGTTAAGCCTACTTTTAGGTCAGGGTGATACGTACATTTTGGGAACATGGTAGTGCAATTGAGTGGGAGGGCTAACATAAACATGGAATCTATAGCTTCTATCTGGCAAATAGTAAGTAAAGGATGATCTCCTTCGAGCTTGACCAAACGAAAATAAATGGTGGAGATCTCATTTCACATAAGCTGAAATATCATTTATACGGGGTTAAGTGTTTTAAGGATTAAATACATTGTAGGGTGTAACGGTAATCTAATCCCTTTATAGTGTACATCATTCATATAGAGGATCATTGATCAAATTAGGATTATAACAATGGATAACTAATGATGTGTCTATATGGTGGAACATATAGAGCATTCTATATACTGAGAGTGCAATTCTAAGTTCTATGTGTGGATTCAACGAAGAATTAATAAGTTAGTGAATTTTAGTAATAAATTCTTGATCTGCTTATTGGAAGCTCGGTTATATAGACCCATGGTCCCCGCACTAGTTGAGATAATATTGCTTGTAAGACTCATGTAATTGGTTTTGATTAATCAATTATAATTCTCAAATTATACTATGTCTATTTATGAATTTTTCACTAAGTAAGGGCGAAATTGTAAAGAAAGAGTTTTAGGGGCATATTTGTTAATTATGATACTTTGTATGGTTCAATTAATAAATATGATAAATGACAATATTATTTAATAATTATTTATAGTTATTAAATAGTTAGAATTGGCATTTAAATGGTTGAATTTGAAAATTGGCGTTTTTGAGAAAATCAGATGCAGAAAAGATAAAACTGCAAAATTGCAAAAAGTGAGGCCCAAATCCACTATGTATGACCGGCCACTTTTGTAGGGAATTTATACTGATATTTTCATTATTTTAATGCCAAATAATTCAAACCTAACCCTAGTGGAATGCTATAAATAGATAGTGAAGGCTTCAGGAAAATTACACTTAAATTTTCTATTTTTCCTTCAGAGAAAAACCTGAGCCTTTCTCTCTCCCTATCTTTAGCCGCCACTTCTTCTTTCTCCTCCCTCTTCAATTTCGAAATTCTTAGTGTGAGAATAGTGCCCACACACAGCAAGTGATACCTCAACCATAGTGAGGAAGATCGTGAAGAAAGACTTTCAGCAAGAAGGAGTTTCAGCACTAAAGAATCAGAGAAAGAGATCCAGGTTCAGATATTGATAATGCTCTGCTACAGAAAGGAATCAAGGGCTAGATATCTGAACGGAAGGAGTCATTATATTCCGCTGCACCCAATGTAAGGTTTCCTAAACTTTATATGTGTTTATTTCATCGTTTTAGAAAGTTCATATTTAGGGTGTTAATCAACATACTTGTGAGTAGATCTAAGATCCTGGTAAATAATTTCCAACAATACTCAACAACAAGGTGTTGACTATTTCGAAACTTATGCTCCCGTAGCAAAATTCAACACACTCAAATTACTTCTCTCTCTCTCGCTGCCATTAACCAATGGCACCTTCACCATATGGACATAAACAACGCATTTCTTCATGGTGACCTCCATGAAGAAATCTATATGAAATTACCCCAAGGTTACAAACCGAAAGGCCCTCTCCCTCCAAATGTTTTCTGCAAATTGCAGAAGAGCATATATGGGCTCAAACAATCATCTAGACAATGGTATGCCAAGCTCAGTACAGCCTTAATCAAACAAGGTTTTACTCAATCACAGAATGACAACTCCCTGTTCATAAAACGCTCCCATGACACATTTCTTGGCTTACTTATATACGTTGACGACATCATAGTCGCCACCAACAACACTACAACCCTTAATTCCTTCATATCAACTCTCGACAGTCACTTCAAATTGAAAGATCTTGGCCCTCTTCGATTTTTCTTAGGCCTTGAAATAGCTCGTTGCAAAAATAGAATCTCTGTAAGTCAAAGATCCTTTACCTTACAATTATTACAAGACAGTGGCAAGCTTGGTACCAAACCGGTTTTAACTCTAATGGAACCCAATACAAAACTCAACAATAAAACCGGCAACCTACTCACCAACCCTACACAATACAGAAGTCTCATAGGGAAGCTAATATATCTCACAATTACAAGACCTGACATTTCTTTTACAGTCAATAAACTTAGCCAATATCTTCAAGCACCACGGGACCCTCATTTACAAGCAGCCAACCGCATCCTCCAATACTTAAAAGGCACTCCAGGTCAAGGACTTTTCTTCCATACAACATCACCTTCACCACTCAGACTTCAAGCCTTTGCAGATGCGGATTGGGGAGCATGTTTAGATACAAGAAGATCCATCTCTGGCTACTGCATTTTCCTAGGAAATTCTCTCATATCCTGGAAATCGAAAAAGCAATAAACGGTGTCAAGGTCATCTGCTGAAGCCGAGTACAGAGCCATGGCCAACACTGCATGTGAACTCACCTGGCTTCATTCCATCATCAATGAACTCGGCATCAACATCCAACTTCCCTCCACCCTGTTCTGTGACAACCAAGCAGCACTTCACATATCAGAAAATCCAGTCTACCACGAGCGCACCAAACACGTCGAGATAGACTGCCACCTTATCCGTGAAAAGATCAACATTGGTACAATCAAAACAAATCATGTTCCACCCAAATCCAACATCGCAGACATCATGATGAAGCATCTGCTTCCAGCACACTTCTCTGCTCTTATTTCCAAGATGAGTGTGAAAAATTTTTACACTTCATTTTGAAGGGGGCTCTTAGACCGTTATTCTGTTATTTTCCGTTATTTTTTGTTACTTGATGTACTGCATTATATAAACTCAGCAAAACACAATTGTACCAATTCAATGAAAACTTTTCACTCATTCAATAAAAATCTCTCTGTTTCCTCTCTGTCTTTCTTCTAATAAGTCAATAGCAACCATTTTCACTACTATGAACAAAAACAACAGCTGTGTTTTAGAACAAAATAGAAAACAAGAAAACCCAAGTTAATTGCTATCAATTGATACTCAGTAATTTGTATCAGCCCCATAAAAACACATGAACGGTTAATTCTTTTCCAAAAAAAAAAACAAATAGAAATGGAAAAAGTAAAATATTCGATAAATTTTGAGAACTTATGAACTATTTCTCTCAAATCTAATGCAATTGAAACGTCGGAGTCTTTAAAAAAAAATCATGAATGCCTTGAGTTGTTTTCAATGAAATACATTTATGTCTTTAAAAAAAATCATGAATGCCTTGAGTTGTTTCCAATGAAATACATTTATGTATCTAAAGTTTGGAATAGAGAGAAAGAGATTTTGAAGCTTACAACAACAAGTTTTTAAATTTTTAAATAAAGTTTGAAATACATTTATGTATCTAAAGTTTGGAATACGTTCAGTAATATTTTATTTTTAAATTTTTTCATCAGAAAAATAAAAAAAATTAATTTTAATTTTAAAAATAAAAATACGTTTTATGATTTTTTTTTTTATTTTGTTTTTTAATTTTAAAAATAGAAAACATAAGTATATTCTGTAAATTTTATTTTTATTTTTATTTATTGATTTTATTTAAATTTGGTTAGGGGCCTGGGTCTAGGTCTGAGGTCTGTCTAGATTTTAAGGTCTAGGTTATATTGATTAAGAAAAAAAATTGTCAATAAATTTAGAAAGTAATTTTTTAAATAAAAAAATAATTCTTAATTAAAAAATTAAAAAGTAAAAATAATTTTAAATATTTTTCTAATTTAAAAAATAAAAAACTGATTAAAAAAATATTACAAACGTATCCTTATTTAATCAAGTATGATATATGGAATAGAAATAACAATGTCTTAATTATATGATCTTCTCTCTTTTTTTTTTTTTTTTTTGAATAATAATGAGAATTCATTTTATCAAATCTTCCAAAACTATGGAAGCAATTACACTAGGTAAATCAACACTACTAAAAGTACGGTCATCCTCTATAAGAGAAGATCGTGTCAATGCATGCGCAACCTTATTAGCAGACCGCTTTACAAAATTAAAAGAGACATTATCAACATTGGCCAACAAAGCCTTACAATCTGAAATTATACGGCCATAAGGAGAGACCATACTTTTATTCCTCTGTAAATCTAAAACAACTCTAAGACCATCAGACTCCACAATCACACTTGACCATTCATTATCTTTAATTCAACTCAAAGCCTCTTTTATTCCAATAGCTTCAACTTCGTGAGGTTGTAATGCACCAACCTTCTTCAATGTCTTGGCTTGAATGACCGTACCAGTCGCATTCCGAGCCGCCAAGCCAACACCAAAGTTTCTCTCATTAGTAAAAAGTGCTCCATCAACATTAACTTTGATTATAAAAAAAATTGGGGGGTCCAATGCTCAATTCGAACCCGATTGGGTTCATTAGGAGATCCTAACTCTTGATTTTGAGCATTATACCAATCAACAAAGTTTAGTTTTGCCAATAGTAACACTTCCTCGGATGTAGGCTGTTTAGCATTCCAAATCACCTCATTTTTAACGCTCCAAATCGACCATAATATCATACCAGCTTCCAAACATTCTGTCAAGTTCCAGGCTCTCAAACCATCTTCCCACCAGCTACAAAAAATCATAGCAGCAGCTCTTACAGCAGGAACCCGAACCTGCCTCCAACAGCTTTGAGCAAACTCGCATCGAACTAAGACATGTAGAGTCGTTTCTGGTGCGGCCATGCATAATGGGCAGTCAGAGTTAATAGGTACATGTTTGGTTGTAAGCTGAAATTGAGTAGGTAGACTGTTTGTGCACACTCGCCATAAGAAATCTTTTACTTTTGGGGGAAGTTTAAGCTGCCATAATTTCATCCAAACACAAGAATTATTTGGTTGCTCATTGCTGGTTTTTGCCTGCTGCAATAAAGCATATGCGCTTCGAACAGTATACAAACCAGATGATTCCTTTCTCAAATACCAGTCATCACTCTCAACATCAGTAGCCAATGGAATTTTCCACACCAGGTCTTGCACATCATTTATAACATCCTCATCCCACTCACGCACATCAACTTTCATTAAAGACTTCACCATTCTACCAACAAGGCACGGCTGTTGAGATTCAACAAAAGGGTATACATCATCAACAAGTCAAGGATCGTTAAGGATATTAATTTGTGAACCATTACCAACCAATCTTCTAGCTCCAGCCCGAACCAACACTTAGGATTCTAAAACACTTCTCCATATAAAGCTTGAGTTACTTCCTAAAGTTGCAGAAAGAAAGTTACCATTTGCATAATATCTTGCTTTAAGAAAATTTCCAACCAGACTATCCTCAAAAGTAAGCAACCTCCATCCTTGTTTGGCTAGAAGAGCAAGGTTAAAGTCATGAAAATCCATCCCTCCCATACTCTTGTGCATCGAGAGCTTATCGCAACTCAACCAATGTATGCCTTTGTTGCTATTAGATCGCCACCAAAACGTGCTTATTGATCTTTCAATATCTTGACAAATACCAACTGAAATTAGAAAGATATTCATAGTGTATCCAGGGAGAGCTTGAACCACAGACTTGATGAGGGCTTCTTTTCCTGCTCTTGAAAGAAACTTGTTATCCCAGTTTTGAATTCTCTTCTGAACTATTTCTATTAAGTAACTAAAGATCGCTTTTTTATTTCCTCTAATGGTGCTTGGCAACCTGAACTACTTGCTACGCTCATCCGCTTCATGAATACCCAACCTTTGACAAATAGCATGCCTCATTGTTTGAGTAGTGTTATTGCTGTAGAAAACAGTGGACTTCTCAAAGTTCACCCGCTGCCCTGATGCATTAGCAAAGCTCTCCAAAAGTTTAATAATGTAAGACACTTTCTTATTCGTAACTTTACAATACAGAAAGCTATCATATAATCTTCTCACTTCAATAAGAATTAATTGTAATTACAAAATATTATTACTTTTAAATTATTATATAGTATTATTTTTATGTATAAGTCACATGTGAACATAGTAATTTGAGTATGAAGAAAATTAAATGCTCTAGAATGAAAATGTTAAAAAGAGAATGCGTAGAATCTTTATTTTATTTTATTTTACTTATTAATAGCTGAGAATGTTTATCTTCACAATAGGTTTGTCCACCTTTTCCTCAATTCTAATGTTTATTATACATAATCAAAAAGCATTTTTCACTATAGAAAAGTAAATCTACTAAATTTTTTAAAAAAAAAAATGTGTAAAAAAAATAACTACGGTACAATTTTATAATTTTTTATAAATAACCACCATGTTGACTTTACATAGAAACAAACATAATTTTTTACAATTTTAACATACTCATTATATTCAATTGGTTTTCTAAAAAAATGTGATCATAGGCATAGACACTCTTCACAAAGAAGAAGTCACAAGTTCAAATCTCCCTCCTCCAAAGTTATAAAAAAAGAAAATTGATTTTCTAAAAAATAATAAATGTATAAAATTAAATATATGAATATGTAAATCAATATTTATATTTTGATATATTACTAAAATTTAATTAAAAAATTAAAAAATATATATAGAAACATATTTACAAATTTTATATTTTATAAACAGTGTATAGATATGGTTATTAAATATATTATTATTATTAAAAATATTTATAATGCTATTATTAATTTAATATATTAATTATGATAATTATGATAATTAATATATTTTTTAAGCAAATTTAAAATTAAAACTTGTTTTTTATTTTGTTTTGAGAACACTTATGTTTATTAGTTATTCATGTCTAAAAAATAAATAGCATTGTAATTAAATGTGACGTTATGTAAAAGTAATATGTTTATATCATTATTAATAACTTTTATAAATTTTTAATCTAATATATTTATTATGAAAATATTTGTGATAATGTGTTGATGCAATGTTTATTATTTTTTTTTTAAATGGAAATTACACTTATTATGGGATTTTAAAAGTTGTTTACTTAAATATAGCACTTTTAAGTTTGACCAATTTATATGGTATTTTTTTATTTTTAGGTATTTTTATGGTATTTGATATGTCATATATACATATGTAAATTAGGTTTTCAAAGCCCATATTTAATGTTTTTATTTGTTTAGGTAGTTTTATTTGTCACTAGTGCCGGAAAAGTCGCTGGAGTTTGTCGTCGGCACTAGAAAAGTCGTCGGAGTAGCTACTGGTACCGGAAAAGTCACCATTTGTTCTGTTGGCGCCGCAAAAGTCGTCGGAATTGGCATTATCGCCAGAAAAATTACCAAAAATCTAGTTTCATGATAAAAAAAAATCGGCTTCTTGATGAAGAAACTACTTTCTTGGTGATTTTTCTAGTGATTTTACCAGCAAAAATGCCAAGTTCGATGATTTTTATGGTCCAGCAGCAACTTTGATGACTTTTCTGACACCGGTAGCTACTCCGTCGACTTTTTCAACACCAACAGTCAACTCTGAAAAAGTCATCAAAATTGGCATTGTCGTCGGAAAATTACCAAGAAATTGATTTCTTGATGAAGAAACCACTTTCTTGGTGATTTTGTTGGCGACAATGCCAATTCCGACAACTTTTCCGGCACCGAAAACAACTCCGGCGACTTTTCGGACAGAGGAAGCTACTCCGGTGACTTTTCCGACACCGACAGAAAATTTCGAAATTTTTTTCAGAATTGGCATTATCGCCGAAAAAATCACCAAGAAACTGGTTTCTTCATTTCTTGATGAAAAGACCAATTTTTCATTATTTTTCCAGTAATTTTTCTGGAGACAATGCTAATTCCGACGATTTTTCCGACGCTAGCAGCAACTCCGGTGACTTTTCCAGCACCAACAGCTACTCCGGTGACTTTTTTAGCGCCGACGGTAAACTTCGGCGACCTTTCCGGCACCAGTGACAACTCAGGTGATCAATATAGTTTCATTTGTTTTATTTTTTTAAAAAAAAAAAATATATGAAGGGGATTTTAATATTTTTTATGGTAATTCAAAGTGGCATATCTCATATATGTTACGTTTTTATTTTAAATACCATATTTTTTTCTATTAAGTTTTCTTACCATATTTATGTAAAGTAGTTTTATTTTTCCCATATTTATGTAAATACCCATTTTCTTATATGTTTCATTTCATATATGTTTATTTTTTATTTTTTATCATAAATTATTTTTATATAAAATTAAAAATATATTTAACATGGATAATAAGTTTTTAAACACATATAATATTACTAATTAATATAAAGTATAAAAATTTATAAATTTTCCATTTAAATATTCATATTTCATAACTATTAACGTGTCATTTCTAGTTTCTATTTTCACATTAGCACGAATCAATACATTTTGACATATTTACTAATAAGTAATAGAAATCAATAATAAGATAGTCGTTCCTTTACATTTGTTTACTTAAGTGTCGCTTGGTAACACTTTTGTTTTTAATTTTTTAATCACAAAATGAAAGTAAAATTTTTGTTTTTAAAAAATTTATTTTTGAAAAACAAAAATGCGTTCTGTAACTACTTTTGTTTTTTAATTTTAAAAATCGAAAACAAAAGTGTGTTCTACAAAGTTTATTTTTATTTTTATTTTTTGATTTTATTTAAGTCGGGTTTAGATCCGGGGTCGGATTCAGGTTCAAGTCAGAAGCTGGGTTCAACGCCAGGGTCGTGGGGAGGGGATTTGGGTCCGAGTCTGGTCGTAATCCAAAAGATTGATTAAGAAAAAAAACTGTTTAAAAAAATATTGAAAGTGATTTTTTTTAAAAAAAAAAAAAATTAATTTCTAATTATAAAATTGAAAAGTAAAAATAGTTTTATAGAACATGTTTTTGAAAAATATTTTCACTTTTTTACTTTTAAAAACAGAAAACACCACCTTAATTTATTAAAATTAGGAATTATTACATGAAAAATATAAATTGACACTTTATTTATAAAAACACCTTCATAAGGTGTGAACAATATTTATACTTTTTAAGTGCTTTTAGTTACTTACCTCTTACACTATCACTTACACTCACAATCAGACGAAGTTTGCTAAGTGGTTGACCGAAGGTTGCATTAGACGAATGTTTCAATCCTAGGAAGCATGGATCGTGGGTTGCTGTTGAAACTGTAATGCAACAGTTATATCTGTTGTGAGCCAACTAACATGCAACTTAATTGCAACTGAAAATATAAAATGTGAATGTGCATATGTAAGAAACTATTTGTTAGTATTTTTTTGGTCACTGATCAATAATTACTTGTACCTTAATAGTAATATGTGGAGAAATAATTGTTAGTAAAATGTTTATGCAATTGTTATGAAATATTAAAATCAAAATAGTGTTTTCACGTACAAAACTCTATCTACATGTCTCTTCATGATTTAATATGAACAATTCACCATTAGAAATTTGAAAAACAACAAAAATACACCATGATAACTATTTTACTATAGTATTGATGTAATTATTTTTGGATTATACTTGAGTTGAATTGTTTGGGAACACCAATTCAACTTTTTGAGATATGCATTTCATGAATCTAAAAATTAAAATCAGGGCATTAGTTTTATGCGAATTAAACTGGATTTCTGGTTGAATTTTAGTTTCGTAGTAGTTTTTCTGCACTTTGTTTTCATGAATTCAAAACAGCCCCTGTTTTGATTGATTCCAATCGTTTTCTTTAGTGAAGTCGCCGGAATTAATGGTGGTTCTCTTTTTGGTTGGATTTCGTTTTGGTTGTGTTGGGTTGCTAGGTGGTTGCCCGAAGGTTGCATCAGACAAAGGTTTCACTCCCATCAAGCATGAATCCTTGATTGAAGGAGTGTGTAAGAGGTGTTTGTGTAATTTTTTTTATTTAAGTTGTATATTCGTTTATTTGGCTAGCTGAAAGTATTTTTGTAATATTGTTACTTTTTCGGTTAAAACTGAAAAAAAAAAAAAATCAAAAGGAGAACTTTATTAATTATGGAATAAAAGAAAATACTTCTCTCCCTATTTTTTTAAATGTCATTAAGAATAATAGCTTCTATATACTTTTATTTTACTTTTTAATGTTTCTAAAGTAAAAGGAGATAAATTATTATTATTCTATTTCTAAATAATTTTATTAATAACATATTACAAATATTAATTCTAATTATTTTTTATTTATTTTGTTACATTTCTCAATTAATTTACTCTAATTTTATATAAGTATTGTGTAGTAAACGTGCATGACAAACCTATAGCTAATTCAATAATGACAAACGTAAATTCTATGCTTGAAACAAATTAAAAGGTAGGAAATACGAACATGAAAGAAACATAATTACACTACTCGAAACGCCAACACTTTCTCAACGATAAGATACACTGCAGAACAAGATAATCACCTTCAACTAGCAACTGTCTTTCTTTGAAAATCTGAACCAAAAAATCGTATAATAAATAAATTGCTTATATTATCAGATCAAAATTTTGGTTCACAACCACTGCGCTAGAAAAATCGCCTGTAAGCTGTGCTATTATCTTTTATAGGAACATTTATAAATAAACAAAAGACAAACTAATTCATCAACCTACTGAATAAATACAATGCCCACTAGGCATCCTCAACCTTGTCTACCATATCATTTGAGGTTCTTGCAGCATGTTTGGTTTCATAGTCAGAACCGGTCCATAGTTTCCGAGAAGAAAATATCGGAACAGAAATCACCCCCTAATCCAGCTTGAGCTCAATCATTGTCGACACCTTCTAAGAGCAAAACACAAGGAAACTGACAAGGGCTTGATGAAATAAGAGGGCATTCATAATTACACTTGAAGACACTCACATTGCCCCAACCCCAAGAAACCATATATGGGCTGTCCCTGTCCAGACCTTCGGCTCGAAAAAAATTGGATGGTGATACATAGTTCGTAAATGCAAGGACCTGGTTTGTGTGTCATCACAGGTATTGTCGAAGGCTTTCACCACTAATGGATTCCATTTCCTTGAGAATCTCCTGCGCAAGGGACTTGACAGAGGGCTCCATATCCTCGAGTAGTTCCCCGAGGAAGGGGATGGTTTCAGCCAGGAAAACTAGATATTCTTCTCTGAGATGCTCAACCAAATACTTAACTACTCTTAGGCCTAGAATTCGAGCCCGCACCTTTTCACTTCGAGTCTGCATTAGTACCTACACATAGTGTACAGAAATGCAAAATATGAGTCAGAAACTATTCAGCTGGTCAAATGCAGTAAATAGTTGAAAGAGGCAAGAATAGGTGAGCGGAACCATTGATAACTTTTGAAAAGATCCAATTAACAAAAAAAAGAAAAGAAAAAGTTATAAAATCAAGGAGAAAGTGCTCAGGATTAGTAATTGGTCACAACATAGCAATATAAATATAAAGAATCAATCCTCTAAAAGCATGACTAATAATGGAAGTATATAAGATTCCAAAAGTACCTCATGGTTTAAAGGTTTCCATAAGACGTCAGTTGCTGCAGTCACTGCCATTTGACCGATACAAACAACCAACAAGTCGTCAACTTCCTTCACTGATGGCAAGTTTGAATGTTCTTCGAGGGAACTTGGTGGTTCAATAGTGAGCTGAGAAACAATGGGCTTCAAAAGAACCTACAAACAGAAATGCCAAGTTCAATCAACCAAGGAAACAGGTAATTACTCTAGTAAGCTGCAAAACATGTTTTTGACAAACCTACAAACCAAAAAGGCCATTTATTTCTAATTATTATTTTAGAAGAGACAGATATCACATGCCTATGACTGACCTCCTCCCAAATAAATTGAGAGCCTTCACACATGGAGGAGGAAGACCGTGGTTACAAAAAAAAGACATCACTATAACCCCACAAGTGACACTGAGAACTACTCATTATTACTCGTAACCATAACCCAATATCTAGTCAAACTTCTTACCAAAAAGGCCATATTCAATCAGAAAGGGATTGAAAGAAGGAAAGTAACGTGTAAACAACTAAACACTATTCTTTCTGATTACTTTAATGTTTAAAGGGAAACGAGAATTTAAAATAATAATAAAAACTTATTAAATAAAAATATTTTTAAAAATAATAATAGTAAATTATGTAACAATAAATTATTAACTTTTTTTAAAAAAAATTTAAATAAAAATATCAGCGTGGTAGATAATACTATTCACACATAGAACGCAAGCACTGACTATTTTCGTACTTTCCTCTCTTTTCCCAGCTATATAAACTATTTTAATGGAGGTAGTAGAGATAATGCAGCACTCATACACATTTGTACCAACATATTTTAAGTAAATCCAAGACTGCCCGCACCTAAACTTGACTGCTGAATGTGGGGTAAAACTTAAATCTGACTGCTAAATGTTTAACTAACCAAAGAGAACAAAAGACAGAAGATAAAGATGTTAACTAACCTGAAAATTTGAAGAGTCGAGAAACTTCATGCTTCCAGTATCATAGAGAAAACATTTATGTAACGATGACAAAATTGTTGCTCTAAGGTGCCAGTTTCCAATTGATATACTGGTATCTTCTGTACTTTTCGCTTCTAGAATTCTGGCCTTCTTCTTCCGTGTTAAACCAGAAGTCTTTGCATCCCCAGATACTGTGAGAAGACGGACACAGCCCTCAAGCAAGTATTTGAAGTATGGAATAAACAGAGACCTGCAATATTTATGACAACTGATTTACTAAAGGAAACGAACAATATAAATGTCGGTAGGTTAACAATAAAACCTAGAACTTAAAGCAATAAATAGTATCATGTAGCAACAGAATTTCACTACTACTCTTTCCTTCAAGAGCCTTGTATGGTTGGGAAAAAACATTTTCTCAGGAGTGTTACAAGAATGTATGCAGCAGAGATATGCACAAGATATATACTTGCTTTAGAACTTATATTTTTATATTCATGTGCAATTAATTATTTTACATTAATTCTTAATATCAAGGGTTGCATTGCATCAACAAAAAGACATTCAGATTTCATGCGGTTCATGAAGTCAAAACTGGCTACCCTAGTTTTCATTATGTAGTAAACAAAATCAACAAATAAAAGTGCATTAAAGGATAACTGACTCACCTATGGTTCTCAGCAAGCTTATTTACCATACCATAGAATGATACTGCTCTATCCACATTAGTGTTCCCCACAACACCATCTTCAACATCAGACTCTGCCCATTCAATACTCCTTATGAAAAGGGGCTTAAACATAGTCTCCGTCAGTTTCATTGTCAGAGAAATTATTGTATTGGTAACACTTTTTTCTACAGAATCAATATCCTGGAGGGAAGCTGGCCTTTGACGGCGTAGATCCAGAGCAAGCAAGCAAAGGTCAAAAATCTTTGCATGGTAACCACTAACAGATGGTCTATCCATTGAACCGATCAAGTTTGCCAACATTCCAAAATAGGCTGTCAAACTTGAATCCCCAGATGAAACAGCATTTTCATAAATTTTCAGCAAAGGTGGCAAAGCAAGTCGAACCTGGAAAAATTGATACAAGTCCAAGTAACCAAATGAGTAATAATGTGAAAAAAAAAAAAAAAAGTACAAGTCAAGGTGTACTAGTTTAACAGGGCTTACAGGAATTTTTTCCGCTATTAGTCTCCGTACTGTGTCAGCCTGAAATTTGACTTTTTGATAAGATCCTGTTGCAAAGTCGTGATTCAGCACTATAACTGTTATGATATCTCCAAGGTACGGATTTAGAAAAGCCCCAAGCTTTCCAACAACAGCCTCCAGAACCAGAAGAATGGACAAAATAATATTCTCTTTAGAAGTTGATGATGCAGTAGGTGTGTCATCATTACTTTTTATGCACTTAACATCTGAACGTAAAGAGATCTCGCGAGATATCTTAATTACATTCTCCACTATGCATGGAAGCTCAACTAACGCCCTTGGCCCAAGAACATTGACAAAAGCACCAGTTGTCCGAAGGCAGCCAGAAGAAACAGCAAAATTTTCTGGAGTAATATTTTTGGTAACAGATGGCAAACAATCACCATAGATGGAATAATCAAAAGGAAACCTATTGGCAAGAACTTCTAAAGCTGAAACAGCTGTCAGCTTCAGAGAATCTGAAACATCGACAGAATCAACTATCTTCACTATTTCTAGACACAGTCTGCGGAAAGATTCAAGAGCGGTCTCTTCCATATGTTTCCATTGAGCATACAAATTTCTCTCCTTATGCCTTGATTTTGTTGTATCGCTTTCTCTCAACATTTCACACAAAAATCCAAGAGCCTGCATTAAAAATTCAGGTTTATTAAGTTAAACATGCCTTCAATTACATATGACTTAAACAAGGAGCCTGACAAACATACAAAAACGAGGTAACAAATACTCCACCAATATGAACAAGTAACAGTTATTAAGTACCTTTTTCCCCACATTTTTATCTCCGTGGTGAAGCAATCTAATGATGCCGTTAAAATATGCTGATGGAATCATGAGTGTGGTAACAGTCCTCAAGACAGCTCGAATGCAATCCTTTAGTTCTTTCCTTATAACAGGAGGGACAGTCATTTGCTTCTTCTTTGTGTCAACAAGTTGAGATAATAAGCCTATCTGCTCCATGAGATCTTCAAGCAACACCTGTGAAGTTATATCAAGCAAACATTTACACTCACACTCAGAAAAATAACAGCACAAACACTTGTTTTGAAATTCTCAACCTGAACATTTTCTGATTCCAACGTTAATGCAAACTCAGGATCATGCAACTTGTGCTGAGTGAATTGGATTACAAAAAGCAATTCCACGAACATCTCCTGGCGCAGACTACCAGTACCTACTTGTTGAAGTAGCATAACAACGGAGGGAAGCCAAATCAAGCATGAATATTGCTCACATATTTGCAGTGCAAATACATACTCCCATTCTTTCTTTGTTGTAGAAATGGAGCAATCTGAAGCACTCATATTATCAGAGAAGAGTGACCCATTTCTTGAAACTAATGACCGGAATAGAAGGACAAGCAATGAAGTCAAGCTATTAGACTCCCCCAATATCCTGCACACAAGCATATCGAAATCAACTACAAGTCTAGTAATAATATAGAAATTAAAAACACACCTCTAACGGTTACACATGAGTGAACAGTGTACCTCAATAGATATACTACGGTTGACAGTCTTCTATGCTCAGCCATTTCAGGCAATACACCCATAAAAATCTAGAGAACAAGAAAAGAAAAAGGAAAAACAGATCAGTGCTTTACTTGACTAGCAAGTACTCCCAGGTGATATTCTCATGACAATATCAAATAATGACTAGATTACCTGCAAAAGTTTGTCCATGTTTTTTGTTCTTTCCAACCAACACGGAACAATTGTTGATATAAGATCCTCAAACACATGCTGTGAATAGTTGTCTATCTACAAAAGATGATAATCACAATAATAAGCATACAACTAACATCAAAGAAAGAGGATGTTAAGGATATTTTCATTTTCAAAAAAATAAATAAATAAATCTTTCATGCAACATCATATTCAAATTTCAAAATATAGATAGAAATTTAAAGAATCCCAAAGTTTCACAGCTCTAATTTATATAACTCACAAATAAAGCACTACAAACAGAACCAATAAGGCAATTACATATTTGTTATTACAGTGACTCATAACAGCTTAGTCAAGGCAAATGAATATATCATCAAACCTGTGTGACTGCCGATTCTCCAATAACAGTAAAAATGTCTTCTATGTGCTCTAAAACTTTCTCTGGTGTGATCTTTGTAAGAGTGGTTATCAGTGAAAATACATGGTTCCGAGTTACCCCGTCCTTCGCAGTGCAGGCACACTCAACTAGAACTTTGATGTTTATCTCATTTCTTACATTTTCCTGCAATGAAAGGACAGAAAAATTAAACAAAACAACATCCTAAAAAACAAATGTGCAGTACATTCATAACTCCACAAGATGAGAAACTACCTTTAGTGGCAGACTGTTGATAAGCGAAGTACTAATATCTTCCAGGATTATTAGTAATGTCTGTTGTATGTAACGCACTGTGGCTGCAGTGGTTTTGTAACCATCCGAAGAAGGTTGAACCATGTTTTTATCAAGGACAACAAAATGGAGAACCCATTCATCTGGAAAAGTCTTGCCAATCAGGTTGAATAAAGGCCCCAGCAGCAAATCTCTACATGATCCAAATTGAAGCTAATTAAGATAAGAAAGCACTTATAGAAACTCCCACAACACAGGACTGATGAGAAGTTTATGTGCTCATGAAGTATAAGATTATAATAAAAATAGCATCATCAAACCTGTTAACTATGTCTTTCTTCAGTAGCAAAACATCAAGAAAGGAGCTGAGAAAAGAAAGTGCATTTTCTCCTTTATAAATTTCATCAACAGGCAGAGTGGACTTCTGATCTCCAACTAGTTTCCTTTTCTTCTTCCCATATGCTGAACTAATCACACGACCTTTATTCTTTAAAACATGATCAAGCATCTGAACAATAGTGGACCAAGTAATCTGATACAACCAAAGGTGTTCAATCAGTCTCCAATGCTTCAGTTGAACTGAGAGCAATAAATATGAAATTCACCATTATGTATACTGTAATTTAATAATTATGATGTCCAGCTAGTTACATACATTACATTCCTTGAAGCATTTTATGAAAATTAGATAGCAATTAAAGGAATTTCTAGACAACTTTTAAGTATCTAGTGGCTCTTGAAGTTCAATTAAGAAATGATTAGCGGCGTAGCAAATTAAAGTATATTCCTGCAAACAGAATAGTATGTAGAACTTGTCAGGTTAAGATTTGTTTGGACAATCAGTTGCTTAAAATGGCATTACTAATCTAGAAGTTTTTTTGTTGGTCTCTGCAGTTGTATGATTGTATCTTGTCTATATGGTGTCTAGCACTCTTTATCGTACTTGATCGGCCTAGTTTATGTAATTTTACTGTAAGTTCAAATCCCATAAGCCTCCATGTCAAAATGGGAAGAGAAAGAGGAATAAGACAATAAGTTAGTATATTTTAGTATACACATGGCATACAACCATGTTCTACTTTAAGATCAACTGTACCAATATAAAAAAATAAAAGATAGAAGAAAAGAGAGTACATTCAAGCGCAACAAGGCTTCTCTGGCAGCATTTTGTATATCGCCACTAGAATTCCGAAACAAAATGACAAGTTCACGAAACAGAAGCTCCTGCATACACAAAAATTAAAACTCCTTTTAACCCATCAGTAAAAATCTTTTCTGTCAAAGGAGCGAAGCAAAAATAATGACCTAGAAAAATTATTCTCCAAGTAGTAGTCCAGCAGTTAATATTACATGCCTAAATACAGAAACTTGAATCACTAAGCTAGGATTTTACTTGGAAAAGAAACACTTAAGAAATTAAGTTCACTGTATAAACGCTTGAAACACTTGAGCACATGTAATAATTAAACACTTAGTTCATGACCTCTCTGAACAAACTGCAGTTCATACATATCCCCCGTACTGAGAGATTTAGTCAAACCTAAAAATCCATCTTATCTTGAAAGCTCTTTAGAGAACTCAAGAGACTTGAAAAAAAAAAAATCGAATTCTCAATGGAATATATAATCTTTTGTTTCCTGAATTGATTGCTTACAACTACTTTACAAATTGAAATTCAACTTGGGGAAAGTATAATGAATTGGTTGGAATCATAACAATAAAGTCCTGTGCAACATCATGTTTAACTTTAACCTTCAAAACTGGCGAACTTTCTGAATTGGAATACTAACTTTACATTATTTTCATCTTCCAGAATTTAGGGAATCAATGTAGCATGCTTCTTACTTGTTTTAATATGTTCCAACAAAATAAAGAACTATAAAGACAGGAAAAAAAATCCAATAAAAAGTTTTAATAATGAAACTGCTTGTACTCTCCTTCCCTTTCCAAACATTTAGTAAAAACTAACATTGGATGACACATCTTAGTGACATGGCATAAGATTTTTTCTATCATAAAGTTAACATATTGAAAATAAAAATAAAAAAGCTATTATTTTCAATCATATTATGTGAAAAAATGTAACCTGCAACTCAGTCTTCAATCCACCGTAGATTTGGTTGTCAAGCTTCAGCAAGACAGTCACACAAGGACGCATTACAGCTGGGTCTTCTACGGCCAAGCCATCCAACTGAAAGAACAAACAGTTCAGAAAATGCGTGAATCATTGATAAAATTTGTTGCACAAAAAGCATTGATGCACAGAAAGCATTACTTATGAAACTACAATGTAGAGCTACAACATAGATAAGTTTCAACTTCCAACTGTACTTACTTGCAAAGCCTTAAATAAATGATCTTCGAACAAATGGCCATCAAATGAAGAGGGTATGGCACAATTCTAGCACAAGCAAATGGTAACAAATTAATTAACAGTAGGATGTGGTATGATTCAAGATTACCCAGGTAGGAAATATTTAGGAGATCTATCAACTTACCTCTAGTAGAAGGCATAGGATATCAACCTCAATGTTTGACAACTTCAGGCTGGATGTATCAGATTTACAATGATATTGACTGCGTCTTCTCAAAAGTTGAGATAAGAATGACTCAAGTTCCTTAACATGTACAACAGTACTGCCAACTCCTTTGAGCAAAGATAAAATCATAAGCTGCCAGAACATAAAGCCCATCAACATCTCCACAAAATATGTACTACATTGTAATAAATAAATATAACAATTATGCAAAGATGAATAACCGAAACAATTAAAAGAATAATAGCAAGGAAAATAAATGTGTAACTTAGAAACAATGTGCAAAAATAAAATGTAAAGCTAATCATCATAGGGCTAGCTAACCTTTGAATAATCAGAGAGCTTAAGAGCTGAACCCAAAATGAACGCAAGAATCTTTTCCCTGGTGGGTTGATCAAACCTGCACAGAAGAAAGAGACATATGATAGTTATTGCTGGGCATGAAAGGTAACAAAAATTCTGGAGATTCTTATTGGTCCTTTATTATTCACTAGTACTACCCTTAGAAGCACAAAATAATTTAGAGGAAGAAGTCATCGGATTGGTAAAATGGAAAATAGAAATTATATAATCAAACAAGAAAAAACAAGAACATGTGAAGCAATATATGACAGTTCATATAACTTGAAATCTCACAATGTGCAGGTTATCAATGAATATTGCAACCAAATATTTCTTACTTTTTTAGCTATTCTAAATGGATAATGAAACAATAAAAATAAAAACTGTACTAATCAACAGAAAACAAATACCATAATAACAACAGATGATACCACCATAATAAGAAGAGATAAATACCTTTGCTCAATATTCTTTTGTACCAACAAGCTATGGCAGGATGAGCCAAGCAAAGATGCCATAAGTGAAGGAAGGAATTTTCTGTCAGACAAAATTAGCCTCTTTTGCTGAACTATCAAGTCCAAAAGTTTATCAAGAAAATGACTCCAAGTTGCTTGGTTTCCTGGCATTTAAACAAAATCAGTATATGCAAAAATTGAAGTACGCATCAGGAAACAGATAAACAGGAGACCATGTCATACCATTTTTCTTGCTGGAACAGTCAATATGTGCCCATAATGCACGTAATCCTTCCACACAATTCATAGCTGCAATTCTTACATCCTAGAAGAGAAACAGATCCCATAAGGTAAAACCATTTTAGCACAGAAACAAACCACAAACAGTTCTTTTATAGAAAAGAAATGTCTAATTACACCGGCCACTGACATTACATGTATAAACTAAATCCGGTAAAGTAAGATACCTGATGTAAGTCTTAACGTACTCAAATTAATATATACTTGAAAGCTAATCATACCTATTTATTATTTCCCAACCAATTCTAAATCTACTTAATATTTTTCAATTAAACAAGACTCAAATAATTATACTTGAAAGCTAAATCCGGTAAAGTAAGATACCTGATGTAAGTCTTAACGTACTCAAATTAATATATACTTGAAAGCTAATCATACCTATTTATTATTTCCCAACCAATTCTAAATCTACTTAATATTTTTCAATTAAACAAGACTCAAATAATTATATAGTTATGGGCAAACGTTAAAAACCAAAATTCTACAAATTTTATAAAAAAAACTACATGGGGGCACACTTATTAAATTAGTAGCATATGTCCTTTACCACATCTGATACCTCAGGTTTAAAAATATGTGCCAACGCCAGATATGATACTTGTAGTTAATGAAAAATATATAATAGCTTAAATGCATACAAAAGAAGATTAAAACAAAAAACCCTTTTTAATTCCACAACATTAAAACAAAGGCAGTACTGACCGACAGAAACAAGAGATCAAACAGATACCTGGTTAAAACTAGACAGTGGAACAAGAATTGAGGGAAATTCAGCAAGAAGTTGACCACAAAACTGCAATCTTCCTTCTGGCTGACAACAAAGATATGTGAAACAGTGGAGACTCTCAACTTGAGCTGCAACAGGAACATCTGCAATACAAAATCGTACATCAGCATAAGAGAGAAATCTATTGAGAAGATTTTAAAGCTACACAGGATCCAATGCAGATTGATCTAATAAAATCAAATCAGTATAGAGGACAAATGTAAAATCACTAAACCAAAATAACTCAGGCACTTTCCTTTGCAATAAACATTAAAATAAAATGACATTGGACGACAGTATAAATGACACTTGAAACAGAAATCGCAGTAAGCACCTTGTTCTGTGAAAAGCCTGCACAAAAATTGGAGAGGAGAAGCATTGAACTTTGTGACGAGGTAGAGACGATGATCCTTGAAAACATGATTAAACTGAGAGGCTGAAAAAAACACAAACAGGTCCTGGAGCCACTTTTTGTTATCATCCTGCAACCATTAGAAACATATACCCAATTATTCTAAGAAGTTAAACATGTGACTAATTACAGTCAAGTATTTACAAAGGAAAACCTTTCAAAACGAAGAAACCAGGAAGTGGGAAATGGTATCACCAACCTGTAAGACTTCTCCATGCACAGATGATTTAAAGGCCTCTAGTAACCTCCAAAAGGAACAAATTATAATAATTGGATTCAATGCTTTGAATTTGAAACCAGAGAGCTGATCTATGAATTTTCTGCAATCCCAATTTAGCATCTCTATCTTGAACTGCAATAAACAGACAAGTCAAGCAATATACTTCATCAAAATTTACTAGTTTTGCTTGCTTTAAACAAGTTCTGAACATTCTACAACATGCTATACAATAAAAAAATTGATATTCTTTCATACCTCTTTTAAAGAGCCATCGCCCAATTTTTCAAATGCTTCCCATTCAGTCTTTAGTATTGGATAGCAGGCTTCCAACAATGCCACAAATTGACCAGATTCTGAGATACAAGAAAAATTAAAATCAAGGCATTAGTACTGAAAATATCAGAAGAGTAAAAACAAAAAATTGTTTCTACAGCATGCAGAGATCTACCCCCGAGAGACAAGCAAATCAAAATGATAGATTAACCTTTAAAAACAAGAAAAGAAAAAGGAGAAGAAAGGCCCGCCTTCACAAATACATTGCCTAATATTTTTTTTTATTTATTTTGTGCTTCCGCAAAATTATTAGAGCAAGATTTGTTTCTATCAACATTTCACTTAATTTTCTTTTAATCACCAAACTGGATGTCCATGCATTTTAACTAAATACTACTGCAACCCTTCCAAAATTCATTAAGTGCTTAAAATGTTTGGGACAGCTACTTACACCAGATATTTATTTAATGAAAACATATAAAAGAATATGCAAAAGAAAGATACAACAGGAGAAACATAGAGAATCAGGCACCAGACCAAAACACAAAATCATAAGAATGACTTATTTACAATAATTTTTTAAAAAATAAATAAATAAATAAATCACAACAAACAAAACAAAATAGAGGAAAAAGCATATAATTGTGGCTGAGGGGAATAAGAACCATACTATTTTTTTGCATTAAAAATGACTGCATAATAACCAACAAGAAAAGTGTCTTTGATGATGTAGATTCTTTAAAATCCTCAGTAATCAAAGCAATATACTGTTCAGGATGCATTAAGAATCTTTCTGCCAAAAAAGTAATTGTGTCCATATTCATTGAAGAAATGCTTCCTGGTTGCAGCACCTGCATTTTGAATTTCCACAAACAAAAATAGTTTAATATCTATCATCACCAAAAAAATGCTAAGCAATCAAAAAATAAAAATATTTCAAACTAGGCTCCCCACCTAACCCTACAATATTTGGGGATCATGAAACCATAGCAATTTCCATGTAGGTACCCAAAAGGGACTCAAATGTCAGATCTTGTTGGCGCAAACCACATGCCTGACCATTTGAGCTACCCTTCTTGGGTGCTAAGCAATCATAATTGAATCTTAAATATATATACAAATAAGAAATGAAAAACCAGCAAATTACAAGAGATAAATAGGAAAGTTCTACTTCAAATAAATTAAACAAATTCCTACATACCAATTCTGTACTGGAGACGCTAGGAAGATTCTCAAAAAGTGGCCAATTCAAATTCTTGGCTGTTTCCAGCGCTTTCAGGTTTAACCTCTGAGTCTGGATTCAGTAATAATACACTTAAAACGTAAACAGAGAAATAAAAGCAAAGACCAGTTCCTGGTTCAAAAATGTAAAAGTAAAAGAAGTACACCAAAGAAAGTATAGGCAAAAAAAAAAAAAGGACAACCTTCGGCAGAACTAAGAGTAGAGGACAGATCATGGCAGCAAGTGTATTCATATGATCCTTGTGATCACGAGAAATAAAGTCTAATTTCTTCAGGCAACATAGAGCAACATCACAAGCCAGATTGGTGTTCTCTGATGAACCTTCAAGCAGAAATGGAGGAATTAGATGAGGTTATTCCCAATTTGATAGATATCTATACCAATAATCGGCAGGAGAATGCATAAAAAACACACCCACTAGAAAAAACAAAAGTTGGCTAATGATTTTCATGCCAAACTGCCGAAGCAATTATTACATAACAAACTCACTTGAATTAAGAATACGAATGCACCGCTTAAGCACGTTATTCAGTACTTTTAAAAGCTCAGTTGTATTTAACATATCATTTATTCCATCAAGAGAAACAGCAGCCCTCACAACAGTAAGATCCTCATCATGCAGCTGTTGCAATATAGCATCTTGAACCGATGAAAAGCCCTGCTCCAGAAGAGATAGAGAAATTATTAGTAAAAAGAAACATACAAACATAAAATTTAAACCACAAGCTAATCAACTAAGAAGTGCAGAGAAAATACAGATACAATAATTACTTAATTTTACAGCACTTGCAGAAAAGGTGAGAGAAAGAAGTTACTAGTATCAAACACAATGCTGCCAAACTGAAAAAGGCACCACTAAATGATTGTTTAAAACTTACTAAAGATAGTTAACCTCCTATGTATAGTAAGAGTGATTGGTTGAAACCTAACGGCGATACAAACAGTCCACAGAATGTAAAAAGGAACAAATACAATCAAAGAACAAATTAACTTCACTAAATACAACCTGTGGGTCAGTAGCCTTGGCTGTCAAGACACTAGTTGCATTTAAACCAGATAGCACAGCCCGCCGCACATCAGCCTAAAACATAAACGCAAGTCAATAGAAAGAAAATTATAGAATGCCCCCAAGGGATGTGCAACAACTGAAACAGAGTTATATACAAGAAATTATTGAAAAATCACATTACCTTGGGATGATGCAGTGCAAACCAAAGTTTTGAATGAGAAAGTGTGGCTTGTGACAAATCCAAATTATCATCCAAGAACTTACACAAAATATCATACTTTGAAACCCCTTTCTTGGACTGAACCTTTTTTTCCTGTCAAAAGACATGAAATATAAAATAAAAGTATATAAAAAAACGAGGGGAAAAGAAAGACGAGAATGAATACATACTTTAAGGAATTTGCGAAGCGCTTCTTGTACTTCTGATGGATAATTCTTATTAAGAACAAATAAAAATTTCTTCACCATGCTTCCTATTTATCAGGAAAGATAGTAGCAGCAATAAGAACCCTATTGCAAAAATAAGCAAGGGCAAAATGATATGAAAGCAGAGAGACTGTAAAAACTATTTCAAAAGTTGGGGTTTATATATACACATCATATACTTATATGAAATTCCCCAGCCAGATTCAAACTGCTTAAATGGACCAAAGTTCAAAACTGGAGTCTTCCTCCTAATGTACCTGACAAGGATGATGTTGAAAGGGTATCTTTTTCTGACGCTTTCAAGCAATGAGATAGGACCTTAGTGACCAGACGGTTAACAAAACCCTTTATAGGAAGTACCTCCAAGATCGAGATCAATACATGATGAGATGATTCATTAGAAAAACTGCGAACAAAAAGAATATAAGTTTATACTAAAGAAAGAAGATACAATTACAAGTAATGCTCTAAGACAACAATCTTCCTCCTCACCTGTAGTCAATATTGAGCTCATTAAACAGAGTATCCAAAAACACGGACAGGAATTTGTCAATATTGAACTCATTAAACAGTTCCAAAAGAATCCCAGCGAAATCCCTTCAGATTATAATACAAAACACAATAAGAAATTTGAAAATACAGATAAAGAAGCAATATATAACCATGTGGAACTGTTCAAGTATGTCTAGGCAATCAGCATTACCGGATTTCCATCAGAATCTCCAAAGCCTTTTTTGGGACCATATTAATAGATTGCAACTGAAAATTTCCGTGTCAACATTAGTAGAAGAAGATCAAAATTAATAGTCACAACATATATATACACAAGACAATAACCACAAGCAAGTACATGCAGTAACATTTATAATCCAATTAAGGATAAAAAGGGTGTTGGGCATCTATACCACACCTATCCTTCACCAGTCACCACAACTAAGATCTTTACTACAAAGACAAAGTAAACTGTACAGCAAAAAGGCCCACCTTCCACACTGATTCCTCAAATATGATACTTAAAAAGGAAAATTATAAACAATTGTGTGGCCCACATAACCAGAAATATAAATTTCCAGTTTTATAAGTTCTTATCTTACACTGTTCTAATTTTCCCTCAATCAGTCATTTGCCATAATAAACAGAATTTCTTGTTATCTTCTGCTGACGTTAGTTTCTCTTTTTTTTTCTTTATCTAAGCATTGCTCCACTAAATTGCATGAACAATTCATACACAATACACACAAGTGATCCCTTTCATCTTATAACATAAATGAGCTTGAAACATTATTAAAAGAAGAATTTTCACAGCAAATATCAATGAACTTAAACATTATTTATGCTAACTAATCAATGCATCAAATTTAGATTCAACAACAATCTCCAGATTTTCTATTAGAAACAAGACTTGTATTAATGCTTGGAAAAAGAAACCGCAATGAATAAAACAAAATAATTACAGAAAAATACTCCAATCCCTTATAAGAGAAGAAAAAACATCTTTAAAAATAATTTACACTTCACAACAACAAATACTGTCAGCAATGAGATGGTACAAATGTGCATGTGCATCTTTTGGAAATAAGACCATACCTGAATAAGGTTGATCATAGTCATTAGTGCCAACCTAAGCCACTGAAGATCAGTTGACTCTTTTGCATCATCTTGAGCAATTTCAGCAATAGACCGAATCAAAGTGTTGACAAGATTGGGAGACAATGCAACTTTTCTAGCCAGTAAACCAATGATCATCATAGCACCAGCCTATACACAAACAAATCATATACTTAGCAAACACGATTAAATAAACAGAATCCTCGTTCAAGAATGAGTTATGGCTTCAAAGTTTGAAACATGTAAGAAAAGTCAAATTCACATTCAGCACCCTATGCAAACAAACACTGACGCATTAATATGCAATGACTTAAGGGTTAGTTTGGTTGGGGGAATGGAATGAAACAATTTTGATTCCTTTTTCTTTCCTTTATAGTTTGTTTGGTTACAATCTAAAGCATTAGAATGTCATTTCAATGGAATAGCTTTCCCATTCTTTTGGGGGAACGGCTATTCATCCCAAACAAGAGGAGAAAGGCCATTTCAACGTACAATAATATTTTAACTAGTTAAATTTTATTCCATTTTCCATTGTTATTCTAATTCCACTCACACAACAATGTTTCTATTACTCCCAAGTCCCAACCAAACATATGCTTAATTAATACAACAAGAGAACTCATGTCAAAGATGGGGGGAAGCAATTATATGGAATTTAAAGGTAGCAAAAAATATAATAAAATGGAATTCATATGTGGGGAGAAATGAAAAAATTACGATCCATACAGAATACACTACATATGTAATCCTCTGGAACATTACTCGCAAAGAAGGAACATGAACAAATGTAAAGCAGTTCATTATTTATTATCAAGACACATATTAGTGGTAGCAACACATATAAATGCTTCTAGACTATTATACCAAACATCTATGTAAAGCTTCTCTACTAAGTCTCTTAAAAGCTTGTGAGCCAAAATTAGAAGTTATAAATACGAATATGTTTTACTAGACATGACACAACAGGGGACAATAAAAATACCATCCTAACAAAAAGTGTATCTAAACCTGACCTTGTGATCTGAACCACCTTTTGCATCAGGCTGAAGTCCTGAACGAGCAAATGGAAGAATTTTGTTGACGAAATCATTCTCAGGAGATGCAACGGAACCCAAAGCCTCAATGACAACAGCTGTGCAAAAACTGATCACTGGTCTAGAGGGCTGAAGCTTCTTTGACGGTGTTGCCTGTGGCAAAAGGAATCAGTAATAATGGCACCAAAACAAGATGTAGAATCAACAATCAAATGGAGAAAATACTCACATAATGGCATATAGCTTCCAAGACCCCCTTATCACGTATACATTGCTGCACTATATTTTTTCTAGGTGGTGGTGCACCAGAATGTTTTACACTGTCCAGAAATTTCCATTTACTATTTCTGCAACATCAGTTATTTAAAATAAAATATATATATCAGACTTCTTAAAATTAGCATACAACAATTTGAAAGCAAAAAAACACATTAAAAAACAGCCTGCTAACCCTGTGTCAATCAACTCTACTATTCGAACAAAGGCATGGGTATCATGGTATGGTAAAGAACACAAAATCAGTTCCTCAAAATTGTAAACATGAATCCTGAAATAAAAACAAAGGCCACATTAAAAAACAGAAAAAACACTCAATTCAAAGAAAAAGAAGAGGAAGAGAAGAAAAAAAAACACCCAGTAAGGATATATCATGCAAGCTTACTTGTATCTTCTTATCAAGTACTCGAGAGTCTTGATTGATGATTGATGTTGGAAATGTACTGATATTAAGCGCAAGTACGAACTAATTGTTTCATTAATGCGATTATTTTCCTCTATTCCCAACAACTCTCTATCCATTTCCCTACTTTTATGGCTAAAAAGATCATTCCTGTAGTTCCTAAATCGCTCATCAATGCTTATAAGAACATCAAGACCTGAAAAGTAATCCATACATCCATTATTTTCAATAAACAAAAATATACTAAAATAAATTCCTTGAGGCAGAATTTCATCTTAGAAAGTTGGCGTTAAGCCCACATACAAAAACCGAGAAGAGACCAAAATAAAGAGACCCGGTAAAGTAAATAAATTTGAATATACAACCAAATTTTGGTTCTTCGTATAATAAAACTTCATTTAACAGCTTTTTAGTTATCAATTTCTGTCATTAGCTTTCTCGGGAAACAAACGGAAAAAGAAAGCAAGAGCTGACCTTGAAGTGCGATAGAGAGAATGGTTTCAACATCAATGTCAGCGGCTTGTTCGGATTTGAAGATAATAGAAGGACGAGTGAAAGGCCTCTTCTGCTGCGGGTCGGAGTCAACTTGTACGAAGGATTTAATGGCCTGTAACTGAGAGGCGATGGACGTAGCCATGGCTCTGTTTCCTCTCTAAAGCAGAACCCAGTCAAGAATTAATGGAGCTTTCGATTGTGCTGGATGGGTTGCTTCAGTATCCTCAGAGTAGGGAAACGGTAAAGAGCCGACTTTGAGAAGGCTTTAGGGTTTATTTCATCATCGAGGGTTTTAGAGTTTTTCTTTCTTTTTCATTTTTTAATATTAATATTTTTTTTCTTTAACATAGGTCCTCAATAATAGCACATTAGTCTTTATTTTTACACTAATTTAGGCGAAAATACTTAAGTTTAATTTTTACATTTTTTAATCAAATTCTTTCGCGCTCTTCTTGCTTTCGAGTCGGAAACACCCCCACCCCAACTCTATCTTCCTTATCAGTGAATCAAAAATAGTTCATAGGTACTTTTCAATGCAACAGGACTGAGACGACGCTCGATCAAATTAGAAATTTCATAAAAGAAGAAAAATCATAGCATTCAAAAAAAAAAAAAACTTCTGATTGCAAATTAATACCTAAGTAAAACTTTTAGCGGTAAAAATACATTTTGTTAGGATTATGGAACTTCCATTGGTATCTTGTTGTTAAGTGTCTATATGTCACTCTGTGATTGGTCTAGATCGTTTAATTTTTAATTTGTATTTAAAAAATAGTTTAAAATCAAAATATTTAAAATTCATATTTTAATTAAGGGATACTAGCGGTAATATTATCCAAACTACAGTTACACTTAACCTCACAAACTCAATTTTTGGTGGTAAAACCCTTTGAACCTTACTTTTATTTTGCTCATTACACTTTCGTCCAAAAACTTCAGTTAAGTGCCACAATGGACTGCCCATGTATACATGTGGCAAATTTTTAGTGGTCTACTTGATATTAATTATTAAAAAATAATTTTAAATATTTAAAAATTTTAAAAATCAGAAAAAAAAAATATAATTTTAAAAAATAATTAATTTTTTTACTTTTACTTTCTTTTTTTTCTTTTTCTTCTTTCTTTCTTTCTCCTTCTTTCTTTTTCTTATGAAACCCTAATCTCTCTCTTTCTCTCTCCCTCAGAGCTTTCTCTCTATCTCCTTCTCTGTCAGCTGCATGCAGCTCTAACCCTAGCTCTGATGAGCCACCATCATCGAGATCGACGAACACCAAGGGCGGACCCACATTGTAGCGAGACGGGACAGTCACCCCTCCTGAAAAAAAAAATCTAGAAAAAATGTATATATATTTTAGTTAGTTACAATATATATTTGTAATAAAAGATTATATTTATAGACATAATAGTAGGCTTGGTATAATGGTTAAGGTAAGTTACATATATGTTAGAAGTTAAAAGTTCAAATTTCACTAACAACACTTTATTTTTTCTTTTTAAGTTTACTTTTGCCACTGCTTTACAAAAAAAAAAAATAATAAATAACGCCCCTCCTCACTTTAAATTCTGGGTCCGCCACTCCCCACCCAATACCCAAAAACCCCAAGACCCAAAACCCCTACCCCAATTCTCTCTCTATTTCTCGACATGTCTCCCTCTCTCTTCCTCGTTGTTCTCGATACGGCTTCGATGAGCCACCATCGTCGACAAAGGGTTCGAACCATCTCTTCATGTCTCTCATAGACCCTCTTTTTTGTCTCTTCTCTCTTTTCGTGGTGGACCTCGCCAGAGTCGAAGCTCCACAGCTCCAATTGAGCCATCTTCGAGTCCCAATGAGCTAATCGATGGGTCTAAATCTGATCAATGGGTAGATTGAGAAGACCGGATTTTAGAGGAGATTGTTCCTCTTGTTGGCTTTGTTCGAACCATCATTCACTCTAGAAAGTAATTTTTCTATTCTTTCAATTCTTTTGCTCTTCGTGTGTTTTTGTTTTTTGTTTTAGGTTTGATTGATTACATTTCGTATTAGAGCATATATAAGATTGGTGATAAACTCAGTGATGAGCATGAGAATGTAATTCTTGAAAAGTTGCTTCCTTTTCATCCAGCTTATGAAATCAAGATTGGTTGTGTTCAATCCATTATGGTAACATTTTTAGAAAAGATTTTTCACCTGAAACCTTTTATTATTGTGTTTTTGTACATGGGATTTTACTTATTTGTTGATTTTGATTTTATTTTAATTTTGTAGTTTGGGTTTCATTCGAAGTTTTAAGATAATAAAGTGTTTATTTGTTGTAGTTAGTGGATTTCTCATATTGGAAATGTATAAAGGGTTGATTAGAAAGAAGTACCCTTTGTTTGATCAGAAAGAAAGAAGAAAAAAGATAAAAATAAAAAAAAATTATATTTTTTTCTGCTTTTTAAAAGTTTTAAATATTTAAATTATTTTTTTAAGACTACTAAAAATTTGACACGTGTACACGTGGGCAGTTCACTGTGACACTTAACTGAAATTTTTGGACAGAGGTGCAATGAGCAAAACAAAAGTGAGGTTCAGATGGTTTTACCACCAAAAATTAGCATTGTGGAGTTAAGTGTAACTAAGTATATAGTTTGGGTAATATTACCGCTAATATCCCTTTAATTAAATTAAGATAAAAAAATCATTAATTAAAGTCCTAAAACTAAAACTTTAACTAAAAATTAAAACAAAAATAAAGATCTGGAATATCATTTCATTTCTTCTTCATCATCCTCTTATTCATCTTGCTAAAAAATACCTAAAGTTTCTAACATAATCCTTCTCAACCACTATTCGTCATGCCTCAATTGGCAGTATCAGAGAGTCAATTTAGACAATTCAGTTCAGAAGTCATCGACCACAACAGTGTATGATAGACAAAATAAAAATAACTTAATTATAAGTGCATTTTTATTAAGTAACTTGATTTAATTTTTAATATTTTATTTAATTATTTTTTATTCTCATAAAACGGTGATTGCGGGCAGGGTCGGCCCTGGGCATTAGGGCTGAGCATCGGTCGGTTTGGTCGATTTTTTTTTATATAAAAATCTGAAATTCGATTTTCGGTCTGGATTGGTGCAATCTGAAAATCGACCGACCAATCAAAACCTATCTTAATACCGACCGTTTTGAACCTTGATTTGGTCGGTTTAAACTGCCCAAACTGAACTTTTTTTAAAAAAATAATCTAATTTATTCTATAAATATATTATTTTATATTTTACAACTACAAACATATAAATTAATTGTTCAAAAACTAATTATTTTATTCTTTTAATTTTAATATTAATAAAAAAAATAATATATTATTTTTATATATTATTAGTAACTATAATACATGCCAAAAAAAAAACTTAATAAGTTAATATATATATATATGTATAACGGTCGGTTTTGGCTTTTTCGTTGGTTTATTACCAAAAAAAACTGACCGTTCAATGGCGGTTTTAACCGTTAGCGATTTTCTTGGTTTTCGGTTTCGGTTTCAACAGTGTTCGGTATGTCGGTTTGAACAGTTTTTTCAGTTTTTTGAATTTTATGCTCACCCCTACTGGGCATAGGCGGGCTAGGCCCGCGCCTGGGGCCCACTCATTTTAGGGGCCCAAATAAAAAAAATTGCATTTTAAAAAATATACTTATTTTTTAATAATTTTTAAAAATACTATTTATCTTTATAGTAAGGGCCCAAATTTTATTTTTTGCCTATAACCCATTTCAACTCAAGGCCGGCCTTAATTGCAGGATGTATAGTAGAGCATAATGAGCATAAAATGCTACAACTTCTATTTGATAGTATACATGATGACAATATGAAGCAATTTACGGAGCGATGATATGTAGATTTATTCTACCAAAACTTAAGATGAACTTCTATGTTTTTTTTTTGTATATATGTATATAATGGGACAATGTAACTTGGTCTTTTCTAGTTGTTTAATTATGTTTTTAGCAATTTAATTTGATACTTTTTTTAATAAGTATCGGGCCACCATAAAGATGACTATCATCATATATCGGACAAAAACAAAACCCATAGAAATAATGGTTCTTAACCACTAAATTGACGAACTATCGAGCCACCATCTGGATGACCATCGTCCTATATCGAACAAAAATCCACCCATATAATTAATGGTGCCTAACCACTAAAATAACGAAGTATCGAGGCACTATCAAGAGGACCATTGTCCTTCGTTGGACTAAAGCACAAGAAAAATAATTAATCACCTTTAACCACTCAAGTGAAGCACTATCAGACCCTTTATCGTACCTACATTGAACACAATTAGGACATCTTCCCTAAATATAAGTTGAGCTGACCATCGAACCATCTATCGTCCTTATATCGAACACCATCGGACATAAAGAAAAAAAAACCTAGAATCCAAAATACAACATAATTTTCGAAGAACAACAATTTCCACACAAAGAAAAAATATTAAAAACACCAAATTTCAATAATAATACATAATAGTACAATACATAACAATCGATTTTTCTGAAATTCAACAAGAATTTATAATTCGGTAGTTGCAAGACTTTCTATTGTGCCCCTTACCATCGCGCTTGCTATAGGTTCATTTTATCACAATCATTTCACCATTACAAGCAATTTTGTTTATCTTAATTCTTCTAACCTTTTGTTTCTTTGGGTCGCCCTACTGGTTTATTCTCAATAGGCACTCTTAACTGTCATTTTCTTTGTCATCAGGCAATTCCTATTCATTCTCATCACAAACTAGCATAATGGTACCTTCATATGTGCTCCTCTAATATTCTACGGTGTAAAATAGTGAGAATACTGTGTACATGCCAATATTTCATTGCTAAGCTGCAGCACATGCATGATGGCAAGGAACCTTTATGATTTGGAACAATCCACAATTACAAGTTTGTTTCTACAAGACCACTACAACACCGGTCTCAACTGATCCTCTAGGGTGGACATTCAACGTGTAAGGTCCACATGTGTCAACGTTTAAATACTGAGATTTCTCAAACTGCAATGCCAAGTCCTCCTCCATTTACAGTGCTAGTATCTTCGTCCACTTGTCAGCTTTTTTTTTTTTTTTTGTAGCAAACCACTCTTGGACTTTTAACCTCGAGAATTCAATAGAAGCAATGATAAGAAAGCCTCTTGAGTCCTTAGTTGTGCTGTTGAAGCTTTCAGCCCAGTTACTCGTCATTACATTATAACGCTCCCCTAGAAAGTACAACCGAACCCATCTTTCAAATCTAATTTCCTCAAGATATAATGCAACTGCAACATTCATTGCCCGAACCTTCTCAAATTCTTTATGAAACTCTATTTTTGAAATGTGTAAGCACGAGTGTAAATATGATTCGTGAATACGTCAGTCTTGAACTTATGGTTGACGTTCATAGTAATGTGGTGGTAGCATGCACCGTGGTGTGCATCAGGGAGCACGAGCTCCAAAGCATGAATAATGCTTTGATGCCTATCCTACACGAAGGCTAAGTTCTCAACATCACCAATCACTTCTTTCAAGTTTCTCATAAAATAGGTCCAAGAGTCATGGTTTTCACTATCAACTACCGCGAAAGCTATTGGAAAAATGTGGCTGCCTTAATCCAGTGCCACTGCCACACAACATTTGCCCACCATACCTAGTCTTCAAAGAAGACTTGTCAACGTATACAACAGGACGGCAAAACCTAAATCCATGCCTACGAGGACTCAGGGAAAAGAAACAATACTTGAAGTGACCATCCTCTACCACAAAATTTGTGATGGCCTGGATTTCTCACCTTTAGCATGTGCAAGTAACTTGTCAATTTTGAGTACGAAGCTTCAGGTGTACCCCGAACTAGGCGTTGTTGGAAATATTTTGCCAGGATCTTAGATTTACTAACAAGTATGGTGTTTAACATCCTAAATATGAACTTCTAAAATGATTATAAATAAACACATATAATGTATGAGAAACCTTACAATGGTTGCAGCGGAATATAATGTCTCCTTCCACTCAGATCTCTAACCCTTGTATCCTTTCTGTCGCAGAGTATCATCAAGATCTGAGCCCGAATGTCCTTCTGTTGAATCTGGATTCTTTACGATCTTCCACACTATGATTGAGGTACCACTTGATGTGTGTGGGCACTCACTCCATCACTCAAGGGGTTCGGTTCAATAGTGAAGAAGAGAGAGGAAGGGTGGCTGCTAGGTTTAGGTAGAAGGCACTCAGGTTTTTCTCTGAAGGAATAAGATGCATCATCTTTTTCTGAAGCCATCACTACCTATTTATAGTATGCCACCTAGGGTTAGGTTAGAATTATTTGACATTAAAATAATGAAAAAATAAATGATAAAAGCCTACAATAGTGACCGACCTCGGCTTTGGATATTGGGCCCCACTTTTGCAATTTTGTTGTTTTATCATTTTTACATCTCATTTTCTCAAAAACGCCAATTTTTAAATTCAACCATTTAAATGCCAATTTCAACTATTTAATAACTAAAATTAATTATTAAATAATATTGTCATTTAATATATTTATTAATTAGACTAACCAAAGTCTCTTAATTAACAAATATACCCAAGAAACTCTTTCTTTACAATTTTGCCCTTGCTTAGTGAAAAATTCACAAACTAGACATAGTCTAATTTTAGAATTATAATTGATTAATCAAAATCAATTAACTGAGTCTTACAAGTAGTATTGTCTCGACTGGTATGGGGACCATGGGCCTATATATCCGAGCTTCCAATAAGCAAACCAAGAACTTACCAAGTAAATTCATTGACTTATTAATTCTTTGTTGTATCCACGCATAGAACTCAGAATTGCACTCTCAACTATATAGAACGCTCTATATGTTCCACCATATAGACACGCCATTAATTATCCATTGTTATAATCCTAATTTGATAAATGATCCTCTATATAGATGATCTACATTGTATAAGGACTAAATTATCGTTATACACTTCAATGTATTTTATCCTTAAAACACTTAGCTCCGTATAAATGATATTTCAGCGAAGTGAAATGAGTACTCAACCATTTATCTCTATTTAGCCAAGCTCGAAGGAAATCATCATTTCACTTTCTATTTTCCAGGTAGAAGCTATAGATTCCATATCTATGTTTAGCGCTCCCACTCAATTGCACTACCATGTTCCCAAAATGTACGTATCACCCTGACCCAAAAGTAGGCTTAACTAACAAATCAAAGAACATGTGTAATACTCCTGAGATTGAACCTAATCATATCAGGATTAAGATCATTTGATCTAGGATCAACTAGGTGATATTGAATTGAATAGATATTACGGTAAGTTTAATATATCTGAATCAAAGTTCAATATCGGTCCCTTCTAATGCATACTCCATGCATCCAACACAAGCTTTACTTTGACCAATGCTCTGGAAAGAACATAGCATTTATCCAAGATGCAAGTAAACTTTGTTGTAGATTGTCATATCAGTTAAACCATGTGTACTGATAAATCTAGGAATGTATCTTTAATCACTTAATCTTGATTACTTTCCACTGTGCTGACAACACAATAAAGAAGAATATAAATGTGAAAAAGGGTTTAGATGAATTTATCAATCAAATAGACAAGTAATCGATAACATGAACCAAATAGCACACAAATGAATGAAAAATACTTCTGTTTCTTTATTGATATTGAATAATAGAGATTACATTGAAACGGAGTTTTATTTAGGGCATAAAACCCAACAGGTGTAGTGCCTTCTCTATGCACCTCCAAGCCTTTTCGTAACTCATTTGGATCCTGTAATCGTGGTGCATATCTTTCCTTATATCATAGGCCAAATAATCCGAGTTGTCAGTTGCAAATTTATCCTTAATTAGGTGGGCAATTATCAAAGGTGATGTGTGACAGTTATCTTTCCCTCGAACATCAAGGGAATATATGTTTAAATTTTGAAATGTAGTCACCTCAAATATGTTAAAAAGTATGTTATTCTTCGCTCTTAATCTCCACCCACAATCTAGATCCTTACATGTAATGTCCCACACATCATAATTGAACTTCTTAACAAAGTATTTGAACCCTTTCTTCATTGCATACAAGCCAACAAGCATCTTTAAATGCTCTTGGTCTCTAAAACTTTCCTAGATGTAACTCCCCACCTAGTGTGCCACCCGTAGATGTATAATGACTATTATCATCATGAAAGGGCATTTGTGCTACATTGTCAACTGTCAGCATCTTAGTATTTAATTCAGGTAACACATCGGTTGCCAACACCTCTGAATTCATTTATGGAATGAAGGTCCCAACCTCGCTACGAGTATCCTTATTAGTACTTGGTGTAGGACTAAGATCGATATGGACATTGTTCTTCACCAAAGTCACAAATAAGAGAGTAAATTCATATGGATTCTTCGCAAGCATAGACAAAAATAGCCTTAGACGCTTATCATTTCCAATAACTTCAGGGTGATACATTAATCATATTTTGTACTTTTAATTCGTTTCTAATTTCAAGGCATACTGCACTTTTTCAACATTGAGCTATTCGTGCAAAAGATCAACCAAACATGAGTAAGTTATGTTCGTATCAATCTCGAATGTCGAATTTTCAACTCGGTTATAAACCCAATCTCCACCCTTAAGCTCCCAAACACCATTATACATAATGAACGCAAAAAGAATTGAACCTGTCATCCACAGACATTAAAAAAATCACAATTAAAAATTTTGAACGAAAAACTACTAGAAAAGTGATAAAAAAAGTTCTCAAAAAACTATAAATCTATAAAATACCGAACACCATCGGGCCCATATCGGACAAATATTGGATCACTTTTGAACAATTTCAACAAATAAAAATTGGATCACACTATCGGACAAATAATCGTACCTGACCCATAAAACCACATTCTAATTTGCCATCGAACACACAATTGACCTAAATCGGACACCCTAAACCATCGGACCTATTTAGACATCATCCCTTGTTGAGGATTATTTTACTAGGATTTAGATTTACTAACATGTATGTTGATTAACACTCTAAATATGAATTCTCTAATATGGTGAAATTAAACATATAAGGGTTTAAAAAACCTTACATTAATCGCAGCGAATAATATGACTCCTTCCGCTCAGATCTCTAACCTTTGTTCCTTTATGTCACAGAGTAATAACATGATCTGAGCCTAGATCTCCTTCTCTCTTTTGGGTTTTGGTTAATCACCATCTTTCGCACTATGATTGAGTACTTGACTTGCTATGTGTGGACATGGTACTCTATCACTATGGCTCAAATAGATGAAGAACAATGATAAGGTGCAAAATAACTATAGAAAGGAGTCTCTCATCTACTAATTGACAAAGAATGAAAACTAAATTTAATTTGGTTGAAGTAGATTGTTAGATGAGAATGAGAGCATTATGTTCCTTTTATAGTATTTCAACTAGGGTTTAGGATTTAATTATATGGATTAAAAAAGAATAAAATAATGGACAAAAATACCTTAAGTGGCCGACCACACTTGTGGGCTTCACTAGTTACAATTTTGCCACTTTATTTCAACCATTTATTCCTCTTTCAATAATACCATTTCTAATTTCAATCCTATAAATGTGAAAACTATTTTTTTAATAATTATAATTAATTATTAAATAAAATTACCACTTATTTTATTCATTAATTAGACTTAACAAAGTCTCCTAGTTAACAAATAAACCTCAAAACCTCTTTTATTTACAATTAAGCCCTTACTTAGTGAAAATTCATAAATAAGACATAGTCTAATTTTAGAATTGTATTTGATTAATTAAAACCAATTAACTGAGTTTACAAGTAGGGGTGTTCATAAAATAGCCGATCCAATCCAATCCGTAAAGTGCGGATATCCGCACTTGTGCGGATTGGATTGGAAAATTCAAAATCTGCACTTGTGCGGATTAGATGTTGATTAACATGTAAAAGTAACCGATCCACTCCAATCCACACTAATCATTATATATATAAATAACATTTCAATGTAAAGAAAATAGTAATTTAAAAGTCTAATACATGTAATACAATTATATTATAAAACTTAATAAACAAATATATATTCTATTCTTATATATATTTTTCTACGTATAATTTAAAATAAAAAATATTTTTTATACATATAATTTTTTTTCTTCCTTTGAATTTGTTATTTGTTATTTTATTTATTTTAATGTGTTGTTGGAGACATAAAATAACTATAATTTGTTTTATTTTGTTGCTAGTTATGTGAAGAAAAAAAAATATTTTTCATAAATATTAAATAATTTAATATTAAAAAGTAACCAATCCAAAATAACTGATCCAATCCGCACTTTTGCAGATTGGATTGGATTGGATTTGAGCTATTGTGTGAATTGGATTGGGTCCAAAAAATAAAATCCGCACTTAGTGCGGATCAGATGCATTATGAGCAACATAGTGCAGATTGGATTGGATGAACACCCTTATCTGCAAGTAGTATTATATCAACTAGTGTGAGGACCATGAGCCTATATAACCAAGCTTCCAATAAGCAGATCTAGAATTTACCAAGTAAATTCTCTAGCTTATTAATTCCTCCTTGCGCCACTATAGATTCGAAATTACACTCTTAATTATATAAAACGCTATATATGTACCAAGATATAGATACGCTATGAATTATCCATTGTTTCAATCCAAATAGTCAAAGATCCTCTATAGATGATCTACATCAAATAGGGACAAATTTATTGTTCTACCCTTCAATGTATTTTATCCTTAAAAAACTTAGCTATCTATAAATGATATTTTAGTAAACTAATATAATTACTGAAATGATATCTCAATCATTTATCTCTATTAACCCAAGCTCGAAGGAAATCATTGTTTCACTTCTAAACAAATATAGAAGCTATAGATTCCATATCTATGATTAGCGCTCCCACTCAATTGAACTACCATGTCATTAATCTGTATGTCACGAGAAGATCCAATTGGTTGACTTTAACAAACAAATTGAAGAACATAAATAATACAATTAAGATCGAACCTAACCATCTCAGGATTAAGATCTATAGACCTAAGATCAACCAGTGATATTGACTTAGAAAGATATAACGACAAGTTTATGATATCTTATCCAAGTTTAATATCGGTCCAATCCGATGTATACTTCATACATTCGATATTGGCATACTTTGTCAATGCCCTATAAAGGACATAACACTAATCCAAGGTGTAAGTATACCTTATCGCTGATTATCATGTCAGTCTCAATTCAGTGTACTAACAAATCATGGGACTTAAACTTTTGAACATATAATCATGATTATATTCCATTGTGCTGACAACACTATGATCATGAATAATTATATGTTCTGAACTTAATAGAATTCATACATTAAACATATATAATCAAGAAATAAATCATGTGATTCATGCAACATAAAATGAATTCTAATCTTTTATTAATTAGTAAATCTCATTATATTAAAATGAGTTTTATTTAGGGCATAAAATCCAACAAACTCCCACTTGCACTAATATAAAACTCAAAGTGCATTTCAATAATCTCAACACCTTGATGTCCAAATCAAGTGTAGTATGTAGTATTATCTCTGTAATAGGATCTGACAGGTTGTATTCAATACAAACTTTTCTCTACCATTACATCTCCTTAGTCACAAAATCCTTGATATTGTAAAATTCCTCTTTATATGTTTACTCATATTGGGATACTGGATTCTTTATTATTTGGCAACTATATTTGTGTTGGTCAGGAAGCAACACTAATATTTAATTCATTATTTGTACAATGCCAAAAATTGTATAGAATTTTTAATAGGCTGAATAAGTATCATTTCTACAACTTTAACATTCAGTCTCATTGGCAGAGTTGGAGACTTCAAATAGGTTTTTACACTTCTCCAAAAATCACTGCTCCACCTCCAGAGTAATTACCATCTCATAAGTAGACTTTCTAGCATTAACACAAGTCTAGAAACCTTATTTGGTGTAGTCTAAGAGTATTAAAATACCACCCTTATCAACTAACATATAGTTCCTCTTTTGATCTTAAGATTTACATGATTGTCTTCCAATGTTCCTTTCCTGGATTAAACTGATACCTACTCACTACTCTTACTCAACAGCAGGTGTTTGGTCTAATGCATACCAAAATATACATAAGACCTCTCACTGTTGATCCTTAAGGAATTCTTTTATGACTTTGATCTTTTCTTGAATAGTTAAAACTATTCTTTAGATAAATAAAATCTATGTCTAGGAGCCAAAAGACTTCATATAGAGTTATCCATTAGAAAAAAATACTTCAGCATCTTACTAAAGTAAGTTGCTTGTACTAGAGTAAGTAAATTACTATGTATATCATAAGCTGTTGGGTTTTATGCCATAAATAATACTCCATTTCAATGTAATCCATTTTATTTAACATCAATTAAGAAACAGAAGTATTTTTCATTCATTTGTGTATGTTTTGGTTCATCTTGTCAATTGCTTGTCTATTTGATTTATAAATTCATCTGGAACCCTTTTCACATACTTGATCATGTTTATTGTGTTGTCAATACATTGGAAAGTAAACATGATTATGTGAATTAAGATTCCTAGATTTATCAGACACAGGGTTTTACTGATATGATAATCTACAACAGAGTTTACTTGCATTTGGTATAATGCTATGTTCTTTCCAAAGCATTGGTTAAAGTAAAGCTCAGGTTGGGTGCATGGAGTATGCATCGGAAGGGACCGATATTGAACTTTGACATAGATTTATTAAACTTACCGTAATATAAATTCAAGTCAATATCGCCTAATTGATCCTAGATCAAATGATCTAAATCCTGATATGATTAGGTTCAATCTCAAGAGTGTTAGTCGTGTTCTTTGATTTGTTAGTTAAGCCTAATTTTGGGTCAGGGTGATACGTACATTTTGGGAACACGGTAGTGCAATTGAGTGGGAGCGCTAACATAAATATGGAATCTATAGCTTCTATCTGGCGAATAGAAAGTAAAGGATGATTTCCTTCGAGCTTGACCAAACGAAAATAAATGGTGGAGTACTCATTTCACATAGCTGAAATATCATTTATACGGGGTTAAGTGTTTTAAGGATAAAATACATTGTAGGAGTAATCTAATCCCTTTACAGTGTAGATCATTCATATAAAGAATCATTGATCAAATTAGGATTATAACAATGGATAACTAATGACGTGTCTATATGGTGGAACATATAGAGCGTTCTATATACTGAGAGTGCAATTCTAAGTTCTGTGCGTGGATTCAACGAAGAATTAATAAGTCAGTGAATTTAGGTTATAAATTCTTGATCTGCTTGTTGGAAGCTCGGTTATATAGACCCATGGTCCCCCCACTAGTTGAGACAATATTACTTGTAAGACTCATTTAATTGGTTTTGATTAATCAATTATAATTCTCAAATTAGACTATGTCTATGTGTGAATTTTTCACTAAGTACGGGCGAAATTGTAAAGAAAGAGTTTTTAGGGCATATTTGTTAATTAAGATACTTTGTATGGTTCAATTAATAAATATGATAAATGACAATATTATTTAATAATTATTTATAGTTATTAAATAGTTAGAATTGGCATTTAAATGGTTGAATTTGAAAATTAGCGTTTCTGAGAAAATGAGATGCAGAAATGATAAAACTGCAAAATTGCAAAAAGTGAGGCCCAAATCCATAATGTCATGGCCGGCCACTTTAATAGGGATTATCATATGATATTTTTATTATTTTAATGCCAAATAATTCAAACCTAACCCTATGTGGAAGGCTATAAATAGATAGTGAAGGCTTCAGAAAAAAAAAAAAAACAACTTTCACATCTTGTTTCCTTCAGAGAAAAACCTGAGCCTTCTCTCTCTATACCTAGCTGCCACCTTCACTCTCTTCTTCTCTCTTGTAAATTTCGAACCTCTTAGTGATAGAGTAGTGCCCACACACAGCAAGTGATACCTCAATCATAGTGAGGAAGATCGTGAAGAAAGACATTCAGCAAGAAGGAGATTCAACACTAAAGAAAGGAGAGAAAGAGATCTAGGTTCAGATCTTGATAATACTCTGCGACAGAAAGGATACAAGGGTTAGAGATCTGAACGGAGGGAGACATTTTATTCCGTTGCACCCAATGTAAGGTTTCTCATACTTTATATGTGTTTAATTTATAATCGTTTTAGAAGTTCATATTTTGGGTGTTAATCAACATACTTGTGAGTAGATCTAAGATCCTGGTAAAATAATTTCCAACAACTGGCCTTAGAGCCATGGTAATTGATTTGCTAGCAAGAAATTTGGACTTAAAACGATTTGTTTGTGTTTTGGATGGTATCATGTTGTTTTGTGTGTTGTATGATGATTGATTGATGTTTGTGAATTTTCGTTAAAAATAATTGAAAATCTATTTCTGGAATTATTTTTATTGGATAGTTTGGAAAAAAATTAAGCAATTTACTTTTTTACCGAACTCAATTTTGATTTAATTTGAATTAGTTATGATTTTTTGAAGTTTCGAAAAATATCGGGATGGTGTCACTGCCACAAGCGCGCGCATGAGGGGCTTCCCTCAGACAGCACGCACACGGACACAAATTCGTGTCTGAAACTAAGGGCTGCGCGCACGCCGGCATTCCTCAGTCAGTCCAGCCCGTGCACGCCCATGGACAGTATGCAATGCATACTGTCCGTACAACCCGCAATTTTTTCGTTTTTCTTCGATTTTTCATGCTATTTCATGGAATTAACTTCCGATTTTATGTGTAGTTTTGTATTTTGATTCTTACTTTTCAATTTTCAAATCTAATATCAGAAATAAATTAATTTGAATTTTTAAATTTAATTTTTAGATATTAGTGTAATTTGAATTTGAAAAACAAGTAAAAATCTATCTTTTTGCTTGATTTTAAATCTTATTTTTAAATTTGATTATTTTATCTTATTTTTTAAATTTAAAGGTCAGATATTTATTTTCTTAAAATTATTTGACCTTATTTAAATTTAAAATAAGATTACTATAATCATGTAATTTTAAATAGAAGTAAGATATTTTGCCAACTTTTAAATTTTTTAATTTTTTATTTAAATTAAATTATAAAATCAAAAAAATATTTTTTTTATTTTATATTTAATTTATAAAATAACTTTAAAAATTTAAAAAGTGGTTAGCAATTATTTTTGAAATGATATTTAGGTTAGTTGAAACCTAATTTTTCAAAAATTGTAGGTTTAATTTTAAATTTTTTTATTATTTTATTTTATTTAAATACCGATTTTTTTTTAATTATTTAAATATTTTCGAAAATTATTATTTAAAATTAAATAATTCCTACATCCAACTATCCAATTCATCTTGTTGCAGGAGTATGTGTTTTAGCTTGTTTGTAAGTTTTATAAAACCTATTATTGCTTGATCTAAATTGCCATGGTTAACTTGTTGACAGATCCAATGATCTGATTTTAACCCATGGTTCAATTGTCAATAGGTCAAGTAAATAATTTGTAACAGGTAAATTTTACAATCTTCTTTCATCTGTGTATGACCTAGCAACATGATAGGATCCATCCAAATGTGTGCATGTGTGAGCCTATATGTTTAATTTTGTTATAGATGCATATAGTTTGTTGTTGCTAAATAAAATATCATAGTTTTTGATAGATTTTATTTAGGCCCATTTAGTTTTTGGGCCTATTCAATTAATAACAGTTGTTCATTTTAAAGTTAAATTCCTCTCTTTTGGGCCTTGTGTGAGAGTTGGGGGCCATAGAAGTGGGTACGACATACTGAACCCAGCTTCCCCTCACATGAACTACCCTAATTGTGAAGGCCCATTTGCCTGATTTGGATAACTGTACTAGGTTAATTAAATTAGTGTAACCTAATAAAATTGATTAGCAACATAATTAATTTCATTTTTTTAAAATTAATTTAAGAAAAACATAGTTTAATGAATTATATTCTAAGCTAAACTATATGTATTTTCTTGTATTTAATTAAATATAGAATTATAACCAACTAGATTCTTTCTGAAGCTTAATTTTAATTTTTCATTAAATATTCCTATTTAAGTTTAAAAAGTTATCTCTAACTAATCAACTTAAATCTGAATATCTTTTGAATTTCAAATTTTAAAATTAAGTTGAGGAATTTTAGGAATTGGTTATTAAGATTCTTTAGATATTTTTTTTTTAAGTTGATATTTTTTCAAATATTAACTTAAAATGGAATATTTTCAAAGTAAGTGGTTACAACTTAATTTTATATTTAATTAAATCTAATTTGAAAGATATTTAAGTTGATTTTTTAGATTTTTCTAAACAACTTGAACAAGATATTTTCAAATTTGTTCCATTATTTTCGAATTTATTTTTCGAATTTAAATAATAATTGAAATTTAATTAAAGTTGATTTTTCATTAAAACCAACTTTAATTTGTAATTTTTCATTATTATTATACGGAATAAATGATTAAATAAAATACATATTTTAAAATAATGAGCTTTAATCAAGAGACATTCGATCTCCATTGTTGGTTTTACATAGCTTTTGTTTTAGTGAGTAATCCTCCCTAATGGAGGAGCGTTCATTAGCAAGTTAGCACCGTTTAATCTCGAAAGATAAGTAGCTTTGTAAGTGTTTTATATGGTATGGATCACCTTAATGGTGGCGACTGTATTTGACTTACAAAATATGAAACAATGGTGAAAGCTCATAAGATAGAATTGCCTTGACTCTCGCCTAAACGGGACAACGCTGAATTCCAATCTTGATCGAATTAAAGGTTGCTAGAATGATTATCATTTTAGATGAATTGACAACTCTATTCAATGGATGATGCTTTGACTCTAGCCTAAACAGGACACTGTATCAGTTTGTTGAAAACCTTGGAAAATAAACTATGTTAGATTTAGTATTTTTATAACATATGTGATTATTTGTTATTTTCTGAAATGTGTATGAATTTATTTGAACCAAAACCTTACTTCTGTTTTATTGACGTATTGTAGTGCCAATATGAATAACCCTCACCCCGTTCCACTCCTAATTAATATCTTAGCAAAGGAACTCTATAATGTGAAAATGCATCCTGGTAGTTGCATAAACTCGCACCTGTTGATGATGAATCTGAAGTTCCAAAAGGCAAATCTACTAGGAATTGATCTATCAAAAGAACAATGGGTACAATTCATTCTTAATAGTCTTCCTCTAGAGTATAATGGATTTGTTGTATCTTACATGATCAACAATTTTAACTCCTCCGACATGGACAAGCTCGAAGTAGAATTACGAGCCCATGAACAAAATCTGATTGCAATGGGACCTCCTGGGTTTGCAAATCTTAAACAGAGGAAAAAGATTAAGCATGAAGGCTCTAACAAAGCTGCTTCTTCAAGTACAATTATCAGACATAATCTTCTATGTTCGAATTGTAATGAAAAGGGACATCAAGAAGAACGATGTCCCCGGCTTCTAAACAATTCAAACGAAGGTAATGCTTTTGTCTTTGAATCATGTGTTTTAGAGAACGACAAATCCACTTGGATTGTTGATTCTGGGTCTACTAACCATGTATGTTCTTCATTACAGCTGCTTGAAACTTGGGAAAATCTGCTTCCAGAAGAGTTAAAGCTTAAAGTTGGGAATGGCGAGTTAGTGTTGGTCAAAGCTAGAGGAAAAGCCCGTATCAAGTTTCAACAAAGATTTTTAATTTTAGAAAATGTTTTATTTATTCCAAACTTTAGTAGAAACTTGATTAGTGTCTCATGTTTGCAAACACAATCTTATACATTGAATTTTTCGAGTTCTTATTGTTCAATTTCTCGTAATGGATTTCATATATGTGTTGCTCCCATGGAACAAGGGCTTTATGTTTTAAGACCAAATACACAAATCTCACTAAGTACTGAACTTTTCAATGTAGCTAAACCTAGAAACCTTAAAAGAAAAGAGATTGATAATGATGATCAAACTTATCTATGGCATTTACGTTTAGGTCATATAGGCTTTAAACTCAAAATGCTAACCAAAGACGGTCCATTGAAAAATGTCGTCTTAAGTGAATTGCCAGTATGCGAGTCTTGCCTAGAAGGAAAAATGACCAAACGTTCTTTCTCTGCAAAGGGAGAGCGTGCCAAACAACCCCTAGGGTTAGTGCATTCAGATGTTTGCGTACCCCTGAATGTCAAAGCCCGAGGTGGTTATGAGTATTTTGTCACTTTCATTGACGATTACTCTAGATATTGTTTTCTTTACCTAATGCAAAAGAAATCTGAAACGTTTGAAAAGTTTCAGGAGTTTCATGCTTTGGCTCAAAACCAATAAGGTAAAACATTAAAGATCTTGCGAACTGATAGGGGTGGAGAATATATGGATATGCAGTTCAAAGATCATTTAATTGAACTTGGAATTGAATCCCAATACACTGCCCCAGGCACTCCACAACAAAATGGAGTTGTAGAAAAAAGAAATCGCACTCTTTTGGAAATGGTTAGGTCTATGCTGAGTCATTCAACTCTGTCTACGTCCTTCTGGGGATATGCTATACAGATGGAAAATGACATTTTAAATGTTGTTCCATCTAAAGCAGTCCCTAAGACACCCGTCGAACTATAGAATGGTCGTACACCTAGTTTACGCCACTACAGAATTTGGGGGTGCCCTGCTCATGTCTTGAGAAAGAAAGAAGGCAAACTTGAATCACGAACTGAAGTTTGCATGTTTGTCGGAGATTCTAAAGAGACTAGGGGTGGACTGTTTTATAGTCACAAGGATAACAAAGTGTTTGTTTCTACAAATGCTACTTTTCTTGAAGAAAACTATATTAAAGACAACAAACCGAAAAGTAAAGTTGTTTTAGAGGAAATGTTTTCAGATATAACTCTTTCCAATGTTCCGTCCTCTTCCACTCAAGAAGAGGATAATCCCACTCCCTCAGTCGAACCTACTGAGAAAAGTACTACCAAAGTTCTTGTTCAGAAGATCACCGCTCCTCGTCGTAGTGGGAGGGTTTCAACAAAACCAGCTCGTTATGGCTTGGATGGTGAAATCAATATGGTTGTTGGTGACGGTATTAATGACGACCCATTAACCTATAAACAGGCAATGGCTAGTCCACAACGGAAACGATGGTCAGCCGGCATGGATTCAGAAATGGATTCCTTGAAAAAGAATAAAGTCTTGGAATATGTAGACGCACCTGATGACTATCATCCAATCGGATGTAAGTGGGTTTACAAAAAGAAAAGAGGTGCTGGAGGCGAAGTCGAAACTTTTAAAGCTAGACTTGTAGCCAAGGGTTATACCCAAAGAGAAGGTGTGGACTAAGAGGAAACTTTTAGTCCTGTTGCCATGCTCAAATCCATCCGAATTCTTCTCTCCATAGCTGCTGCTTTCGATTATGAAATCTGGCAAATGGATGTCAAGACTGCCTTCCTTAATGGGGTACTTGAAGAAACCATCTATATGGAGCAACCAGAAGGCTATGTTCTTCCAGGGCAGGAAAAGAAAGTTTACAAATTAAATAAGTCTATCTATGGACTAAAGAAAATTTCTCGCTCATGGAACAAAAGGTTTGATGAAATCATCAAGACCTACGGCTTTCTTCAGAATGAAGATGAACCTTGTGTTTACCAACTCAAGGAAGACCAAGTGGTAGTATTCCTGGTCCTTTATGTTGACGACATCTTGATTATTGGAAACAATATCAAGAAAATGACTAACTTCAAAGAATGGCTTAACACTCAATTCGATATGAAAGATTTGGGTGAGGCAGCCTATGTTCTAGGTATTCAGATTATTAGAAACCGGAAGAATAGATCTCTTGCTCTCTCTCAAACAACCTATATTGACAAAGTTTTAGAGAGGTTCTCCATGAACAACACCAATGGGGCGAACATGCCTTCTAGATATGGTATTCGTCTATCTAAGGAACAGTCTCCCACTGATCCTCAAGAGATAGAGGACATGGCGAAAATTCCTTATGCTTCTGCAATTGGAAGTCTAAGGTATGCAATGTTATGCACTAGACCTGACATCTGCTATGCAGGTTGAATCGTGAGCAGATATCAGTCAAGTCCAGGATAGGAACATTGGAATGCAGTTAAGTATATTCTAAAATACTTAAAGAGTACAAGAAATCTTGTATTAGTCTATAAGGGTGGTGCTTTAAATCCCATAGGCTATACCGATTCAGATTTCCAGGCATGTCTTGAAGACAAGAAATCTACATCTGGGATGGTGTTTACTCTTGGGGGTGGAGCAGTGGTTTGGAGAAGTGCTAAACAAACCGCGATATCGGACTCGACGATGGAAGCAGAATACATAGCTGCAGCAGAAGCTGCTAAAGAGCTTGTCTCGCTAAGAAAGTTCTTCACCAGTATCGGTGTCGTGCCTGGAATGGATAAGCCTCTGGTCCTACTTTGTGATAATAATGGAGCAATAGCCAATAGTAAGGAACCACGAAGTCACAAGAGAAGCAAACACATAGAAAGGAAGTATCACATCATCAGAGAATATGTGGCAAGAGGGGATGTACTGGTTGAGAAAGTGGACACAGAAGACAACTTAGCTGATCCATTCACCAAAGTCTTGTCAGTAACTGCATTTGAAAAGCACCGTCAGAATTCAGGATTAATTGATATGTACTGATTAGTTTTATATTAGTACAAGTGGGAGTTTGTTGGGTTTTATGCCCTAAATAATACTCCATTTCAATGTAATCCATTTTATTTAACATCAATAAAGAAACAGAAGTATTTTTCATTCATTTGTGTATGTTTTGGTTCATCTTGTCAATTGATTGTCTATTTGATTTATAAATTCATCTGAAACCCTTTTCACATACTTGATCCTGTTTATTGTGTTGTCAACACATTGGAAAGTAAACATGACTATGTGAATTAAGATTCCTAGATTTATCAGACACAGGGTTTTACTGATATGATAATCTACAACAGAGTTTACTTGCATTTGGTATAATGCTATGTTCTTTCCAGAGCATTGGTTAAAGTAAAGCTCAGGTTGCGTGCATAGAGTATGCATCGGAAGGGACCGATATTGAACTTTGACATAGATTTATTAAACTTACCGTAATATCTATTCAAGTCAATATCGCCTAGTTGATCCTAGATCAAATGATCTAAATCCTGATATGATTAGGTTCAATCTCAAGAGTGTTAGTCGTGTTCTTTGATTTGTTAGTTAAGCCTACTTTTGGGTCAGGGTGATACGTACATTTTGGGAACACGGTAGTGCAATTGAGTGGGAGCGCTAACATAAATATGGAATTTATAGCTTCTATCTGGCGAATAGAAAGTAAAGGATGATTTCCTTCGAGCTTGACCAAACAAAAATAAATGGTGGAGTACTCATTTCACATAGTTGAAATATCATTTATACGGGGTTAAGTGTTTTAAGGATAAAATACATTGTAAGGGTAATCTAATCCATTTACAGTGTAGATCATTCATATAAAGGATCATTGATCAAATTAGGATTATAACAATGGATAACTAATGACGTGTCTATATGGTGGAACATATAGAGCGTTCTATATACTGAGAGTGCAATTCTAAGTTCTGTGCGTGGATTCAACGAAGAATTAATAAGTCAGTGAATTTAGGTTATAAATTCTTGATCTGCTTGTTGGAAGCTCGGTTATATAGACCCATGGTCCCCCCACTAGTTGAGACAATATTACTTGTAAGACTCATTTAATTGGTTTTGATTAATCAATTATAATTCTCAAATTAGACTATGTCTATTTGTGAATTTTTCACTAAGTAAGGGCGAAATTGTAAAGAAAGAGTTTTTAGGGCATATTTGTTAATTAAGATACTTTGTATGGTTCAATTAATAAATATGATAAATGACAATATTATTTAATAATTATTTATAGTTATTAAATAGTTAGAATTGGCATTTAAATGGTTGAATTTGAAAATTGGCGTTTTTGAGAAAATGAGATGTAGAAATGATAAAACTGCAAAATTGCAAAAAGTGAGGCCCAAATCCATAATGCCATGGCCGACCACTTTAATAGGGATTATCATTTGATATTTTCATTATTTTAATGCCAAATAATTCAAACCTAACCCTATGTGGAATGCTATAAATAGATAGTCAAGGCTTCAGAAAAAAAAAAAAAACAACAACTTTCACATCTTGTTTCCTTCAGAGAAAAACCTGAGCCTTCTCTCTCTATACCTAGCCGCCACCTTCACTCTCTTCTTCTCTCTTGTAAATTTTGAACCTCTTAGTGATAGAGCAGTGCCCACACACAGCAAGTGATACCTCAATCATAGTGAGGAAGATCGTGAAGAAAGGCATTCAGCAAGAAGGAGATTTAACACTAAAGAAAGGAGAGAAAGAGATCCAGGTTTAGATCTTGATAATACTCTGCGACAGAAAGGATACAAGGGTTAGAGATCTGAACGGAAGGAGACATTTTATTCCGCTGCACTCAATGTAAGGTTTCTCATACTTTATATGTGTTTAATTTATAATCATTTTAGAAGTTCATATTTAGGGTGTTATTCAACATACTTGTGAGTAGATCTAAGATCCTAGTAAAATAATTTCCAACATAAGCATATTTAGATAATCTCAAATCTACGATACTAGGATCATGAAGTTTTGTTAAGACCATTGAATAGATCTATTATCGAAATTTTCCTTCTTGTTCTTGCAATAAAAAACTTTTGCTTTCTCTATATGAATGGTTTTAATCATAGTTCTCTTGGCTTTTCTTCTTAGTTCCTTATTCTTACTATCCATTACTTATTTGAACTAACAATGGATTTTAATCACAAGTGTCTTCAAGTCAAAGCAGGGTGAGTTCCTTAAAACTCTCCCACTACGACAAGGTACTGTGACTTTCTGTTTAGTAACATTAATGGTATTGTCCTCATCGGTTGTGTCAAGACAATAGAGGCAGTGGGACCATCTTATAGAATAAGATGATAGAACACTATGGAATTGAATATATCTCCTCTACTTTGCTACTTTCTTTTCAGATTTAGTCATATTCTTAGAAAAGTAGTATTTGTTGAAACAAACACTTTCTTATCTTAATCAACTTAATTATTAATTCTTATTTAGTATCTAAGAAAAATATTCCTATTTAAGTGGGTCTAAAATTAATAAAATTAATTTTTAACTTAAATATATTTTCTTTATTTAATTAAATTTCTTGAAAGAGAAATAAATAATTAAGTGTCTTGAAAAAAAAAATCAACTTAATTATTAATTCTAATTTAAGTGCTTAAAAAAATATTTTAATTTAAGTTCGTCTAAAATTAATTAACAAACTAATTTTCAACTTAAATATATTTTTCTACTTAATTAACTAATTAAGTATTAGAAAATATAGATTAGATACTAAAAACCACTATCTAGAATCTTTTCTTTAAACTAAATGTATTTTTCTAAATTAATTTTAAACTAATCTAATGAAAAATTAATTCTATTTATTTCAAAATTAATTATGTTACTAATTTAATTTTTAATTAGGATAAACTAGTATAATTAGTCTAATACAATTATTTAAATAAGACAAATGACCCTTCACAGTTGGAGTTGGTCATGTGAGGAAGGACAAAGTTGAGTATGTCGTACCTAAAACTATTGGTCACCTAACTCTCACACAAGTTCCAAAAGAGAGAAATTTAACCTTTCATTAAATAATTATTATTCATTGAATAAGCCCAATACTAATTGGGCCTAAATAAAACTATCATGAGTGATATTTTATTTTAGCAACCTAGTCCATTTAAATATATAGAAATAAATGGGCTTTCTATATGCATCTAAGCCCAAAAACAAACATATAGGCTCACACAGGCAAACTGATTTGGATGAACCATATCATGCTTCTAGGTTTATCACAGATAAAAGAAATTACAAAATTTACCTGTTACAAATTATTTATATGATCTATTGACACTTGGACTATGATTAAAATTAGATCATTGAATCTGATTTGGATAGACTTTATCCTGCTTCTAGGTTTACCACAGATGAAAGAAATTACAAAATTTACATGATACAATTTATTTACATAATCTATTGACAATTGGACTATGATTAAAATTATCATTGGAACTGTCAACAAGTTAATCATAGCAATTTAGATCAAATAAATAACAGGTTTGTTAAAAAATTTTGAATAAACAATTTATATGAAATAAACAAATCATGTAATAATATATGAAGTTGAGATATTTATTAATTATATAATTAAATTATCATTCAAATAACCAACTATTTTGAAAATTTAGGATTGTTGAAATAACCTTAAATATCTTTTTAAAATTTAAAGTTCAAACTAATTTTAAAATATCTAGGTTTATTTGAATTATTTTATCAAATTACATTAAATATCTAATAAGATAAATAATTTGAAAATAACCAATTAGTTATTTCTCATATCATTTTCTAATCTTATAATTTAATAAAACTAAAATAATAAAATAAACTAATTTTAAAATAAATATGGTTAGGCAATTATTATTTTAAGAATAAAATAATATATAAATAATAATTTTTCAAATTATATGTGAAAATATCTCAAATAAAGCATTTTTCAAATTTCTACAAAAAATATTTAGGTTATTTGAATATTTAAAACACTATTTATAAATTTTTGATAAGTAAAATAATATGAAATAGTCATTTTCTAACTTATAATTTACAAAGAATAAAATATTCCACAAAATAACCAATTTATGAATTTAAAAATATTATGGTTAGGATATCTATAAAAATATCTAGATTAATTTTAAATTTATAATTATTTAATTTATTATATAAAATAATTTTAATATAATATTTTAAATTAAAAGGATAATGCTATCTTTTAATTTAAAATATACCCAATATTAAACTATCTAACCTTATAAGACTCATTCCACTCAGATCGCAGAGTAATAACAAGATCCGAGCTTGAATCTCATTCTCTCCTTTGGGTTTTGGTAAATAATCGTCTTTCGCACTATGATTGAGTACTTGACTTGCTATGTGTGGGCATGGTACTCTATCACTATGGCTCGAATTGATGAAGAACAATGATAAGGTGCGAAATCACTATAGAAAGGAGTCTCTCATCTACTAGTTGACAGAGAATGAAAACTAGATTTAATTTGGTTGAAGTAGGTTGTTAGATGAGAATGAGAGTATCATGTTCCTTTTATAGTATTTCAACTAGAGTTTAGGATTTAATTATATGAATTAAAAAAGAATAAAATAATGGGCAAAAATACCTTAAGTGGCCGGCTACACTTGTGTGCCTCACTAGTTACAATTTTGCCACTTTATTTCAACTATTTATTCTTCTTTCAATAATGTCATAATTTATAATTTCAATCCTATAAATATCAAAACTATTTATTTAATAATTATAATTAATTATCAAATAAAATTATTGTTTATTTTATTTATTAATTAGACTTAACAAAGTCTCCTAATTAACAAATAAACCCCAAAACTTCTTTTCTTCACAATTAAACCCTTGCCTAGTGAAAATTCATAAATAGGACATAGTCTAATTTTAGAATTATAATTGATTAATTAAAACCAATTAACTGAGTCTGCAAGTAGTATTATCTCAACTAGTGTGGGGACCATGGGCCTATATAATCAAGTTTCCAATAAGCAGATCTAGAATTTACCAAGTAAATTCTCTAGCTTATTAATTCCTCCTTGCGCCACTATAGATTATGAATTGCACTCTTAATTATATAGAACGCTCTATATGTACCAAGATATAGATACACTATGAATTATCCATTGTTTCAATCCAAATAGTTAAAGATCCTATATAGATGATCTACATCGAATAAGAACAAATTTACAATTCTACCCTATAATGTATTTTATCTTAAAATACTTAGTTACCAATAAATGATATTTCAATAAACTAATATAATCATTGAAATAAGATCTCAATCATTTATCTCTATTAAGCCAAGCTCGAAGTAAGTAATCGTTTTACTTTTAAACACTTATAGAAGCTATAAATTACATATCTATGATTAGCTTTCCCACTCAATTGAACTACATGTCATTAATCTGTATGTCACGAGAAGATTCAATTGGTCGACTTTAACGAACAAATTGAAGAACATAAATAATACAATTACGATCAAACCTAACCATCTCAGGATTAAGATTAGGGCTGAGCATTTAACCCGTTGGGCCGACTAACCCGGCCAACCCAAACCGAAAATGGGCCAATCAGTCCATATAATTATGGGCCGAAGTTTATTTGGTTTGAAAAATTACAACCCGTGAGTTATGGGTCGAAAAAAGCCTGGGCAAATTACAACCCAATAAACCCAACCCGGGCCGGCCTTATAACATAAAATATATGTATATCAATATGGGCTTTAAATATTGGGCTGCTACTTTCACTCTTACCTTTACCCTAACCCTAGCAAACATATACACCTAACACAATGCACTACACACACACACACACACAAATGAGAACGACAGCTCTCTCTCTCTCTCTCTCTCTCTCTCTCTCTCTCTCTCTCTCTCTCTCTCTCTCTCTCTCTCTCTAACAGTTGCCCTAACCCTAACCCTAACACAATACCGCCTCCCCTTTCTAAGTCTCTGGCCACCTTTCTTTCTCTTGTTCTTGAATCGACTGACATACATACACTACAACAAACCAGGTCACCGCCTCTTGATCGGGAAAACTCACACAAGGGCGTGAAGAAGGTAACTCGTCTTTCCTCATCTCTACTTCTTTTTTTTTTGGATTTTTTCCTGGAAAGAGACTCATTCTCAATCTCAGTCTCACTTATTTCTTTTCTAATTTTTTTTTTTGGTTTGAAAATTCTAAGTTACGCCGCCACACCGGAGTTCCCTCTCTCCACGAACCCCTTTGTTTATCGCACCACCAGGAGCAGTACAAGCCACCAACATGCTCATGCACGATAGGAAAGGTATTTCATTTCTTTGATTTGATTTTTCTAGTTCATCGTTTTGTCACTTGATATTTATTTTCTCTTTTTAGTCATGTTTTATATTATTTTATTTTAATTTTCTATGGTTTTAGATTTAAATCTGATTGTATCGTTAAGATAGTATTGTTTTATTTATTTTACTTTTGATGATTTCATATAACAGTGTATTATCTGTATTATTTTTTTGTTTGAGTTTGGTCTTTTGAAATAATTTTTTGTTTTTTTTTTCGTTGTTAGATATCTTATAAATATATTAATATGTGTTATGCAGGAATATATAAAGTTAAATCTGAGTATTTTAAAAATTTGGATTGTAAAAAAAGATTTATAATGTTAGAAATATATATTATGTTATATCTTATTAATTGTTATTACATTTTGAGAAATCATAAAGTAACAGTTTGGATTTCAAATGTAATAATTGAAAATGAAAGATATGCAATTATTATTATTTTGTTTGATTGAATATTTGGAATTATTTTATAATTTAATTACTATGTTATTCATAACATTATATCCATAACAATGTAATTATTTTGTTATTCATAACAATAAAATGAAAGATAATTGTAGACAGTTATCCTAACAAAGAAGCTAATGCTACAGCAAAGGAGAATTTAGGAGATGCCTATTCGGTGAATTCTATCATTTTAGTTGCAATTGTTTAAAGTTTTATTCACTACAATTTTTTTGGAATTGGATGACTGTATAATAATTTTAAATTTATGTTTTTGTGACTGTAACATTTTGGATACTAAACTTTGACATGAATTTCTTTGCATTAGGTTTTAATTTAACGATTCTTATAAGAATAAATAATGGTAACAAAAATTAAAGGATAGAATTTTGAAAGGGTTATAACCCAACCCAACCCGATGTATAGTTTGTTGGGTTGGGTTATACAAAAAAGAAGTTTTGAATGGGTTAGAAATTTTCAGGCCGACGTAATTGGGTTGGCTCGTTAAAATACTTCCAACCTGGCCAACCCAACCCATGCGCAGCCCTAATTAAGATCTATAGACCTAAGATCAACCAGTGATATTGACTTAGAAAGATATAACAGTAAGTTTATAATATCTTATCCAAGTTTAATACCGGTCCAATCCGACGTATACTCCATACATTCGATACTGGCATACTTTACCAATACCCTGGAAAGGTCATAACACTTATCCAAGGTGTAAGTATACCTTATCGTTGATTATCATGTTAGTCTCAGTCTAGTGTACTGATAAATTACGAGACTTTAACTTTTGAACATATAATTATTATTATATTCTAATGTGTTGAGAACACTATAATCATGAATAATTATATGTTCTGGACTTACTAGAATTTATACATTAAATATATATAATCATGAAATAAATCATGTGAACCATGCAATATAAAATAATTTTCGATTTTTTATTAATTAGTAAATCTGATTATATTGAAATGAATTTTATTTAGGGCACAAAACTCAACATCCCTAACCTCAAATTTGAACAAACCATCGGGTCACCATTGGACCCCTATCGGACACCCTCAGACAAGACGAAAAAAACTAAATTCTAAAAATTGCAGAAAACTTTAAGAACAATTATTTCCACACAAAAAGCAAATCGAGCATCAAAAGAACATTATAAACTAAATATAATAACTAACAACAAGATTTAATAAAGAAAAATTATTACCCATTGAATCCGAGTTTGATGCTCCGTCCACAATAAACCAACCACCAAAGCACCTATTATATGAGGTTCTAGTGTAGTTTGTATGAAATATTACTGTTATTTGATTAGGAAATGAGTGAAGGGAATGAGGTTTGTGTGTGGATTAGTGAAAATGAATGAAGAGAGAAGAGAGAAAAATCTTCCAGACGTAGAGCGCTCATAGCCTTAAATATATTGCCCACAATGAAAGTAAACATGTTAGTAACAGAACCTTCTTCAAAAAGGTCTAAGGGATAAACTACATAAGCAATATATTGATTTTCTTCTCTAGCAACGGGCTCGATGTGGTAGCATCGACCTTTATAGCAATCAAGGCTAGTAAGTCCTTACAGTTGTCCGAACATTATATGCTATCCCCATAATACCCGTCAAACCTTAACTCATCTCTTTTCTATATTAATATTGCCCAATATTGGTTTAGGAAACCAATTTTCCCTTAAAATATGCATATTTAGTCAAATTTCTCATGCATAAAGTCAATCACATAAACAATTTTTTTAATGCAAATAAAATAAAATAAATAATAAAAAAGAATTGTCTAGTGCTGATTCTTCCCACTCCTTCAATTTTAGATAATTTGTAAGATCGCGTACTTAGGGCTCGGTTTGGTCCGTTTTTTCTGTATAAAAATCTAGAATTCGATTTTCGATCTGGATTGGTGCAATCTGAAAATCGACCGACCAATCCAAAACCTGTTTTAAAACCGACCGTTTTGAACCTCGATTTGGTCGGTTTAAACCGCTCAAACCGAACTTTTTTTTTTAAAATATAATTCAATTTATTCTATAAGCACATTATTCTACATTGTACAACTATACAAATTAATTGTTCAAAACTAATTGTCTTATTCTTTTAATTTTAATATTAATAAAATAATACATTCTTATTATATATTATCAGTAACTATAATACATATAGAAAAAAATTAATAAAATAATATTTATGTATAATGGTCGGTTGTTCTTTTTTCGGTCGGTTTATTACAAAAAAAAAAAAAACGACCGTTCGATGGCAATTTTAACCGTTAGTGGTTTTTTCAGTTTTTGATTTTGCCAGTTTCAGTTCTAGCGGTGTTCAACAAGTCAGTTTGAACAATTTTTTTCGATTGTTTAGATTTCATGCTTAGCCCTAAGCACTAGGACTGAACATTTTGACCAGGTTTGACCCGGACCCGAGCCGCTCAACCCAAACTTTTTAAAAAACTCAATCTGCTCGGGCGGGTCGGGTTCAATCTGGTACACCATGAATGGGTTCGCGGGTCGATTTTTTATGGTCGCCAAGTTTCAAGTTGAACCCGAACCCGCTCGCCAACCCGATCATTTTTTTTTATTATTTTTATTACTTATATAATATATTAAAAATAAAAAACCCTAAAATCTAATCATTTTATTTTTATTACATAGATAATATATTAAAAATAATAATATGTAATATATTATATATAGTTTGAAATTTGACTTTTGCATTTTAGATTTGAAATTAATGCCTTTTTTATTTTATTTTAATCTTACGAAGCGTTATAAGTTTATACTTATATGCTTAATTTAATATATAAAAAAAACTATATAAAATTTGATTTTTTTTTAAAAAATAATAAATTAACGAGTTGATCGGGTCAACCCGAACCCGTAGACCTGCAAACCCGAACCATTTCACGGATCGGGTCTGAGTACAATTTTTTCAATTCGAAATCCGGTCACCCTGCCCGATGTTCACCCCTATTAAGCATACCAACTATATATATATATGAGTATGCTCTTAATGGGTATTACCCATGTATGAGTATTTTATTCTTGACCATTGGATCAAATATCTAATGGTTGATATTTATAATCATTAATTAAATATTAAAAAATTAATATTTCCTATTTTGTTATTCTCTATATTCCTAAAATAGATAAAACTATTAATAGAAATAAAAAATTTATAAATGGAATTGTTATTTAAAAAATAAAACACACTAAAAAAATTAACAAACTATTTTTTTTTAATAAAAATCATTTTAAAGATTAAAAAGAAAAAAAGTGTATATTTATATTTTTATAAAATTTCTTCATACTAGAATTCTAAATTGCATTACTGAAAATAAAAAAAATAATAATTTTAAGCTTTAAACTGTAATACACATAAAATGTATAAGATTTTTTTTTAAACCTAAAATCTTTAATTTTATAATAATTAACAATTATTTATATGTTTTTTATTTTCTTTTAAAATACTTGAGCTTACCAAATCTATAAGAACAAAACCAATGAAGAAAATTTTAACAAAAAAAAAATGAAAGAAGAAAAAAGTGTCATAAACATTATTGAATAATGGCAATTGCCAACACAAGAATTTCAGCACAAAAAATTATATTTGACCCCTAGACAAGATTATCATCTTCCAATTCTAAAAATATAAATAATGAACAACACATCATTAGTTATTCTAGGATAATGATTCATGGACCATGGTAATATCAAAAAAATCATTGGATGGTAATAATATTTTTCTAACAATGATAGCCTAAGTAAGAACTAAGAAGTATTGTAGCGTTTTATTTTTAAGAATATGAATAATAGTAAGACAATTGGATTCCACAATCAAGCTCCTATTCTTCTAATAAAAAAAAACACATTAATATACATGTAAATGATTTTTAGTTTTACAATAATAAATTATTAATAAACTCATAATTTCATAAAATAATAAAGTAGTAATTTTAATTAATTTTTAAAAATAATTTATATTTTTTTTTTCAAATTATTAGTTGTAATTATTATTTCTAATTTTATAAAAAATAAATATATATATTTTTTTTTAAAAAATAATTTTTAGAAACTTGCCATAAAAAGGTTATTAGATTATTACCTTATTAATTTTTTTTAGTTCCCATCAATGGGTATTACCCATTAAGAAGTGTTCCATATATAAATATATATATATATATATACTAGAAGAAAGTTACGTACAAGGCACGTATACTTAGTTTTATGTTAGGTGCTCTATAATTTAATTGAGAAAGATTCAATAAATAATCATATAATTTAAAATGGTTTAAAAACTAATTTTAATTAGTGTGTGGGGTTATTTGAAAATCAATAGTGAAAAGTCAAATTTAAAATTTGCAGAAAGAGAAGAGGAGAATGAAGATTAGCTTAAAATATATTTAAAAAATAATAATGCTACACACCTACTATGGACACTTAACTCGAGCCGGTAATAATAAAATTATAAAGAATAGGGGTAGCAGGCATATAACTGGACATATGAAAGAAAGAATATAAAAAACAAGAAATATGATAGCTTCCAAATAATATTATAACAAAGCAATGATCTCCAAATTTATCTTAATATCATTCTTCTCTTGAAGCCTCTCATCAATCTCATAGCACTCCATGATAGATTCAAAAAAAATATATGTGTTTATGTATATTTGGATTCAACAAAATATATGTGTTTATGTATATTTGTTTTGAGCAAATCAGTAAACATATATTTTCAACAAATTAACCCGATAAACTCAAGATCCACACACATATATATATAGCTAAGTATTCAAATACAATTGTAAAATCTAAACTTAAAACAAAATCAAATGGACAATTCATGTTCAACTAAAGCTATATATATACTGTTATGATTACATCAACCCAAATATTCTTACTTGCTATAACCTAATTATAAAAATTAAAAAATATAATTTGAGATATATAGACTAAAATCATCCAAATAAACAAATAAATTAGTTACACATAGAATTATAAATGATACTTTTTTTAGAGTGTGTTTGAAGCTGTTGACCGAGATTTTCGGCAACTGTTGAAATATGATTATACTAAAGAGCTGTAAGAAAGTGAGATGAAGATTTTTACGTGGTTGGGGCGTTAATGAGCCTTAGTCCACGAGTCTTTGTTATTAATGGATGTATTTAATACAGATTCCACACTTGAGAGATTGTTTTTCTCATAAATACAGAGAATGTTCTTGGTGAGTATTTTTTCTTCTTGCTCTTATGCAACCCAAGATTCTCGACCCCCTTAAATGAGCTTTGAGGGGGTATTTATAGTGTTTTGGTGGGGTGATCCCTAGGATTGTTCTTACACATGTATCTGCAAATATCCATAAAGTTGGGCATTTCCAATGAATATACCATGGGTGATGCATGGTCAAATCCCTAGGTGCTGTAGGGTTTTTATGAGGAATGTCCTTTTTGCCTTATGATTGACGTGACTCTTCGCAGGGTAGCCGTCGCTAGACTTAAATGATCATTACTGTAGCTGTAACACCCTAACTACCTTAGGCGTATTACGTGATTTTTAAACGTACTGTGCAGCTCGTTGCTAATCAACGAGGTTTATGGAAAAACGTGATTAATTAAAATTTTGCTTTTTGATTAAACTTGTAAAACATATTACAAAAGACTCGGGATCCCGATTATAAAAATATTTACAAAAAGTTTAACTGTTTAACTATTACATCAAAATAAAAGTCGTCTAACGACAGTTACAAAAACTCAGCCCTGCTGTCCCGAGGATCGTACGCTCCAGGCCTAACCGCCCCGACATGTACAATCTCATAAGCTCGCTCACGGTCCATCAGCTATAGCCCTGCCTTTACCTACACATGAACAGAAACTGTGAGTCGACAGACTCAGTAAGAAAAGCATAATAATACTCATACATAAAGCTAACTGCCGTGTCCAACACGATACTGAGTCCCGCTACTGCCATGTCCAACATGGTACTGAGCCACTACTGCCATGTCCAACATGGTACTGAGTTCTGAACGTTCATAGGGACGGTACTATTGACACGTAACAACCCGATCGGTCGAACCGGTCATACTCCATTCTTGGTCATACTCCGGCTCGTACCGACGTGTTACTATATCCTCCTGATCGGTCGAACCGGTCATACTCCGCTCTTGGTCATACTCCGGCTGTACCGACGGGATACGTCAATAGCACGGAACCACCAACCAAGTGTCGGCTGATCGGTCAAGCCGGTCATACTCATTCTTGGTCATACTCCGGCTACTGCAGACGTGACAGGGTTGGATGGTTGGAAGCCAACATACAACTAATGTAATCTAATAGGCTTCCTACATGCTCGCTAAACATGTAATCTACATATGCATACTGTTATACTAATCTTACCTGGATTCCGATTTCAGGTGTGCCGGTCAACCTGACTGGAACTGAAGCTGAGCGGCGGACATCGGCCCCTAAACCATAAAAATCACAACGCTATAAGTGACACGCTAAATCACTTCCCGGGGACTAAAACTAGGAACTAAAAGTTTCCCTATCGATAAAAAGCATGGCAATACCCCTAAAAACATAAAAACGAGGAAAACTAGGGTTTCTGAAAATTCCCCAACCGGTAGACCGGTTGCCCAACCGGAATTCCGGTTCTGGGAAAATTCAGGACACCCATCCGGAATTCCGGATGCACAACCGGAATTTCGGTTCCTCGCAGGCAGCAACATCAAATTTTCATAACTTGCACAATTCAACCCCAAATCATCTCAAACTTTCCAGACCTGTTTTATACCTTCCCTAGAACAAATCCAAGGCATCAAAACCACCAAGAAACCTCAAACCCGAAAAATGCCATTGGAGCTCAAGCTTTGAGTTCTAAACTCAAACTTGAGCAAAACCACCTAATCATGCATTTCACTAGCTTAATTCTACTTAATCAAGCCTATCTAAGCCTCAGAAAACAATTAAAAACAACAGCAACATCACATAAACAGATTCACACTATTTTCACCAAAAATCACATTTTTGCATAGAAAACTCAAAGCTTTGAACAAGGTAGCCTATATGCATTTCTAATAGCTTGAATCACCTCAAATTAACATGCTTACAATCCAGAAATTAATACAAAATCACAGCAGCAACCATATATCAAAATCATGCATGCATTTCATCAATTTTACTTAAAATTCAAGAAAACACAAAGGCAAGTTAAAAGTGATCAAACCTTGGCTAAGATTACACAAAGATGAGTTGAAATTCACAAGGATTTGAGGAGAAAAACCCAGCTTTTGAATCCCATGCACCAGCCGAAATAGAGAGAGAGAAAAGAGAGTGTTTCCTTTTTAAGATTTTCTATTTTATTTTTTCTAAGTGTTGAAATGAGAATGAAAAGAGTAAATGCCACATATATCATATTATTTCAGCCATCAAATAACACTTAAACATTTATTTTTCCATTTAATAAACTCACATAAAACAAAACACTAATGGGGCAAAAAGACCATTTTGCCCCTCCACCTTAAAACCACATGAATCATACTAAAGGGGTATTTTTGGGACATTCTAAATTCCCGGCCATTCCCGACATTCCCAATGTCTAAAACCCGTCCCCAAACTACTAACATACTAAGTTGTGATTTCTACTGAGCCAAACGCCGAGTTCCAAAATACCGGACACCGGAAATGCAAAATATGCAAGCTACTGAATAACATAAATAACAGTATAATAAATTATTTAAATAGCTATAAATAATTTCATAATTAATCATAAACAACTGCTAATTTCCAAATTAACTAAGCGGGCTTTACAACTATCCCCCCTTAAAAGGATTTTGTCCCCGAAATCTAACCTGAATAACTCTGGATATTGAGCTCTCATATCTGACTCTAGCTCCCAGGTGGCCTCTTCCACCTTACTGTTTCTCCAGAGAACCTTGACCAATGCTATGGTCTTATTCCGAAGGACTTTATCCTTTCTATCCAGGATCTGCACTAGCTGTTCCTCATAAGTCATATCTGGCTGTAGCTGAAGGCTCTCATAACTGAGTATATGAGAGGGGTCTGAAACGTATTTTCTCAACATCGAGACATGGAATACGTTGTGCACTGCTGACAAGGCTGGAGGCAATGCTAACCGATATGCCACTTGACCTATCTTCTCGAGAATCTCGAAAGGTCCTGTAAATCTAGGGCATAACTTGCCTCTTTTCCCGAAACGTTTAATCCCCTTCATCGGAGATACCCGTAAAAACACATGTTCCCCTACTTGGAACTCAACATCTCTGCGTTTCGGATCTGCGTAACTCTTCTGTCTGCTCCGTGAGGCAAGCATTCTAGCTTTTATCTTCTCTATCGCCTCATTGGTCCGCTGAAATGACTCTGGACCTAGATATTTCCTCTCCCCTGTCTCATCCCAGTGGATAGGGGATCTACATTTTCTACCGTACAACAGTTCATAGGGAGCCATCCCTATCGTACTCTGATAACTGTTGTTGTAAGAAAATTCTATCAACGGTAGATATTACTCCATGAGCCTTCAAAGTCCATAATACAGGCTGTCAACATATCCTCCAATATCTGAATTGTCCTTTCGGACTGACCATCTGTCTGAGGATGGAATGCTGTACTGAATTTTAGCTTTGTACCCATTGCCCGTTGCAAACTTTGCCAAAATTTGGAGGTAAATTTCGGATCCCTGTCCGAAACTATAGACTTCGGTACCCCATGAAGTCTCACTATCTCTCTGACATATAACTCTGCCAACTGATCCACTGTAAATGTTGTTCTAACCGGCAGAAAATGAGCCGATTTCGTAAATCGATCCACCACTACCTAGATGGAATCAAATAAACCCGTGGTCCTAGGTAACCCGACCACAAAATCCATCGTAATATCTTCCCATTTCCATTCTGGTAGGGTTAGAGGCTGCAACAACCCTACTGGTCTCTGATGTTCAGCCTTGATCTGCTGACATGTGAGGCATCTCGATACGAATTCTACCAAATTCTTCTTCATACCGTTCCACCAGAAGTACGGTTTCAAATCTTGGTACATCTTGGTGGTGCCGGGATGCAGAGAATACGGGGTAGAATGAGCCTCCTCAAAGATCTCATTTCTCAGTTCCACACTGTTCGGAACACAAACCCTGGCTTTATACAAAAGCATCCCACTATCTGACACTGAAAAGTCCTTGGCTTGACCAGCCAACACCTCATCTCGGATTTTCACTAACTCCGGATCTGTCATCTGAGCGACTTTTATTCTTTCCAACAGATCAGATTGCAGCGTCAAGTTGTGAAGCTGACCTACCACAAACTCAATGCTGGATCTAACCATATCCTCTGCTAGCTGAGGTGAGATCTGAACCATGCTAGCTACTTGCCCGGGACCCTTTCTGCTCAGGGCATCAGCCACTACATTGGCTTTTCCGGGATGATAGAGGATCTCACGATCATAATCCTTCACTAATTCCAACCAACGCCTTTGTCTCATGTTCAAATCTTTCTGAGTAAAGAAATACTCGAGACTTTTATGGTCGGTATAGATCTCACACTTCTCCCCATAAAGGTAATGCCGCCAAATCTTCAGTGCAAAAACCACTGCGGCCAATTCTAAATCATGAGTCGGGTATCGCTGTTCATAATCCTTTAACTGTCGGGAGGCATAAGCGATGACCCGATCGGCTTGCATCAATACACACCCCAAACCCTGTTTGGATGCGTCACAATATACTACGAACTTCTCCTTGTCCGAAGGTAAAGCTAGCACTGGAGCGGTAATCAACCTCTGTTTCAGCTCTTGAAAACTAGCTTCACATTTATCTGACCAGATAAACTGCTGATTCTTCTTTGTAAGCTCGGTTAGGGGCATTGAAATTTTGGAGAACCCTTCAACGAACCTACGGTAGTACCCAGCTAAACCCAAGAAGCTTCTGATCTCTGTCACTGTCTTCGGTCTCGGCCAATCCCTGACGGATTCAATCTTCCCGGGATCCACCTTGATCCCATCTTTACTCACAATGTGCCCTAGGAAGGACACCTGAGACAACCAGAACTCACATTTCTTGAACTTGGCATAAAGCTTATGTTCTCGAAGCCGTTGCAGTACCATCTGATGATGTAACTCATGCTCCTCTTCTGATTGAGAGTACACGAGGATGTCGTCGATAAACACAATCACACAGATATCGAGGAAATCCTTGAATACTCTATTCATCAGGTCCATGAATACTGCAGGAGCATTGGTTAGTCCGAATGACATAACCAGAAACTCGTAATGTCCATACCTAGTGCGGAAAGCCGTCTTTGGAATGTCCTCCTCTCGGATTCTCAACTGATGATAACCCGAACGGAGATCAATCTTAGAAAAGACCGTCTTCCCCTGAAGCTGATCGAACAAGTCATCGATCCAAGGTAATGGATATTTATTCTTCACCGTCAGCTTGTTCAATTCTCTGTAGTCGATGCACATCCTCATAGATCCATCCTTCTTCTTGACGAACAAAACCGGGGCTCCCCAGGGTGACACACTGGGCCGAATGAACCCTATGTCAAGCAACCCTTGGAGCTGAATCTTTAGTTCCTTAAGTTCAGCTGGAGCCATCCTATACAGGGCTTTGGAAACCGGATCCACCCCTGGTGCCAAGTCAATCACGAAGTCAATCTCCCGCTGAGGTGGTAACCCTGGAAGTTCTTCGGGAAAAACATCCAAAAATTCCCGAACCACTCTGATGTCCTCTGGCCGAATGGTGTCTGGCCGAGTGGTGTCCACCACCACGGCCAGAAACCCTAAGCACCCGCCGTGCAACAATTCTCTCGCTGACATAGCCGAGATCACCGGGATCCGAGATCCCTGAACTGAACCCACAAATACAAACGGTTCTTCACTTTCCGGTTGGAAGACCACCATCTTCCTTTTACAATCAATGCTCGCCGAATATTTAGATAGGAAATCCATTCCTAAAATAACATCGAATTCGACTAAACTCATCTCTATCAGATCAGCGCTTAACTCTCTACCATCTATCCTGATCGGCATAGACCTAATCCACCTATTGGAGATAACCAATTCTCCGCCAGGTAACAGGGTTCCAAACCCTGATTCATATCTATCGTACGGTCTATCCAATTTACTAGAGATTCTAGCAGCCACACAAAAACAACCTTGACCCAAGCACTCACCCGGAGAATGCCTTTTACTAATAAGACACTCCAGTAGGAATAACGGGTCTTAACACTACCCTGACGATCGTCTTGATTCTGGTTCCCTCGGAACCTCTTGTTCTGCCTCGAGCCACCAGATGCAGTGGATGATTCCTCCTCCAGTCCATGGCCGAACCACTACCTCCCCTGCTGAAACCTGACGCAGGAGGGGTAGGAGCCCCGCCACATTCCGGAGTCCTAACTGATTCCACATACATCTAACTGCGCCCTCAGCTCACCATGCTTTCTCCGCCATCTGAGCATAGGTGGTGCTGTCGTCGGTGGTAATCATCAGATCATGCCTGATCTTGGGATTCAACCCGTCCAGGTACTTCTCCTTCTTGCTGAAGTCGGTCGGCACAATTCCCGAGGCTAACCTCGCCAACCGATCAAGCTGAGTAGTATACTCAGTGATGCTCATGTTCTCCCGCTGGGTCAGGTGAACGAACTCTTTCCTCTTGGCGCTTCTGACCGCCTCATTGTAATACTTTGCGTTGAAGAGTTCCTAAAACCGTTCCCAGGTCATAGAGATGACGTCATGGATCTGAGACACCATGTCCCACCAGACCCGAGCGTCTACTTGAAACTGGAAAGTGGCACACACCACTCTGTCATTACCGGTGACACCCATGAAGTTCAGGATCTTGGTAATCACCGTCAGCCACTGCTCGGCTTTCATCACGTCCGGACCTCCCAGGTAAACTGGAGGTGCTTGCTTCCGGAACCGCTCGTACAAAGGTTCCAACCTATTGACCGCCACCACTATCTCGGCCTGGGCAGCAGGGGCAGGTGCCACTGAAACTACGAGCACAGGAACTGCGGGAGCACCCTGCTGTCTCAACCTCTGAATCTCGAGGTCTTGCTCTTCAATCCGGGCTTGCACTTCAGCAAACCTAACTTCCCAATTCTGGGCTTCCTGATTGACTTGGGCAGCCTGCGGCGAGTTAACATCCTCCAACCGCGAACCCTGCCCCTGGGACCTCTACCTCGGCCCAAAACACTTGAGGGGAACTGAGCTCCTCGACCTTGATCTGACCCGACTGAGATGCCCTGACTCCTAATATTTCGTCTGGCGTCCATCTAGTCTGAACCGCCTCGAAATCCCGAGTTGGCACTTCAGGTCACGATCATCAAGAGCTTACTAATGCCGCTTAATTTGGAAATTAAAAAAAATGAAACATGCGCCTATTCTACTATCAAGCTACTAACATGCTTCCTAACAGGCTTTTCTTTTTCATAACTGAATAAAATAAACTACTAAAGCAATAAAGGCTTACTGAACCGTGAACCGAGCTAACTGCTGATGATGATTGTACATGTCGTGACGATCTTCGGAAGACAACCTGGCGGCTCTGATACCAAATTGTAACACCCTAACTACCTTAGGCGTATTACGCGATTTTTAAACGTACTGTGCAGCTCGTTGCTAATCAACGAGGTTTATGGAAAAACGTGATTAATTAAAATTTTGCTTTTTGATTAAACTTGTAAAACATATTACAAAAGACTCGGGATCCCGATTATAAAAATATTTACAAAAAGTTTAACTGTTTAACTATTACATCAAAATAAAAGTCGTCTAACGACAGTTACAAAAACTCAGCCCTGCTGTCCCGAGGATCGTACGCTCCAGGCCTAACCGCCCCGACATGTACAATCTCATAAGCTCGCTCACGGTCCATCAGCTATAGCCCTGCCTTTACCTACACATGAACAGAAACTGTGAGTCGACAGACTCAGTAAGAAAAGCATAATAATACTCATACATGAAGCTAACTGCCGTGTCCAACACGATACTAAGTCCCGCTACTGCCATGTCCAACATGGTACTGAGCCACTACTGCCATGTCCAACATGGTACTGAGTTCTGAACGTTCATAGGGACGGTACTATTGACACGTAACAACCTGATCGGTCGAACCGGTCATACTCATTCTTGGTCATACTCCGGCTGTACCGACGTGTTACTATATCCTCATGATCGGTCGAGCCGGTCATACTCCGCTCGGTCATACTCCGGCTGTACCGACGGGATACGTCAATAGCACGGAACCACCAACCAAGTGTCACTGATCGGTCAAGCCGGTCATACTCCATTCTTGGTCATACTCCAGCCTGTACCGACGTGACAGGGTTGGATGGTTCGAAGCCAACATACAACTAATGTAATCTAATAGGCTTCCTACATGCTCGCTAAACATGTAATCTACATATGCATACTGTTATACTAATCTTACCTGGATTTCGATTTCAGGTGTGTGGCCAACCCGACCGGAACCGAAGCCGAGCGGACATCGGCCCCTAAACCATAAAAATCACAACGCTATAAGTTGACACGCTAAATCACTTCAGGACTAAAACTAGGAACTAAAAGTTTTCCTATCGATAAAAAGCATGGCAATACCCCTAAAAACATAAAAACGAGGAAAACTAGGGTTTCTGAAAATTCCCCAACCGTGAGCAGGTTGCCCAACCGTAATTCCGGCTCGGGAAAATTCAGACACCCATCCGAAATTCGGATGCACAACCGAATTAGGTTCCTCGCAGCAAGAACATCAAATTTTCATAACTTGCACAATTCAACCCCAAATCACCTCAAACTTTCCGGACACTGCTCTATACCTTCCCTAGAACAAATCCAAGGCATCAAAACCACCCAGAAACCTCAAACCCGAAAAATGCCATTGGAGCTCAAGCTTTGAGTTCTAAACTCAAACTTGAGCAAAACCACCTAATCATGCATTTCACTAGCTTAATTCTACTTAATCAAGCCTATCTAAGCCTCAGAAAACAATTAAAAACAACAGCAACATCACATAAACAGATTCACACTATTTTCACCAAAAATCACATTTTTGCATAGAAAACTCAAAGCTTTGAACAAGGTAGCCTATATGCATTTCTAATAGCTTGAATCACCTCAAATTAACATGCTTACAATCCAGAAATTAATACAAAATCACAGCAGCAACCATATATCAAAATCATGCATGCATTTCATCAATTTTACTTAAAATTCAAGAAAACACAAAGGCAAGTTAAAAGTGATCAAACCTTGGCTAAGATTACACAAAGATGAGTTGAAATTCACAAGGATTTGAGGAGAAAAACCCAGCTTTTGAATCCCATGCACCAGCCGAAATAGAGAGAGAGAAAAGAGAGTGTTTCCTTTTTAAGATTTTCTATTTTATTTTTTCTAAGTGTTGAAATGAGAATGAAAAGAGTAAATGCCACATATATCATATTATTTCAGCCATCAAATAACACTTAAACATTTATTTTTCCATTTAATAAACTCACATAAAACAAAACACTAATGGGGCAAAAAGACCATTTTGCCCCTCCACCTTAAAACCACATGAATCATACTAAAGGGGTATTTTTGGGACATTCTAAATTCCCGGCCATTCCCGACATTCCCAATGTCTAAAACCCGTCCCCAAACTACTAACATACTAAGTTGTGATTTCTACTGAGCCAAACGCCGAGTTCCAAAATACCGGACACCGGAAATGCAAAATATGCAAGCTACTGAATAACATAAATAACAGTATAATAAATTATTTAAATAGCTATAAATAATTTCATAATTAATCATAAACAACTGCTAATTTCCAAATTAACTAAGCGGGCTTTACAGTAGCGCTGCTGTTTGGGGGTTGTGCCGTCAGACTTTATTGCGTGTTACAGTCCCAACACGCTTCCTCCCATGCGGCATTAAGTGCGACTTGATTGCTCAGGAGAGGCCTGACACATCCCGGAGAGGCTTCATGCTATGCGAGCTTCCGGGAGCACCTTACACTCCGGGTGCCTCCTCCGGGACCTATGCCCAGGGTGCTTCCTTATGGCATACAAAGACTTATCAAATATTTACAAGTTATCTGATCCACGTGTCCCTTTTCGACTGGTCCACGTATATTGGGCGAATTCAGGGGCAACATTTACCCCCAAGCCTTGTTTACTTGGAAAAATAAACCAAGGCTTGCTCAAGTGCCTAAGGTTGACTCCTCGTTTCCCTGGCTCAAGCCCAGAGCGCGTGAGGGCACATTTAATGATGGTATTTAATGCAGCGATTCGCTTTTTTGCAGGGACGTCTCCGGTCGCCTCCTCGGTTTCCCGACACGAGCTTGGGGCGCGTGAAAGTGTGCCTAATGATGGCATTAAATGCAGCGATTCGCTTTTTGCAGAGGTCGATTCGTTTCACGCCCTTTGATTGATGCGGCGCATTAATGGTGTCAGACGGATACTCAAACGTTTCCACCGCCTTTATGGCAGCTTGATCTGATCCGTTGATTTTCAGGAATTCGAATCGTGCATCTCCCCCATCGTACGATTGGTAGGTGATGACGCCTGTTCCTCATGCGCTTTTGCCTATAAAAGCCACCATCTTTCCTTCAGTTTGGTTACTTTTCATTCCTTGCCATTTTTGCTCGAATTTCCTAGAGAGAAAATTCTCCAAAACAGCACGAACTGCCTTTGCACTTAGACATTTTTCCCAGTTTTCCAGTGTTTGCTTTCAACAGTTCTTCTTCAACTTTTACTCGACCACATTCAGGACCCCCAATTCAACGATTTACTGTAAGTTTTTTTCATCCTTTGATAATGACATGCCTTTACTTGCCTTGTTTGTTTCTCTGGGTTCGTATTCTGAGATTTCTGGGTATGCGAGTGTCGAGGTTCTTCAAGTGTTCTGTTTTATGTCTACTGCTTTAGTTATAGGATCGCCATTATCATGCCTCTGTTATAATGTGCATTTTTGTTGAAGAGAGCCATGTGTTCTTCGTTCAACAGTTGTTTAGGGCATAGAATGGTTTTTTTTTTCCTTTTTTTTTTTCTGTAAAACCACTTTCTGTGATTTCACTGCACCCGACACTTGTTCAGGGAATCTCTCTAGGGTTTCCCATGTGACACGTGTACGGAGGGGGCCTCTTTCCAGCGGTTAGGGGACCCCCACTCCTTTTTTCTTGACTTAGGGTTTGGTATGGGACCTAACTGCTGGAATTTTCTTTTTCCTTTTTGTCTTTCGCAGAACACAAAATGTCTGCTTCTGGTTCGAAATCTTCGAAGAAGAGTGGAAAAGACATGGCCACGTTGGAGGAGTTTCCCTGGGACCTGTTGCCCAGGAGGGGTACAAATCCCGTGCGACTGGGTGGGAAGCGGCTGAGCTTCGATCCACCTTGACTTGTCCTCACCAGCTGGAGAATATTATAGAAGTCGCTGGGATCAAACCCTCCACTTCAGGGACCTATCACCGGCCTCCTCGCGACTCGGAGACGCCTAATCATAACTATGACGGCTTCGGGGCTTGGAGCCAGACTCATTTGATGGCCGGTGCCATGCTCCCGCTTCAAGATTATTTTGTTAATTTCCTTGTATTTGTCGGCCTTGCGCCATACCAACTCATTCCTCAAGCTTACCGCCTGCTCTCAGGCTTATTTATTTTTTATACCGCCCGCGGCTGGGGGTCTCCCAGCCCAGCGGAAATTTTGTATTTTTACGAACTTGTATCCGTCCCCAAAAAGGGGGACAAACTTAAGGACGGTTTTTATGGGTTCCGGATCCATCCTGCTAACGAGGGGGTGGTTCCGTATAATAGGCAGACTCACGTTAAGGAGTATCGCCATCGCTTTTTCTTCTCCTCCGGGTTCAGGGCTGTGGACCACCCGGAGCTCCTCACGGAGTGGGTGCGGATCCCACCTTACCAGCGGACGCCCCCTACCCAAGCTTTCCTCCGAAGGGCCCAAGCCTTTGCTTCCTACGACCACGCCGATCTCGATGTTGGGGGCTTAGTCACCACGGAGAACTGTAGGAAGGCCAAACTTATCCTTCCTCACCAATCCGTGGAGGACTCCAACCTCTCCCGGGTCATCTGCCCCAATGTGAGGGCGCCGGTTGCGGAGAAGGCCTTCCGGGATGAACTCATCGCCACGGCAGAGAAAAAATACCATGATTATCTCTACCGGAAGGCCCAGGAGAAGGCATACTCTCAGGCCCAGGCCGCCTCTGGGAGAGGACTTCGCGTGGGGAGTCCGGTGGTGCGACGGAGCCAAGCCATTGCCGGGAAGTCCGAGGCTAAATTTTTTGACAAGATTGTTCAAGAAGAGATTGGGGGTCGTCCTGCCCGGAGGCCCCTTCGCATTGAAGATTCTTCCGAGAAGCAAACTCCCCGGCCACAGCCTCCGGTCCCCGAACCAAACTCGGGGGCTCCTGGTGCTAGCACCTCTGGTGCCGGTGGTAAGTCTCCCTTGATAATTCGTTATGTTCCTTCCGTTGATGAATACACCAGTCGTAGGCCCGTAGGGTTCGACGAGCGTCTTCGTAGATTTAAGATGCCGTCGACCCGGTGGGGGGATCGTTTGAAGGAATTTTATTTTTCGAACTTAGGAGATTACCTAGGTCGGTCCCGGATGGGCTCCGGCCCTCCGGAACCTATTCCCTTAGGTCCATCAGCTTACATAACGTCCAGCTGGTTCCGTCCCTCGGACAGTTATCTCGGAGATGACGCCGCCAGCATTAAAGTTCAGGACTTTGCTAGGGTTGAATTAGGAAGTTCGGGTAGGAGTAGCTTATTTGTTATGTCTTGTATAAGCGGTTCCTCACGGTCTTCTAACACTTGCTTATTTTGTGAATCAGGTATCTCCATGGATGCCATCCTGGACCAGCTTGCTGGAGTTCATACTCCCGTGGCTCCTCCGGCCTTTACCTCTTCTCCCCCGGTCCCTTCCTTGAAGGTTTCTTCCAGCGCTCCCCCCGACACTATTGACTTAGTGGATGACGAGGAGGTGCTCCCGGGAGATGGCCAAGGGAAGGGATGAGACTTCTCGGAGGAAGCCGCTGAGGGTGCGGGAGAGCCCCGAGCCCTTCCGGAGGAAGCTGAGGAGGGCGAAGAGGAGCCTGAGGTGGCTCTGATTCGTAAGCGCAAGGGCAAGATGATTGCCCAGGATGAGCCCAAGAAACCTCGGAGGGCCGACACTCCTGCTCATGGTCTGGACGGCGGGGTCTCCCCCATGGAGGAAAATCCTGCTCCTCCCAACATCGTGCTTACCCCGATTCCGGAGGACGAGGTGAGGCAGGAGCTTCGAATAGCCAAGCATAACTATGCTATGGATGAGTACTCCCGGGGGTACGCCGAAGTGGAAGCCCTTAGGAGGATTCTGCGGGCAGAGGTCGAGGCGAGCATCAACCACCCGGATTACCAGGATCCGTGGGACCTTAATCTGGACCCCTTATCGGACTGGTTCCGTCGTTTCCTAGGGCCCACCTTGGCTCCTTTTGCCGCGGAGATGACCGGCGACTTCGCTTCTCAGCTCACCTGTTGCGCGCCTAAGCGGTTTGCCACTTGCGCTTCCCTGAACTCCATCTTCCAGGTCCAGGACCTCAGCCATTCTCTCACGGTGGTAAGTACTTTGCAATTTTTGCTTTTCCTTTTATTGTTTGTATTTTATTTATTTCCTTTGAGAAACTTCTCCTTCTTATCCTTGCATTATGGTTCAGCTTGCTGCTGAGGCTGGCCGCCTCTCCGAGAACATCATAAACCATGGCTTCGTTCTGTCCGACTTTGGGGACATGAACGATGGCAGGAAGGTCCTTCAGGACCTCACAGCGGAGAGGCAGATCTACCAGGAGGCTGCCGAGCGCCAGGAGGCGGCTGCCAAGGCTAAGGAAGAGGAGGCCAAACGGAGGGAGGCCCAGGCCGAGGCCATGATCCGGGACGAGGCCCAGCGGAGGGACAGGATGGAGGCCCAACATCAGGAGGAACTAAGGGCTCAAACCGATGTTGCTGACAAGGCCAGGCGGGATCTCCAGGAGGCCAGGGAGGCTTTGGATGAAATGGTCGCCAAGGTGAGATCTTTAGAGGAAACTCACCAGTCGGACATTGAGTCCAAGGCCGCTCTAGCTGCGGAGTTGAAGGAGCTTAGGGATTTCAAAGAACAATCCACCAGGAAGGCCAAGAGGGCCGAGCTCCTCTCTCCCGTTTCCTGCGCCCGGTGCCCGAAGCGCTTCGATGATGGTGTCTACATGGCTTGGTCCACCAATGATCAGAATATCAAGCTTACTTTTTATCCCAAACCCGAGGAAATGATTGCCAAATTTCGGGAAAAGAAGAAGAAGCTTGATGCCGCGCTAGAGGCGCGTATTGGACCTCGCCTTCCTCCGCGGGCTGACTGAGCTGCCGTACAACTGACCAAGATTCCACCCGTTTCTTTTATAACTTTTTTTTTTTTTGTACATATTTGCTGCTGCCTTAGAACAATTTACATATAGGTAGCAGCTTTCATTTGAAGGGGAGACAATTATATATTAAGGCCTGTCCCCGGGCCGTTTATATGTATACGACCTGCCCTTTGGGCTAGGATATTTTTATGCGATCTTTTTTTTGTCACACTTATGTTTTTTAACCTGTCCTTTGGATCAGGGTTTTTATACTTATGCTTTTTATTTTTGTGCATACTCTTTGACCTGCCCTTTGGGTCAGGATATTTTACTTAGTTTGTTTTTCTGTCTGTCCGTGCGGTATACCCTAGTACCCCCCTGAGTGGCATAGAAACTTTGTTTTTAAGGCACTCAGTTTTATTTAATATAGAGGAGGTATACATTTGGACGGTACAAACCCTTTGAACAAATTCTAAGTTTTATTTCGCTATTGGTAATATTTTCTGAGGTGATCGGCATTCCAGGCTCTTGGGACGGTGGTTCCATCCATTCTTTTTAGTTTATAAGTACCGGAGCCGATCTCGTTCTCGATCTCATATGGTCCTTCCCAATTTGGTCCAAGTACCCCCACTCCGGGCTCTTGGGTGGCTGGGAAAACCCTTCTTAGGACCATATCTCCAATAGCGAATTTTCTGTTTTTAACCTTAGAGTTAAAATACTTTGTCACCTTCTTTTGATAAGCAGCCATCCGTATTTGAGACTCATCCCGGAGTTCTTCAACTTGATCCAAAGCTTCTTGGAGCAGTGCCTGATTAGTGGCAGGATCGTAAGTCGTCCTCCTGTGGGATGAGAATAATGTTTCTACCGGGACCATTGCTTCACAACCGTACGCCATTGAGAAGGGCGAGTGGCCGGTTGTGGTTCTGGGGGTCGTCCGGTAGGCCCATAATACCCTTGGCAATTCTTCAGGCCAGTTATTTTTACGGACGGCGGCTTCTTTTTCAAGGTGACCTTTAGGATTTTATTGACCGCTTCCGCCTGGCCATTTGTTTGAGGCCTGGCAACCGCGGAGAAGCTTTTCACTACTCCGTGTTGGTTGCAGAAGTCGGTAAATTCTTCGCAATCAAATTGCTTTCCATTGTCTGAGACTATTTTGTGAGGCAAGCCGTATCGACACACTATGTTTTTGATAACAAAGTCCAATGCCTTCTTAGCAGTTATTTTCTTCATAGGCTCAGCCTCTGTCCACTTGGTGAAGTAGTCTACTGCTACTATTGCATACTTTACCCCTCCTTTCCCCGTAGGTAGAGACCCGATGAGATCTATTCCCCAGACCGCGAAGGGCCAGGGGCTGGTCATCAAGGTGATCTCGTTTGGAGGAGCTCTCGGTATGTTCGCGTACCTTTGGCATGAGTCACACTTTTGGACATAGTCTATACAATCTTTTTTCATTGTTGGCCAGAAGTACCCTTGCCTCAATATTTTCTTTGAGAGGTTGGGTCCTCCCGTATGATCTCCACAGAACCCTTCATGGACCTCTAGCATGATTTGTCTAGCTTCAGGGTCCGATACACACCTTAAATAAGGCATGCTGAGTCCTCTCCGGTAGAGAATTTGGTCCATCATTACATAACGATGAGCCTGATACTGAATCTTTCGAGACAGTGCCCTCTCTTGGGGCAACTCACTTGTGGTTATGTATTTTATGATGGGGACCATCCAGCTGGGTTCTTGCCCAACCGTTAGTGTGGTCTCTTTTATTTTGATGCTCGGTTCTGCCAAGCGTTCCACTGGTACTACCCCCAGCTCTTCGATTTCGCTGTCCGAGGCTAACTTAGCCAGACAGTCCGCATGAGCGTTCTTCTCTCGGGGGATTCTTTCTATTTTATAGTCTGTGAACTCGTGGAGCAGTTCTCGGACTATTGTTACGTACGCGGCCATCCGCTCCCCGCGAGTTTGGTATTCTCCGGATACCTGGTTTACGACCAGTTGAGAGTCACTGTAGACTTCCACTCTTTTGGCTCCTACAGCTCTTGCCAATTTCAGCCCTGCTATCAAGGCTTCGTATTCGGCTTCATTGTTTGAAGCTGTGAAGTTAAATCGGAGTGCTGCCTAGAGCCGCAGTCCAGTTGGTGATATCATTGCCACTCCGGCTCCCGAACCGTTCTCATTAGAAGCTCCGTCTACGAACACCCTCCAGGTGGGGATTGGTGGTACCGGCGTATTAGCTGTTGCCTCGGCTTCATTGCATTCGGTAATGAAGTCTGCCAAGGCTTGGCCTTTTATGGAAATCTGGGGTACGTAGTGTAAGTCAAATTGACTTAGCTCCATTGCCCACTTGAGGAGTCTTCTGGATGCTTCAGGCTTCTGGAGTACTTGCCGGAGCGGATGGTTGGTCAAGATTTTGATCGGATGGGCTTGGAAGTATGGCCTCAGCTTCCTTGATGCCACCAGGAGGCAGAATACTAATTTTTCAATGACCGGGTACCTTGTCTCGGCCCCTATCATGCGCTTACTGACATAGTACACCGGGTGCTGAATTTTTTCTTCCTCCCGGACCAGGGCAGCGCTAACCGCGTGCTCGGAGACGGCCAAGTAAAGGAACAGGTCTTCTCCAAGGACGGGTTTTGATAAGATAGGAGGTTTGGCCATGTGGTCTTTTAACCTCTTGAATGCCTCCTCGCATTCATCCGACCATTCGAACTTTTGGCACTTCTTCAGTACGTTGAAGAAGGGTATGCACTTGTCCGTGGAGCGTGAGATAAAGCGGCTCAGCGCAGCTACCTTTCCGGTCAAGCTCTGTACATCTTTATGCTTCTTGGGGGATGGCATGTCCAGGAGAGCTTGGATTTTCTCCGGGTTCGCTTCGATCCCCCTTTGGCTGACTATGAAGCCTAGGAATTTTCCTGACTTGACCCCAAAGGTGCACTTTTTCGGGTTGAGCTTCATACCGTATCTCCGGACGACTTCGAAACATTCTTCTAAGTCGCTTGCATGGCTGTTGCATGCTTTGGATTTGACGAGCATGTCGTCTACATATACCTCCATGTTTCGTCCCAGGAGGCTTTTAAACATCCGGTTAACCATCCTTTGATAGGTTGCTCCGGCGTTTTTCAGTCCGAAAGGCATGACTAGGTAGCAGTATACCCCCTTATCGGTCCTGAAGCTAGTGCACTCCTGGTCTGCCGTATGCATTTTTATTTGGTTGTACCCAGCATAGGCATCCATGAAAGACAGCAGCTTAAATCCGGACGTGGCGTCTACCATCTGGTCGATCCTGGGTAGCGGGAAGCAGTCCTTTGGGCAGGCTTTGTTTAGATCTGTGAAATCTATACAAACTCGCCAAGTCCCGTTCGGCTTGGGCACCAGGACCGGATTGGCCAGCCATTCCGGATAGTACACGTCGCGGATCATGTCACTGGACAAAAGTTTGTCCACCTCTTTCTCTAAGGTCTCGGCTTTCACCGAGTCGAGCGGGCGTCTCTTTTGCTGTACAGGGGGCATGTCCGGGTTGACATTGAGTACATGGGTGATGACATGAGGGCTTATGCCGGTCATGTCTTCTTGGCGCCATGCAAAGATGTCGATGGCGCCCTTCAGTGTTTTTATTATTTTGTCTTTTTCCTCCGGATCCAGGCTTTTCCCTATCCGGAGTACTTTAGTGGAGTCGTCGTCGCACACTGGTATTTCTTCGACGTCCTCCATTGGTTCCACGACCCTTTCGGACCCTATGCGAGGATCCAGCTCATCCTCTTCAGCCTTCTCTATTTCAGGGGATTCCCGGACCATGAGAATAGGTAGGTGGGTGGCAACATTGTAACACTGCCTGGCCTCTCCCTGATTTCCCCTCACAGTTCCGACTCCGGCTTCCTGGGTAGGGAATTTTAGGCACAAGTGTCGGATTGAAGTAATTGCACCAAAGTCCACCAGGGCCGGCCGGCCAAGGATCGCGTTGTAGGCTGTTGGACAGTCTACCACCACGAAGGTGCAGTATTTAAATGTGCTATGGGGGGTATCCGGGCACAGGGTAACCGGGAGCCTTACTTTTCCCATCGGGATGAGCGTCGTCCCGTTAAACCCCGTGAGCTGTGACCCACTAGGCGAGAGGTCCCAGTCGGTCAATCCTATCGCCGTGAAGGCTTCTTTGAAGAGCAGGTTCACGGAACTCCCATTGTCAATCAAGACCCTAGCCACCACTTTGTTTGCGATGGGGGTCTCTATGACCAGTGGGTCGTGGTGAGGGAAGCGCACCGTCTTGGCGTCTTCTTCCGTGAACGTTATGGGTTGGTCCATTAGCCGAGGCCTTTGAGCTGGGAGTTGAGTAACCTCCCACACCTCATTGTGTTTCGCGGCCTCGGCATATCGTTTTCGCTCCTTGCGAGTGTTCCCTCCGATATGGGGACCTCCGGAGATCATGGCTACCCGTCCATTAGGCCGGGGCGGTAGCCCGGGAATATGCTGGGTGTCACCTGCAGGAGCAGCTGGAGGCAATACTCCTGCTGTACCCCCTGGTGTTCCCGGAGGCATACCCCCGGCCACCTGCCCTGGATTAAGGTGGGGCAACCTATTTTTGATCCACTCGTAGAGGTGGCCCGAGCGGATTAGATTTTCAATCTCGTCGTTGTGGTACTCGCATCTTTTACTCGGATCTCTCCGGGAGCTATCTTTGTACAACGGCTGGGGTCTCCGGTAGTGCGTATTTTGCCTAGTGGCAAAATACACACGTTCCTGGGAGTCCGTGAGCTCTGTGTACTGAGTGTATTGGGGTGTGTACCCCTTCTTCTGGCGCTTTTCTCCCGTTCGGGTGCTGCCCTTGGAGGACCTTTTGCTCCTCGACCCCTGGGTAGGGCCTGTTAAGCTAGCAGTCGGGGCAGCCTGTGAAGGAGCTCGTCCACTCACCCCGGACGGGTTGCCGTAATGGGATGATGCCGGTGCCAAAGCTTGGCCCTGGCTGTATCCGGGAGTAGCAGAGAACTGTATGCCACTTACTTGTGGCGTCGCGGTCGGGGCAGCACCCGAGGGCGACACTCCTGGCATGTATCCTGCTATCCCGGTGGGATAATAGCCTCCGTAAGCCACGATCTGGGCTTCTTCGAGGTTAATATACTTTTGGACCCTCTTCTGGAAGTCCTGGAGGCTAGCAGCGCCTTCCTGCTGCAACTCATTCCAGAAGGGAGTCCCAGTGCGGATTCCTGCTTGGAGAAGCGCAAGCTGTTGTCCGTCATCGACCTTCTTAGTCTTCGAGGCTTCCTCTCGGAACCTCTTGATGTAATTCTTCAAGGTCTCGGTGGGCAGTTGCTTGATGTTGGTCAAGGCACTAACCTCCAAGTTAACCTTCCTGGCGGCGACAAACTGTCTCCGGAAGTTGGTTTGGAGTTTGTTCCAACAACCCACGGATCCTGGTTCCAGCTTTTTGAACCATTCCTCCGCTGATCCGCTCAGAGTGAGGGGGAAGCACAAGCATTTGGCGTCATTGCTGACCCGCATGACTGTCATGACACGGTTGAACCGTGACAAGTGGTCACTGGGATCGGAGTTCCCAGTATATGCCGCCATTTTGGGCATCTTGAAGTTTTTAGGGAGCTCCGCCTCCAGGATATGCTTGGCACATGGCTCCCGATCCTCGCTGTCCGAGTCGGAGTCGTCTCCCTTCTGCCTCCGGGAGACTCGAGCAATATCTTTTCGAAGTATGGTAAGTTCCGCCATAATCCCTTCGTTTAAAGTACCCGAGGAAACCACGGGCCTGTATCTTTTTTGGTCAAGGTGATCCCGGAGGTCACCTTGATTCCCATTGATTTGATTTCTCAGATCAATGGGAGGACATCTCTGTCCTCTTCTTCCTCTACCCACAGTTCTGGTGCACAGAAACGCTTTTCCGGTCCCCTCGATCCTGAGGGCCAAGACTCCCTCTCTGGGGCTTGCCCCTCTGCGGACCTTTCCCTTTAGGGAAATCTGAGCGGACCCTTCGCGGATCCTGCACCTTTTTCTTTCACCCAGGGGTAGAAGTAGGGTTTTTTGTTTGTTTTTCCTCAGCAGGGTGCCTTATAGGGCTAGGTTCCCTAGGTCTTTGCTGCTGGGAATTAGGCGAAGACGTCGCTGGCTCCCCGTCGAGCCCAGCGGCCATTGCCTTGGGATGCACGTGAATACCAGCTGCCTCCATGGCTTTCTGCATGGCTAGCATCACTTCCTGCATTTTTTGGTTTTGCGCTTTCTGAGCTTCGATCTCGGCTTCATGATCGATAGCTTTTTGTCTGAGGAGCACCAGCTCTGAGTAACTTCCTCCGTCGTAGGCATACTCGTCGAGGTTTCCCTCGTAGTTCTCGTCGGGGACTATTTCTTCTTCTTCTTCCTCGGACTCCTCTGCCGCTCTTGAGGCCACATCTTCCTCATTTGGATCTTGAGCATCTTCCAGAGGACGAGGATGACGTGTACTTCTTGTCTCCACCATTCTTGTGAAGTCAAATGCTTGTTGTGTGGCAGCTTTCCTCAGCTCTCAATGAAAGCACCAAAATGTTGACCGAGATTTTCGGCAACTGTTGAAATATGATTATACTAAAGAGCTGTAAGAAAGTGAGATGAAGATTTTTACGTGGTTGGGGCGTTAATGAGCCTTAGTCCACGAGTCTTTGTTATTAATGGATGTATTTAATACAGATTCCACACTTGAGAGAATGTTTTTCTCATAAATACAGAGAATGTTCTTGGTGAGTATTTTCTCTTCTTGCTCTTATGCAACCCAAGATTCTCGACCCCCTTAAATGAGCTTTGAGGGGGTATTTATAGTGTTTTGGTGGGGTGATCCCTAGGATTGTTCTTACACATGTATCTGCAAATATCCATAAAGTTGGGCATTTCCAATGAATATACCATGGGTGATGCATGGTCAAATCCCTAGGTGCTGTAGGGTTTTTATGAGGAATGTCATTTTTGCCTTATGATTGACGTGACTCTTCGCAGGGTAGCCGTCGCTAGACTTAAATGATCATTACTGTAGCGCTGCTGTTTGGGGGTTGTGCCGTCAGACTTTATTGCGTGTTACAGTCCCAACACGCTTCCTCCCATGCGGCATTAAATGCGACTTGATTGCTCAGGAGAGGCCTGACACATCCCAGAGAGGCTTCATGCTATGCGAGCTTCCGGGAGCACCTTACACTCCGGGTGCTTCCTCCGGGACCTATGCCCAGGGTGCTTCCTTATGGCATACAAAGACTTATCAAATATTTACAAGTTATCTGATCCACGTGTCCCTTTTCGACTGGTCCACGTATATTGGGCGAATTCAGGGGCAACAGAAGCTTATGTGAAATTTTTTGGATCTCTTCACTACTATTTTTTATCTCTATTTTTTTGTATAAGTATATATGTATATAGAAAATTTATAATAAAAAAATGAAAAAATATACGTACATATATTTTATTGTTGTTAATTAAATTCAAAATAGTATAGTAATAGAGAAAATTTAGAAATTAGATTTTTATTATGAATTTTTATTTATTTAAAATAATTAACTTTAATAAAAAAAAAATTAGAAAAAATAAGAGATATACGTACAAAATTAGGTATATATATTTTATTGGTTTTAATTAAATTCAAAATAGCATAGTAAATTTATGGTTTAAATAATATCTCATAGAACACTACATAATATTGTATATATATAAATAATATCAGTTCAAATATCAAATATCAATTTAAATGAGATTTGTTTTATTTTTATTTTATTATTTTATCATATATAAATAATATTTTATTATTTTATTAAATATAAATAAAAAGTCACACCTATGAATTTCTCATAAACCAAGAATTCAGTTATATAGGCACACTTTATATAGAATAGATTTCTCATAAACCAACAATTCAATTATATAGGCACACTTTATATAGAATAAATATTTATATACTCAAACTTATGTATAATGGTCCATTATTGTCGTGATAATTAAAGTATGAGGAGAAAGCCATCAGCATATGCCACACACTAATGTCTTAAATTAATTTGGAATTCTTTTTCTTTCTTCCTTTTAATGAATTATTATCATCAAACATGTTGGCCATTATTGGCTATTTCTGTCTTTTTCCACTCATTAACATTTTGGTCAGTTGTAATGAAATGACCTCGCAAACTATTTATTAAGAAACTACAAAAATAAATCTTCAAAAAAAAAAAAAAAGAAACTACAAAAATCATGCAAGACCACTTTTAATTAAAAAGTAAACTATAGACATTGTGAACAACAATGCAGCTAACAAATACACTTACTCATTTTCTTTGTTACTTTTACTATATAAAATATCAACAGCCTATAATATGCGCACACCTTTAATTATAAATTTCATTATTGTAACAGTGTGTTGTTGCATTGAGAAATTAAGAAAATTACACAACTTTGTATTGCTTTAATACAAACAATTTTCGTGAAAATAGGGTAGGATTTGATCAGTAGTAGATTCAAAATTATAACTTTAGAATAACAATTCAAATTATTCAGTTTGAAAATATTTGCCAGGAAAATAACTTAAATTATATATTTTTGAAACCTTTAAATTGCAATTATTGAAAATTTAAATCTAAAAAACAGTACATTTTTTCATTGGGTCATTTAGATGGGGCCTTGAAGTTTCTGGGTCATTGGGTCCAGTTTAGTTTGCTGTGTATGGACTGCATCTATATGTAATCTTCTAGCAAAGAGTTTTACTTTTGGGTTGTAGAGAGGTTGATATTTTGTGAGGCTTGGCTGTCTTTTTCAAACCAGTCCTACACAAATCTACCTGTACACATCACCATTCATATCATTGAATTTTGATTTGAAAATTTATCCAAAAAAAAGTCTTTATTTTATTTCTCAATCTGGATCATTTTTTTTTATTCTAAAAAAAAATCTAGATACTTTTTATTTAAAAAAAAAAAACAGTTTATGGAAAACAAACTCCAAAACAAGGAGAATGGAGTACACTCAACATATTCAATCTTATATTTGAAACACAAGCAATCTTAGCTAGTTGTTTTTTTTTTCTTTTTTGCAAAGGCTAACAAATCATCCTCATCAACATTTTATTATATAGAAGGTTTATATATATATACATATTTCTTAATTAATAATTCTGAGATACCTTTAATAATAGACCATTATTTCGGACTTGATTTTATTCATTGTTTATAGTTTTTATTTATTTATTTAAAAATCATGTTTTAGTTTCATTTATTCAACCACAAAAAATATTCTTTCTCAAAAATAGTCCATTCTTAAAATATTCTTTCTCAAAATAATGTTGAGGATACTCCATTCTCCTTGTTTTGGAGTTTGTTTTCCATAAACTGTTTTTTTTCTTTTCTTTTTTTTTAAAAAACATACACTACACCGAGAAAATTTTCCTGACAAATATCATTTAACTATTTAATGGGTGGAGTGAATGTCTATATACATTTGTGAAGTGAATACTATAACCTATTAAGAATAAGAATATTAGCGGTAAAACTACCGTATTTTAAATTTTTTAATACTTAATTACACAAATTGATTCTTTGATATTAAAACTTATTGAATCCCTTTTCTGTTTTGCTCTTCACACTTCCGTTTAAAAATCTCAATTAAGTGCTATAGTAGACTGCCTACGTGTACACAAATGTACACGTGGCAAATTTTTAATAGTCTACATAATATATATTATTGAAATATTATAAAAATAAATAAATTATAAAAAAATATTTATTTTATTTTTTTTTTCTTCTCTTTTCTTTTTCTCTTTTCTCCTGCAACCCATTCACCTTCCACATATTACACCCACCAAAACCATATCCCTCATCTTTGTGGGGGGAGCCTTCCCCAACTTTGGAGGAGCTACCGCCGACAATCGTTAGTCCAAATGTGCCACACCATTATTATCTCTAACCTTGAGAAATCCAAACCCCCAATGACACTTTCCCTCTCGTGTCCCTAATCCGCCATTTCTTTTTTCGTCTCTCTCTTTCTCACCAACAGAAAGGGCGACGGAGGTCAACGGAGGTTATGGGTTTTACCTTTTAGACACATCTTTTCCTTTGTTGAGATTTGTCCTTCTTTTCTTGCAGGTTGACAAAAGGTTGGAGCCTCGGTCGGGCTTCGGTTGACGGTGGTGAGGGCTTCGCCTAGTGCTCTCCGTCCATCGTAAAGAGAGAATAGAGAGTTTAAGTTTTTCTACACTACAAGAAATGTCACTTTTGCCAGCACATTTTTGTGATGGCAAATGTGCTGGTAAAAATTGGTATTGCGCTAGTAAAATAGAATTTACTTGTGATGTGTTGGCAAAAGGGGGTTGGCAAATTAATGTTGGTATTAGAACTTTTGCCAGCATAAAATGAAAAGTGCTGGCAAAAATGATTTTTCCCAGCGCGTAAATGCGCTGGTAAAAGTTAGATTTTAGCCACTGTAAATGTACGCTGGTAAAACTTTGACCTCTTTACCAGCGCAGTTTGCGAAATGCGCTGGTAAAAGTTACTGTGCAGGTAAAAGTTACTTTTACTAGCGCAGTAGCGAACTGTGCTGGTAAAAGTGACATTTCTTGTAGTGCTAGTTTGGAGGGGTTTTTGAGAGCACTAAAGCTCACCACGAGCTTCATCTCTGTCTGGGCAGCTCCACCGCACAATAGAGAGGTGAGAGAGAGAGAGTGATATCTAGAGAGAGAGGAAGAAGAAATGGAATTAGGGTTGGGGGGGTTTGGTCTTGTGCGCAGAAGAAGAAGAAAAAAAAGAAAGAAAAAAAATCTTTTATTTATTTATTTAATTATTATAATTTTTTATAAAAATTTTATAATATTTAAACAATTAATATTATGTGGACCACTAAAAATGTGTCGTGTGTACATTAGTGTACACATGGGCAGTTCACTGTGGCACTTAATTGAGATTTTTGGATGAAGTGTAAAAAGCAAAATAGAATGGGAGTTTGGTAGGTTTTGCCGTCAAAAAAATAGTTTATGTGGTTAAATATTAAAAAATATAAAATTTAAGTAATTTTGCCGCTAATATTGTTTAAAAATATTTCATTTCAAATTCTTCCTTTAAAAAAAGCTAAAAATATACATATTTTAATATTTTTGTTAAGATTTTCAACAAACAATTTTAAGAACTTAAAAAAAATATATATATATATTTTTAAATAATTATTTTTATTTATTATTTTTTTAAGAAAAACTATGTATATTATAAATCATTAACAAGTTATTTAATATTGGGGAAAAAAATTTCCTCCAACCAAAAATAATAACCATCCAACACTAGAGTATGTTTGGCTAGGCCATGGGTAACCAAAATTGGTTGATTGTTTAGCATGAGTAACACAAACTCTAAGAAAAAAGGATAAAAAAACTATGAATATCAACAATGAAATCATTGAAGATAGAAATTGCTAATGTAGGGCCATTTAAGGCAGATGAAACCATCAAAGCATCAGTCTCCACATGTGTTATTGGCAACTGCTATTGAAGAGCCCAATTGAGACTATAAAACAGAACTTTAGCTTCTATTTCGTGATATGCATAATTTCCTTGCAATGGATTGCAAAAAGCAGCAACAACTTGGCCCAAGAAATCACGCACCACATTGCCTACACCAATCTTATTATCAACCTTTTTACAAGATGCATCAACGTTAAGCGTTAGACCTCCAGTTGCAGGCGACTTCCATGGGGAACTAGGTGGCAAAGGTCGGCGAGAAAGGAGAGCTTCAACATGTAGAGCAACAACAGCCACATCCTGGTTGTGTTAGAACGTGCTTGACAAAATTAGAGGATATAACTTTTAGAAAAAAGATGCAATGTATTGCTAATTTAGCTTTTTATCCATGAAGAACTTGATTCCTCTCTGTCCAAATGGACCACAGAACACATATGATCTCTTCCATTTTAGGTTTCGAGTAGAGAAAGGATAGGTGAATTAAATAATCACCCTTATGCATAGACAATGTTTGTTAGGAATCAATTGGAAAATCAGTATTCCTCCAAACAACTCAGGCATATTTGCAACTGAACATTGCATGTCCAATTGATTCCCAGGCTTGTTTTACAGACAGAACAAGTAACATCGGTGATAACCTTTCATCTCACTAATGTGGTAGCCACCGACAGTGCATCATGGAAAACGTTCCACACAAAGATTCTAACCTTTGATGGCAATTTTAAAGACTAAAAGAACTTCCACTAGCCCACATCTGAATCAGAAGTTGAGGCATCTTTTAATTCAACAAGAGAAGTGGCGAAGTGATAACCTGAGCTAACCATGTATATTTGTAACGTCCCCGCTTCAAGCCTTTATTGGGCCTTCTCCCATAGAATAATGACTCTTATACACGGGTATCCCACTCTTGGCAGACCATGAGGTGTGCAATCTCATATCGCGTGGGGAAGGATAATTGTGATGATTCTGAGATTGTGTAGGTATGGGACTACACAGTTGAAGATAGCTTAAATAGATTGGTTGGTACTACCTATATCAACAAGATGCATCTTATTTTCGGTAGCTCACCATGAAGGAACTCTAAAGTTAAGCGTGCTTGACCTGGGGTAACTTTAAGATGGGTGATCTCCTGAGAAGTTTTCTCAGGAAGCGGGTGAGTGAGGACAAAGCACGTTAGAAAGACTCATATTGGTATGCAGGGTCAGTCGTCATTCCATGAAACAGCCAAGAGTGGCGTACTCGTGTATAAGAGTCATTAGTTTGTGGGGGAAGGCCCAATAGAGGCTTAAAGCGGGGATGTTACAAATGGTATCGGAGCCTTGACCAAGCTAAAGTGTGGTCGATGAGGATGTCGGATCCCCAAAGGGGGGTGATTGTGACAACTAGAGTCTCATGATCTGCAAGGGGAAGGATGAGGAGGTGTGCAATCCCACATCGCCTAGGGAAGGTTAAGTGTGATGATTATGAGATTGTGTAGGTATGTGACTACACAGTTGAAGAGGACTTAAATGAATTAATTGGTACTATCTATATCAACAAGATGGATCTTCTTTTCGGTAGTCTATCATGAAAAAACTTCAAAATTAAGTGTGTTTGACCTGTGGTAATTTAAGGATGAGTGATCTCCTGTGAAGTTTTCCCAGGAAGCAGACGAGTGAGGACAAATCACACTGGAAAGATTCTTATTGGTCTGCAGGGCCAGTCCTCATTCCATGAAGCAACCAAGAATGGCATCACTGTGTATAAGATTAATTAGTCTGTGAGGGAAGGCCCAATGGAGGCTTGAAGCAGGGACAATACAATATTCCTGAGTTATTATGATACCAAACAAGGCCATCACCATGAGAGAAGAAATTAATGGGATGAATGAGGATGTGCTCTATATCAATTGGAGAGAAAAACTAATGTAATAAAGGGATATTCCAATGTTTTTCCTATGTGATAAGAGCAACAACCATCAAATTTAGAGGGCCAACATACCGAATAGGTGTGAAAGAATTATGACCTGGTATCCAAGGGTCAAACCAAACCTGACTCGATGTCCATCTCCAATCTTCCAACAAAGACCTTCAATTAACAAATCACTCCCCCAAATGATACCCTGCCAAGTCATTGATGGTAAATTACCATAGCTTGCTTCAAGGAAGGAGTTATTGTACTAGTATCGATGTTGGAGTAATCTGTTCAAAAGTAATTGTGGCTTTTAAAGAATCCTCCAAGCTTGCTTAGCCAATAAAAATTGATTGAAGTGAACAAAAGATCTAAATTCATACCACCTTCCAATTTGGATTTGCAAAGTAAATTCCAACTCTTCCAATGTATATTAGAACAGTAGCATTCGAAATCACCAAAAATTTGATATCATAGACTCAATCTAATTACAAATATTGATGGGTAAACGAAAACAACTCATCGTGTACGTGAGAATAAATTGCACCACTACTTTGAGCATAACTTCACGACCACCCACAGAAAAGAGCTTTTCATGCCACAAATTCATAAGTTTCCAAAATGTGTTTCTTAATGTTGCTAAAGAGTTGTTTCTTATCTTTCCCAAAATAAGATGGCAAGCCTAGGTATCTATCATGGCAGTTAGAAATAGACATGACAAGTTGTTTATGAAAATAACATGGTATTGCCAAAGTGGTATTAGATGAGAAAGACATCACAAACTTTGTAGTGTTGAGAACTTGACCAGAAGCACGATGATAAATATCTAGCACCCGTTTAATTGCTTGGCACAAAGCTTCAGTCATTAAGCAAAAAATGCAAGCTGTCATTTGCGAACAACAAGTGCAAAATAGATGGTGCACGACGAGTAAGAGAGTAGCCCAAGAGGTGCCATGAATTGTCAGATTGCAGCAAAAGTCTTGAAAAGCCCTCATAACATATCAAAAACAAATATGCTGATAGTGGGCATTCTTATTGTAGACCCGATTTAATTCGGAAAGAGAGACCGATAGTAGTAAGACATGTCATAATTAGCGTGATTCATTTATCATGAAATCCCATTTTGCGCATCACTTCCGAGATATGACTCAATTCCACATGTTAAAAGCCTTAATCACATTCAATTTGAAAGCTGCAATTCCCTTTCGACCCGTGTTCTTATGCTTGATACCATGAATGAGTTCAAAAGCTACCAAAACATTATCTGCTATAAGTCAATTCAATGAGAAAGCACTTTGTGTCTTGGGTATAATCAAAGGCAACACATCCTTGAAGCGGAAAACAAGCATCTTGGAGATTAGCCTATAAAGGACATTACAAAGGCTAATTAGGCGATAATCTCCCATTGTTGAGGCTTTTTGTTTTTCGGAATCAGAGTGATAATCGTTTTGTTGAGTGGGATCAGCTCCATCATTCAAGACACTTAAAATGGCTTGTGAAATTAAAGGCCCAACAATGTGCCAAACCAAACCAATCCAATCCAATCAATTACAAAAAATTAAATAGGGTAAATACTATTTTAGACCCTATGTTTTGCAAAAGTTACCAATTGGACTCTCTGTTTTGTTAAATGATAAAATGGACCCTGTATTTTTCAAAATGGTAAAAATAGGACCCTGAACTTAATTTTTGACAACTTTTTTTTTTAATATAACCAACTTGAAGACAATTCCTAACACGAACAGATACAGAAAATGTAAATAGTTTTGTCATAACACCTTTAGATCGAATTATTATTAAGTTTTATTTTGATAAAAAGAATCAGTTCAGAGTCCTATTTGTACCATTTTAGAAAATACATGGTCCATTTTATCATTTAACAAAACAGAGAGCCCAATTAGTAACTTTTGCAAAACACAGGGTCTAAAATGGTATTTACCCATTTAAATATTTAATTAGATTGAATTGGATGTTAAAAGTTGAATTTTAATTAGATTGGATTGATTATTGGATGTCATCTCAAAATCCAATTATAATCTAATTACATTTATATATACTAAAAAAATTATTTATTTTTATTTATTTATAAAAAATATTAATAAATAAATAATAGATATTTTAATTATATATTTAGTGATTTTTTTTGGTATTGAATTTATAACACTTGATTGTTTTATACATTTATTTTTATACTAGTAAAAAGTTACGTGCGAGGCACGTATACTAATTTTATGTTAGGTATTTTTTACTTTATCTAAAAGATATAATTAACAATTAAAGAAAAAATATTATTACTCAGTAGGTGAGATTATTATTATGTATATCTAAATAATGTAATTTATAATTTTGACAATTAAAAGTAAATACTGGATGTAATATATTATAGTGTTTAAGAAAACTTGATAATTTAAGTGTAATATGTTCTTAAGATAATTCAAAAATAAACTAAAAATTCATGTTCAAATACTAAAGAAACACAACTTAAATGTGTGTGAAATAAAAAAGAAAATTAAAAATCAATCTCTAAATTATTGATAATTGAAGATAACATTTATCTAAAAGTTGTAGATAAAAAATCTCTAGCTTTTTCACAAATTATAATGTGAAATGTTTTAATTAAAATACTTTATATATATATATATAAATATATATGGAACACTTCTAAATGGGTAATACCCATTGATGTGCACTAAAAAAAATTAATAAGGTAACAATCTAATAACCTTTTATGGCAAGTTTCTAATAATTATTTTTTTTTTTAAAAAAAATATATCTATTTTTTATAAAATTGGAAATAATAATTATAACCAATACTTTGAAAAAATTATATATTATTTTTAAAAATTAATTGAAATTACTACTTTATAATTTTATGAAATTGTGAGTTTATTAATAATTTATTATTATAAAACTAAGAATCATTTACATGTATATTAATGTGTTTTTTTTAATAGGAAAATAAGAGCTTGATTGTGGAATCCAATCGTCTTAATATTATTCACGCTCTTAAAAATAAAACGCTACAATACTTCTTAATTCTCATTTAGAGTATCATTGTTAGAGAAATATTATTATCATCTAATGATTTTTTTTTTTTTGACATTACCATGCATCATTCTCCTAGAATAACTAATAATGAGGTGTTGTTCATTATTTATATTATTAGGATTGGAAGATGATAATCTTGTCTAGGGGTCAAGTATAATTTTTTGTGCTGAAATTCTTGTGTTGGCAATTGCCATTATTTAATAATGTTTATGACACTTTTCCTCTTCGTTCATTTTTTTGTTAAAATTTTCTTCATTGATTTTGTTTTTATAGATTTTTGTAAGCTCAATTATTTTTTAAAAAATAAAAAACAGATAAATGATTAGCATCAAATATCAGTTCAAATATTAATGAGATTTGTTTATGATTAGCATCAAATATCAGTTCAAATATTAATGAGATTTTTTTATTTTTATTTTATTATTTTATTATATATAAATAATATTTTATTATTTTATTAAATATATATAAATAAAAAATCACCATGAATTTCTCATAAACCAAGAATTCAGTTATATAGGCACACTGATGTTTTGATTCATTTTGTTACTTGATATTGATAATGTTGTTATTTTAGTTATTTTAAATTTTTAGTTATATTAGACTTGTAAATATAATATCTCCATATAGTATTAAACTTAAATAAAAGATGATATTTAATTATGTTATTTTTATTTTTATAAATAAATAAAAAGATAATATTAAAAATTAAATATATAATTAGACTCTTGTCCCTTAAATAATTATTTATTTATTGTTGATGATCATGAAAATATTAATAATATCCGTAAACGAGCATATTATTGACGTGGATATGATGCATCACAATGTGGCAGTACCGACATGGAGAAAAATTCATATATAATAACACTATTATTATTTTCTTAGCTTTACCGCCCTATAAATTAATAATTTACATTATTATTATTCATTTTTTTATATATAACAAAAAATACGATATTTACCTTTATTCTTTTGTTTTTATTTATAAATAATAAATATTTGTTAGTTGGGTAACTAATAATGACGCTGTTTAAAAATATTTAGCTTCCTTGGCTATGAGAACTCGGTGTCTTTTGCAGTTTGCTGAGCTAACACCCTCACCTTTCTTTTTCTTTCTTCTCTTCGTTTTCCCACACACTTTCTTTTTCCTTCTCAATTTTCCCGAGAAACTCTAACCGACCACTCCAGACAGAAACCTCGCTTTACCATTTTGAAATTAGCCTTTTCCCGATTCTCCATCGCTCTAATTTCAATGAGCGCGAACTGAGGCTGAATAACCACAGTTAGCATGGAGAACGGCGTCGTTCGGGACGGACTTTGCTCTACCGAGTCTGTTGATGGAGGTCGCGATGTCTGGAGCCGTAAGGATTCTGATTCTGCTGATCATCTCGTCGTCATGGTCAATGGAATTTTGGGAAGGTTTGATTTTTTTTTCTTGTAATGAGTTTATTTTATTTATTAATCTTATGGTTCAATTTGATATCATTTTTATCTATTTGAAGAGCTATTTGAATGCCCGGTTGATTGTTCCTCTTATTGTTTTGGTTTTTTGGGCAGTTTTTTCGATTGCTTAATTATGGTTGTTCTTTGTTGTTTGTCTAAACATGATCAGAATTGTAGGTTTGCAAATATTATGCTAGTTTGGCACTACCATAGGTTGTATTGTAATCCACTTTGCTTCTAAGGTGAAAAATAAAAATAAACTCATATTTCAGCGTTTATTTTCGTGCTTGGATTCTCCAAAACGTAAAATTAGCTGTTTCTTTGAAGTTGGTTTTTCAACTTTTATAGGTTAAAAGGGGTGTGTTAAATTCAGTTCAAATAGAAACATTTATTTGTTTCCAAAAGTTTCGGAATTGTGAGTTATAGTTGATTGACTTTTATCTATTTCTCGAGGAGCAAATTAAAATTTACAGCTACAGTTTTTCTGTTCTATGTTAGGAGAGGCTTATGAAATTTATAATTCGTGTCTCCTGTTTCTTAGTGTTGTTTATTTTCATTGTTGTCCCAAATGTAGAATAAATTTGATTTTTGGATGATTAGTTTCTTTTCATCCCTCCCTTCGTATCAGAAACAGAACAGAACAGAACATAATGTCATATTTTAATAAATAAATAAATAAATAAATGAAAAATTTGTACTTTATTTACTTGTCTTGATTATTTATAATGGTTAATGATTGATTTTGCAGTGCCAAGGATTGGAAATTTGCAGCAGAGCAATTTGTTAAAATGCTCCCCGACAAAGTGTTTGTTCATTGTAAGGAGCTTTCAGTTGGATTGGATTATTAGTCTTGACTATTAAGATACTTGGTCTAGTTGTAACAATTATATCATCCTAAATCCTGATTCTTATATTACATTCTTACCTATTTGTAAAGCCTGATTCTTATATCGCATTCTTAGCTATTTGTCTGTATATATGTTTTGGGCTTATTCTTTATGTCAGTGTCTTCTTCTGGTTCTTGCTTATTGTTTCATAACACAGTCCTTCAGAAGGGCATATCTGATCATATCTCTATACTCTAACTGCTTGTTTTCTTACTCTCTGTCATGGATTACTTCTGTTTTGTCTTGATCGGGATTTTTCTATGGTTACCTTAATTTGACCAAATTATGCTACTCAATCACTGCATAAGGGATTGACTGGCCAAAATTTGAGAAGTTTGTTTTTGGCCTTAGTGCAAATTTTAAGCAATCACATTCAATTTGATTTTTGTTTTTAAGCCTAAAAGAGTTATTGCACAGTGTGCTCAAGTTATTAATGAAAAATAATTGCAGGTAGTGTAAAAAATGTCTCCACCCTGACTCTAGATGGTGTGGATGTGATGGGTGCACGCTTGGCAGAAGAGGTTATTGTATTCTTGATCTTGTCAACTTAACTATTTCTGTTTACTTTTGTAGAAGATGCATTAGCTTGAATTTTATACTTGCTAACTGAATATTTGAACTCTAGGTCCTTGAAGTGATTCAAAGGAAGCCAAACTTTAAAAAAATTTCATTTGTTGCACATTCAGTGGGAGGACTTGTGGCAAGATATGCAATCGGGAAACTATATAGACCCCCGGAAATAAGAAATTTGCAAGAGGACCCCTCCACTAATATATGTGACAGAGATTTGGTTGGTACTATTGGTGGCTTGGAGGCCATGAACTTTATTACTTCTGCTACACCACATCTTGGTTCTAGGGGTAATAACCAGGTAGCAACATCTCATCTTATACATCCTTTGCTTTATCTTTCTCTCTTTTTAGTGCTTATAATTTGGTACACAACATCTCTGTGTTTATAATTTGGTACTTCGAATATGGAACTAAGCTTTTTCTTACAGGTGCCATTTCTATTTGGTTTAACTGCCCTTGAAAAAACAGCAAGTTGTGTTATTCATTTAATATTTAGGCGAACAGGGCGACACCTTTTCCTTACTGATAATGATGAAGGAAAGGCCCCTTTGCTTAAACGCATGATAGAAGATCACGATGATTGTAAATTTATGTATGTAACCTCTATTGTTTCCCCTGTTTTATCTTGTATAAGTTTCTATATAAAAAAAGAAAAGATCTGCTACAGATCAGAATTTGTAAAATATGGAATGACATTCAAGTCATTTCTGCAGGTTGGCGCTGCGTGTATTTAAACGTCGGGTGGCATATTCAAATGCGGGCTATGACCGTATCCTTTTTTACATATTAATTTAGTTCTATTGAAGTATTCTTTTTCTAAAGTGTTTTTTTTTTTTTTTAAAAAATAAATTTGTTGTCCATAATAAATGACTTTAAAGATATTGTGGGCTGGAGAACTTCATCAATAAGGCGTAATGTTGATTTGCCAAAGGTAATATACTCTCCATAATTTTGGATGTGGTTTAAGTAAATGTGGCTGCCATTGACAGAACAAATATCTTTTTGTCATCAGTGGGAAGATGTTAGTAATGAGAAGTATCCTCATATAGTGTATGAAGAACACTGCAAGGCGTGCGATGAGCAGTCTGAAACCGCTTCAGTTGAGGACAATAGCTTGGACAAAATTGAAGGTTTTCCCGTTTTTCTTTATTCTTTTTCATAACAACCTAAATTGACAAATAATATTTTGGTTGTTGTTTTATTTTCTGTTTTTGTTTAGTTCTTTACCAGTTCTTTATATGAAATTTGTGATATCTTTGACGTTAAAATGGTTGATTCATGTTGCACTTTGCATTTATACTGATGCTAAAAAGTCATCCTCTAAAACGCCATTATAATATGCTTGATTGATATTCATAGATTTCTGTGTCAGCTATGCGATTGTGGCTCATCTCTTGCAAACATTTTAAATAATATGCTACTCTCATTCCATCAACTTTAAATGGTCAAGAGGCTCACAGACACCCCTGTTCTTAGTGTCTAGGATATAAAGCTTGCATGTATAATGTTGTGCCAGAATCATTAATTTTCAGCAGAAAACTTAATTACAAATATATATGTACTACATACACTTTATATATATTATAACAAATCCATTGTCATTGCCTGCCATTTTCCTTTGTCTCCGGTAACGTATGCAAATTGTGAAAAGTTGTGTTGTTTGGTGTAGAGGAACTGGTGACCGGTCTATCGCGAGTGTCATGGGAAAAGGTGGATGTCAGCTTCCACAGCAGCAAAGTGAGATTTGCTGCTCATAGTATCATACAGGTCTCTTCCTGCCCCCTTTTGTTTTTGGTTGTTGCTGAAATTCCCCAATTTTGTTACTTCCTGATAATGATAATGGCTCATCTTTTTTAAGTGAAATAATATTAGTATCACCAGATTTCTTTGAACATTTTACAGGTAAAGGATGAAAGCGCACATATAGAAGGTGCAGATGTTATACGCCATATGATCGACCATTTTCTCACGTAGAAGCCAACAATTGCTTGGAACATTTTGGTATTGGTCTCTTTTTTTTTCTTTTTTGTATAATATGTCCCATTTTTCTTTTGTATAGCTTAACAAATGAATTTGATTGGAAACTTTTGCATATGCAGGTATACAAAATACAGTCAAATCTGTCAATGACACGTCAAGGCTCTCTTTACGAAAACTGTGATTAAGCAATTTATATTGTTTATTCATTACCCTTGTATGGCACTTCTGCTTGAGCATAGTAATATTTTTATTAAAAAAAAAGTTTAATTGAAAGATCGTTGCTTTACAAATATCTCGTCATTGTCATAAAAAGAATGCAGATTTCTATAATCAAAACAAGGAAAATAATCCATAAATAAATCGATGAAATTCGCTACTATAAAAAAGAGAGAAGAATTAATAAAAGAGAAAGAGAAATTAGTTAACTTCAAGTTCAAGGTGTCTTTTAGTAAAAGCAGAGACTAGTTTGGAAAATGCTATTTCGTTAATATACTGAGCTAATAATCATAATTCCTTTGCAAGAAAACTGATGATATGAACTATTCCTAATCCTTGATACCATATCACGAACTAGTTAGTCAAGACACGAAAAATGGAGAGTTAAAAGTAATAGCATAAACAGCATTGAGGACATTTGATCAAAACTTCTGTTATTATTTATGAGCAGTATGCAACACGCAACATGCACACCTTTCCAAATATATAACTATAGAAGAGTAGTTCTCCAAAGGCCTTACAAAAAATGCCTTTCATCTAATCCAACATGCAAATGCAAACATATTGCAACTAAGACTTCTAAGTGATCACGTAAAACACTACCAACTCAAATAAATCTCTCGCCAAAATCATGAATAATAACTTTCATATTTAGTTTAAGCCTGCTAACAAAAAGGAAATACCAAATGTCAAAATTCATCATATTTGAGAATTTTACGTTGATAATGAATAATTTTTGGGATTTTTTTAGAGGCACTTTGGATAAGTTAGTTAGGTTAGTTTTATTAAGTTAGATAATTTGTTATTACAACTGTTTTTTTTTTTTTTTTTTTTTTTTTTTTTCTGTTGTAAGTTAGTTGTTCCCAACTAACATTTTCTTGAATCTTCAAAGCTATATAAGCTCGGTTCCCGGTTGTAAAACTCAGTTGAGAACCAATAATACAATTGCTCTGATTTTACTCTGTTCTTCTCTCCTTTCTCATATGGTATCAGACGAACTCTGGCCCACATCTTTCATGGCCAGTCCCTCGACTCGTTCTCAAGATAGTGCTCCTCCATCGACGATCGACAATCAAGCAGTGGAGGTCAATTCCGACCCTGTTCCTGCTCCAAATTCCTCAGCTTTACCTTCTCGCAATCCACCAACTCGGCTTCAATCTCAACCCACAGATCCAACTCCCCAGGACCAATCCACCATTGTTGACGACAACACAACTCAAGCACTCCATTCTCGATTAGTTGCTGACAATCATTCCAGCTCCTTTTTTCTTAGCACCGGTGATCACCCCAGTCTCGTGCTCGTGTCCACCGTCCTCAACGACACCAACTATCTGTTGGGTTTTGTACCCTAAATAAAACCCATTTCAATATAATCAGATTTACTAATTAATAAAGATCAGAAATCATTTTATGTTGCATGGTTCACATGATTTATTTCATGATTATATTTAATGTATAAATTCTATTAGGTCCAGAACATATGTATTTGTTCATGATTATAGTGTTGTCAGCACAGTGGAATATAATCATGATTATATGTTCAAAAGTTTGATTCCCTGATTTGTCAGTTCACTGGATTTAGACTGGCATGATAATCAGCGATAGGTATACTTACACCTTGGATAAGTGTTATGTCCTTTCCAGGGCATTGGCAAAGTTTGTCAGTATCGAATGTATGGAGTATACATTGGAAGGGACCAATATTGAACTTGGATTAGATATGATAAATTTATCGTAATATCTATTCAATTCAATATCACCTAGTTGATCCTAGATCAAATGATCTTAATCCTGACATAGTTAGGTTCGATCTCAAGAGTGTTATTCGTGTTCTTTGATTTGTTAGTTAAGCCTACTTTTTGGTCAGGGTGATACGTACATTTTGGGAACATGATAGTACAATTGAGTGGGAGCGCTAAACATAGATATGGAGTCTATAACTTCTATAGGTATTTAGAAGTGAAACGATGATTTCCTTCGAGCTTGGCTGAATAGAGATAAATGATTGAGATCTCATTTTAGTGATTATATTAGTTCACTAAAATATCATTTATAGGTGGCCAAGTGTTTTAAGGATAAAATACATTGAAAGAGTGTAACGGTAATTTTATCCCTATGCAATGTAGATCATCTATAGAAGATCATTGATTATTGGGATTATAACAATGGATAATTAATAGCGTATCTATATCGTGGAACATATAGAGCGTTCTCTGTAACTGAGAGTGCAATTCCAAGTTTTATGGTGGATGCAATAAGGAATTAATAAGTTAGTGAATTTACCTGGTAAATTCTAAGTCTGCTTATTAGAAGCTCAGTTATATAGGCCCATAGTCCCCATACTAGTTGAGACAAACTGCTTGTAAGACTCTGTTAATTGATTTTAATTCTAAAATTAGACTATGTCTAGTTTATGAATTTTCACTATGTTATGGCTTGATTGTGAAGAAATAGTGCTTTTGAGTTTATTTGTTAATCAAGAGACTTTATGGAGTCTAATTAATAAATATTATAAATGACAATTTTATTTGATAGTTATTTTAATTATTAAATAAATAGTTTTGACATTTATAGGGTTGAAAGTGCAAAAAGTGTATTTATAAAAAATAGGTAAAATAGTTGGGAAAAATGACAAAATCCAAACTTGAGTGGGGCCCATAAGTGGCCGGCCATCAAGTTTATATTTACCCTATTTTTATCATTTTTTTATTCCTAATAATTCAACCCTAACCCTATTGAAGATAGTATAAAAGGAAGGCTATGGTCTCTTCATCCAACTGATGCCTCCAAAGCTAAAAACCTAGCTTTCTGATGAGACCTCTTCCTTCTTTTTCTTCCTCTTCAATTTCGAAAAAACACTAAGCCTTTCTTCACAAATATTATTCAGCCATTAGTGATTGAGTAAGTGCCCGCACACATCAAGTTGGTCCTCAATCATAGTGTGTAAGACTGTGAAGAATCCAAATACAAGGAAGGAGTTTCGGGCTCAGATCTTGGTGATACTCTGCTACAGAAAGGATACAAGGGTTAGAGATCTGAGCAGAAGGAGTCATTTAATTCCGCTGCACCCACTGTAAGGTTTCTCAAACTTTATATGTATTTATTTATATTGTTTTAGAAATTCATATTTATGATGTTAAACAACATACATGGTAGTAAATCTAGATCCTGGTAAAATAATTCCAACACTATCAACCATGGAAAAGAGGCATTATGATGGCCTTGACTGCCAAGAACAAGATCGCATTCATTAACAGATCTCTCCCTCGGCCAGAACCTGATAATTCTACTCTTAATTCTTGGTTAAGGTGCAACAACATGGTAATGTCTTGGTTGATTAATTATGTTTCATCTGAGATTGCACAAATTATAATGTACTTTGATTTAGCTACTGAAATGTGGAACGATCTTGCTGAGCGTTTCAATGAAGGCAATGGCCCTCGAATTTTCCAATTGCAGACCCAACTCACTCGGCTTTAGCAGGGTGATTATTCTGTTTCTGCATATTTCACCAAGATGAAATCCCTATGGGATGAGTTGAAAGAATTTCAACCCATAACAACTTGCACTTGACTGGTTTGAATGAATCCTATGCCTCGGTTCGTGCTCAGATTTTGTTCAGTGAACCAATACCTAATCTGTCCCGACTGTTTTCCATGATTGTTCAAGAAGAACGTCAAAGGTCTCTTGGATGCTCTGAAGCAATTCCCCTTGCTGCTGCTGCTTCAAGTTCAACCAATCCCCCTAAAGCCAAGAAAACCCGACCATCTTGCTCTAATTGTGGCAAACCAGGCCATTTAGTTGATAAATGCTATTTTCTACATGGATTCCCTCTGGCTATGGTGATAAAAAGAAACCAGACAAGGGAAAAGCCAAGGCAAACACTGCCTCCACCAACAATTTGAAAGCTGATACTAATGGCCACAATATGCATGCTGATCTTTCATCTCAATGCCAGCATTTAATCTCCCTGCTTAGCCAACAACTAAGCCACACCAGTCATGCTGAAACCCTTGCCATGACTCCTACAACTTCGAATCTTGCAGGTAAAAATTCTCTTTCACTTGCAACATCTTGGATAATTGAGAGTGGTGCTACACACCACATATGTTCCAACATTGCTTGCTTTTCTTCCTTTACTAACGTTTTTTTTCCTAAGTTTGTCACATTACCAAATGGACAAGACATACCTGTCCAAAATGTTGGCACTGTCAAGATTAATTCTAACATTACTCTGCATAATGTGTTGTATATACCACAGTTCAGACTCAATCTCTTTTCCATTTCAGATTTTATGCTTAATACTTCTAACAACATCCTGTTTCATCACAACTCTTGTGAAATCCAGGATCCTACTCTGAATGTGGTGATTGGGACAGCTAAAAGATGTGGAAAATTGTACTTGTTTCAACAAGACAAACCATCTGCTACAATTGATGCTATATTTCCTTTTTCTTTCATTAAAACCAATGTAAACCAATGGCACAATCGCCTTGGACATCCTTCGATGTGTATTTCAAGTTTTTTCAATAAAGAACACAACATTTCACATCAAAGTTCTACTAAACATTGTCATATATGCCATTTGGCCAAGCAAAAGCGTTTACCTTTTATTTCCAATCACAATTTCTCAAAGAATGTGTTTGACTTGGTTCATATGGACATTTGTAGACCATTCCACATACTAAGTGTGGAAGGTTACAAGTACTTCCTCACTATAGTAGATGACAAATCTAGATTCACTTGGCTTTATATGCTCAAGAACAAATTAGATGTTCAAAACATTATCCCTACCTTTTTTAACATGATTTGCACCCAATTCTCCACTTCTATCAAAGCAATCAGATCTGACAATGCTAAAGAATTAAATTTACAATCTTTTTTTGCTTCCAAGGGCATACTCAATTACCATTCCTGTGTGGAAAGACCACAACAGAACTCAGTAGTTGAAAGAAAACATCAACACATACTAAACATAGCACATGCACTAGGATTTCAATCCAATCTACCCTTGGTTTATTGGTCATACCTAGTCCAAACCGCCACTTATCTCATGAATAGAACTCCCTCAAAAAAGCTTAAAGGCATGACCTCATACCAACTCTTGCATGGTACAAACCCCAACTATGACCATCTTAGAAGTTTTGGATGTTTAGCCTATGGCTCCACCCTTCCTTCTAAAAGACATAAGTTCACACCAAGAAGTAGAGCCTCTGTTTTCATTGGCTATCCTCAAGGCATGAAAGCCTATACACTTCTTGATATTAAAACTAAACAAATTTACATTTCAAGGGATGTTGTCTTTTATGAAACAATATTTCCATTGTTTTCAACAACATCCACTTCTGAAATTGATCAACTACTACCTGATACTGTCATTCCCACTATCAGATCAGTACAACAACAAATTCATGCTTCCCAAGGTGTGTTATTGCCAACTACACCACCAGGATCAGTTGCATACCAGCACAATGCTGCTATCACAACAACCAACAACATCAGTCCAATTCACACTGATTTTGGCACACAAGAAATTCCACTACCAGAATAAATGCATTCTGGCCTCACTAATCCTACAACAATAGCTCCCACACAGGTAGCCTCAAAACCACAACAGATATTTGGTACTAATCTCACACCAGATTCTGCTGCACCAGAATTCACACCAGCTAGTTCCATACCAGCAGAAACGGTTTCTGGCACTCCAACTACTGAGCCATCAAATGCTCAACCTTCCACCACAATCACAAGGACTGGTAGGCCCTTGATAAAACCAAAACACGACAGATTACATCTGTCATGCCTCATCTACTGCTCATCCAATTGAGCAATATCTTTCTTACATTAAACTACATCCCACATTTCGAGCAGCTATTCTTGCAACATACTCCCAAATTGAACCTCAAACTTATGCTGATGCCTCTCAATTTAAACATTGGCTTTTGGCTATGGACAAAGAAACCGATGCCCTTGAAAAAAACAACACTTGGGTTGTCACTAAGTTACCCCCTGGCCATAAAGCCATTGGTTGCAAATGGGTGTACAAAGTTAAATATAATGAGAGTGGGGCTGTTGAACGGTTCAAAGCTTGCCTAGTAGCCAAAGGCTACACTCAAAGGCATGGCATTGATTACTCTCAAACTTATGCCCCTGTGGCCAAATTTAACACTTTAAAATTTTTTTTAGCTCTTGCAGCCATGAACAACTGGAATGTACACCAATTAGACATCAACAATGCTTTCCTTCATGGGGATCTCCATGAAGAAGTGTACATGAAAATTCTCCCAGGTTATGAAGCTCCTCCTAACACGATGTGCAAGTTAAACAAGAGCATTTATGGCCTAAAACAAGCTTCCAGGCAATGGTTTAGCAAGCTAAGTCAAACTCTCATTTCAAATGATTTTTCTATCAATCACTTTCTGACAACTCATTATTCACCAAAAAGACCAACACCATCTTCCTTGCCATTCTGATATATGTAGATGACATAATCATTGCTAGCAACAATGACAATGCCATCTCTCACTTTAAAACATATCTCCATGACAAATTTAAACTCAAAGACCTTTGAACCATTCAGTTTTTCCTTGGTCTTGAAGTTAGTAGAACAAAAAAAGGCACCTCGGTCTCCCAAAGACCCTTTGCCATCCAATTACTCAAGGACGCGGGATACATAGCCGCATATAACTAGATTAATCTATATATTTATACAAAGAAAAATATAAAAAAGTGATAGGTGGCATTTTGTATGTTTTTTCTTCTATTTTTATTAATTTTTTAAGTTTTCAATATTTTGAGAACAAAATAGTGTGAACAAGTTTGATATAACATGATGTTTGTTTTGAAAAGAATCCCACATGGTTTATTAGCCATTTTGGGTTCTATATTTATATGTATAAGTAAAATATTTATTTCTTAACTTTTATTTGTCACAAAATTAGTATGTGGTTAAATGAATTCTTGTAATTAATTCAATCTTGCCAAATTAATTATATATTTTTTTTATTATTTTATTGTTCTATCAAAATTTTAATTTTATAAGAAAATGTAAAATATCATGAATTACAAAATATGTATATATTTATATAAAAGAAAGAATAAAGAGTGCTAGGGCATTCTATATGTTTTTGTTTTTGTTTTTTTGTTTTTTTGTTTTTTTTTTTTCTATTTTTACTAATTTTTTTAGGTTTTCACATTTTGAGAACAAAATAGTGTGTTCAAGTTGATGTTTGTTTTGAAAAGAATCTCATATGGTTTATGAACTATTTTGGGTGCTATATTTGTATGTATAAGTAAAATATTTATTTCTTTACTTTTATTTATCACAAAATTAGTATGTGGTTGAATGAATTTTTATAATTAATCCAATCTTGTCAAATTAATTATATTTTATTTTATTTTATTGTTTTATCAAAATTTTAATTTTATAAAAAAGTGTAAAATATTACAAATTATGAAATACATAAAATATTTGTTATTTATACTAAATAATTAATTAAATAAAAATAATATTAGGACAAATCATAGAATCATATTCTAACTTTTTCAAAATTTTAACATTAAAAAAATATTATATTTATTTTTAACAAATAAAATTATTTTCTTAGCTGTTTCTTATTTATAACTATTTTTTTTTTAAATAAATATTGTAATCATGGAGAATTTTTTTTTAGCTATATTACATATATAAAAGAAAGTACATAACATGTAACGTGATTTGCTAAAAAAGTTTCAATATAATTATTTTTCAAAATTTTAGTGATTTTACTTCTTAGTGAGTTATTTTTAAAAAAATCTCACATTATTTAGAAATCAATGTGGTGTTGTACTTAGAGACTATATATATCACTTTTTTTTTTGACTTTGGTTTGTGCCAAAATTAATATTGTATAGTCACAATCATTTTATATGGTTTCTTTCTATTTTTACTAATTTGTGAGACTTTTTATGTGAAGAAAGTTTGATGATAAATTTTTAAAAACAATTCCACGTTGTTTAAGAACTGTTTTATTTGTTGTGCTATATAGTATAAATAACCATATAAATATTAATTTTTATTTGTCACAATATTAGTTTTTTTTTTCGTATCACATGGTTGAATAAAATATTTTTATTATTCAATTTAATCTTGCTTAATTAGTTATAATTTTATCAAAATTTTAGTATTAAGTAAAAAAAAACTATTATTCATAACATGATTATTTGACACTAAAAAAATTTCACATATTTAAACTAGGAGTGGGTATTATAAATATTATTTCTATTCAACACTTAATTTTTAATATTAACTAAAAAAAATACATAAAAACAAAACTATATATAAGCTCTTAAGGTTTATTTTATGGATTTTTTTAATTAGTTGTAATAAGATTTATTGAAATTAATAAACAACAAATAAAGATATTTTTTTTTTATTATATATGAATAAATATAATATATTTTTAATATGTATTATATGTAATAATATTAGATTTGTTTTTAATTGGACTTGAAAGTTTCTTCCAATAACCCCGATATAATTCAATTAAAATACAACTACTCACTTTTAATCCAATCTAACTATTGCATGTCTAATTTTTTGTAATTAGATTGGATTTGACTAATTCCGTGAAATTGGATCAGTTTAGTGCAATTAGATATATTTACTATATCTAAGATGTGTGTGCATGCATAGGTTTATTTGTTGGCAAGCTATAAATGATCAACTGTTGACTAGGGATCAGTGTAACGTCCCCGCTTCAAGCCTCCATTGGGTCCTTACATCCACGGAATGAATGGCTCTTATACACGAGTACGTCACTCTGGCTGCTTCATGGACTGATGACTGACCCTACAGACCAACACGAGTGTTTTCAGCGTGCTTTGTCCTCACTTGCACGCATCCTAGGAAAACTTCCCAGGAGGTCACCCATCCTTGAAATTGCTCCAGGCAGCACGCTTAACTATGGAGTTCTTTCGAGATGGGCTACCGAAAAACAAGATGCACCTTGTTGATATAGGTAGTACCAATCAATCCATTTAAGTCCTCTTCAACTGTGTAATCCCATACCTACACAGTCTCAGAATCATCCCACTTGACCTTCCCCAGGCGGTGTGGGATTGCACAGCTTACCCGGTGTTTCCCCTTACGGATCACGGGACTACTGACTGTCACAATCACCCCCCCTTACGGGGTCCGACGTCCTCGTCGACCACACTTCCGGCTGGGTCAAGGCTCTGATACCATTTGTAACGTCCCCGCTTCAAGCCTCCATTGGGTCCTTACACCCACGGAATGAATGGCTCTTATACACGAGTACGTCACTCTGGCTGCTTCATGGACTGATGACTGACCCTACAGACCAACACGAGTGTTTTCAGCGTGCTTTGTCCTCACTTGCACGCATCCTAGGAAAACTTCCCAGGAGGTCACCCATCCTTGAAATTGCTCCAGGCCAAGCACGCTTAACTATGGAGTTCTTTCGAGATGGGCTACTGAAAAACAAGATGCACCTTGTTGATATAGGTAGTACCAATCAATCCATTTAAGCCCTCTTCAACTGTGTAATCCCATACCTACACAGTCTCAGAATCATCCCACTTGACCTTCCCGGGCGGTGTGGGATTGCACGGCCTACCGGTGTTTCCCCTTACGGATCACGGGACTACTGACTGTCACAATCACCCCTTACGGGTCCGACGTCCTCGTCGACCACACTTCCGCCGGGTCGAGGCTCGATACCATTTGTAACGTCCCCGCTTCAAGCCTCCATTGGGTCCTTACACCCACGGAATGAATGGCTCTTATACACGAGTACGTCACTCCTGCGCTTCATGGACCGATGACTGACCCTACAGACCAACACGAGTGTTTTCAGCGTGCTTTGTCCTCACTTGCACGCATCCTAGGAAAACTTCCCAGGAGGTCACCCATCCTTGAAATTGCTCCAGGCCAAGCACGCTTAACTATGGAGTTCTTTCGAGATGGGCTACCGAAAAACAAGATGCACCTTGTTGATATAGGTAGTACCAATCAATCCATTTAAGTCCTCTTCAACTGTGTAATCCCATACCTACACAGTCTCAGAATCATCCCACTTGACCTTCCCCAGGCGGTGTGGGATTGCACAGCTTACCCGGTGTTTCCCCTTACGGATCACGGGACTACTGACTGTCACAATCAGCTTAGTAGAGTGATGGAGATTGCCAATAAGAACTGTCCTGTTTGTGAGATGCACCCGGAGTCTTACAACCATATTTTCTTTGAGTGTCATTTTGCCAAATTGATAATGACTGAGATAGGTACCTGGTTTGGGCTGAATAACTGGCCGAGTGACTTCAAGCAATGGAAGGATTGGTGTTCGAAGAAGATGAAGAACTTGCTGGATAGGGTGATGAACACTGTCATGGCTGCTGCAATTTATTTTCTTTGGCTGAACAGGAATGGCTGCTGGTTTAATAGGTGCTGTCGGTAGGGATGCACATTTTTCCCATAGGGATGGGGCCCCGCGGGGACCCGCTCCTAATGGGGCGGGGATTTCCAGTCTAAATGGGGAACGGGGTGTAGACGGGGATCAAATTTTGTCCCCGAATGTTAAACGGGGCGGGGACGGGGATGACACTCCCCGCCCCGACGGGGACCCGTTTAATTTATTAATTATTTTTTTATTAATATTTTATGTTTTATATATACGTTCGTATTTTTTTTAGTATATTAATATCATTTTTACAATTTTTGAAGTTGTATTTTTATATAATAATTACTATATTGAATAGTAAATAATATGTAATATTTTATCTTTTATGTAATTTAATAATTTTATACATTTAACTTTTTAAAATAAATTTTATTTTTACAATGGGGGATTCCCCGCCCCGTCTCCGCCCCATTAGGGGATTCCCCGTCCCGTCCCCGATGGGGAATAAGCGGGGATGGGGACGGGGAGAGCACTTCCCGTTAATTCCCCGCCCCGTGCGCATCCCTAGCTGTCGGGCTCCTGGTTTGGTGAACATGGAGATAAAAACTGGTGTTAAATATAGAATCATGAGTTGTAGTTTTCAACACTTGAAAGGCAGGAATTTGTACATTATTAATATAATTAACAATTGGTAGTTGTTTTTGCATCAAAAAAAAAAAAACAATTGGTAGTTGTTCTTTGTTTTGGGGCAGCTGGTTTTCAGCTTGCTTTTGCTTGTAAGTTGTTTGTCTTTTGAATAAAAGTTTCATTCTTTTTGTTCAAAAAAAAAAAAAAACTATGCGAAGCGTGACTATATTTACTAGTTTAAAATACTTGAAAGTAGTACTAGGATGAGTGACCTCCTGCGAAGTCCTGTTGCACTCTAAATTTTTTTCTTGTGCGATCATACCAACACTAATGCACCAGATCCCATCAAAACTTGCACTCCTAAATTTTTTTCTTTAAAACAAAATACCTGAAAAGCCTGAAAAAGAAGGATATTTTTATAAGCTTTGTTTTTGTACCAACAACGTGTTAAACGGTCATAGACTCATAGTCAACGAATAATAGGCAACTTATGAAATTCCATTCAATGGATACGATTTTATCCAAAAATGACAAATCGTTTATCGATCATCTTATTTGTTCGTGTACAGTAGGTTCGACCGTACTGGATTACGCCTCCATCCTCCTTCCCCGAAATGGGCAGAAACTCTTTTTTTTTTTGATTCAAGCGTTTATATATTACATCATGTTTTACCTGGGACTCGAACCCAGGACCTCCAACACTCACACACCCACCTATGGCCACTTGAGCTAGCCCCAAGTGGTTAAAATGGGCAGAAACTCAATTCAAACACATTCTTGATTCTTCCCAGATTTTCTCCCTATTTCAGAACTATTCAATATTCTTATTCTTATTTTCTTACCATTTGTATATAGATATATATATTTTCACAGATATCGTTATCTATATAGTTATAGATACTCCGCAAATTGTCAATGGAGTGCACAATTTCTTCTGGCCTAGCCAAATCGTCTCTTCCACTTGGTCCCTCTTTCCCCTTAATTCGATCGAAATCGCAAGCTTCGGCTTTATCATCCACTCAGTCCTATTTTCTTAAGCCCTTTTTCAAATCCAGAAGCTTCAGCATATTTCCTCTCTTTTCGCGCCAAAACCACCCAATTATTCGATCACAAAGCTCCAATCAAGCAGCTGACAATGGTTTCGTCCTTGAAGATGTTCCTCATTTGACCAACTTTCTCCCAGATTTACCGGTAACATTTTCCTTTCTCATTACAATGTTTCTAGTATCTTTGTATTATGTATATATAGGTGTATCTATATTCGTAAAGATTAAATTATTTATTTGTATATCAGACATATCCAAATCCTCTACAAAAAAGCCAAGCATATGCTATTGTCAAGTGAGTTTTCATTCATTGTTTTCCCTTATATTTACTTGCTTATGGAGAGTATCTTGATCATTTGTTAGGATATGAGTCCATTACACATTGAGCTTTCTTTTTCCATAGGCAAACTTTTGTGAACCCAGAAGATGCGGTTGCAGAAAGAGTAAGTTGCAATTGCTCCTTCACTGTTCAGCATTTTTCTTTTGCTTTTACAATATGCTGCCCAATTGGGTTGTGGTGGGTTATCGTTTTTACTTCTTTTACAATAATGTTTATGTGGCTTTAGATTGTTGTTCAAAAAGGTAGCCCTAGAGGAGTGCATTTTAGGCGTGCTGGGCCTCGAGAGAAGGTACTTATTCCTCTGAAGTAAATTTTGTTGGCCTATTTTACTTAGGAAAGTGCTTCAATGTATCACCCGTCAATTTGCTTTTACACATTCAAGAAACACTTATTGGTTGTTTTATTGGATTACTATAGCTGTTAGTTCATTTTCTTTCTTTTTCAAATAATTTTCTACAAAGATTCTGGATTAATAAATGTGCCCTTTTCTTTTGGGTTGATCAAAGGATGATAGAAAGAGTTTTTTTTGGTATGCATAGGTGTATTTTAAGTCTGAAGAAGTCCGTGCTTGCATAGTGACTTGTGGTGGTTTGTGCCCTGGGATTAATACAGTGATTAGGGAGATAGTGTGTGGGTTGAACTACATGTATGGCGTTGAAGACATACTTGGAATCGAGGTGACTAATTATGTTTTATAATCACATTTTTTCCAATGACCTGCATTATCAACATCACGAGTTGTTGACCTCTTTTTGAATAATGAAATTTCTCAGGGAGGGTATAGAGGCTTTTACTCTAAAAATACAATGACATTGACCCCTAAGGTGGTCAATGATATTCATAAGCGTGGTGGCACTTTTCTTCGCACTTCGCGAGGAGGCCATGATACCCAAAAGATAGTTGATAACATACAAGACCGAGGAATTAATCAGGTAGATCATGCTATCTTTTGCTTAACTTTTTGTGACTTTTTATATTACAGGGGCTTAAATAACCCATGCTACTCACACACAATTTCCTACTCAATAGTGCATAAAGAAAATAACATGTATTGAATGAAATAAAGAAATAGAGCAAATTGACAAATTTTGGTTTAGGTTTATATCATTGGAGGGGATGGCACTCAGAAAGGAGCAGATCTAATATACAAGGTAACTGTACCTCCAGGGAAATTTTGTTTCCTTCAACTGGTGTCGATGAAGCTACTCTATAGCATGTTATGACATGAATATATTTTGTTCAAGGAAGTCGAGAAACGTGGTCTTCAAGTGGCAGTTGCTGGAATCCCCAAAACAATTGATAATGATATTGCTGTACGTTTGACTTAACCAACATTTATATTTACTATTTATCATTCATCTTAATTGAGCTTGTATTGCTTATTTTATAAATCACAGTTTATATTTAATATTTATCATTCATGTCAATCGAGCTTGTGTTTCCATTTCCTTCATGTCATTCTCCATTATAAAAATAATTATTTTCTCCTGGATGCATGAAAGCATCGTATATATTTACCTCAAGTTACATAATCTCATTTTAGTCAATTTTGATAAATCTTGGAGTTTTTATATTTTATTAATCTTAACCAACTTCCATTAATGGTTTTTTTCTCCTGATTGAAATGTATTGGGAATTTAGGGTTCTATCTTTTCAAATTATACCCTTTTTATTTGCATCATTCCATCTTTGACAAGATGCACTTGTCACCTATAGGTCATAGACAAATCTTTTGGTTTTGATACTGCTGTTGAAGAAGCCCAGAGGGCTATTAATGCTGCACATGTGGAGGTTGAAAGTGTCGAAAATGGAATTGGAATTGTCAAACTAATGGGAAGATACAGTGGTAAGTGCTTCAAAGTACTTAAGTGTGGAAAATGGAATTGGAATTATCACCTTTCATAGCATTCAACTCATTTTATTGCTGTCTATTTTTTTTTTTCATTGTCAGGATTCATTGCTATGATGGCAACTTTAGCAAATCGTGATGTGGTAAGATCTTTATCTGATTGTGCAGATATCTGTTGACACATCCTTTTATGTGAAAACATATCAAAAAGTCACTAGATAGATGAGAAGTAATAGGTTTTGGACACACTTTTCTAGTTGGGGACATAGAGAATTTTTAGGTTTTATTCACTGTGTTACCTACCATTTTGTGCTTATACTACAAGTCAGTTAGAATTGATCAACTGATCTGGTTGTTAGGTGTTGGGAATATTCTTTCAAGTTGACAACAGGTAAAGAACAACTGACAGTTGCTGTGACAGGATTGCTGTTTGATTCCAGAGTCTCCATTCTATTTAGAAGGTCAGGGTGGGCTTTTTGAGTTTATTGAGGAGCGGCTTAAAGAAAATGGACATATGGTAATTGTGATAGCTGAAGGAGCAGGTCAGGAATATGTTGCTCAAGAAATGCAAGCGAACGTGAAGAAAGATGCATCAGGAAACAGGCTACTCTTGGATGTTGGTCTGTGGCTATCTGACAAGATCAAGGTATGCTTTAACTTTGTGAGCGTGCACTCCAAAAGCCACGGTGTGGTTTTTTTCTTTTCTCTTTTTTGTGTATACTTATTATGGTGATCTTCCTGGAGATTATTGGTATTATTTTTTGATTTTAAGGTACACTGTACATCTACTAGAATTTGACCTTAAGGCCATTTTGATCTAAACTAGCTTTCAAATTATTACCTGCAGGATCATTTTACAACGATTCGGAAGATGTCGATAAATATGAAATATATAGGTAATGTATTCTATCCGGAGTGGCATTGGGCAATCTACTTTGATCGTGTTAGTTCTGCCTGTTTTTTCGTATATTATACTGGTTAAGAATTAAAAAAAGAAAAATAGCCTTTCAAAAGTTACAGTTGACGAAACTTTGTGATGGCTAGGTTTGGTAATAGCAAATTGCGTAGTTGTATTAAGGATCCATATTTTTCTCCAACGATGCTTGCTATGAATTAGTTACATTATCTAGTTATATGAAACTCTATGCATATATATGAAAGTATGTCTGTCTAAGATGATCCCCAAATAGAAAACTTGATTCCTTTGGGATTTATTTTCTCTTTACAGATCCTACTTATATGATACGAGCCATTCCAAGTAATGCATCAGACAACATTTACTGTACTCTTCTCGCTCAAAGTGCTGTTCATGGGGCCATGGCTGGATTCAGTGGTTTCACAGTTGGACCTGTGAATAGTAGGCATGCTTATATTCCAATCTCCGTAAGAACTTTCTTTTGCATCTATTCATGCATGTCTTTCAACTTTTTGCTATAGTTCAGAAGAACATTAAGTCCTCCAAAATTAATGGAAACAGGTTTTAGTGTAAAAATAAATTGGCTAGCTATAATTCTGAAGGTTAGAAAATAATTAATGGATACTTATCATCTCTAATTTTATAATTTAAGTCACCCTTCTTATAGAAAATCTAAAATAGTGAAAAGTAGTGCTTTTAGCTTGGATGTGGTATGTATTCTCTTGTATTGAATTGGATGATGCCTTCAGTGTTAATGTCCAATTAAGAGTTCAGTAGTCTGTTATTTTATCATGACTGGCTCGGTATGGTTTCGCAGCGTGTGACCGAGACACAAAATATAGTAAAGTTGACGGATAGGATGTGGGCTAGACTTCTTGCATCCACAAATCAACCCAGTTTTGTGGATTGCAATGACATCTCACAAGGAAGAGTTAGTGGGGAGACCAACAATGTGATCAGCAGCACCAAGATATCAAATTCGTAGTTTTTATGGAGCTAAGGTCTAATTCAAGTAGACCAGCACTATTCATTAGTATACCTGTTTGATCCTGCTCAAATTCATTTAGACCACATCAATGTAGAACTTTGCTTTTACTACAAACTGATTATTTTACTGTTATAATATGTGTGTACTACTAACACTGCTTCCATCTCCCAAATTGTACTGATAATTTGGTTGTAAAATAATTCCTTGTCCTTGGCTATGGCATTTATCTGGAGATAATGAAATTAAACTTTTGATTCTTTCACATGAATCTTGAAAGCAACATGTTTACACTGTTCTTCTTACTATAATCTAATCTAACTAATACTATATATTAGTTGAATATCTGAGAAATCCACGATTTAGTATATTCGAATACAAGGTGGTATCTTATGAGATTTTTTAATATTTTGAATCATAATAACTGGGATAGACACAGTGTCCATTTGGGTATGATGTCATATGGATAAACTCTGGTGATGTCAGCAATAAATTTGGAGGAAACTATTGGCTTTGTCTGACATCACTCCCTCCCTTAGCTGTTAAATTCCAACAAGTTGCTTCTTGTGGCCACTATTTTATGAGCTCTCTAATGCCCTAGTTGCCCACTAGAATGGATTGTATGTTGATGTGTACGGACTACGGAACAAGCAAACATTTTTTCTTATAAAAGTTATTAGGGTCCACTTGGGTTTGTAACTTTTACCTATTCAATCACTTTCAATTGTTTTGGCCACTATTATTATTAGTACTATGGATAACATTTCTAAAGTCCCTCTCTTAATTCTGTATAGGAACTTTTGTAATGTTGCTAAAAGTTTGCTAGTTGTAGTAGTAGCAAATAAATAGTGATGAGTGGGGACAAGATGATTTTGATGGACTTGGTAGTAGACTAGTAGTGGTTCATGTATCATTTCTTCCGAACTGTTCATCGAAAACATGTCAAGGCTGAAATGAAATGCAGTTATTGTTAGTTACCCTTCTTTTCTTCTATGACCCCTAATTAATTGTAAGACTCCATTTCTTTCTTTTACCCATTTTTTTTTTGTTTTAAAAAATAAAAACTTTATAGTTTTGGATATGTTTGCATTGAAATCAGGGAAAGCAAAGAAGTCCATGGCTTGACAAATGAGATAGGAAATCTAAGATGTGGAAATATCATAATTATTGCTTGCGTTAAAGATGGCATATTACATCACAATTATTACATATGACACATCCTATTAAAAATTTTAAACCCTACTAACTTATTCTTTTACATCAACTATATATCTATTTTTATTAAAATTAACACAAATACAGTAAAACTAAAGTAACATTAAAGAAAATTGATAAGAATGAATTAAGAAAAATAATTTAACTTTTTATATTTTTTATTTAATGAGGTGTTTTTATATATTTTTAGTGCAAATGTACTCTCTTGAATTGCATAAGCTACATACATGTTAATTTTGTTCTTACATATATATAATTATTTTTTAAGGAAAATTAAGTGAAAAAATTATATCAATAGCTTCCTAATAAAATATTGTAAAGTAGTTCTACTGTCATTCTTATATCAATTTTTAAATATGTAATTATTTGCTTATTTGACCTCCTAAAACTTCCAAAGGGCAGGGCAATATTCACAACCCTCGAAAGCTTCTCATGTTGTTGTTCATTTAAATTATTTTAGTGATTTCTAATATAAAACAAAACTAGAAACCTACAACTCAACCTAGTTGTTTAAATTCTTCATTATGTATCAGCAAAAAAAAAATATATCAGCAAAAAAAATTCTTCATTAATGTCTCTTTTATTTATTTAATAAAAGATCTTTTGATGCTTAATTTCTATTTTTTTTAAAAGGTGAATTTATAAATTAATTGGGACAAAATTCAACATGTCAAGTTAAAACATAGTCGCATATATTTTATAAAGAAATGATCAAACAAACCACAAACCACACCAATTAAAAAAGCTCAAGATCTGCAAACTAAAAGGACCAAAGCCCACAAAAATAGTCTAAAGCCAATGTCACAAAAAACAAAGAGTGTAAAACTCCATCATTACAAAAAAAAAAAAAAAAAAAACCCGAATAACAGTACACCACTCAGTCGTCCCTTACTAAATAGAGAAAGAAGCATCGAGAACAGCCCAAAACTCAGCGAACATGGGCAAAAGAGCACAACACTTTTCGAAAGCAATGTACTATTGACAAAGAAGGATGATATCAAAATGAGATTATTTCACAAATACACAAAAACAACAAAAAAATTTACAAAAATATGATTTCACGGAATTTTAAATATTTTTACGATTTTTCTGATTTCATTTACAGAAAATACGGTCTTTTTATGTTATATTCTTGTTAATTTGTTGTTATCTGTATGTTATTTATTATTGTTATTTTGATGTTATTTAGATATTATTTTCATGTTACTATTATGTAGTTTTTTTTGTTGTTTTTGTATTGTTTTTATGGAAAAGCGTAAACATATATATAAAAAAAAATTCTTTAAACGTAAAAATGTATTTTTTTTTTTTTTTATAAAAAATAGTGCCTTATATAATTATTTCTATCAAAATTTAATTGAAATGCTGATTGGATTTTATAAAATAAGAAAATGTCTCATATTACTTATGTTGTGAAATTTATATTACACTCATAATTCTTAAGCCATAGACTAATGATAAAGTTTTAATAATTAGATAAATAAGTAATTGGAATTTATCTAAAAAAAAATGTATGTAAATATATTTTTTAAGAGATTTGTATTTTCACCTGATAAAGTTATAGTACACTTTATTTTAATAATTTTTATTTTATAAAATATAATATCTTTAATTTGTACTATTTTTTTTAAAAAAAATTTCTTCTTTGTCATAATTTTAAAAAATATGCTTATAAAATAAAAATAAAATATATTTTAAATATTAAAAAAAATTAAATGAAATTTTATTAATTTTTTTTTTTAAAAAAATCATATATGATATTAAAAAAAATATGAAAATAAAATACAACTAACTAATGATATTAAATGAAAATAAGATGAAAAAAAATTCAAAAATATATTAAAAGTGATTTTAAAAATTAATTTAAATTAATTATTTTTTAATATTAATGTACATCTATAACGGTGCAAATAATATTTGAAAGATTATCTTCTATTTATTATTTTATTATGTACTTTTCTTTTTTCAAAATATAATTTTGTACTTTTAACTTTTCATTTTTTTTTAATAAAACCAACGGCCGATTGTGTTGCTTGCTTCATAGCAGTATTCACATACAAAATGGTGGCTTGCAAGTTGCAACACAGGGAGTGTGTGTGATATATATATATATATATATATATAAGAAATACTATATATATAGTGTAAATGATGTAGACATCTAGTTTACTAATTTGAGCTCAGTTCTACTAATTAATATTTAATATCATCTCTATCTATACATTATACATACATTTTATAAACATTAATAATTACAACATATAACCCATGTTAGTCCAACACACTTATCTTTACAAACAATCCCAAATTAATATTTGGGAGTGGCAACGCCACATCTTCAACTGTCATTTTTTTTCCACTAAAAACGACGTCGTCGCCTAACATTGTAAAAACCGGCTTACATACATACAAACACACAGCCTGTGTCCAATCATTGATCGCCACGTCACTCCAAATTCAGTAACGTCCAAGTCCAACTCTGATTATCACCACCACCAGATTCAAAGCTTATTTCAGGTTGAGAATGAGGAGACTCTTCTTCTTCTTCTTGGTCGGAGCTCCGCCTCCTTCTCTTCCGGGTCCGACCCGTATTCTTAGGCGGGTCGGATAGTCCGGCCTCCAAGGGAAAATTCAGAATGGCCTTACGACCCCTCATCTTGAATGCAGCACAGTCGTAAGCCTTAGCAGCGTCCACGTCGGTATCGAACGTCCCCAGCCAAACCCGACTCCCCTTACGGTTCGGGTCACGGATCTCCGCCGCGAACTTCCCCCACGGCCTCCGTCGAACTCCCCTGTAGTGCTTCATCTCGCCGGAGTGGTCCTCCTCCTTCTTCATCGTCGTCGTCTTCTTCTTCTTGTTCGAATTATTCGGCGATGGTATATCGAGAAGAGGGTCAGTTTCGGATTTGGGTTCCATAATTAAGTGGAGGAATTGATGTGGGTTGTTGTCTGGAACAGGGGAATTGGACTCGGATTCGGATTGAGAATACTCTTGTTTAACGGATTGAAAGTGATAAGAAGATGTAGTGGTGGTAATGATAGGTTTATGAGTCTTGTAATGATTTTCAGAAACAATTTGAGAATTCAAAGTGTTGATGAAGGAATCAGTAGAGGTAAAGTCACCCAATAGATGTTGGCGAATGAGTTCTAAAGCTGAGAATTCCTCTACTTCTTTCATTTTTTGTTTGTTTGTTTGTATGTTTTGCCTCAAAATTTGATACTAGCTACTACTCTCAAGTTTTTATATAAATATATATAATTATAGTGAAATTAATTTAGTTTGTATTTTAGTGTATTTAGATGGGATTGGGATGTATTTAGGAAAATTAATAAATGAAGATGAGAGCATATTATTATTATTATTATGGGGTAGATGCAACTAACAATTTAAACAGATTCTAATAATGTCCAATCATAGAAGCCGACATCAAATTTTTATTCACAACGTACTAAATTAACGCCACTGTGCCCGCTAGCTGCCCCTATACACAAAATATTTAATAAAATGTGACGCTAAATTTTTATTAGTTTGCTAATTATATGTAGGGAAGGCCACAAACAAGTTTTAGGGTGATTCTACAATGCACTCCTTTTAAAAGGGATGATTCAGGGCCGACCCTGAAACAAAGTGGGCCATAGGGAAAAAAAAGATTTTGGGCCCTTATGTTAGAAAAAATATGGTATTTTTCAAAATCGGTAAAAAAAAAATGTATAATTTTAAAAGAAGAAAAAAAAAATTTGGGCCCCTGAGCTGAGTGGGCCCTAGGCACAGGCCTAGCCCGCCTATGCCCAGGGCCGGGCCTAGATGTACTGATGCACCCTCTACTTGTTTTAACATCCCAAAAAAAATTTTAGTTTAATTTTTTTTTTCATATCTATGTACGTTATAGCTATTTAAGATATCCTACAAAATTTTGAGAAATTCGGAATAATTTACAATATAGAAAACAATATTCAAACAGTCTATTTTACACGCGTATAAAATAAAATAGTCACGCGTGCAACACACTGCTTGAACACAATTTTCAGCGTGTTAAACTTTTCCGAATTTCTTAAACTTTTGCAGGATATCTTAAATAACCATAATTTACATGACCATGAAAAAAAAAATTGACTAAAAAAATATTTCGAATACTAAAATAGATAGAGATGTATCGATATACCCCTTTTAAGGAGGTGCATTATAGAATTTCCCAAAATTTTATATAGAATAGACTTAAAATTAAATTCAAAATAAAACCGTGAGAAAACAAGTTTAAAAAAAAAAAAAAAAGCTTAAAAGTATTGGTTCCTTTGTCTATTTAGTGCAGTGACATGGGGTCATGTGGGGGCACATGACCTCACTTAACTTTTTAAAATTTATTTTTTATGTATTTTTTGTTATATATTTGTATTTTTACCCTCATAAATTTAATTTTTATTTTAGTTTGCCATTACATACTATAATTTTACCCATATAAATTTATATTTTTTTATTTTTATCTTTACATATTTTCATATTTATTCTCATATATCTACTCTAGTCTCTATAAAATTTATATTTTTACGAGTGTAATAAGAAGGCCAACTCACTTATAAGAAGGCCAAGTCAGCACCTAAGCAAACGGAGATCCTAACACTTAAATGGGCAACAAGTGACAGACCAGCTTCCTCTTGGCCGGCCAGCCTTGGGACTGCACCATGGCCGACCAGCCTGCCCTCCACAGGGCCTAGCCGGCCAAGAGGTGTCCTGCAAGATTTCCTGTGCACTACACGTGAACAACATCTTTTAGGCTGTGAATTGAGTTCTCAAAGTCCAACTGAATAGCTGAATAATATCTAAGTTCAAGGGCATTTTTGTCTTTTGTAATTAACTAATAAAATATTCAAATATCTAGGGTTTCAAGTTGTAATCTAGGATTTAGGCTTCTCCTATATAAAGGCCTTAACTCTAATCTAGAAAGCTAAGTTCAGTTAAGCCTAACACTTGCCTCCAAACTCTAAGTCTAAGCCTCACAACTTCTCTCTCCTTCACTTCCTCTCTCAAACGCCCATACAAGCATTATCTCAACACTTGGGTTTTGCCATTCTTAATTCATACATTGTATTCTTGAGGGTGCTATAGCAAATCCCATCTATAGTGATTTGGATAGTATTAACCCTCAGTATTAATACAACTAAAAGAGGAGTAGGTCATTACCCGCTATCACAAGGGGGCCGAATCTCTATAACAAATCTTGTGTTTATTACTTTTCATTATTGTTTGTACAAACATGTGGCAAGCATCAAATCTATACGACCCCGCTGTCAATTGATTACTTTTTGAGGTCAACAGGAACAATTGAAAATTAATCCACTAAGTGCATGTTTGACATCATAACTAAAAAACTATTTTTTTTTAAAAAAAAATAGAAAACTATTTTTAAAATACAATTGGGCTTGTTTGACCTTGTTTTTTGAAAGATCAACTAAATGCTTGACTTTGAGAAGGTAATCAGACAAAGTTAAGGAGCCTTTCTTCAAGTTCTGGAGTTCGGTTCGAAATTCCAGAACTTTAGCAGGGACTTGTTATGTGAAGTATTGTTCAAGTTTGGACCAGATCTGCTTCGATGTCTCACAACCAACCATTCTAGTGAGTAAACTTTCGGACATTGACGAGAGAAGCCAAGACATGAGCAACTGATCTTGGACTTCCCAGTCAAGATAGGATGGATCGAAAGTTTTCGAATGCTGATCTTGTTCAGTGAGAAACTGTGGTGGATGATCATTAGTGATATAAGAATAGAGGCGATTGCCACGAATGGCAGCCATAACTTGTTGTTTCCACAACAAGAAGTTATGATCGTTTAATCGAATGGAAAGGTTATGAGAGAAATAAATTGGAGAAAACTCATCTAAATTTTGTGTTCTTGAGCGATGCAGGGGTGGTGGTCGTTGATTTTGATTGCTGTGATTGCCGGTAGTGTCTCCAGCTCTATTGTAATCTCTCGAACCAGGAACATGAGATCCTCTGGAAGCCATATTGGCCACCAAGGGAGGAAAAAGCTCTGATACCATGTTAAACTTCTTGGCCATTGAAGAGTATCAACAAGAAAGGAAGAAAATAGAGAAAGATTTGAAAGACAGAGAAGGAGATGAGAAAGAGAGAGAGAAAGAGTAATCTCGTTGATTGTAATGAAGCTGTACAAGTATTTATACAAAGAGACTGAGAGAAAGGAAGAGAGTCAATAACAAAATTAAGTAACAAACTCCAACAGATTCTCTAATCAACTCAAACAAAGACAGCTAACCACCACTTAACTGCCTAACAGAATTTAACTAACTTCAGCTGTCTTAACAATGTGAGTAAAAATAAAAAAAAAATAATTTAATAGAATAGTTACTTATATTATTCAAAAATATCAATTTTTTTTTTTAATAATTTGATATCTTACTAAACTACATATATAACCGCACGAGAAGCTCGGTTTGTTTCCTAATTATTATATAATGCACTCTTTTTTAATTTTTTTTTGAACAATGCTTTTATTTTTTAACAAGAACAATGCACTCTTTTGATTAGTATAATCTCATTTTTTTTCTTATAGGTTTTATAAAAAAGTGACTATATTTGCACTCGATAGATGTATAAAAGCACCCATTCTTTATAACTATTAAATCAATTTATTTTTTAAAAATTTATGCTTGATACCATTTTTCAATTTCTTACATTATTAAGTTATTTTTTGTATTAACTATTTTACATATTTAATTTATTTTTCTTTTATTTTTTTTTTAAAAAAAATTAATATTTTTTTTTTAAAAAAAATTAATATTTTTTTTCCTTTTACATGTAAATTTATTTTTATTATAATAGATTTTTTAGAAGAAAAAAATAAAAATAAAATAAGAAGTATATAAGTGTTAGAAAAATATTTTATATTAATTTTAATAAAAAAAAGGAGACCTTAATTAAATAATTATAGTGAAAGACTAATATATTCAAAAAAAGAAAAATAGTTTGAGGTTTAATTTTAACTATGTTAAAGGTAGATTATAAAATAATATACTTACTTGATCATATGAGGGGGAAAATAATATTATGTCAAAAGTTAGGAGTATAAACTAATAATAGTAGTGGCAAAAATCAGAAGGCAAAACCACTCATTGTTTTAAAATTTTGGTAGTTTAACAAATAACTTATTAATAGGTAGATAATAAGGAAACAAAAGTTCAAAGTGAGATAACAATTTGTTCCCCCTTGTTTATTGTAATATGCAGCACTCTTTCCCGAACACACTAATTAACGCCATTAGTTTTGGACTTATTATTAATATTAATTTTAGAAATCCAATGGAGACACAGAAACATGATTTCCCTCACAATGAATAATAAAATAAAAAATGGTGTAATTTTTATTTTTTATATATAAATATAATAGTTGAATGTACGTGCCGAGCCACGTATCGCTAGTTTCATTTAAGATTTTGGTTTTTTTAAGATTTTAAATGTATTTTATTTTTAAAGATTACAAATTTTTTGTTTGAAAAAATTAAATATTTATATTTGAAATATTATTTAATAATGTATTAAAAATAATATCAGTGTAATTATAAAATTGTAAATAAATTTATTATTGGAGTAGTAAATTATTCTATTTAGTTCTTTTTTTAACATAATGTAAGTTTAAATCTATAAATATTATGTAAAGTATTAATATTATATGAACATCTCCATTTATAAAGCTAAAAAGTGGGTCAATGACAGAATTGATATATCTGCAATCCTGAGAAAATATTAGATAATGTGAGGTTAACTTTAATATATAAAGATTTTTCTTTTTTAAAAAATAAATAAAAAAAATTATTAATATTCTCCCAAGATAAGTTTGTTAGAGAGATATGTGGATAAGATGATTTTTTTAATTTAAAAAGAGATTATTAATATTTAAAAGATTGTTTAATTTTTTGGTTTAATTATTAAGTTTATTTGTTAACGGGAGATCAAACCTAATCGTTAAATTTAACAGAATATTCTTTTAAAAATTTAAGTATATTCTGTTAAACCAAGAAATGCCGTTAGATAGACACTTTTAATATATAAAGATAAAGATATATATATTTATATATTTAGAGTTTGAGTGAGGTATGCTCTGTAAAACACTATTAATGAGGCTGTACTAGCTAGTTATCCATGAGGCTTGTTTATTCACACAGCTGTTACTACTAGCTAGGAAAATATCACTTGAAATATGAAAATTGAAAATCATATTGATGAATAGTGATCTGATTGATAAGCTTTTAGGATCATTCTCTTCTAATAAGTATCATATTTTCGATGAATTAATGAGTATATATCTTAATCAATATAAATCGACGTGAAAAAGAAGAAGATAAGACTTCACGGTAAGATGGTTAGAAAGCTTATATGTGACTTAGAGACAAAAATAAGTTTACTTGTCATTCCTGTAGTACAATAATTTGGTTTGTAAAACGATTTGGTGGCCAATGGGCTTTGTATACATATACAATATCAATATATTGACTTAATATTATTGTTATGAGGTCATATGGATAGACGCTTGTGACGTAGGTATAATGAGTTATCCAATCTAATTTATTATTTTTTTTTTTTTTAAAAAAAAGTTCAATTCAATTAGTAATTAAATTTAGAAAATTATTATTTAATGTCATTTATAAAAATATTAGATTTTAAGTAAAAATTTACAATTTTACTGTCACATTTCTTTACCAAAATACTATCCTTTTATAACAACCCTAAATGAACAAATGAACAAAACATAATAGTTAAAACAACAGTAGAACAATTAAAAAGCAATCATGGACCAACAGTGAAAACTTAACACAGTACACAACACAGTATAAAATGTACATAGTATTTTTTAAAAAAAACTCTATCCCACAGTAAAAAAAATAAAAAAGTTAAAAATTTCAGTATGTGATGTGAAAACCCCTTTAATCTAATCTAATTAGACTTTGAAATTCAATCTAATCTAATCTAATTATAATAATAATTAAATTGGATCGAATTTTTAATTAAATATCCAATTGTACACATCTAATTTTTAATATTAACTTAAAAATATGAAGAAAAATACCCAAAAACTAAATATCACAATTTATTTAAGTTTAATACTCCATAATAATATCATCCTTATAAGTTTAATACAATTAAAAGTTCCAAATAACTAAAATAATAACACTCACAAGAAATAAATTAAAACAACAAAAAAAAAAACATGAAAATATAATACAAAACAACTAAGTGTTACAAATTCAAAACCAAAAAATCAAATAGCCACAAAAAATATATATTTTTAAAATTTTTAAATATTTTTATTATATATAAATAATTTTTTTAATATATATAAATTTAATTGGATTAGATGGATTTTTAATTGAATTTTAAAAGGGAGAGTTTACAAAAATACTGGATTTTTGGTAAAAATTTACAATTTTACTGCCACACAGAATTTTTTACAAAAAAATTGTCTTTTTATTAAATAACTGTAAAACAACAAAATAGAACAATTAAAAACAACAGTGGAACAACTAAAAATCAATCACAGAACAAGAGTGAAAATTTAACATAGTACACAATATAAAACTTATACAATATTTCTTTAAAAAAATTTTCCCCATAATAAAAAAGAAAAAAAAATTAAAAATTTCAGTATGTGGTGTAGAAACTTATTTGAAATGACATTCAATAACCGATTCAATTCAATTAATTACTAACATTTAATATCTAATCTATTTAAAATGTAATTAAATATATAATTTTTTTATAATTAAATTAGGTTAGATAATTTAATTCAATTAGGGCTCGTTTGGTACGTCGTATTGTAATGTATTGTATTGTATTGTGTTGGATTGTGTTGTATTGTATTGTATTAGTATTATTTAATACAATACAATGTTTGGTATTAACTTGTATTAATTGATTATGTAAAGTTATAATATATTTTTAATACACTCGATCCCAACACCAATTACGGGTTCGGGTCCAGGGTCTAGGTTCGGGTTTAGGGGTTCGGGTCCGGGTCGGGATCCCGAGTCCGGGTCTGAGTCCGGGGTCTGGGCTAGGGTTCGGGTTCGGGTCTGGGGTTTGGGGTTTGATCCGGGGTCCGGGGTTTGGGGTCCGATCCGGGGTCCAGATCGGAGATTGGTGTTGACCACAAATTCTTTGTAAATATTATAATACAAGCTAATACAGATAATTTATTATGTATTAAATAATACAACATACATTGTATTAAAAAATTTGGTTGTAATAATTAATATAGTATATTGTTTAATCCAAACATAACGTTATTTATTAGTTAATACAATACAATCCTTATACGGCGTACCAATCGAAGCTTTAAATATTTAAATTAGATTGGAGTTTGGCCACAATAGAGTACGAGAGGAGTAAGGGATATGACAATAAATTATTGTCTCATACAGCCAGCACATATATGTGTGGGAGGTGTGAATTGAATTCCCAACAACTTGCGTGTGTGTTGTGGTCACCACATGACAAACTTTTTTCATGCCCTAGCTAGCTAGTTGCCCACTACGGACACTCATCATGACAAATAATCATTTATTTATTATTTGTTTGCACTTAGGTCCCACTTGGGTCCCTATAATATATTTCTTGTATCTTCCTCTCCTCAATGTTACCAAAAAAAAAAAAAATGATAACATTTCTCACAAGTAATTAGACAAATAATATCTATTTTTTCTTTTTTTTTTTTTTAACAATAGACAAATAATATCTTTTCCCATTTATTTTTGTACAATCTTGTCCCTCAAACTATTTTGCTTAACAAAATCCTTCTGAATAATAACAAGTAGTGAGATTTTATATATAGGGACCCGATTTTGTCCCGTGATAGTAAATAAGGGAATACAATCCGTGATTGTATAGTAGTTATAGGATTGTGTTGTTGCATGATCTAAAGGCTGGGGTTAAAGTAGGGGTAGTTAGGCTTTAGTAACCGGTTAATATTGTATTTAAAAATTATTATTTTTAAAAAATTGATATTGATTGATGTACTGACACATACTATTTTTAAATATTAATTGTTTGGTTTTTTTTTAAAAAAAATAAAAAAGTGACATGACATGATATGATTGATGTCTGATAATACACTGTACTTTTTAATAACTTTTCAAATTATATTAATTATATTGTATTTTTTTTTTAAAAAAAAATACTATAAATCTTAATTTCAACACTTATTCATTAAATTCTTCAATATATATTTTTTTTTATAAATGTTAAAATACTAAAGTTAATAATAAAAAAATTATTAGTACTATAATAAAAAAAACGTTATAGCATAAAATTATTTGTTATGTAAAAAAATAAATAATAATTCAAAATATACTGTTTTAATTATGTATTTTCATAATAATTAATTAAAGTATTGTAAATAAAGTATCCATCTCAAATATTTTTAATACCTATTGATTTTACTTAATTTTAAATTCTATATTTTAATTTTATGTTATAGTTATACTTTAGTTTCTATACAACTTTACTTATTACTAATTTAAAATATTAGTGTTGCCCCTGATTTTGCCCAATATACGTGGACCAACCAGATAAGGACACGTGGATCAAGCAATTTACAATATTTGCTAAGTCTTTATGCCATAAGGTAGCGTCCAGGACGTAGCTCCCGGAGAAGGCATATGGAACTCCATATGCTCCCGGAAGCTCGAGTAACGTTAAGGCATCTCCGCGAGGTGTCAGTTTTCTCCTGAGCAATCAAGTCGCATTAAATGCCGCATGGGAGGAAGCGTGTTGGGACTGCTACACGCAATAAAGCTTGACGACACAACCTCCAACCAACGGTACGTAATGATCATTTAAGTCTAGCGACGGCTACACTGTGAAGAGTCACATCAGTCAAAAGGCAATAAGGACATTCCACATAAAAACCCTACAGCACCTAGGGATTTGACCATGCATTACCCATGGTATATTCATTGGGAATGCCCAACTTTATGGATACTTACAGATACACTTGTAAGGATAATTCTGGGGATCACCCCACCAAAAACACTATTAATACCCCCCCTCAAAGCTCATTAAAGGGGGGTCGAGAATCTTGGGTTGCATAAGAGCAAGAAGAGTAAATACTCACCAAGAACATTCTCTGTATTTATAAGAGTGAAACACTCACCAAATACATTCTCTGTATTAAATACATCCATAAATAACAAAGACTCGTGGACTAAGGCTCATTAACGCCCCAACCACGTAAAAATTCTTTTCTAATTTTCTTACAGCTCACTAACTTTGTAATATTTTATTAGTTGCCGAAAACCTCGGTCAACATTTTGGTGCTTTCATTGAGAGCTGAAGAAAGCTACTGTAAACGAACACTTGACTTCACAAACATGGTGGAGACTAGAAGTACTCGGCAGCCTCGCCCTCTAGAAGATGCTCAAGACCCGAATGAGGAAGATGTAGCCTCAAGAGCAGCAGAGGGTTCCGAGGAAGAAGAAGGAATTCCAGATGATGACTACGAGGGAAACCTCGATGAGTATGCCTACGACGAAGGTAGTTACTCGGAGTTGGTGCTTCTCAGACAAAAAGCTATCAATCACGAAGCCGAGATCGAAGCTCAGAAAGCGCAAAACCAGAAAATGCAAGAAGTGATGTTGGCCATGCAAAAAGCCATGGAGGCGGCTGGCATTCACGTGCACCCCAAGGCAATGACCGCTGGACTTGGCAAGGAACCAGCGACGTCCTCGCCTAGTTCCCAACAGTAGAAATCTAGGGAGCCTAGCCCTATAAGGTACCCTGCTGAAGGGAACCAAACAAAAAACCCTACCTCTACCCCACGACGAAAGAAAAAGGCGCAGGATCCGCGAAAGGTCCGCTCAGATTTCCCTAAAGGGAAAGGTTCGCAGAGGGGCAAGCCCCAAAAAGGGAGCTTTGGCCCTCAGGATCGAGAGGACCGAAAAAGCGTTTCTGTGCACCAAGAGTCCGGGGGTAGAGGGAGAAGAGGACAGAGGTGTCCTCCCGTTGATCTGAGAAATCAAATCAATGGGAACCAAGGTGATCTCCGAGATCACCTTGACCAAAAAAGATACGGACCCGCGGTCTCCACGGGTACGTTAAATGAAGGAATTATGGCAGAACTCGCCATACTTCGAAAAGACATTGCCCGAGTCTCCCAGAGACAGAAAGGAGACGACTCCGACTCAGACAGCGAGGATCGGGAGCCATGTGCTAAGCACATCTTAAAGGCGGAACTCCCTAAGAACTTCAAGATGCCCGAAATGGCAGCTTATACCGAGAACTCCGATCCTAGCGACCACTTGTCACGGTTCAACCGTGTCATGACGGTCATGAGGGTCAGCAATGACGCCAAATGTCTGTGCTTCCCGCTTACTCTAAGTGGGTCCGCGGAGGAATGGTTTAAAAAATTAGAACCGGGATCCGTGGGCTTTTGGAACAAGCTACAGACCAACTTCCGGAGACAGTTTGTTGCCGCAAGAAAGGTCAACCTGGAGGTCAGTGCCTCGACTAATATCAAGCAACTGCCCACCGAGACCTTGAAGAATTATATAAAGAGGTTCCGAGAGGAAGCCTCAAAAACCAAGAAAGTTGACGACGGACAACAGCTTGCGCTACTCCAAGCAGGCATCCGCACTGGGACTCCTTTCTGGAACGAACTACAGCAAGAAGGAGCTGCTAGCCTTCAGGACTTCCAGAAGAGAGTCCAAAAATATATCAACCTCGAGGAAGCCCAAATCGTGGCTTACGGAGGATACTATCCCACCGGGATAGCAGGATATACGCCCGGAGTATCGCCCTCGGGTATTACCCCGACCGCAACTCCACAAGCAAGTGGCATACAATTCTCTGCTACCCCCGGATATATTCAGGGCCAGGCCTTGGCACCAGCATCATCCCATTTCGGCAACCCGTCCGGAATAAATGGACAAACTCCTTCGCACTCTGCTCCGCCGCTAGCACGGCGAGCCCTTCCTGTGGCTCGAGGAGTAAAAGGTCCTCCAAGGGTAGCACCCGGACGGGGGAGAAGCGCCTGAAAAGGGGGTACACCCCCAGTACACTCAATACACGGAGCTGTCGGGGGAGAAGAGCGTGTGTACTTTGCTACTATGCAAAATACACACTACCGGAGGCCACAACCATTGTACAAGGATAGCTCCTGGAGAGATCCGAGCAAAAGATGCGAGTACCACAACGACATCGGTCATAGCACCAATGAATGCAAGAATCTCAAGGACGAGATTCAAAACCTAATCCGGTTAGGCCACCTCTACGAGTGGATCAAAAACAGGTTGCCCCACCTTAATCCGGGCCAGGCGACTGTGGGTATGCCTCAGGGAACACCGGGGGGTACAACAGGGGCGTTAGTTCCAGCTGCTCCCACGGGCGACGCCCAACACATCCCCGGTCTGCCGCCCAGGCCTAATGGGAGGGTAGCCATGATCTCCGGAGGTCCCTATATCGGAGGAACTACTCGCAAGGAGCTTAAACGATACGCAGGGGCCGTGAAACACAATGAGGTTTGGGAGGTTACTCAATTCCCATCTCAAAGGCCCCGGCTGATGGACCAACCCATCACGTTCACGGAAGAAGACGCCAAGACAGTGCGCTTCCCTCATCATGACCCATTGGTCATAGAGACCCCCATCGCGAATAAAGTGGTGGCCAGAGTCTTAATTGACAATGGAAGTTCCGTGAAACTACTCTTCAAGGAAGCCTTCACCGCAATAGGCTTGACGGACTGGGACCTCTCGCCCAGTGGGTCCCAGCTCACAGGGTTCAACGGGACGACACTTATCCCAATGGGAAAAGTAAGGCTCCCAGTCACCTTGCCCGGACACCCCCAGAGCACATTTAAATACTGCACTTTCGTAGTGGTGGACTGTCCGACTGCTTACAACGCGATCCTCGGTCGACCGGCCTTGGTAGACTTTGGCACAGTCACATCGATTCGGCACCTGTGCCTGAAGTTCCCTACCCGAGAAGCCGGGATCGGAACGGTGAGAGGAAACCAGGGGGAAGCAAGACAATGTTACAATGTCGCAACCCACCTGCCCGTACTAATGGTCCGGGAATCAGTTGAGCCAGAAGTGGCTGAAGAAGATGAGTTAGACCCCCGTGTGGGGTCCGAAAGAATTGTGGAACCAATGGAGGATGTCGAGGAATTATCAGTGTGCGACCTCGAGTCCACCAAAGTACTCCGACTGGGGAAGAACCTAGATCCGGAGGAAAAAGAAAAAATAATAAAAACACTGAAGGGTGACATCGACATCTTTGCATGGCGCCAAGAAGACATGACTGGCATAAGCCCTCATGTCATCACCCACGTACTCAACGTCAATTCGGACATGGCCCCCGTCCAGCAAAAGCGACGCCCGCTCGACTCGGTGAAAGTCGAGGCCCTGGAGAAAGAGGTGGACAAACTTTTGACTAACGGCATGATCTGCGACGTATACTATCCGGAATGGCTAGCCAATCCGGTCCTGGTGCCCAAGCCGAACGGAACTTGGCGAGTTTGTATAGATTTCACTGATCTAAACAAAGCTTGTCCGAAGGACTGCTTCCCGCTGCCCAGGATCGACCAGATGGTAGACGCCACTTCTGGGTTCAAACTACTATCCTTCATGGACGCCTATGCTGGGTACAATCAAATAAAGATGCATACGGCAGACCAGGAGTACACTAGCTTAAGGACCGATAAGGGGGTATACTGTTACTTAGTCATGCCCTTCGGACTGAAAAATGCCGGAGCAACCTACCAGAGAATGGTCAACCGAATGTTCAAAGGCCTCCTGGGGCGAAATATGGAGGTTTATGTAGACGACATGCTCGTCAAGTCCAAATCATGCAACAGCCATGCAAGCGACTTAGAGGAATGCTTCGAAGTGGTCCAGAGATACGGCATGAAGCTCAACCCAAAGAAATGCACCTTTGGGGTCAAGTCAGGAAAGTTTTTGGGCTTCATCGTCAGTCAAAGGGGGATTGAGGGAAATACGGAAAAAATCCAGGCCCTCCTGAGCATGCCATCTCCCAAAAAGCATAAAGATGTGCAGAGCCTGACTGGAAAGGTAGCTGCCTTAAGTAGCTTCATCTCACGGTCCACGGACAAGTGCATACCCTTCTTCAACATATTGAAGAAGTGTCAAAAGTTTGAATGGTCGGACGAGTGCGAGGAGGCATTCAAAAAACTAAAAGAGCACATGGCCAAGCCTCCTATCCTATCAAAACCCGTTCTCGGAGAAGACCTATTTCTATATTTGGCTGTCTCCGAACACGCGGTCAGTGCTGCCCTAGTCCGGGAAGAAGAGAAAACTCAGCATCCTGTGTACTATGTCAGTAAGCGCATGATAGGAGCCGAAGCAAGGTACCCAATCATTAAAATGCTGGTTTTTTGCCTCCTGATGGCATCAAGGAAGTTGAGGCCATATTTCCAAGCACATCTGATCAAGATACTGACCAACCACCCACTCCGGCAAGTCCTCCAAAAACCTGAAGCATCCGGAAGGCTCTTCAAGTGGGCGATGGAGCTAAGTCAATTTGACTTGCACTACATACCCCGAATTTCTATAAAAGGCCAAGCCTTGGCGGACTTCATTACTGAATGCAACGAAGCCGAGGCGACCGCAAATATGTCGGTACCGCCAATCCCCACATGGAGAGTATTTGTGGACGGAGCCTCCAATGAAAATGGTTCCGGGGCCGGAGTGGCGATGATATCACCAACCGGACTGCGGCTCCAAGCGGCCCTACGGTTCAACTTCGCAGCTTCAAACAATGAGGCCAAATATGAAGCCCTAATAGCAGGGCTGAAATTAGCAAAAGCTGTAGGAGCCAAAAGAGTGGAAGTCTACAGTGATTCCCAACTGGTCGTAAACCAGATATCAGGAGAATACCAAACACGAGGCAAGCGAATGGCCGCGTACGTAACAATAGTCCGGGAGCTACTCCACGAGTTCACGGACTACAAATTAGAAAGAATCCCCTGGGAAAAGAACGCTCACGCGGACTGTCTGGCTAAGTTAGCCTCAGATAGCGAAATCGAAGAGTTGGGGGTAGTACCAGTGGAACGCTTGGCAGAGCCAAGCATCAAAATAAAAGAGACCACAATAACGGTTGGGCAAGAACCCAGCTGGATGGTCCCCATCATAAAATACATAATAAAAGGTGAGTTGCCCCAAGAAAGGGCACTGTCTCGGAAGATTCAGTATCAGGCTCATCGTTATGTAATGATGGATCAAATTCTCTACCAAAGAGGACTCAGCATGCCTTATTTAAGGTGTGTATCGGATCTTGAAGCTAGACAAATCATGCTAGAGGTCCACGAAGGGTTCTGTGGAGATCATACGGGAGGACCCAGTCTCTCAAAGAAAATATTGAGACAGGGGTACTTCTGGCCAACAATGAAAAAAGATTGCATAGACTACGTCCAAAAGTGTGATTCGTGTCAAAGGTTCGCGAACATACCGAGAGCTCCTCCAAATGAAATCACCCTGATGACTAGTCCCTGGCCCTTCGTGGTATGGGGAATAGATCTTATTGGGTCCCTGCCAACGGGAAAAGGAGGAGTAAAGTATGCAATAGTAGCAGTAGACTACTTCACCAAATGGACGGAGGTTGAACCCATGAAGACCATAACTGCTAAAAAAGCACTGGACTTTGTTATCAAAAACATAGTGTGTCGATATGGCTTGCCTCACAAAATAGTCTCTGACAATGGAAAGCAATTCGATTGCGAGGAATTTACTGACTTTTGCAACCAACACGGAGTAGTGAAAAGCTTCTCCGCGGTGGCCAGACCTCAAACAAACGGTCAAGCGGAAGCAGTCGACAAAATCCTAAAGGTCACCTTGAAGAAAAAGTTGCTGGCCTGCAAAAACAACTGGCCTGAAGAGTTGCCTAGAGTGTTATGGGCCTACCGGACGACCCCCAGAACCACGACCGGTCACTCGCCTTTTTCAATGGCGTACGGTTGTGAGGCGATGGTCCCGGTAGAAACGTTATTCCCGTCCCACAGGAGAACGACTTACGATCCAGCCACAAATTTCACTTTGCTTCAAGAAGCCTTGGATCAAGTTGAAGAACTCCGGGACGAGTCTCAAATACGGATGGCAGCTTATCGAAAGAAGGTGACCAAGTATTTTAACTCTAAAGTTAAAAACAGAAAATTTGCTATTTGGGGATATGGTCTTAAGAAGAGTCTTCCCAGCCACCCAGGAACCCGGAGTGGGGGTACTTGGGCCAAATTGGGAAGGACCATATGAAATCGAGGACGAAATCGGCTCAGGCACGTACAAGCTAAAAAGAATGGATGGAACCATTGTGCCAAGAGCCTGGAATGCCGATCACCTCAGAAAATATTACCAATAGCCAAAAATGTAACTTAGACTTTGTTTAAAGAGTTTGTACCGTCTAAATGTATACATCTTCCACATGTTGAATAAAACTGAGTGCCTTAAAAACAAAGTTTCTATGCCACTCAGGGGGGTACTAGGGTATACCGCACGGACAGACAGAAAACAAACTAAGTAAAAATCCTGATCCAAAGGACAGGTCAAAAAGAGAAATATGTGCATCAAAAAAGATCACGTATAAATATCCTAGCCCTAAAGGGCAGGTCAAAATATATACAAATGGCCCGGGGACAGGCCTTAGAAATTGTCTCCCCTCTAAATAAAAATAGCTATATAAATATTGTCTCAAAATAGCTGTATATAAACAAATATATATATATATAAAAAAAAAGAGAAATGGGTGAAATCCTGGTTGTATTGGGTTAATCTCGAGCGGCCTAATCAATGCGCGGAGGGAGACGAGGTCCAATGCGTGCCTCCACCATGGCATCAAGCTTTTTCTTCTTCTCCCAAAATTTGGCGATCATCTCCTCAAGTTTGGGGTAGAAGGTAAGCTTGATATTCTGGTCATTGGTAGACCAAGCCATGAAGACGCCACCGTCAAAGAGCTTAGTGCACCGGCTGCAGGAAACGGGAGAAAGAAGCTCAGCCCTTTTTGCCTTCTTTGAGGCTTGTTCCTTGAAGTCCCTGAGCTCCTTCAGCTCCCCGGCCAGAGTGGCCCTGGATTCTAAGTTTGCCTGGTGAGTTTCCTCTAAGGACCTCACCTTGGCAGCCATCTCGTCCAAGGCTTCCCTGGCCTCCCGAAGCTCCCGCCTGGCCTTTGCAGTGGCCTCGCCTTTCGCCCTCAGCTCCTCTTGGTGCCTGGCCTCCAGCCTATCTCTCCGCAGGGCCTCCTCTCGGATCATCGCCTCCGCCTGGGCTTCCCTCTGCTTAGCCTCTTCCTCATTAGCTTTGGCAGCGGCCTCCCGGCGCTTAGCAGCCTCTTGGTAAAGCCGCCTCTCAGCAGTAAGATCTTGAAGAATCTTCCTGACTTCGTCCATGTCCCCAAAATCAGACAGGACGAAGCCATGGTTGATTATGTTCTTGGAGAGACGGCCGGCTTCAGCAGCAAGCTAAAAAACAATACAAGTATAAGAAAGAATCTCCAAAAAAAAGAAGAAGAAAACAATAAGGGGAAAAGCAAATTACAAAACACTTACCACAGTGAGGGAGTGGCTGAGATCCTGGACTTGGAAGATGGAGTTCAAGGATGCACAAGCAGCGAACCGCTTAGGTGCGCACCGGGTAAGCTGAGACGCAAACTCGCCAGTCATCTCCGCAGCAAAGGGAGCTAAGGTGGGCCCAAGGAAGCGACCGAACCAGTCCGACAGGGGGTCCAAATTTAGATCCCACGGATTCTGGTATTCCGGGTTGTTGATGGTGTTTTGCATCTCAACCCGCAAAACCCTCCTAAGGGCTTCCACCTCAGCATACCCCCGGGAGTATTCATCCATGGCGTAGTTGTGTTTAGCTATCCGAAGCTCTTGTCTCGCCTCATCTCCAGGAACCGGAGTCAGCACAATGTTGGGAGGGGCAGTATGTTCTTCCATGGGAGAGACCCCACCATCAAGACCGTGGGCCGGAGTATCAGCCCTCCGAGGCCGCTTGGGCTCCTCCTGGGCAATCATTTTGCCTTTACGTTTGAGAATTAGAGCAATTTATTGCTCTTCTTCACCTTCTTCAGCTTCCTCAGGAAGAGCCCGGAGCCCTCCTGCACCTTCTTCAACTTCCTCAGAAAAGCCCCATTGCTTTTCTTGACCTTCTACCGACAGCACCTCCTCGTCATCCACTAAATCAATAGTGTCTGGAGGAACACTGGAAAAAATCTTTAAAGCGGGGGCCATCGGGGAAGAAGTAAAGGGAGGAGGAGCCTCAGAAGTGTTAACCCCGGCAAGTTCGGCCATAATGGCGTCCATAGAAGCACCTGCTACAACAAAAGAAAGCAAGTGTTAGAACATCCGCGGGAAACCACCAACACAAGATATGACAAGCAAGCTAGTCCTACCCTGACTCTCTAATTCGGCCCTAGCAAAGTTCCGAATTTTGATGCTGGCAGCATCATCTCCGAGATAGCTGTCCGAAGGCCGGAACCAGCTGGATGTAATGTAAGCTGAAGGGCCTAATGGAACGGGCTCCAGAGGACCAGAACCCATCCGGGACCGACCTAGGAAATCTCCTAAGTTTGAAAAATAAAATTCCTTCAAATGGTCTCCCCACCGGGTCGAGGGCATCCTAAACCTATAAAGACGCTCGTCGAACCCTACGGGCCTAAGACTGGCATACTCGCCAACAGAAGGAACATAATGAACTACTAAAGGAGACTTACCGCCGGCGCCGGAAGTGCTGGCACCAGGAGCCCCAGTGTTCGGCTCCTGAGCCGAAGGCTGCAGCCTAGGAGCCCTTCTCTCCGCCGAGTCCCCAATATGAAGGGGCTTCCCGGCGATCGCCTGGCTTCTTCTCTCAACAAGGCTCCCCACGCGAAGTGACCTCCCGGAAGCCGCCTGGGCCTTAGAGTACGCTTTCTCCTAAGCCTTCCGGTAGAGATACTCCTGGTACTTCTTCTCTGCAGTAGCAATGATCTCGTCCCGGAAGGTCTTCTCCGCGACCGGCGCCCTCACGTTGGGACAGATAACCCGGGAAAGGTTAGAGTCCTCCACGGATTGGTGCGGAAGGATGAGTTTTGCCTTCCTGCAGTTCTCCGTAGTGACCAGGCCCCCGACGTCAAGATCAGCCCGGTCGTAAGAGGCAAAGGCCTGGGCTCTCTGAAGAAAGACCTGAGTAGGTGCAGTCCGTTCATAGGGAGGAATCCTGACCCACTCAGTAAGGAGCTCCGGATGGTCCACTGCCCGGAACTCGGAGGAGAAGAAAAAACGATGGCAATACTCCTTAACGTGAGTTTGCCTATTATACGGGACCACCCCTTCATTAGCAGGGTGGGCTCGGAACCCGTAAAAACCATCCTTAAGTTTGTCCCCCTTCTTGGGGACGGAAACAAGTTCGTAAAAATATAATATTTCCGCCGGGCGGGGAGATCCCCATCCCCGGGCGGAATAAAAAATAAATAAGCCTGAAAGCAGGCGGTATGCTTGGGGAATAAGTTGGTATGGCGCAAGGCCGACAAAAACTAAAAAATTAACAAAATAATCTTGAAGAGGAAGCATGGCCCCAGCCATCAGATGCGTCTGGCTCCAGGCCCCGAAGCCGTCGTAATTGTGATTGGGCGTCTCCGCGTCGCGAGGTAGCCGATGGTAGGTCCCTGATGTGGAAGGCTTGATTCCAGCTACCTCCACGATGTTCTCCAACTGATGGGGACAGGTTAGAGTGGAGTGAAGCTCGGCCGCCTCCCATCAGGTCGCCCGAGACTTGTACCCCTCCTGGGCAACGGGACCCAGGGAGACCTCCTCGACAGTAGCCAGGCGCTTGCCGCTCTTCTTCGATGATTTTGATCCAGAAGCAGACATTTTTCGATTCTGTAAAAAGAGTAAGATTCCAGCAGTTAGGCCCCATACCAAACCCCAAATCAAGAAAAAGGGAATGGGGGTCCCCTAACCGCTGGAAAGAGGCCCCCTCCGGACACCTGTCATACAGGAAACCCTAGGAGGATTCCCTGAACAAGAGTCGGGTGCAATAAATTCACAGAAGACAGCCTTACACGCTAAAGAAAAAGAAGAGGTAGAAAACAGAAAGAAAAAAGTCTGTCCTGTGCCCTAAGCAACCATTATACGAAGAACGAATGGTCTTCTACAGAAAATAACAACAGATGCGTGACAACAGTAATCCTATCACTAGAGCAGTAAACTCAAACGATTATATGAAGGATTTAAACACTTGCATGCCCAGAAACTTCGAATGCAAACCCAGAAAAGAACAAACAGATAAGTAACAGCATGCCATTCAATAATAAAGCAAAGGGTGCAAAGAACTTACGATGAAGTGTTGAAACTAGGGGTCCTGCTGTGAATCGAATAGAGACAAGAAAGACTGATAGTAACAAACGAAGAGAAAGTGGAGAAAATTGCAAAGTGTTTAAAGGCGTTGTTTTGGGTCTGAGAATTTTCTCTCTGGGAAATTTGAGCAAAGTTGGCAAGAAATGGGAAGTAAACGAAATGAAGAAAAGGTGGTGGCTTTTATAGGCAAAGTTGCATGAGGAACAGGCGTCATCACCTACCAATCAAACGGTGGGGGAAGCGCACGATTCGAATGCTCAAAGATCAACGGACCAGATTGATTTGCAATAAAGGCGGTGGGAACGTTTGAGTATCTGTCTGACACCATTAATGCGCCGTATCAATCAATGGGCGCGAAACGAATCGACCCCTGCAAAAAGTGAATCGCTGCATTAAAAACCATCATTAAATACACCCTCACGCGCTCAAAGCTCGTGCCAGGAAACCGAGGAGTCAACCGGAAGTACTTGAACAAGCCTTGTTTTATTTTTCAAATAAACAAGGCTTGGGGGGTAAGTGTTGCCCCTAATTTTGCCCAATATACGTGGACCAACCAGATAAGGACACGTGGATCAAGCAATTTACAATATTTGCTAAGTCTTTATGCCATAAGGTAGGGTCCAGGACGTAGCTCCCGGAGAAGGCATATGGAACTCCATATGCTCCCGGAAGCTCGAGTAACGTTAAGGCATCTCCGCGAGGTGTCAGTTTTCTCCTGAGCAATCAAATCGCATTAAATGCCGCATGGGAGGAAGCGTGTTGGGACTGCTACACGCAATAAAGCCTGATGGCACAACCTCCAACCAACAGCTGCACAGTAATGATCATTTAAGTCTAGTGACGGCTACACTGTGAAGAGTCACATCAGTCAAAAGGCAATAAAGACATTCCACATAAAAACCCTACAGCACCTAGGGATTTGACCATGCATTACCCATGGTATATTCATTGGGAATGCCCAACTTTATGGATACTTACAGATACACTTGTAAGGATAATTCTGGGGATCACCCCACCAAAAACACTATAAATACCCCCCTTAAAGCTCATTAAAGGGGGGTTGAGAATCTTGGGTTGCATAAGAGCAAGAAGAGTAAATACTCACCAAGAATATTCTCTGTATTTATACGAGTGAAACACTCACCAAATACATTCTCTGTATTAAATACATCCATAAATAACAAAGACTCGTGGACTAAGGCTCATTAACGCCCCAACCACGTAAAAACCCTTCTCTAATTTTCTTACAGCTCACTAACTTTATAATATTTTATTAGTTGCCGAAAACCTCGGTCAACAATTAGGTTGACTTCAGAAAATGTTGGATTAATTTTAATAACAATTACTAATATATTGATGAAAAATAAATTAATAAGTAACATAAATAAATTAACAAAGAAAAAATAATATTAAATATTCAAAAATAGATTTTTATATCATAAGAATACAACTTAAAATAAGTACAGCAAAAATATTTACATTTGGATGTCCTAAGCATTTTTGATAGGTCAATAAATTTTTTAATGTACTAAAATATCTATCTGATACACTACAATACACTAAACTACGTTCTACATATGCCAAATTTTGTACTATAAAATTATTTCACAAAGTCTGCCAAAAACCACGTTTGAGAAGACAATTTTACCCTTTGAACTGACAAAAAAAGACCATCAACTGTTGTACTTCTGTCCTTGCTCCTGTCAACTTTAACAAAGAATTGTACCTTAAATAAATAAATTATTATTACAAAAATATAATAAAATAAATCAAAAAGAAATTTATTTATTAGTCGGTCTTATAAACTTAGAACAACCGGTTACAAAAAATATTAAAAAATAATAAAGTACGTAGGACCCACTATACAGTACAACGGAATACAATCCGTAATTTTACAAGATAGGCACAAAATCGGTTGCCTTTATATATATACATAAATTTACTAGGTGATCGTTACGTGCCAAGTCACGTACTATTAGTTTTATTTAATATTTTAGTTTTTTATTTTAATTAATAATTAAAATAGTATAATTATTTGAACGATTTGTTTTAAAAAAATAAAATATGTGTCAGTATATTTAGTAAGTAAAACATAATTGTGTTATAATAATGTATGTTATTAATAGTAAAATGTACATTAATCTTCTAATTGAAAAAAGCTCTATTATCTCATTTCATATCTAATAATAGCTACACAACTATATATTTATAGACTTTCACATTTTTTGTAAATGACTAATAAGCACCAATAATATTTTCATATTCTAATATTTTTCAACCTTCTCCTCTTGGTGGTAAAATTAAAAATAAAACTAAAAATAATCACAAACATATAAGGTAAATATCTATATTTTTCTTTTTTTTTAAAAAAAATTTTATTAATATTCTCCCAAGATAGGTTTGTTAGAGAGATATGTGGCTAAGATGATTTTTTTTAATTTAATAAAGAGATTATTAATATTTAAAAGATTGTTTAATTTTTTGGTTTAATTATTGGGTTTATTTGTTAACGGGAGATCAAACCTAATCGTTAAATTTAACAGAATATTCTTTTATTTTTAAGTATATTCTGTTAAACCAAGAAATGCCGTTAGATAGGCACTTTTAATATATAAAGATATACTAGGCGTATACTACGTGCCAGAGGCACACATAACCTCCATTAAAATTACTTATGGATTATAATCATATATTTTACTTTCATCAATAATATTTAAATAAATATTAAAAAAATATATATTTAAACAAGCACATAATTTAATATAAATTCATTTATTGAAGTTAAAATCATCAATCGTCTTCTTTAAATATAAGCTCAAATAATTTGTTCTGTTATCATATATTAATAAGTAAAGTTATATAAGAAAAATAAAATAATAATTAATAAAAATTTATATATATATATAAAAATAATAACACAAGAAAAATTAATATCATATGTATGCTCCTCTTACAGTCTTCTACACTATTATATATATGCTAATATATAAATATGAAAAAATATTAAAAAGAAGAAACAAAAAAAATTGAAAGAAAAAAAAAAAGAGAAAAAAGATGGTAAAAAATGGTAGAAAAGACTTAAAAAATATTTTAAAAGAGAAAATAGAGTAAAAAATATGACAGACATCTTTTGAGGAAAATGATAAAAAGATGATGTTTAAAAAAATGACAAAAATATTAATAATTGGTACAAATAAAATAAAATAATAACTCCAAACATGACAAAAAAAATTACAAATTACTAAGAATATTATTTAGTTTGAGAAAATACAAAAGAACAAACTATAAGAAAATCTCACCTAAGCAGTGCGTAACAATAAAAAAAAAAAAATTTACAAAGTTATGTATATTTAAAAAAAAATTGAAAATGATAATTAAAGTGAATATTAAGAACATCTTTAATGTAGAGTTAAAAGTGTAATGTATATGAATATTTTAGTCCAAATTCATAAAAGTGAATTCCAATGTTGAGTATAAAAATTTAGTACATACTAAAAATTGTGTCAAATTGGGCACAAAATATAGCATGGGCCAAATTTTACACACAATAAATATTATATTTTTATTTACTCGTTTGCCACTTATTAATATAATTAATTATTTTTTACATTTTATTTATATTTTTAATGAAATTTTATATACTTTTAATAAAAAATTAATACTTTTATTGATTTTTTTACACTTATCTTTCAAAAAAATGATTAATTCTACCCTAAAATGATTAATATAAATGTTTTGAAACACTATTATAAAATTAGAAATGATATAAAAAAAAAAAAAAAAAAAAAAAAGAGGTGCTTAATTAACACCATAAATAATGGTATACCATTATTGGTGCATTTCAATATTGGGTCTCACAAATTTTAATTTAGTGAATAATATAAAATCACTGTTAAGCAATTATTAAGTGTCATATTTATATAGTGTTGGACATCTTAAGATGCCAAATAATAATGTTCAATTATTAATAATAAAATAATTCATCAAAAAAAATTATTATACATAAAAAAACCCCACAACAATTGTTGTAAAAAAAATATACAAAAAGAAAAATTGTAAAAAAATAATAATAATTCATAACAAAAGAAAAATAAAAAAAAAATTACATCAACTTTTTTAATATGTGCATTGGAGCATAATACTAAAAATTAAGATAAATATATTATCACAATTTTTTTTTCACTAAATATAATACTATTTTTTATATCACATTGAAGATGTTCTTACAAATTTATTTATAATAATATAAAAAAATTAAAATTTTAATCGAAGTTAATAAACATATGTACGTAATAATTACAAAAATGTTAGACACATTAGAGTGTCAAGCACCACAAAAGGTAGCATACCCTTATTAGTTCATTTCAATATCAACTTTTATAAATTTAAATTTAATAAATAATTTTAAAAACTGCTAACTAATTAGTTTGGTATATGAATTATAGAGAAAAAGAAAAAAAAAACACAAAAGATAAAAAAAATTGTTAATCAATTATTGTGTATATGAATTAGTTTGGTATTGAACATTTTAGGGTGCCACATAATAAGAATAGTACAAAAAATTATATAAAAAAAATATTACGATGATTATTTATAAAAAATAAAAGAAAAAAACACAAAAGATAAAAAAAATTACTAATCAATTATTGGATACCATATCTGTATGACATTGAGCACCATAAAATGTTAATAGTTGTAAAAAAAATTTACTGAAAAAAATAATATATATAAAAAAAATAAAAGAAAAATATATTTTAGAAAACAAAAAAAAACAAAAAACACAGAAAAACAAAACGACAAAAACAAGTCGTTTGTTTTTGTATTTTATAAAGATGCATTCTTCTATGTATTTAGACTAGATAGATGTTACGTGCCAAGCCACATATGTTAATTTTATTTTAGTTTTTAGTTTTTTTTAATATCATAATTTTAAAATTAATAATATTCAATGTAGTGATAATCATTAAAATTTGAAAGCATAATAATGATTTAAATAAAAAAAAAATACTATTAAACTTTGTATTAGTAATTTTAAAAAAAAAATATTATTCGTCCTAAATTTAACTAATTCTAAATATCAAAATTTGAAAATAATTTTTAATAAAAAATAAAGAATATGAACAAATTTATTATTAATTGCAACACTTTAGGTGGATTAATTATATTTAGGTTTAACTAACTACATGAATGCTGACCACGTGGCAACATCTAATAATTTGTTATTTTTTTTATTTAAAAAAAAGTCACCCAATAATTTCTCATAAACCAAGAATATAGAATTTTGTACGGTTAAATTTTCTCAATTATTATTCTACTTGAATTTAATCTTCTAAATTTAAATTTTAACCGTAAAACTCTTTTTACTACTGAATTGGTAATAAATTTAAAGTGTCATCAATTTTTCACAGTTAACTACCAATATAAACTGTTTATGTGTACACTTTTGTACATGTGTTACATTTATATTGTTACACCTAATATTATTATTTTAAAAATATAAAATTATTTCAAAATTTATTATATTTCAATATTTTTATAATTTTATTTAATTTTAAAATAAATTATAAAAATAATTTTTAAATAAAAATATTAGGTGTACTAATATAAACATGTCATGTGTACAAGAGTGTATACATAAGCAGTTATAGTGACACTTAACTAGATAGAACCTTAAATTTACTACCAGTTTAGTAGTTTGGAGGATTTAACTGTCAAAATTTAAAATTGGAAGGTTAAATACAAGTGAAACCACACACCACAGTTGAGAGAGTTTAGCCGCCAAAAACTCATATTTTTTATTTTTATTTTGGAATAGTTTGTTCAAATTCTTTTTTGAACTTCCAAACTGTAGTATTTGGATTATGTATTTTAAAAAAGGTAATATGCATAAATTATATATTTTTGAGTTTGGTACGAATAACCTTTTTAATTAAAGGGATGAATGAAGTATCTAAAACCAGAAGCCATAAAAGCAATAAAACAATAAAATTAACACCAAGATATATACTAGTTCAAGTCCTATAGATCAATGTGATCTATGACTCTAATCTAATTCTGGAACCCCACCAAATCCTCTTTATTGATTGAGCATGAACATGGTACAGTACAGTCGCGATCAATTCTCTGTTGGATTCTCTCAAAGTATTTTTCTCTCACACTCTTACCTAAGAATTTTTTTTTATCTATAGAAGATTCTTCACACAAAACTTATCTCTTTTCTTTGTACCTCTCAATCTTTCTCTCTCAAGATCACCTCTCGAAACTTGTTTATCCACTTCTCCTCCAAAAGATGATAAAGTGGGTGGTATGTATAAGTTCAAGATAAAGATCCTAAAATCGGTGGCTGCCATTGTTAAGTTAGTAATGACTTAAAAAACTTAATAACCTCCTTGTAACAATATCTCCATGTTAGCACAGGACAAGACAAAGTGCTTTCGGATGGGACATACACTTGCGGGACTAAGGACCGAAGCGCATGCTGAAGGGACTTCTCGGATGGGAAAGAGCTAGCTGGAGTTGATTATTCGAAATTCCCTTCTAAGAGGAACAACTAGTCATTTGAAACTCCTTTCTGGAGGAGGACTAGCTTTTATGAAAACTACTTCAAGGTGGACATGATAAACTTTCAGAAATGCCTTTCTTTATTATTCCATGAGACTTCTTCAGGGTGGACAAGTTAGCCTACAAAACATACTTTCTAGAGACTACTAACTTTTCATAACTAGAACTAGGGGTGTTCATCCGATCCAATCCGCACTTTTTTGGTCAAACAACATCCAATCCGCACTAAGTGCGAATTTCATATTTTGGATCCAATTTGATCCGCATAAGAGTTCAAATCCAATCCAATCCCATCCGCAATAGTGCGGATTGGATCAGTTATTTTGGATCGGTTATTTTTTTAATAATAAATTGTTTAATATATTATAGAAAAAAAATTAAAAAAAGATTATTGTTTCTTAATCTCCAATAATAATCTATTTCTATCGCTGTTTATATACAAATTACACCAATATACATATATATAAATATCAATATATATATATATATATACTTATCTTTAGATTTACACTAAAATATATATGTATCTAATTACTAAAATAAATAAGCTAGTATATATATATTTAAATTTTATGTGTATGTGTCTATGTGAATAAGAATTATTTTTTTTTGTGTTTTTTATTACAAAATTAATAAAATGCACTAACTCAATATATTACTAAAAAAGATTAAGAAATTAGAAGTTTGTATTTTTTTTTAAAAAAATATATATAATTAAGTGCGGATTGGATTGGATCGGTTACTTTTTGAGGTAAAACAACATTCAATCCGCACAAGTGCGGATTTTAGATTTTTCAATTCAATCCAATCCGTACAAGTGCGGATATCCGCATTTTGCGGATTGGATCGTGCGGATTAGATTGGATCGGATACTTTGTGAACACCCCTAACTAGAACAATCAATTAAAAAAAAAATTCATTTGGAGAAACTATATTATGTATATAAAATTTGAATTATGAATAAAAATAAAGATGCATATACCAATATAGACAAAATAAAAATATTGTTCCTACTAATATTTTCCCATATATTTTTCTCAAAAAAGAAAAAAAAAAACACAAATGTATGTATATGGCCTACCAAATTCGTAATAGAAGACGTCACTTCTCAAAAGAAATCCACTGGAAGGGCTTATTTGATTTTCTTGTTTAATTTATTGAAGCCTGGGATACTGTTCCTGATTTCCTTCGGTTTCAAACTTACTATGTTGAGTATATATCTTAATAAATTAAAGTAATGGATAACAAGAAATCCACAGCTTCACAAATAATAAATAATAATAATAAATGAGATATGGAAAATCTTATAAGATGGATTATTGCACCGAAACCGAATACTAATTAAATTTACAATATTTCTGTTGAGTGTTCAGGTTAATTAATTTTTAAACTAATAACCACATTCATTTTTTACATTAAAACAACCCCAAAGGTAATTGGGAGTGGCTGTGCCATCCTACATTTTCCACTCATTACTCAACCACCTTTTCTTTCTGGGCCCGAAATAGTAAAACGACGTCGTCTCTTTCTCACCGCCTCCACCCTTGGACGTCGTCAAACCGGTTTACCCGCCACGTCATACACAAATCATATATAAACTATCTCCAATCATTAATCGCCACGTCATTACACGTTCCCCGGTTTACGTTCGTGCTTGACGTTTCGTTGTACTCTCAGTCTCAGGTTCCGGAGCCTCCTGGTCCTGGCCCGACTTCCTTTTATTCCTGCCCCGACCCGTATTCTGGGGCGGGTCGGATCGTCCGGCTTCCAGAGGAAAATTCAGAATGGCCTTCCGACCTCTCAGCTTGAATGCCGCACAGTCATAAGCTTTGGCAGCGTCCATGTCGGTGTCGAACGTCCCCAGCCAAACCCGGCTTCCTTTCCGGGTCGGGTCGCGTATTTCCGCGGCGAACTTCCCCCACGGCCTCCGTCGAACTCCCCTGTAGTGCCTTCTCTCGCCTGAGTACTCAGTCGTCGTAGTCTTCTGAGGCGAAGAATTGGACGATTCTGGCGATGATGCTAGAAGCGGGTCGGTTTCGGATTTGGGTTCCATAATTAAGTCGAGGAATTGATCTGGGTTGTCGTCGGAAACAGGGGAATAGGACTCAGATTCAGATTGAGAATATTCTTGTTTAACGGACTGGAATTGGTAAGAAGAAGAAGAAGGAGAAGAAGAAGTGGTAAATTGAGGTGAGTAATCTTCAGAAGTAGAAGTAGAAGTTACAGTGGCAATGAATGCGTCTTCAGTAGAAGTAAAGTCATCTAAGAGATATTGGCGAATAAGTTCTATAGTTGAGAATTCGTCTAAGGCTTCCATTTTTATCTTTTGGGCTACTGGCAATGCAAAAACCCTCTAAACGACCCAATATATATAGATAAATAAATGTGTGTAGATATACGTACGTACGTATACCGTATTTTATACGTGTATATATAGGTAATATTTTGTGTTGGGATAATTGTATATTATATAAGTTTGAATGAATGGATAGATGGAGAAACAGATTGTAATAAAGTCCAATCATGGTGGCATTGGGAAGGCGACATAAATTTAATGCGAAACTAAAATTTAAAGTTAGCCACCGAGGGCGCTGCCTGTTACCTTTGTAGTTTATGTTTATTATAATTATAACAATTCTTTACACCTTTTTCAGTACTATACATATATGTGATCATTTTTTTCAACTCAAAGAAAGAGACGTAAGCTTATTAATTATATTTAATAATTATAAACAATGAGAAAGAAAAGAAATAGACGTAAGCACTCCCTCACAAGGCAACAAACTCCCGCTCTATTTTGTCGTAAGTGTGTTTGACATTAGTTAACAATAAATAAACCCTTATTATAGATATTTTAAATTTGTAAAGACAAGGACAAACAAATCTTAATAATCATCAAATTAATATTTTAGTAAAAGAAAAAAACATACTTTTTTTAGAAATGTATTTTTTTTCATCTTTATATTTTGAAGCAGTTTTTTTTTTTTTTTACAAAAGTTTATATAACAATCTACCGTTAATCTAAATTCGCATATCAACTCACATAATAACTATTGAAGTAATTTAAAAATAATAAAAAAAAATATTAAAAGTGATTCTTTTATTTATTTATTTTTTTTGAAATAGAATAAATATCTATTTCGACCAAATTTTATTTAAAGTTTGGCTACAATTTTATTTAAATTTCTAGATATTATATATAATGGCGGGTCCTATAAATTAAAAGTTATATTATTATGGTACCACCGGTGATTTTTTTTTTTTTTTCATAATAGATAATTCATAATTGTGACTTTATATGTATGTATATAAAAATATATTTATTTATTATAAAAGCTTATATACGAAACGTCTCAAATAAAAGAGTCGATCAAACAAAAGTTATATAATATTAATATTATAATCAAACAACTGTAAATTTTTCTTGTTTAATTGTACGTACGTACATTAGTATATTTCACCATTCTACATTATGATTTACAGTTAGTTACTCTCCAAATCCCTCCTGAATTTCCACAACAATGGATAGACCAAGGTCTAACTCCTATCCATTTCGGAGCAGTAAGACTTGCTCTAACCCATCACAGAAGAAAAGGCTTACCAGTTTGTGCAAGAATAACATTGCTTGACACGAGAATGAGGAAGTTCCAGCATGCCTCCATCGGCACTCTAGAAGCAACACTCAATGCAGGCACAGTCATTGTCACATTCTACCCCAATTTCTGCATGTCCTTACGGGATAAACGGTTGCTAGATGCCTTGAAAGTTCAGCTGCAAATTGTGGGCATAGACCAAGATCCTGATTCCCTAGGATCCACATTACACTATCAAATGGCTTACAGGGTGCAAAATCATGCCATTGACATCTCAATTCCGGGAAGTTCAGATGCGTTGATGATAACTGTCGATACAAACCATGTACCAACATGCATTCACATTCCTCGCCAGATCACAACAGAAGAACTCCAACAAATACTTCCAACCTCATGGATCACCAACTACGAAAAGACCCAAAAGCCACTACCATCAGTTCACTCAACAGATCCCGTGTTCAAGTCCAAAAAGGATGGTTCAATCGAAATATCCTTCCCAAAGAATGAAACAACTCCAAGAGTTTTCTCAACTCAATACATGATGTCGAAAATCATCCCTGAAGCCGCAGAAATATCATCCTTCGATAAAAATGGTTCCCCTATATATGCCTTTAAATCAACTTCAGGGCACATATACTGGGACATTTTCCACTGTTCTGATTGTACAACATTCAATGAACAAGAAGAATCACCCAAAAAGAAAAGCGCTGAAAAGAAGTTAAAAGAGAATTGGGAAAATGGCCAAAAGGATATTGGCCCACTCGGTGAACCCTCAGGAAAATTTGACTACCTAGTCAAATATTCCTCCAAACCAATTCTTCACGAGGAAATTCAGCCAACGGGATGGGAATGCGATGATGATGAGCACAAGCCATTACTCCCGTGCTATAAACCAAAAAAGTCCAGACCACATCTCTTCATGCTCAAAAGTAGCAAAGACAAATTCCCACTCCCATGTAGCTTTATGGACGAGACTGGGAAAATCACTCACCAGCCAAAAGTTCTTAACCCAAACATCCGAGAAGCTGATGGTACCCTAAAGAAAATAACCCCAAATTAAGCAAATCCTCAACTGGCAAACAGAGAATATGCTGGCCCAAAACAAAACCCTCCAACAGATAGACGAGAAACTATCTACGGTTACCCACAAAGTTATTCAGATCAACGAAGTATTTTCAAAAGTCGACACCGTCATGACCAGACTTGTCTACAAAATTTCTCAAGTACATGAAGAACTACTACAGATGGCCAAATCTAAGAAAGTTCCCCAAGAAATTTTTCTTGCAAAGGAAGCAGAGCTAAAGGGTCTCAAAAGCCAGTACGTCTCCATGCAAACTCAATCTAAAGACGGACTACCTCTTACTGCAGGTCTAGACTCCACACCATGGATGTTCTCAACATTACCGAAATCAGCTCAACCGTTAGCATCTCCCCCAAAAATGGGAGACCAGATTCTTCGTCTAAAACGAATCCTAGATGAAGAAGACCAACTTAAACGAAAAAAGAAACAAGACAATCAAGGCCAATGCAGTACTCAACTCATGGTTGGGAATAGAAACGACATCACCGACATCATTCATCAACACTGTCTGAATAATCTTCCATAGATCAACCTCAACGAGGAAATAAGCAGTGATGATGAAAGTTCAGACGACGACGAGATATCATCATCACCCAGCCAATCCGATGATTGGGAAACCGATGACCAAAGTAGCAGTGATGAGGAAGCAATTCCACCGCAATTCATGACTACCAACCATACAACTGCAGCCTCGGGAGTTGAACGAGAACAAAATTTCGACCCTACAGAACCAATAATAGAAGAAGAAGAAGTGTCTTCCAAAGAGCGACATAAATCCACTAAACATCAATTTAGTGGAAAGCCCAACACATTCATGCTTGATGATCTTCCCCCAAATCAATGGAGATCTCGCTTTCAAGAATTCAGAGCATGGACCCTTCTAGAAGCACAGAAACCAAGGGCAGAGATACGAGATATATTGCTACAATTAGTATCAAGATTCACTGGGATCTTACAAGATTGGTGGCAAAGCCTTGGAGAATATAGACAGCTTCAATTTTTACAAGCATATTCCATTGAAGCAGCACTAAACCACTTGTACGTCGAATTCTGTGGACAAGACTCCCAAGTGGTCGAACGTTTCCGAGGCGAGTTTTTTAAAATGAAGTGTTGTTCAATGAAAAAAGAAGATTTAGAACTACACTTCCAGAGAATGACTAAGCGCTTTTACTTAATCGGTGGAGTCGACGACCCAAACCTTAAACAAGCATTCTTGGCATCTATCCCAGAACCACTTGGAGAAGAAACATTTCGACTCCTTTCTGCAAACAACAGGACGCTGCAAAACACAACTTTTGGAGAATTATTCCAAATGGTGATGAGAGCCCTAGACAAAATGTGCTCTCAAAACAAATTCTTACAAGAATACATGAAGCAAACAAAACAACTCGACAGAGCATGCAATCAAAAGGGTCTAACAATCAAATGTTCTACCAAAGACACATGCTCGTGCTCAAAACAGAAGGATGAAAAGAAGAAAAGCTTCAAGTACAGATCCTCAAGGAGGAAAACCCCATGGAAATTCCTTCGAAAAAAGAAAAATCCAGGAAAAACATCAAACAGATGTTTCTCATGTGGAAAAAAGGGCCACTTTGCAAAAGAATGTCCGAAAGGCAAAACTGCCAAGATGATAACGCACATAGAAGATGCCACTGGCGTATCACTCTCTGATAATGACGTAGAATCCATCTTCTCCGTTGACGATGAAATCTCCCCAAATACTATGTGCGCATTACAACTGAGTTCTGATTCCGATGATGACAGATACGGAGGGCTCTTCAGCATGCATGCGTTCCCCGCGGGCCAACCCATCCCAATTGCAAAAATGCATGTCATCCCAACCAAATACTCTCGGCCAATAAAAGTAGCTGCATTTTTTGATATGGGAGCATCATACACAATTATAAACCCAGACATCCTACCCCCCGAATTATGGAAGAAAAAGAAACAATAATTCCATGTCGCAAATAATCAAGTCCTCCGCACAGAACTAATCAGCAAACCAATAAAGCTACAATTCTTCCCCGGATGTTCCGTTGTCCACAGGGTCATTGGATCCAAACTTCCAGGAAAAGATCTCATAGTGGGATTCGACCTTTACACAAAAAAGAAAGGGCTTCGAATACTCCCACAAGGATTGGCCTACAAAAATTTCTTCACCCAATGGGAACAAATCCCGAATTATTTTCACCTGGCACCAGATGTATTCTCACCAATCAAAGAAAGGCTAATTCAAAAATCATGTGCAAACTCTCACTCAGAATTCTCAACAAAATGCAATCACTCATTACGGAAAAATGAAGAATTCTACATCGCTCTCCCATTCAAACAAAATGAAGATGTCAATCCGACAAAAGCAAGCCACCCCGGAATGAATCCTGAACATCAAAAAATGGCCAGTGAAGAATGCAAGCAATTGCAATCACAAGGACTAATCGAAGACACTGACTCGCCATGGGCATGCCATGCCTTTTACGTCAACAACAGGGCAGAACAAACTAGAGGAAAACAAAGGTTGGTAATCAACTACCAACCATTGAACCATTTTTTGGCAGATGATAAATTTCCTCTCCCAAACAGAAATTCCTTGTTCTCTAGCATCTCTAAAGCGAAGATATTTTCCAAATTTGACCTAAAGGTGGGATTTCGGCAACTAGGCATCAAAAAAGAAGATAGATCCAAGACGGCATTTTGCATCCCAAATCATCATTTTCAATGGACAGTAATGCCCTTTGGTCTCAAAACTGCGCCATCCCTCTTCAAAAGGCCATGACTAAAATCTACAATCCAATCATCAACCAAGCCCTAATCTACATCGACGATATACTATTGTTCTCACCCGACGACAAAGCCCATGCAATCCTACTGGCCCAATTTGCAGATATCACAGAATAATATGGTATCATGCTTTCTGAGAAAAAGATGGTTATTGGTCAACCAGACATTGAATTCCTTGGGATGAAACTTCACAATGGAAAATATGAGGCTCAAGCACACATAGCTCAAGAGCTGTTAAAATTCCCAAATGAAAACCTCACAAAGACCCAGACCCAATAATTTCTTGGAATTGTAAATTACCTGAGAGATTTTGTACCCCACTTGTCCAAAATCACAAGCCCATTGCAAAATTTGCTCAAAAAAGGATCTTCGCCCTGGGGAAAAGAACAGACAGATGCCATCAAAAAACTGAAAGAGATAATGCAAGGCCTACCCCCACTTTAGATTCCCTCTGACGAAAAAAGAATCTTGCAAACAGACGCAAGCGACAAACATTGGGGAGCAGTTCTACTGGAAGAAGATGATCGTGGCAAACGCAAGGTGTGCGGTTACAAGAGCGGGGCCTTCAAAGATTCTCAACTGCACTACCATTCCACACTTAAAGAAATAATAGCAGTAAAAATGGCCATCACAAAGTTCGAGTTCCACCTCATCGGACACAATTTCCTAGTAGAAACAGACTTTGTCGCATTTCAAGGGATGCTCACGTTCAAACAGAACAAGGCAGTCAATGCTCAACTGCTAAGGTTAGCCACGTGGTTCTCACGCTACACGTTTGAAATCAAACACATCAAAGGAAAAACAAATGTGATTTCTGATTTCCTCTCTCGACCAGGCAAACCTATTATAAATACGATCAATTCACGCACAAAAAATCCAATCCCATTAATCTACATGGCCAACTTATCGCTTATCATCCCTACATTTCCCAGTGATGCTAAAAATATTGTCAAAAGCAAAAACCCTAGGGTTAAAGCAATTCAAAGAGCCCTGGAAGTTCATTCCACTCTCGTCAAGGGTTATGGAAAAATCATATCCGAAGAATTTGGCTTCTACCCAGACTACCCTTTTGCCAAGCTGTTACACATGAAAAACAACATCTTCATGCCAAAAAAGATGACTGATCTATATTGGTACTTGGCAAGTTCATACACTATTGCGGTTGAAATCCACACGATAGGGCTCCGGACATCAGTTCGTAGCTATATCCAACGCCGTGACCTCAGGCCGGCCTACCAACATCCAATGGCTATGTTGCAATGGTTCAAAACATTGCCCGAATGGGACACACTCCTTACACAAGAGTGGGAAAAGGTGCGTAACAAAAGACCCGTGGGACTCAATTGCCCAGCTACTGAAAACATGGCAAACCCATTGCGCTGCTTCACAATTCTGCTACTTAGGCTACATGTCAATCCGGATATGTCATTTACAGCAAGTGTCAAAATACACAAGTCAAGTGAACACCCACTCGTCGTGATAGGTAGCTCAGAAGCAAGACAGCTGGAAAAATACCTATTTGCCATTAACATGGTAATTCCAAACGCCATCTGGCCAAAACCTGACGAAGACGCACCATGGGAATACTATCCACCAGAGTATCTCCAACGACTAGAAGAAGATATGAATCATTATAAAAAACACTATGCTGAAGAAAACGAGGTTGATTGGAATGATCTGATCTTTCAAGATTCGCAATTCCCAGACACTGCCTGTAACTGTCCATTCTCATTCAATGACCTTGATGAAGAAATATGTAGGGGACTGTCTATTTCTCCACCTGTCAACAACGAGCCCATTGCATCAACAAGTGGCAACAAAAGAGCAAATACTTCATCAGCGTGGCAAGAGGACGATAGTGACACTGAAGACTACATGAATCTCAGTCCCTCACATGAGTCCATTAACAAAAGTTGGTAAGACTCCTGAACCACTGCAAAAGATACCCACCTGTGTTTGTGACGTGTTTGTTTTATGTTAATAACGAAGTAAGGCATGTGACTCCTGAAAAGGTCAGTCCATTGTTTAGTGTGCCTTCACTAGTGACTACTCACAAGACTGAAAGGGATTCCCTCCAACAGCAAAATGACAACCAGCGACAACAGAGATTCTCTGGACATCTGAGAAATTTCGTCTGTTTGTAGTTAATAATAATAATAATAATAATAATAATAAAAAGTCTGGAATACCAGAGATTCCCTACCTAAGGAAAGATGTAACTCGAGTGTTTATCGTTTTCTGTATGTTGTAATTTCAATTTGTGTGTTGAGGGCCTATATATATGGCCTCTCATTTCTGTTAAGGGTATCAAGTTTGAAAATAATAAAAATCTTAGCTATCTTTCTAAATATGTCTTTCTAAATCTCCTCTCTGGGTTATTTCTCCGCTAGGGTAGATTATAAGAATATTATCAGTAGCTCCGAAACTATCACCCAGAAGATATATAATAGCAAAATCTACATAGTAGGTGTCAATCTCAAGACCATATCCTTCAGAGGCTAAGAGAAAAGGCCAGCGTTAAGGAAAATCTTGAGTTTGATTCTGACTATGTGGATCAGCGTTATATCTCCTCAAAAAATAAAAAAAAAAAATCTTCCTTTCAAAATAAAAATAAATAAAGAAGAATCGAAGAGAAAAAAAGAAAGAAAAAAAAATTAAAGAATGCTAGATAATTACAAAAATACCTACTAACTTTATAAGTTAAATATTGTAATATGCTCATTATAAAAAAAAAATATGTCTATATATATAGGGACACGATTTTATCTTGTGATGTACTTTCACGAATGTATTTCGTGATGTACGACTACCGTTAGATGGGAGAGTTATTTGATCTGAGGGCTGTGGTTGATCTAGGGATAATTAGGATTAAAAAATGGTAACGTACCCTGAGACCTATCTAATGTACCTTGAGATCCATCTAATGTACCCTGAGACCTATCTAATGTCCTACGAAATACATTCCGTGAAAGTACATCACAGGAAAAAATTGTATTTCTATATATTGTATTATGATATAGATGACCCACCGTGCGGGTACTAGGAGTGCCCATATGGCTCCAGTTATTAATTAGCCGATTAGGTATATTTATTATTTATTAATTAATTATTTTTCCATCGACTGCCATGTTGGGCAGCTCACCAACAGCATTTCAATAAAGAGCATGGGTCACCAAATTTATTATAAAAATATCAATTCTATATAATGAAAATAAATAAATAAATAATGTATTTGTCACTCTTGCAAAGCAATGAAATTTATAGATCTAGAGGTCATCCACTTTATATATGCCTACTTGCAATAACCTCATTTTTCTTAACAATAATTCTAACAATACTAAAAATTGCTTGGTAGAGTGAATTTTTTAATGAATCAGCTGTGATATTATATATTCCTCAAAATTATTAACTTAACAAAACAATGACAATCAGCACCTAAAAACAAAACTTGGCAATTATCTTTAAACACTACTAATTAAAAATACTTTTAATATTTTTGGGACATAGATTATTAATTCTAAATATAGTTATTTTCACATGACAATACGTATATATATCATATTCTAGTTATATAGGAGATTTCTCACAAATTTAAAATGACTTAGATCAATGTCAAATTATAGAATTTAAGCAATTACGTTTTTTTTTATTTATTTAAAAAAAGCTTCTTACAAAATAATAATAATAATAATAATAATAATATAGTTTGGAAATATAAACTTAAAATTATAATAATTTGATTTTTTTTGCCAAATTTAGGGTTTAGAAAATAATTTTAAAATATGATCTAAATTAATTTGCCCTATTTTTTGTTTTAATTTATTATTTTTTAAAATTTTATATTCTTTTTTATTTATATAAATATTTTTAAAAATAACTTTAATAATAAAATTTCAAGTATATTTAGAAGTTGATGATAATTTAGATTTTTTAAAAAATAGTTTGATAAGATTTTGTCATGGGATGGGATGGAATATATATGAAATGAAATGGAAATAAATTGATTATTTTTTTTTAAATAAGTTGAAGTATTTAAGTGATTTTTTACTAAAATGGTAAAAAGACTGTTCCACTGAAAAATAACTAGAAAGAAGAAGAAAATTCTAGTGGATATTTAAATAATAATTAATTTTTTGTTTGATTTTTTTTTTTTTTTTCACTCATAATAACTTTTTTATTGTCATTTTCCCTATAATGATTTTAATTTTATTGAAAGGTCTATAGTTTGAATAATGGTGTCATGAATTTTTTTTTATCAAGATTAAAAATCACTCAATATTCCTTAGAAGAGAATACGTAGGCCGGTCGATTTAGGATGATAAGGGGATTAGCTAAATCTTCTCGAAAAACTTGGGATAATTGTTTAATTTATTATTCCGATGTTATAATAGGAAAAAAAAAAGATAATTACAACTTTCGATCCGACTTATGATTATCAACTATTTATATATTTTGTTCTTTTTCCATTTCTTTTGTGCATAATAGAGTATTTGAGATCTTCTTAAAAAAAAAAAAAAAAAAGAAAAAAAAAGAAAAAGACGAGAGAGTATTTGAGATATTATAAAATCATGTTTTTTTTCTTGAACAAAATAAAATCATGTTTAGTTTTGAGATTTCTTTGATATTTTGAGTTTTGGAATGTTGCCATACAATAAAACATAAATTATGATTGTTGAACATTTATGGACGGGGACGGACCTACATAGGAAGGGGATTATTCCTAAAATAAAAATATATTTGGAGTTTTTTTTTTTTTACACTTTAAAATATTTTTTTTATTTTTTTATATTTTTATAAAAATCCGTATAGCAACCAATGGAGCAACATAAATCGTAACTTAAATTCACATAGAAATCAAACCAAACCGTAAATTTTAAATAAAAAAATTAAAAAGTGGTATATAAATAATTCCCCTATATATATTTCAATTAGTTAATACATATATTTATAATTAAAAGTGATATTTATAAGCATAAAATAAGCTTTGACAATCAAAATAATAACCCATAAATCGCTAGTTGAGAAATATCAAAATAATGCGAAGAATACTAAATTTTTATTTTGAATGAATATGAGATAGATTAAACCTATCAATGTCAATAAAAATTAATTAAGTAAAAAGACACCTTTTATTCAAACTAAAATAAAATGAGAAAAACATGACAAACTATATTCAGATTTCTTGATGTTAAATATCGATAAATCATAAAAAAAAAATAGTGTCAGAAAGTCATGGGACCAACCCCGAAATCACCTATGCATCCAAAGCCAGAAGTGAATAGAGATCAAATAGGGCTAGACTATTGTGTTAAAATAAAGATAAAAGGCCAACACAAAAATAACATAAAACAAAATTTAAAGATAAGAAAATCATAAATTAAGAAAAGAATGAGACCGCCCCCGTCGACCCTAACCATCCACCAAACCAGTTGTCCCTGACGAAGCAAATACCCAACTAGAGTGCCCCATCACCGAAACATGGCGGCATCAAATTGCACATACCTTCTCCACTAATTCCATCCCGACGGACTGGAGCAAACAGGATTTGAAAATCCACACATATAAAGGTCATTGGACTAACGCGACTGGGATCTTACCGAAGCCAGAGAGAACTGACTGGGGGAAAATCGATTAGGAGAGAATTGAGTGGATCAACGTGCACTACAAAAAATTTTACTTTTAGTCACAAGAAAATTTGTGACCAATCATAAATTATCATTCCTATGTTGTGACTAAAAGGTCTGTAGCTAAAAGTATTAGTCACAAAAATTATAATTTATTGTGACTAAATGTGTTTTTAGTCACAATACTTATGGTGACTAAAACTAAATTAGTGACAATTTGTAGGTAAATACTATGTTTTAATCACAAGTAAGTTTTTGTTGTGACTAAAAGTCGCATTTAGTCACAAAAAATTTACATTGTTACTAAAAAGTTGTCACTAAAATTAGTATTTTTTTGTAGTTGTGGCTAGGATCTCATCGAAACTAAAACGAAGAAACCGTTGAGAAGACCATCAAACCTGTAGAGCATGACAGACAAAGTTTTCCCTCGAAACTAGCAACGAACCCTCCCGATGAAAACCCCAACCAAACCCAATTATAGGGTCGGCGGAGTCTAATCTGGACGAAGAAAGAAGAAATGGGAACGTGAGAGAGAAAACCTAAGAAATAACATTTAATTTTCCATTGGTTAAATAATAAGACTTGCATTGAGGATCTTTAGTATTGAAATCAATTTTTTTATTGTTATTTTTTTTTTTACTGTAAACTATATTTAACATTATAAAAAACATAACTTTACATCAAATTTTAACTTGTTATATATTATGTAAAAAAAATAAGCTCCATTAACTGCTGTATATAGAGTGAAAGTACTCGTGTTTGAATTGTGGATATTTTTTTAAATAGTAATTTAGTATCAGCTGGTCATACAACATATTATAGCAAATTCTACAATTTTAATCATAGTCAAATAATATACATATTACAATATATACATGCAAAATATAAATTAAGGCGGAAATGTTTAAAGAGGTATAAACACACACGTACTATACTGGTATACGCACACATTCATAGTGGAGATTATTCAACTTGATTGACTTAATTTATTATATTAATGATCAAGCTAGCTGTTCAATGGAAGAGATATACATCAACAAAAACAGATATTATTTTGAGTTATCAATTTTGTTTTAATACTTTTAGTAATGTTGCCCTTAGTTTGGTTTTCTTACCCTTTCTAGGATATTTTTCTTATCAAACAGCTGGAACAAGAAAGGTTATTACAATTATTTTTGAATTGGGAAAGGTTACAACTTGATCTAAACATATGTCCATATCATATTTTGTTTAAGGAAATTAAAATATATTATTATTATTATTAATTGAAAAATCAATATGTCAGTATGCTGACTGACAACCGGCGGCGTCTGTTTTTAGCAAATTAATTATCAAATTACAGTTGGTCCATCCAGATTGTACGTAGTAAATCAGAAATATCTTAGCTTATAGATATTTGGATCTACCATGTATGTATATAAATATCTAAGCTTATATTTTCTATACAGGAATTATATTATTATTGTGGTTAAAAGTTCTTACTTATTTTTGAGTCATTTTTCAAAAATCACTCAGTCTATTTAAAAATATTAATTTATATATATATATATATATATCACTTCAGATTTTGTACAGTACTCAAACCACAATATGATTTTGATGGTTTGTGGTGTTTCTTTTGTCGAAAATTTAAAAGAAAAATTAAAGTGGAATATGCTATAGGAATCATATCCTATAGTATCATTGGGTAATTGAAGTGGATAAAAAGATTGAGGTACAAACAAATTTCCAAAAGGTGTATGCATACCTCGTTATTCTTTGTGCGACAAACTTAAAAATTTTGGTTTTTTTAGAACAAAAACTGTGGACTGTCATGCATACAAAATAGGGTTGATGGGGGATTAAGCAGCAGTGAGACATAGATTGGTTTCACAGCTTGGAGTGGGTTGTAATAGTTTTGAAGTGCAATACATCTTTCAAACATGCCTAAAAAAATTAAAAATAATAATAATAGAGGAGTGCTAAGGGAACTCTCTATCCTATTCTTTTTGCACTATCTCTTTAATGTGATAACAAAAGTTATATTTTTAGTAAGAGTTATTTTTTTTTTTAATAATTAGTTATGATATATATTCTCATGTTATTACGATTAATTATGCTATTACTACTTTTAATATAATTATTCTACTAATTTTTGTTTATAAAAGAATTAACCATATTAAGAATACAATAAACATATACATATATTTTAAAATAACAAAAAAGTAACAATTAATATTTATATACAAATTTTAAGTTTTTTTTCTTTTTAAGAAATTATGCCATATAAAAATTAATACAGCTTAAATCTTTTTTTCTTTCTAAAAAAGTAATAATTTATTTATGATTATTATAATTATATTATTTATAAATATAAATACACCAATAAATCATCTAATATATATATGTAATTAAATACTTTTATTTATAATCTTTGTTGTATTTACATGTACTTTTTTTTTCTTTTTCATATAGAGTATTGCATATATATAAATATATATATTAGTAGAATAGACACATACTATCTGATGTACTCATCTTAATATTAACATTTTCTTATTATAATTTAATATATAGTGAAAGTAGGTATATATATAAGATAAATAATAGTTCAAGCATTTATCTATATATATTCTACTGTAAAAAGCATAACAAATTAATTAAAAAAAATTGAGCTACTATAATAATTTTTTTTTTTCTATCATTGACTTTTTTTTTCTTCTAAAAAAATACATTGACCTAGTATATTAATTTTTTTAAAACAATAGTATATTAATTTATTGAACTTTTATGATATATTAAATAAACAAATAATTAAAAAATAATGTATTAAAAGTGGAGTAAATTTTCACTTGTATAAGAAGAATAAAAAACAACTTAAAGAGTGATCAATCAGAAAAAAAAACTAATACTGTATAATAAAAGAACTAATAAAATATAAAATAGTACAAAAAATTAATAATAATAGTTTTAAGTCATTGATTTTTTTTTATTTTTTAATTGTATTAACTTTTGTATACATTAAATTTATTATAGTTTTTACTTTTAAGAAAAATAAAAATTTGCCATTAATCTATGTATAATTTAAATATATGTATTGTACATTTTTAATTTTTTTTAACGTGGTTATTTTTCCTTCCAAATATATATATATATATATATATTTTCTAGTGATTAAGTAAAAATAAAAAATTAATGAAATAATTAAATTATAATAAATAATTAGTTATTATAAAATAATTTAGTTAGAGTGGCATAATTGTAATAACATTAGAATATTATAGTTAAATATTAAATAAAAACAAACCTTACACTACAAAATTTAACATTTGTCATTACATTAAAGAGAAAATGTAAAAGAAAGTGTGATAGAAAGTCTCGTTAGCACTCTTCCTAATAATATGTTCACTCATGCACCACAATATTCTGAAAAGAAAATGCACCCTAATAATATTGCACTCATTACTCTAGATAAACGTGATTAATTAATGCATATTTTGAGTGCACTACCATTATTTTTTTAAAATGTCATAAATTAAAAAAGAAATGCTACTAAAATATAATTTCTAAAAAAAAAAATTATTTGTACCACATAAAATTAATTTTATTTTAATAATTTTTATTTCACATAAAATATATATCTTTAATTTATATTAATTTTTTAATTTCTTTTCTTCCTTCTCATATTCTTAAAAATATATATTTATAAAATAAAAAAATATTCATTTTTTTTAAATATTAAGGCAAAACATTAAAATATAATATTATATAAAATTTTATTAGAAAAAAATTAAAAACAATTATACATGAATTTTTTAAAAAAAAAATGTGAAAATAAAATTAAAATAACTATTGATATTAAGAGAAAATGATGTGAAAAAGAAATTTTGAAAAAAATATTAAAAAGTAATTTTTAAAAATTAATTTAAATTATTTTTTTTAACTTTGAGTCTACTTATAATAACTTTATTGATTTTCCTCTGTAAATTAAATATCATTTTGTTTTTCGAATATTGGATTTTATAAATTTATAACCATACATATGTTATAATTTTATAAAAAAAATAGTTACAAAATAATTACAAACTATTATTCGTATTAAATATTCATATTTTTCATTTTTTTTATTATTATTTTTTTAAAAAAAATTGCAGTGCTGTCTGTAGTTCTTCCTTAAAATAATTTCACACAACTAAAATATAAAGTTAAGCTTAAAAGGGATGTGAAGGATGCTACTCAAAATCTATGAAAGGATGTTACTCTTCAAATGAATTGCAAGCAATGATTGTCTATCTCAGTTTGCGATGGGCACTCAACAAGGTTTAATTCAAGTTCACACTATTTAATTTTGAAACGAATATTCTTGTGAATTCTATCAATTGTGTACTTGTGTTATGTGTATCATCTAGTGTGTTTGTAACTCATTCTCTGATTGATAGATGATAAGAGTGTTACCTATAGCTTTTGGGTTAGATGAAGATTATTGTACTTAATTGGAGGATGTTACTTTTCTCATTTGATGTAATGAATATTATATTATATATTATTAATAATAGTAATATATTTTTTAAAGAAAAACTCCCATCAGAAAATACCCATATGAGTGGCATTTGATCAATGATTAATTAAAAATGTCATATATTTTTACGTACCACTCGTATCACATATTTTAATGGGGGTTTTTCAATAATATACTTAAAATTGATTTTATTTATAAAAATGCCTTTAAGAAAATTATTTGCACAAATACCGTTGTGCCACGTCAACATACATACCGAAATTTAAAATAATTACCGAAAATGGAAAAAAAACTAGAAAAATCGCGTTTCCAGAAATTTTCACTTTTTGAGAGTTTTTAAAAAAGTAACCATTTAGTTACTTTTTCTGTGAATAAAATATTAATTAGTTACTTTTTCATTAAAAATTTTATTTCAGAATTTTATACATATATAATAAAATAATCGTGAGAAACATATATTTTTCTGTCTCTAAACAAGAATGACTAATATTATAAGTAACTTTTTTGTTTCTTTTTTATACTTTTAGGCTATATTATGTTATTTTATTGCTTAAGATACCTTAAGGTTCCTTTTCCAAAAAAAAAAAAAATGCCTTAAGGTTAACTTTTTTTTTTTATTGTAACTCATATGAAGTTTACTATTCAATTTATTTATAATTTTTTTTTTATCAATTTATTAAAATAATTTTATAAAAATAAATTTATTTTTATTTAATATTATAATGTCTAAATATAATAATAATAATAAAATATATTTTTGTGGAAATGGGGTTTTGGGGTTTCTCTGAATTTTTTAGAAAAATATTACATTTACTTTGGTTCTCCTTGGACTTGGAGAGTTTGGAAGTGGGCAACAAGGGGGCCGATTTGTGGGTTCCAGAATGACTTAAGGGGCCACGAACATGCATTTTTGACGAAGCAGCAGAAGAATGAGATAGGAAAAACTTGAGACAGCCTCGGGGAGCTTCGATGGAGATAGAAGAAGATGGCTCAATAGTGGTTTTGAAGATGGCGGCATTGAGATTCTGCAACGGATTCCGAATACTCTGCTTCTGCTTATTCTTTTTCTTCCTCCGATGAGTCTTGGTCGTCGCCGCGGACGATGACGATGCCGGTGAAGGAGAAGGTTTCGTTGGGAGCTTGGATGATGAGAATGGTCGGCTCATTAATGCGAAGTGGAACAATTGAAACGGTATGGTGGAACGGTATAAAACCCTATTAATTAAAACAACGTCAAATTCTTAATTAAAATAAAAACAACGGTTCCTGATGCAAAAAATTCTATTTTAATTCAATTAATAATTTAATTATTTTTTAACCACTCGTAATATGTAATACTCAAAGTTAATATATATTTCCATTAAAAAAAGTTTATATACTGAAAAATTAAATTTATCCAAAAACTAATTTGAATGATTCTAAGTTTAAAACTTAAGTATTAAAATTGAATGTAAATCAAGAACACAAAAAGTTTACAAGTTTACCCTTATATTGGAAACAAATTCTAACTAAGTATTGATTGGGGTCCCTTAAATCAAATAAAGTAACCTTCACTATGACATCAATTGGAATACAATCTCCAATCCTAATTACAAATCAAACTAAGAAAATTGAAGAAAATTCATACAAAACTTATAGATATTTACAATCAAGTACAAAGATCTAAGTCTTCTTAGATCGATGAAGGCAACACCCCTTTGCTTCAATTCAGTTGAAATCCCTTTGGCAGTTTCATCTGAACTCCCTTTAGCAGTTTTATCTACACTCTCTTCAGACAATACAGATAAATATTTATTCTTCAGTTCATGACACTACTAGAAATGTCACTTTTGGTAGCACATTTTTGTGCTGGCAAAAGTTTGGTATTACGCTGGTAAAATACAATTTACTTTTGATGTGTTGGCAAACGGGGTTGGCAAATCAATATTAGTATTAGAACTTTTGCCAGCACAAAATGAAAAGTGCTGGCAAAAATGACTTTTCCCAGCGCATAAATGCCCTGGTAAAAGTTAGACTTTAGCCATTGCAAATGTGCGTCGGTAATGTTGGAAATTATTTTACCAGGATCTTAGATCTACTCACAAGTATGTTTATTAACATCCTAAATAAGAACTTTCTAAAACGATAAATTAAACACATATAAAGTTTAAGAAACCTTACATTGGGTGCATCGGAATAATATGACTCCTTCCGTTTAGATATCTAGCCCTTAATTCCTTTCTGTAGCAGAGCATTATCAATATCTGAACCTGGATCTCTTTCTCTGAATCTTTGATGCTGAAACTCCTTTGCTGATGATCTTTCTTCACGATCTTCCTCACTATGATTGAGGTATCACTTGATGTGTGTGGGCACTACTCATACACTAAGGATTTTGAAATTATCAAGAGGGAAGAGAAAGAAGAAGTGGCAGCTAAAGATAGGGAGAGAGAAAGCTCAGGTTTTCTAAGAAGTGTTTTTCCTGAAGCCTTCACTATCTATTTATAGCATTCCACTAGGGTTAGATTTGAATTATATGGCATTAAAATAATGAAAAAATCAACTTAAAATAGACTGAAAGGTGGCCGACCATACACTTAATGGATTGGGCCTTGCTTTTTGCAATTTTGCAATTTTAACACCTTTTGTATCTGATTTTCTCAAAAATGCCAATTTCCTAATTCAACCATTTAAATGCCAATTCTAACTATTTAATAACTATAAATAATTATTAAATAATATTGTCATTTATCATATTTATTAATTGAACCATACAAAGTATCATAATTAACAAATATGCCCCTATAAACTCTTTCTTTACAATTTCGTCCTTACTTAGTGAAAATTTCACAAATAGACATAGTCTAAATTGAGAATTATAATTGATTAATCAAAACCAATTATATGAGTCTTACAAGCAATATTATCTCAACTAGTAGGGGGATCATGGGTCTATATAACCGAGCTTCCAATAAGTAGATCAAGAATTTAGCACTAAAATTCACTAACTTATTAATTCTTCGTTGAATCCACGCATAGAACTTAGAATTGCACTCTTAGTATATAGAATGCTCTATATGTTCCACCATATAGACACATCATTAGTTATCCATTGTTATAATCCTAATGTGATCAATGATCCTCTATATGAATGATCTACACTGTAAAGGGATTAGATTACCGTTACACCCTACAATGTATTTATTCCTTAAAACACTTGACCCCGTATAAATGATATTTCAGCTTATGTGAAATGAGTACTCCACCATTTATGTTCGTTTGGTCAAGCTCGAAGGAGATCATCCTTTGCTTACTATTCGCCAGATAGAAGCTATAGATTCCATGTTTATGCTAGCGCTCCCACTCAATTGCACTACCGTGTTCCCAAAATGTACGTATCACCCTGACCTAAAAGTAGGCTTAACTAACAAATCAAAGAACACGAATAGCCTTTCAAGATTGAGCCTAATCATAACAGGATTAAGAACATTTGATCTAGGATCAACTAGGCGATATTGACTTGAATAGATATTACGGTAAGTTTAATAAATCTAAGTCAAAGTTCAATATCGGTCCCTTCCGATGCATACTCCATGCATCCAACCTGAGCTTTACTTTAACCAATGTTCTGGAAAGAACATAGTATTTCTCCAAATACAAGTAAACTCTTGTTGTAGATTATCATATCAGTAAAACCCTGTGTCTGATAAATCTAGGAAACTTTATTCACATAGTCATGTTTACTTTCCAATGTGTTGACGGCACAATAAACAGGATCAAGTATGTGAAAAGGGTTTCAGATGAATTTATACATTATGTACATATAATCATGAAATAAATCATGTGAACCATGCAACATTAAATTTTGTTTCTGATCTATATTAATAAGTAAATTTGATTATATTGAAATGAGTTTTATTTACGACATAAAACCCAACAGGTAAAACTTTGACCTTTTTGTCAGCGCAGTTTGCGAAATGCGCTGGAAAAAGTTACTTTTACCAGCGTAGTAGCGAACTTACATATATGTGATATGTATGAGCTCCAAAAAAAAAATATAACATACCTACACTACTACTAAAACATCCTGTAGAGGCAGTTTTTAAGGCCTTTCAGCGTCGGTTTTGGCAAAATTCGCTATCGACGCTGATCAAGGTAACGATGTAAGGTCTAAAATAACCGACGCCATAGGGGGACATATGACGTCAGTTACTTTCTAGGAACCGACGTCATATGGGTTATATGGCGTCGGTTCCTAGCCAATAATTGACGCCATATGTACCCCTAGGAACCGACGCCAAAAGCCCTAAGGATTATTTTTTTCAGTTTATTTTAATTAATTTAATTTATTTAAATATTATATTATTTAATTTAAATTTAAATTAAATATTTTTTTAATTGGTAAATTAAATATTATTTAAATTAATTTTATGTAGCCAATATACCTAATTTCATTTCATAGAAGCAATTAAATAAATTAAAATTACATATTACACTAATATTGTAAAATTAGTTCAAGTATTAACAAGTTAATAAATCTAACTACAAGTTAACCTAAAAAAATAAGCTAGTGAAGAAAAATTCTTAGGCCTTTCAGCATCAATCGTCCAAGTCTTGGTGAATCACCGCCATCAGTCGTTCTATCCACTGTGGTTATACTGGTAATAATTGGTTTTTGGATTGTATTCCTGCTTGTCTCCAAACTGTACAAAAATATAAAAATTTATATTAGTTTATACATATTATTATTTGTTATTATAAGAAATACTATAATCAATAACTAAAATTTACAGCTTTTTGATCTTGTATGTAACGGTTGGGGTTTGCACGTGCGACGACGTCAGTCATGTATTTTAAAACATAAAAACCATATTTTTGGTTTTTTAGGTTGTCTTGGACAAGTTGCTAGTGAAATTCCTAGCCACGACCCAAGGTACGCATTTGATGTCCCTATATATTCGTATGCTCTGTTTGAAAAGTTATATTAACATTTCAATTCATTAGTTAATTAAATAATTTGGTACTTAAATAGTCATTAAATTATGGGTAAATAGTGGCATAAGTACCCAAAGTTTTAGGTTTGTAAGCGGCATAAACCCAATGATTTTTTTTAGTGGCATAAGTACCCAATGTTTATAAAACTGTAATTTTATTCCAGTTTCATCAGTATAGACTCTGTTATTGTCTTAAACATGACACATATAAGACCCAAATTTTGAATAATCTGGTCTGGACGAAAAATATGTAATATCGGTTACTTCAAAATCTTTTTTTAATAAATTTAAAACGGAGTCTGTACTGACAAAAATAGAGAAAAATTACAGTTTTACAAACATTGGGTACTTATGCCACTAAAAAAAATCATTGAGTTTATGCCGCTTACAAACTCAAAACTTTGGGTACTTATGCCGCTATTTACCCTTAAATTATTACCTTTTTAACAGCAATTTGTTCGGGAACTTGGTCATATGGGGTTTAAATGGATAACTTTCCTTAGCGCAATGACCTCTAGCATCCAATGCACACTAGAAAATTATATAGGATTATAGGTAAGATAGTATAAAAATAATATCAAGTTATAATATAGAAATGAACAATTAACACTAAAAAATTAAATAGTGTTTACCCGATATTCCAAGGAATAAAGAACATTTGGTGGTTGTTATTCATCGATGATAACCAAGCAACCAATCGTCGTGCCGCATTATCAAAAGATTGACTTTTCTTTTCATCATTTTTACCATTCATTGCGAGAAGCTCTGGGTCGTAAAACTTGAAGTTTTTTCTCAAATCGTTTATGGTCTCCCAGATGTGCCTGCATTAAATTATTAAGTATTAGTGTCTTATAATAATTTCACTCGAATTTTGTATATAAAGTTAATTAGATTAAGGAAAAGTATACATCATTCCCTGGTTGCCGATGAAGTCACACAATGCACCCTGCTGCAAATCCTTTCCAGATAACGTGATCTGGGTACGCGGTGTTATGAATCCCTTAGGCACGGGAATTGTGATTATATCACGTTTATCTTTGAGGTTCAGAAATTCAACAACCATCTATTTTAGCGATTTAGGGATCAAGTCCATGACTTTTAGCGAGAATAATATATCTTCATCATCATAACCGCCTCGTGGAGAAAGCATGGACACTTTCGCCTTCGACGCATCACGTCTTGAAGGCGATTGAGCGAGTGGATCCTATACAAAACACACCATAATATATTAAATTTGATCGTAATTCTACTAAAATTTCGGCAGCATAACGGCTGTAATTGAATACCCCTAAAAATTTTAAACATGCCTGTAAAATGACAGATAACACAGATATAACAGTTGTTTATTTATCCATCCCACTGCAGCACATATATTCGCAGAACCTACTTCACTATGGTTGAATATTGAAGATATTCAAACTCCACAAATCATTAATTATACATAATTTATAACAAAAGTTACCTCAGGTGTTACAATTAGGTATTTAGGCCAAGGAAGGAATATGTTTGCTACTTCCCTATAACATATCTGCACCCTTCAATTGAGATTGGTATTTCAGCATCCTCTTGCAGCATTTTCAAAATCAGAACCCGGGCATGTGAATCATCGTAGTCCTTACAGTGAATAGTGATTGGACCCTCATGCTCGTATAGATACGCTCAGGCCACAATGTTGTCGATATTATCAGAGCAGAGATATACTTGCTGATCAAGGGCCTTTGGTCATCGAAATTGTACAAAAGAGGTGGCTCGTTGAGGGAAACAAACTCCTCAACATAGATTTATGGTCTACCCTCATCCTCACGAGCGTATTGTTGTGGAACATACGCCTGATCAGCCACCTCTCCTTCTTTCTCTTGTTCGACAGTGTTTTTATTCTGTTTAAGGGATTGGATTTCAGCTTTTAATTTATCAATCTCCTTATGTTGCCAAGCCACAACATCAAAAACTTCCCTTTTCTTCCTACCGAACAGTTTAGATGCCCTGGTCAGAAACCTGCAAATCATGAAAGGAAAATCAGCTATGATTTTTTTTTTTGTATAACTAATGAAACAATATTTCAAGTACTAGTATAGTCAGCAGCCCTGACACGTCCATGATGATCTAGTGTCCCGAGCACCTGCGTCAGGATATCGTTTTGGTCATGGACCTAAATTTGTCCCTGAGTAAGTTGCTCCTCTAATTGAGCCTAATGCACGCATATATTCAAGCAATTAGTATAGGAATTATATATACTAACTCATTAGTAGTACTCAATTAAGGATTGATAGGAGGATTTTCTCTCTCTCTTCGCTCCTTGCAACTCTCTGAGTTGGTGCCATGGCGAAAACAAGGTCCAAGAATGTGGGGAAATCGCAAATCTCGAACAGGAAGAATAAGAAGAAGGGTCCGAATTCGACTGCTGATGTAAAGAAAACTAAATCCATGGAGGAAGTTCTTGGGGTTGAACCAGTCGAATTTTCGGATGATGAAGATGACAGGGTAGGAGTTGCTGGGTATGAACAGCCGCCCCTTTCACCGGAGTCATCGTTGAGAATGTTAAAGAGACAAGATGAGGTAGTTGCAGATTTTGGCTATTTCTTAGCTGCTAATAAGGAATGTCAAAACTCTATCTCGAAAGGAATTCAGCCTACACCTCCGGTTCTTCGAGCAGAGCCAGTGATGCGCAACCTAGATTCAGCTTTTCTGAGTTCAAACAGAGAGGGGAAAGTGAAGATAACAATGGATGACATAGAGGAGGAGGTTGCATACTGGAAATCGGCTATAGTTTGTTACGTTCTTGGTGCGAATCCACCTCTTGCAGTTCTGGAAGGCTTTGCACGACGGATCTGGAAGGACAAAGTGGATAAGATAGGTATGGTCTCTTATGGTGTTTTTCTCATTAGATTTACTAGTATTAAAGATAGAGATGATATTCTTGCTAGAGGTTATATCTTCTTTAACAAGAGGCCTGTCATTATGAAGGCTTGGGATCCTAATTGTAATGTTAAGAAAGAGGATATTAGAACCATTCCTATTTGGATTCAGCTAGAGGACTTAGAATTGAAGTATTGGGGGCAGAAATCATTGTTTAAAATAGTTGGGCAGCTAGGAAAACCTATTATGGTTGATGAGGTTACTAGGGAAAGGGATAAGCTACTTTTTCCTAGAATCCTTATTGAAGTTTCAATGGAGCAAGAGTTTCCTGGCCTGATCTATTTTGAGAATGAGTTTGGTAATGATGTGTCTGTGGTTGTCAATTATGAGTGGAATCCTATTCTGTGCAAACATTGCAAAGGAATGGGACATAGTTCGGATGATTGTAGAAAGAAGGAGGCAAAAAAGCAAGAATGGGTGGTGAAAGGGGTGAAGAAACAAGTGCCCGAACTGCCTAAGGAAGATGCAGATGGGTTTCAGCAAGTGGTGAAGGGTTGGAAGCTTAAAAATCAGCAAGCTCCTGCTGAAGCATCTATCTCGAACCAGTATACTGCTTTACAGAATGAGGAAGAAAATGAATTGCAGAAGGAAGAGGATCGGGTGACTGAAGAAGTGCATGAAGCGATATTAACTAGAGGAGGGGGAGAACCTCCTTTAAACAATGGATAGGATTCTGAGTTGGAACGTCCGGGGAATCAACAATCAACAAAAGCAAATGGATGTTAAGCAATTTATTGCTAAAAATAATGTTGGTTTGGTTGGTCTCCTTGAGACGAGAGTTAAGGCTTCGAGTCTTGGAGCCTTATATGTTAGAATGTTTTCCAATTGGTGTTTTACGGCAAATAATGCTTGGCATAAAGGGGGGCGAATTATAGTAGCATGGAATCCTTTGAGTTACATAGTTGACATACTTTTTTGCTCAAGCCAAATAATTCATCTTTCGGTTACAACCATGGATAATAGGAACAAGTTTCTTGTTTCTTTTATTTATGGTTTTAACAAGGAAGAGGATAGGAGGCTTCTTTGGAAAGAATTAGAGGGTTTGAGATCAAATGAACCATGGGTAGTGCTTGGGGATTTCAATGATATTCTTGAGAAGGGAGAAAGAATTGGGAAGAGAGCACATTTTACACCAACAACTTTTCGGGAGTGTACAATCAGGTGCCAATTAGAAGATGTGAAATATGGTGGGAATTTTTTTACTTGGAATAATAGACAACAAGGAGATGATAGAATATACTCTAAGATTGATAGAGTTATGGCAAATCCTAGTTGGCTGAATCTATACCCGATTGCTGAGGCACTATTTTTGCAGGAGGGACTCTTCGATCACACCCCTGTAATATTGACGGTTTACCCATCACTTCCAAGTGGTAGGAAACCGTTTAAATATTTTCGAATGTGGTCGAGTTCTCCTAATTACCAAAGGCAAGTTGGGGATAGTTGGAAGGGATCGGTTGTGGGAACTAAAATGTATCAACTAGTCACTAAACTGAAGCGTCTCAAACCAGTTTTGGCAGCAATTAACAAGTCTGGTTTTGCTGATATACAGGGAGAAGAAATGAGGGTGAAGGAGCTATTGATTGAGTGTCAACAAAGACTGAACCTGGACCCGTTGAATGAAACATTAATGCAGCAAGAGAAAGCAGTTCGTGAGCAGTACGCTGGGAAACATAAAGCACTAATCTCTTTTCTGCAACAAAAATCCAAGGCCATTTGGATGAAAAATGGGGATTCCAACACATCAGTTTTCCATTCGAGTATCAAGGACCGAACAAGGCAAAATAGAATTCTATCCATTGTCAATGCTCAAGGTGAAAGAGTAGATGAACAAGAGAAGATCACTCAGGCTTTCCTAGATTACTACAAAGATCTATTGGGGACAAGCATGGTAGGCAGGACGAAGGTTAAAAATTCAGTCATGAAGGAGGGTCCATTGATAACACCTACACATGTTGCAAACTTGATGGCAGATTTTTCCAATGAGGAAATAAAAGAAGCTATGTTTAGTATTCCAGGGGTGAAGAGTCCGGGGCCAGATGGTTCTGGGAGTTACTTTTTTCAAGATAACTGGGATCTGGTTGGGGGTGAAACTTGTGAAGCAATAGCCTCCTTCTTGAAGTCAGGTAATCTGCTAAAAGAAATTAACTCAACTGTCATTACCTTGATTCCTAAAATTAAATGCCCGAATATGGTGAGTGATTTTCGGCCTATATCTTGTTGTAATGTGCTATATAAGGTGGCTACCAAGTTGATTTGTTCTAGACTTAAACACATCTTGCCTGAATTAGTCTCTCTAAACCAGGGAGGATTTATTAAAGGCAGGTATATAGCTCATAACATCATGATTTGCCAAGATCTAATTAGGAATTATGGTAGGAAGGATTCTAAGCCTAATTGTATGATCAAGCTTGATCTTCAGAAGGCGTATGACACAATGGATTGGGAGTTTTTGGAAGAAATGTTACATGCTTTCGAATTCCCGGAGAAGTTCATTAGTTTGATCATGACTTGTATCCGAACGCCTAGATACTCCTTAATGTTCAATGGATCCATGCATGGATTCTTTGAAGCAAACAGGGGTTTGAGGCAAGGAGATCCAATGTCCCCTTTGCTTTTTGTCTTGGGCATGGAATATCTAAGCCGAATTATGAGCAAGATTGGAAGGAAAACAAATTTCGGGTATCATGAGAGAAGTGTAGAAATGAAGCTAAATCATCTTAGTTTTGCGGATGATGTGCTGTTGTTTTGTAGGGGAGACTTTAAAAGTGTCTATTTGTTGATGCAAGGGCTCAAATTATTCACAAACACTTCTGGTTTAACGCCAAACAAGGGTAAGTCTGCTGTTTTTTTCAGTGGAATGGAGGAAAGCGAGATTAAAAGGGTGCTGGACATGACAGGATTCTCGAGACAGGATGCTCCTTTCAAGTATTTGGGAGTTCCCATTTGTGCAAGGAGAATTGCAGCCTCGGATTGTGTCACACTTGCTCAAAAAATAACTAAAAGGATACAGGTATGGGCAGCCCGAAATCTGTCATATGCTGGGAGATTGGTGTTGGTTAACTCTGTGCTTAGTACAATTCATATGTATTGGAGTCAAATCATGGTTCTCCCTAAAAAAGTCATTAAAGAAATAGAAGGAATTTGTAGGTCCTTCTTGTGGACAGGGAAGAGCTTAATGGAAGGAGCTGGAGCTGTTGGTTGGGAAAAGTTGTGCTACCCGAAAAAAGAAGGTGGGCTTGGTCTTTTGAACATTGCTCATTGGAATATAGCTGCCATGTTTAAACACATATGGGCTGTAGCTAATAAAAAGGATAATCTTTGGGTGAAATGGGTGCATTGTGTATATATAAAAAATCATAATTGGTGGGAGTACAAGGCTCCCCAAGGTAGTAGTTGGTATTGGAAGAAATTGGTGTCTATCAAAGATTTAGTGAAACAATCTTTGAACCATGAGGAATTCTCCAAAGAAGAGTATAAGATTGCAACAGGTTATAGGGTACTGGTTCAAGAGCATGAAAAGGTGGACTGGTGTAATGAGGTTTGGGCTAGAATCAACACCCCGAAACACAGTTTTCTCACCTGGTTAGCCATCCAGCAGAGGCTGAAAACCAGAGAACGTTTATGCAGGTTTCATGTAGTAGATTCTCCAATCTGCAGCTTCTGCAACAGTGATGATGAAACAACTGAACACCTGTTCTTCAGGTGTGTTTTCTCTCAGCTTTGTCTGGTGCAGGTGAAGAAATGGCTGCAGTGGAGAACTCAGGCCGATACATTGCAGGCAGTTCTCAAAACAGTTAGAAAAGCTAAGCAAACTAAATTCAGGAGAAATGTCAAGGCTTCAAGTATTGCAGCACTTGTATACTTGATTTGGAAGGCAAGGAATGAGCTCATTTGGCAAAAGAAAGTTCCCAAAGTTGAGGAATTAATTCAGCGGCTACAGCAGGTGGTTAAAACTAGAACAATGCTTGTGTTGCCTCAAAAAGTGAAAATCAAAGATAGAGAGTGGTTTGATAAGTTGTAAATAATTGTATAGATTTATTGAGGCCAATGTTGGTGCTTTTAGGATGTAAATAAAAGTTTTGTGCAATGAAATCTTCTGATTCATCAAAAAAAAAAAAAAAATTAAGGATTGATAGATACTTACTATCTTTTCGGTAATTTCTTTATCGTAATCAGTAATATGTTTTGTTCTCTTGGCTTGAGATTTGATCCAAACACGGTGGCATGGGTGATCTTGAATGTCGAGGTCTTTTTTCTACATTATTTTATAACAATTAAATGAGTACAATTATATTTTAAAGCACATTATTAGAATTCATTGATTACTTACCACATCTTCCCTTACATTTACCATTCCACTCCGACCACTTCGATGTCTGTATTAGATTTTTGTAGAACGTTCCCCTTGCACCTTACTCAATTCCTACAATGCCAAAAAAAATATAATTAGATACGTGTACTTGTATTTAAGAGTTTATCTTAGTACAAATATAATTAGCGTACTTGAAATTCAGGACTTAGTCGACTTTCAATAAAATTCAACCAATCAGTAAGGTCAATCTCCGGATGCTTCTTTAGGGACTTGTGCCTGTCGTTGCACATCCTTCTCTTCTAATGCGAGCATTATAACGTCTTTTGTCATTCTATTCTTGAAGTCTTTCATTAACTTCCCAGCAAGAATCAGACAATCATGTTTGAACTCATCCGCCACTATAAAATCCGTCTAGTTTGAAGGAAAATAAATACGATTAGAGTTAACGTCTGAATTAATCAAAAATAAATTAAAATTCTCACAAATAACCGATTACCTGTATATGTTTCCACACTTTATTTTTTAGTGTAGGGTTGACTTCTTTCCAATTTTTATAGGACAACCCTATCGTCTGATGGCATCTAACTCCTAAAGTCGATACTAGCTTGGAGTAGTTTTTGCCTCAGTACTGTCCTTTGTCATTCACCTCGAGTGCCACTCTTTTTCCTTGGTCCATCAGCTTGAATATTTCATTCATCTGAGTAGCTCCTCGCAGTATCGGCCTAGGACACTCTGTTTTTGGGTCTGAACTTGATCCTCAACCTGAGTTGGTCATATCGACACCATTAACAAACAAAACTTAAAGTTAGCTATATAACAAGTAATCTATAAGAAATATTAAGTTGTAAAAGTTGTAATTAACTAATTAGGGTAGTGTTTAGTTGATTAGAATGTTGGTAGAATTGGAATGACTTTTCTTAAAGTGAATCCATTCATTTGTTTGGTTTGTAATTTATATAATTGAAAAGTTTATATAAATGTGTTATGTCAGCTAATTTCTTACAACTAGTGATTAATTAATTAGTTATTTATGTTATGTACTTTTCCTTTAATATTTATGTTTTTTAGTAAAATTTATTCTAATTCTACTAAAATTCCGACAGCATAACGGCTGTAATTGGACGTTCCCAAAAATTTTATAAGTGCCTAAAGTAACAAAAAAAAAAAAAAATTTAACAATACAGAACAAATAAAAAAACATAAATAATACAAAATTTATCAACCCATTCGATCGCAGTACATGTATTCGCAGAACCTATTTCACTATAGATGAATAATAAGATATTCAAACTCCACTAAACATGCATTGATAATTAATTATAATAACAAAAAGCTAGTGAATATATATACCTATATCACGTTAAAATCAGATCAATACCGAAATATGTCGAACCTCAAAAATTAGCTCACAACCTACAATATACAACCAAATTAGAATTTTAATTATTTAATTACTTACTAGTTATTAAAAAATATAACAAGTTACTAGTTACTAAATTCTATAGTTATTTTTTTAAAAAAATAACATATACATATACATATATAATCAATTATATATCACACTAACATAATTTTAAAATCATTATTTCTTGAACTAATTAAATTCCTACTACCTCATTCTCATTCACAACAAATATACATACAATACAATTACACAAAAATACACAAATAGTATAAACATAATATATATACACACAATACATATAAACACATATTCAATAATAAAACACAAAATATTTACATATATATATATATTATATATTAAGTTAATAAATGTTTACCTTATAAACATAATCCGGTGACAAATTGCGATAAAAATCCAGCCACCTATAGCACACACACACAATATAATATTAATAAAATGAAAAAAATCCCCAAAAGAATTTACAAAAATTAAATAATACCAATGTACTTTAATAAAACGAATAGAAATCATATTTATACCTTAATGGACGTTGAGATTCAACGTTTTCTCTACCAAAATCGGTGGCAATAGTTATACCACCACCTTTTTTAATAATAGGTTCGGTTTGATATATAGAGGAGAAAAAAAACCAAACTTTTTTACCGTGTAGGTTCAGGTATTGAAAATAGAAGATTTTAAGACAAAAATAGGATGAAATAGTGAAGAAATGAGAGAGATTGAGACTATTTTAGTGGTGGTTGGGGATGGTTTTTTCATGGGTTTGGGGCTGCTATGGTGGCTCTTCTTCGTGCTGAAGAAGATAGTGAAATGAGGAATACGAAGTAAGGGTTCTGATACATAACCCTATGGTGTCGGTTATTTGGTATTAACTGACGCCAGAGGTGCCAAGTGTCGAATAAAGGCGGCACCTATTGCGTCGGTTAATACCAAATTAACCGACGCTATAGGGTTAATCAAAAACCCTCATTTTCCCCCAACCCCCAACCGACGGCATAAATATATACAAATTCTATACCTACGGTATATACTAAAAAACTGTCTCTAAATGTCAATGCAGGTATTTTCATATTCTTTAGCTTCTTTTTTTATAAAATGGGTTGAAAAAAATGAAGCTAAAAGCCCATATTGTAGTAGTGCTCATCAAATTTTAAAAATAAAAAAAAGTGTAGTGTGAGAGGGAATTTGGTAGTTTGGATTATTTTATTTATTTATTTATTTATTAGAATGATCTAGTAAAAAAAAATGTAGTAATTATTAATTAATATTGAGGGGTCCTTTGCTGGCTCGCCCTAATTTTGAGCTTTTTTTTTATGTTATTTTTTTAAGAATTGAATTTTTAACCCATCAAAAGGAAATTATATATTTTGGCCCCTTAGTAAACAGTGTCCTGCTTTCATCACCTGCTGCCCCTAGTTCAAATCACATGGCGCTAAGCTAATTTATTTTTATCATACCTAGGGGTGTTCATTGGATCACATCCAATGTTTTTAGGCCTATCCAGATCCGATCCAATCATATATTGGATGTTAGATTTTACCATCCGATCCGATCCAATTAATTTCATCATCCAATCGATCCAACATCCATTGGATGTTGGATTGGATCGGTTCTATCCATTGGATGTATTTCATATATATTTATTTATTTAATTTGGGTTTATCCAATATTTTAAACCTAATATTTTTTGGATCGGATTGGATCCATCCAATATTTTAGATCCAGTATGTATTGGATCAGACTGGATCCATCCAATCCAAGAAAAAAAGAGTAAAACTTTAATGTTAATTTTCATATATACATATAAATTTGACGTATAACAATATAAAATCTAATTACTCATCCAAACTAAATGAAAATACTAATTAGTTCGATTGGATGCTGGATGTATTGGATTTTTAGACACCCCATCCACCATCCGATCCGATCCAATTGGATATTTAAAAATAACATCCAATCCGATCCGATCACAATTGGATATCCAATGTTTGGCGGTCGGTTGTAATTGGATCGGTCGGTTCTCATTGGATTGGATCGATTTATGCACACCCCTAATCATACCCTATATGTTAAATATTTATAAATATATAAATAACACATCAAAATAGCTAATTTTTTTTTTTTTTTGCTTAACTTGCTTATAATTAATTAATTTATACGTACCAGTTATTCAAATTTTACGGCCCTATTACAAAGTTACAAAGGTCAGGTATCAAAATATTGAATTAGTCAACTTGAGTTTTGTCTCATTGTTAATTATTTTAGTTAAGCAAAAGAAAGAGTCTCATTCTCATTAATGGTTTATTTTTGGTTCGGTTATATTCAAAATTACGTACCGTAAGTTATTTCGCAAGCAATCACAAAAAGTACTTCCTTCATAATTGTATCAGATATACAGTCAAAATCCTGGTAAGTCGATCATCATCAATTCAATCAAAATATATAATTTACATACCAATACAAAATTTGACATTTAATTTAGCTATACAGATTGATTTCATATTGCGACACCAATAATCTAGTGTGAATATAGATTCAGCAGCAAAATATAGCTCTCCAATTTGGGAATTCGACGCAAAAGTTGAGTTTTTTCTGGGCGGCACAACATCAGCATATATAATAGGGATATATTTATTTTCCTGCATATGAAAACAAACCAAATTATTAACCCAAAAAAGAAAAAAAGTTGTTACATGTCAAGCTTCGGTTTTGTTGAAATGTCAAACTAATTAATCTTATTATTTAATGTCACTAATAAAGCTTCGGTTTTGAGATAATTTTTTTTTTTTTAAAATAATGATAGTAATATAATTTTGAATCGATCATATGATGTAGAGACGACGCACAATACTTTATTAGATTGTTTACTTAAATGTCTATATTATTTGACAATCTCTTAATATTACTAAGTAAAGTTATACTTAGATGTTATATATTATCATTCATGCATTTCTCTAATGTGCTGGTGCTCAAAGTCATACTTATGATATATATAAAAGATTAAAGGGGTTTTTTTTTAAAAAAAAATTTTACACTTTAAAATAATTTTTTATTTTTTTTTATTTTTACAGAATTTTACATATTAAATCTCTATTGCAACTAGCGCTGCAACCTAAATTACAATAAAAAATCGTATAAAAACTCCTATTGCAACTACCAATTCAACCACTTTAAAAATCCAAACTGTAAATTTGAAATAAAAATTAAAAATTCTCCAAAGTTAAATTTACCATATATATATATATAGGAATAGTAAAATTTAAAAATTAAAATTTATTAGATGCCTGCACGCGGACTCACTCAATTAATATCTTGATTTTCTTTGCAAATACAAAATAAATTAAATACTTCTTTTAGTCTTTTACATTAATACCAATAATTAGTTATGTGATTTTCTTTGCACATATACAAAATAAATTATATACATCTTCTTTTACATTAATACCAATAATTTTAAACGTCTCCAATACCAAAATTAAAAGCCACAAAATCTCGATCCCTTGTATAATTAATTATAAAGGAAATTAGCTATTAATGATTGTTTATATATGAAGGAAGGAATACGAGATCATAATAGGAACCATATGTGTTGCTTTACGTTAATTAATAAAGGAGCTGACAAATAGAAACTATCATAATCAAAATGCTCATATAATTAAGCATACTTTAAAGTAAAGGCAACTATAATAATGGAGTACTACACATAAATTGTACGTAATAGATTTAAGAAGAGAAATGATAAAAGGATACCACTGGTGCCTAACACCCTCCTACGTGTCAATATCGCTATTGGTGCAATTAAGTATCGGGTCCCATATAGTTTAATATAATAATTTTTATAGAGTATCGCTAGCCAATTGCAAGTCGACACATTTAGAAGGTGCTAGGCACCACTAGTGCCCAATAGCAATGCTCATTTAAGAATTAGGAAAATACTCTACTTTGCCGAAAAAAAAATAAAAAAAAAGGAAAAAGAATTAGGAAATACTATAGTGTGATTACAATAATAAAGGAATAATAAACAAATTGAATTCTCAACCATATAAATAGTGGTGCTTACATCATAGTACATCAGCCATTTTGCATACTTAAGCAAGCTGTCTAAAAAAATACTACTTAATTTGAACCTATAATTAATACCACTCATACATACATATACGTATATTTACACATAAAACCCTAACTACCCATTGACTTTTTCTAGCCATTGTGAATAGCTAGCCTAGCTATTAACATATTATTATTATTATTATTATTATTTGATTCAGATAACCATAAGTTGAGAATATCCAATAGAAAAGTGAGGAGATAAGGGTGATAACGGAGGCACAGTAAAAATCCCCTTAACGTCTTGACTGTCCCATACCGACGTCCAATTTGACGGCGTTAACGGTACAACTGCACTGTTACCGTTACTACTCCCTGATGAGTTCACCTCCTGATGATCATTTGACGATGTAGTACTCTCCGTTAATGTCGACGACGTCGTTTCTTCCTTCTTCAACTCCTTCGCTTCTCTAATAACCTCCTTATCCTCATCACTTCCTCTCCTCCTTTTCAAAACAGCACAATTGGCCGGCGCGTGCACCTCAGTGCTCTCCGGCATCGGCGACCTGCCGGCCTCTAGAGGAAAATTCAGTATGGCTTTGCTACCTCTCATCCTGAAGGCAGCGCGGTCGTAAGCTCTGGCAGCTTCTATGGCGGTTTCAAAGGTTCCTAGCCACACGCGCGAGCCGCGGCGATTGGGGTCACGAATCTCGGCGGCATACTTCCCCCACGGCCTCTTCCTTACACCCCGGTAGTGTCTGCTGTCAGGAGCGTTGTCAGAAGCCGACGATGACATGGCCGGAACCTTCGCCGGCACCGGAGAAGTTGCCGGTGGTATGGCTACATTAATAGAGGGGCGGCGCTGGCTTAAACTGGAGGGTTTGGAGTAGTGGCCGCCGGTATTAACTGATGTGTTTGGTTTGGTTTGAAACTCAAAACTGTGATTTGCCTCCTCACAATAGTCATCGTTATTAGTTGTTTCTTTCTTTGGAACTTTGAATGATTGGTTATTTTGCGATGAGAAAGAATAATCATGATCAATATGATGAGTTTGGTTTTGGGTATTAATATTGGCCGTACAGTTGTTAAGGCTGTTGATAAAGCTGTCCATTGAACTAAAATCATTGAGAAGATGTTGCCTTATGAGCTCCAAAGTGGTAATTTCTCCTTCCAAAGCCATTAAGTTGTAATAATATATAAGAGTATTTTGAAAATTGAGTAGAGAGAGATTGATTTTGAAAATTGAGGTGGAAGAGAGAAAATTGAGTAGGGAAAGGGTGAGTGAAGATGGTATTTAAAAGGCTAGAAATTTATCAAAGTTAGTAGATGATGGGTTTCACCACAGCTTCCTATAGCTTGGTTACGATAGAGTTAGGAACCAACACTTTAGTGCCCACTTGATGAACTGGGGGGGACTACTATAATTTTTATTAATAACTACATATATATCCATTAACGAAAACCACTTTTGTTTTTATTTACGTTTATTTATTGTTTATAATAAATGATATATAATATGATGATCAATTAAAATTTCAATTATTATTAGTGTGGAGGGTCCAACTTCCAAGCCTCCAATTGCACGTTTCCTGACTATACCTTCTGGTTTATTTATTTAAGCTATCTTAAATCTGTCATGTAAAAAGTAAACCCACTTGTAATATATATAATATTAATATATTATAATTGTAGCTGAATTCCCACATGCTTATTTGATTTATCAAATATGTATATTCTTGTTGAAAATTTGGACACTATACGGTATTAAAATAATGTGATAAGACTTAAACTGTTTTATATGAATAAATTCATCAAACAATAATTAATTATTTTAATTAAAATAAGAATTCAGTGACACTTAACTTCAAATTAATAACATATATTAGTTATTATTTCAAAATGACTTTTTCATTTGGCCGCTGTACGCAAAAGTTGAGCAGGAGCCTCACTTAACAAATCCCACTGTCATTCGCATGCATTACTCATGTTGTTGATATATTTTGTAGCTAATCAATTATTTATTTATTTTTTTGTTCTTTTTAAGCAAAGCAAAGTGAATAATACAGTAACCAAACATCTCAAAAATTATTTAACAATATAATTTGGGAAATTTGATAAATTATTTTAAAATGTAACACATAGAACAAAATAAACCCACAATAACATAAAGAAAATTTGATTTATTATGCATATATTGGGCCAAAATTTAAACCCTAAATTTAAGTGTAACAAAGTTTGTAGAATAGGTTAATTTTTCATTAAACTCAAAACTAACCCTCTCATTTGTCAACACCTGCCTCTCTCTCTCTGGGATTGTCAGTTGATTTGATTGAACTGAATTTAGAGGATTTTGATGCTATACTGGGAATGGATTGGCTTACAAAGTATACTGCAACCATTAATTGTAAAAGAAAGATGGTAACTTTTGAATCGGAGGGAGAGGACCCATTCGTGTTTGTGGGCAAGGTTTAAGGATCTCGAATTCCATGAATCTTGGTGCTTAAGGAAAGAGATTAGTTATGAGATGGATGTATCTGTTTCCTAGTCAGTGTGGTGGATACTGCAAAGAAAATGCCAATGGTACCAAAACATGTTCCAATGGTTCGAGAATTTCTGTATGTCTTTCCAGAGGAGTTACTAGGGTTACTACCGAAGCAGGAGTTACAAGGACTGTTGGATTTAAAATTCACTAGACCGAGTACCTCACCTTCGAGTGCACTAGTTTTTTTTTTTTTGTGAAAAATAAGGATGGAACCTTACGGATGTGTATTGATTATCGAGAATTGAATAAATTAATAGTAAAGAACAAGTATCCTCTGCCAAGGATAGATGATCTGTTTGATCAACTACAGGGAAAGATTGTCTTTTCCAAGATCGATCTTCGATCGGGTTATCACTAGCTGAGAATTCGGGATGAGGATATTCCCAAGACAGCTTTTCATACTGTAACGCCCCGATATTTTGCCTTATTTTACAAAAATACTATTTTCATGTATAATTTGAAAAGATAAAAAAAATAATTTAAATACAACAGTGGATTTTAAAAAAAATCAAAATGCAACAGAGAAGGATCCTTCATTTGTAAAACAAGATACAGTAAGTAAATAATTTTAAATAATGCATTTCCACTGTGTTAGATTTATCAACTGCTTAAAATAAAACTAAGGCACCACTGGCGTTCTAGATCGTTTGTCCGCCCGTAGCCGCTCACAGTATACGTACTTAACCGACCCTGCTCACTATACATACTTCCCTGTCTAATACCTGTAGGGGGAAAGTAAGGGGGGTGAGCTAAAAGCTCAGTAAGGAAATGCTTATCAAACAATACCATATAATATCACACATACCATTAATGTATTTATTAAGTTTTAGCAATATCATACATGCTCTTTTATAACTATAACCAAATAACTGTACATATAGAAACCTTTATCATACAAGTCTATACTATTTGTTCACACCGTACACATATACAGAGATCATAACTCCAATATCATACTCATAACATAATCATATCAATACTATAGATAATAATAACATTATCACAACATTGGCATATCATAGCCATTACTTACATAACCCGGGCCTAGCCTGACCCTACAATATCCTGGGCCTAATCTGCCCATATAATAACATGGGCCTATGCAGCCCTACCATTGTTATAGGATAGGGTATCTCTATATTCAACAGTAACATCACTGTATCATACCCACCATAACAATCTCATACACGACTCAGTAAAATGTAGGGTAGGGTATCTCTACATTCAACGGCCTTATCCCGTATCATACCCCACCATGGTCCCTCACTTTACCTGAGACGTTAGCATACAACATATAACATACAACATAAACCATACACCATACAACATACAATACACAACATACAACATACAACATATACAAGTCATACAACCATAATCTATGTATCAATTCACAAACTCATATTGTGTCCATACCACACATTCTCAGTACCATATACATATTCATAAAAACAAATCATAAGTCATATTTCAATACATAAAGAATTTAAATTTATGTAGATAAACACATACAAAACTATCTAACTTCCTTACCTCAAATCCCGCTGCTTAAACTTGTTATCTCGTCACTACTACCTATAATAACACATGGGTCAAGGCCCTAACATTAAAATTCACACTCTTACAGTACAGCAGAAAGAATACTATTTTTGACCAATAACTACACGAATTCAGTAAAAGTTTCCTTCATAAAAATTATAGGAAATTCAATTATCTTTCCAACGATATATAGATCATTAAAAATGGATTAAAATTGAGGGATTTATGATAGTTTTACTGAAACTATTTCTGAGAAGGAATATGGAGTAACGAATCACAGGAGACATCGGAAATACAAAGTTTTGATACTGAAATATTCCAAATCAGAGAATACTCTCTTCATAAAAGTTTTAGAAAATCAAATTCCCTTTCTAATGACACTAAAATCTTTAAAATCGGAGTTATAACGTAAGAGATATAGATATTATACCGAAACAGTTTTCTAGAAATCCTGAAACAAATGGATTTCGAACTACAGCAATAAAACAATAATTTTGACTTAGAATAATCAATAATTAGTGAATGGTTTCTTCATAAAACATTTGGAAAATTGAATTATCTCTTCAACAGTACCAAGATCGCTAGAATCGGATCATTATTCAGAGAGATATTCGGATTTTACTGAAACAACTTATATAGAAAATATGAAAAACGATTTACAACAAACAGCGTAAAAATACTAATTTTTGACATAGATAAATTTCGATTCAGTAAAACCTTTGTTCATAAGAATTATAGGAAATTTAATAAGCTTTCTATAGACACCAAGATTGCGAGAATCAGATGAGTATTTAAAGAGATATGACAGTTTTACTGAGACATATTTCATTCTGAAAAATAAGAAAAGGAGACCTACGAAAATTCTCCTATTGTGATCAATAAACAAGTAAATGTAGAGTTTCTTACCTCAAATACATCAAGCTACTTGGATCGATAGACATAAGATGATGGTGATCAAAGATGAGAGTGAAGAGTGGTATAGATTTGGCTAAGGATGTAATGGAAAGATGACTTGAAAATTTTTAGGGTTAGTCTTGCTCAGATAGGTGGGAAGAATAGAACGATATAATTTTAGGGTTAATGAAACCTATACTATTCTGACTCTTATTAGCTTTAGTTTTATGAATAATAATAATATTAACATAATAACAATAATAATATGATAAATTATTAAATAAACAAATATCTAACTTTTAAATTTAAATTGTAAGCTCTCAATCTCGTAACTTTAGGGCTTAGTTTTGACCTAGAAAAATTACGAATTCTGATATAGTTATTTCTACAAAATTTATAGATCTTTAAATTATCTTTCCAACGCCACTGAAATCACCTCAATCCGAGCTCTATAACTCCAGATATGATCATTTTAGTAAAACAGTTTTTAATCCTCATGAATTTATCCAAACCTACGAATTTTTAACATTAATTAATTAAACTCACTAAATATATTATAAACCCTAATGGACCTTCATATTGGGCTTTAATTAAACGATTACTTACTCTGTAAAAATACCATAATATTTTACTTTCGTAGTTAATACAACTTTAACTCTCTCTAGAAAATTGGTACAACTACTCTAAGCAATAATATCAACTCACTAACAACACAAAGAAACAAGATAATTATCCTCGCTCAATTAATATCCAAAAAAAAAAAAAAATTAAATACTATTTTAATCTGGATATTACATTCTACCCTCCTTAAAAGAAATTTCGTCCTCGAAATTTAACTTACCAACACTCGGGGTGTTGAGTCGTCATGTCTTTCACCACTTACTGCATTACCTCATTATCTACCATATATATATGGACCCAATAAACATGCATTTAACCTATGTCTTATCTGGCCAATCCATAACACATAAAATATACACAACTTAATTAAGTATTATTATTTCTCTATACATTACTTTAAATACCAAAATATACTCCATCATAATAACTTACATATACATGCTTTGAATACATAAGTTTTGCAATCACATGCTCGTAATATATGAAAAGTTTTTCTTTCTCTTATGACCATCCTTACATGCCATTAAGAGTGAAATTATTTATTCTTCTATGAGCATCCTTACATGCCATTAAGAGTGAAATTATTTATTCTTCTATGAGCATCCTTACATGCCATTTAGAGTCACAGTATTTATTCTCTAAATGAACATCCTTACATGTCACTTGAGAACACATTAAACAATACAAAATAACAAACACAAAGAGTAGGGTAAAAGATCTTATGCAAACTTCTCTTTAATTATTCCCATTCTCTCGTTGAATGTTATTACAGACTAAAATCTTATTCTCTCTCTGTCTTTTTTTTTTTTTCCACTGTAAAGCTACGGTGTCATTCTTGCAGTTTCATAGTTGTTACTCATCGATAGATACTTTTTCCATGGCACTTGGAAATAAACATGGAATCTCTTTAAAAGGTCTTCTATGTATAAATATTTAACTATCTATCCGACCACCTTTTTGTCTAACGTTCACTTCTTAATTTCTTTTATCCATGCATTCGTTGCACTTGTCATGACTTCCCATTTTCCAAGATAATCGTCTTTGGATCCTTTTGTTGTCTGATTTTTGTATCACTCTATTGTATTTTCTTTGCTAATCTCTCTTATGGTGCTTGGTCCTCCATTACCCCCTTCAATCAAGTTGACTTGATTATGAGATTAGCTAGTTTTCTATACTAACTTTTATCTACTTTGGTATTACATCGATATAGTGATGAAGTTTAAATCTGTAATGCCGATAGATTCTGATAGTTATGTTCAATGATTGCTTCTTCTAATATACCAGCCATCTGAGGTATCACATAACTTCATACTTATCATAGCGTTGATTATTCCAGCCATATTCATATCCTATATATATTGTAGCCTTCTTTAATTCACCAAAAAAAAAAAATATCTCAACTTCTTAATTGTACCTCTAAATCTTCCAAATCTCTTAAACATACATTCCAATACTGATTATTTACTTAAGACTATAACATATATGTATTAAAACATAGAAAGCACACTAATAACCCCTTTAAAATAAGTTCAATCCTACCATAGCTTATCGTAGCCCAACTATTTATTATTTGTTGACTTTTAACAATAAGTCAACCATACCAATCTCATAATGTATTGATCATCCAAGTTATCAGGGTAAGGATACTATATATATAATTTGCAAACTATGCCGAACAGACCTTACTCTGTCCATCACTATTATACCTCCTATACCCCTACTTGTATTTGATTGGAGACTCACTATTTATAATTCCTTAGTGAGGAATTTTTTATTCTTACTTCCCATACTACCTTTAAGCACAAGTCAATAATTTGTTCAAGCGTCTCATTTTACATCCAAACGCCACCAAATTATCAATACCTATCTTGTTTTTTTTCTTCTTCTAACTTTGCACTTTCAATTGGACAAGACTTAGTAGTGTGCAATAAGTTAGTTATTGTCAGCTTGAGAGAGTCCTTCCAAAGATCTCTATTACTGGCTTTTTAGATTGAGAAAAATATCTAATATTTTTCCCTTTTGTTTTTTTTTTTTTTTTGCTCTTAACAATTTTAGCTTTTGACAAATCCATAGTCATTTTCTTCTCGGGCACTATAGGGCCTAGAAACACCATCTCTTTTCGCCAGGCTGGACTTTGTGAGTTTTCCTCTTAGTTTCTCATTAGATGACACTCCAACATACTTATACTATTGCCCATAATATAAGTCGTAATTGGATTGTAGTATCCTTTGCTTACGTTGTGCCTTGAATTCCTTTATGTTGCATGAGTGTATTTTCTAATCCCAACACTTATCAAAAACTTGTATAGTCCTTGACATGCCATGACATTCTTCAATATATGTTACTTTGGTCCTAATTGTGTCTCACTTTTCTCCTGTCTCTAAGTGAGGCTTTCCTAACATTTTCTCATTGAGCTATACTCCACACCATTGTTGTTGCATCAGTGAGTATTTGGAATCAAGGGATGTCACCCTTGAATGCTAATTCCTCCTCTTTCTCAAGTTTTGAATTTGCGATCTACTCTCTATAGTTGTTTGTTGTACACCCGCCACAAAGCTGCATCCACAATCTCTTAGTTGTGTAGTTGTGATCAATTCCGAGTAGTCACCCTCTTAGTTGTCTCTCATTCATGTTGTACCCAAATTGTTAGCCGTGCCTGGACCTTTTTTGTCTTTCTCCTTTGAAAATGTCTCTGTCGAAGCCATACACAATTTTCTCTATTATCTCCTCCACCAAGTAGATGACCTTGAGTTTAAAGTTTACAACTTTCCTTCGGTAATCTAATATTTGTTGATGCTCTGCTTATCTCTTAGTGTTTAAGATACCTTCATAAGTTATTACCTCTAGTAATTTTATCATGTCTCTTTCTAACTTCTCATTTTGGATTCTATTCAAGACACTACACTCCTTTCTATATGATGGCATCGTCCTCTCCTGACTCATTTCTATAACATACTTATCTCCAATGTCTTTGCATACAGTACTCATACTTCTTACCATCTAACTTAAGAGTGTGTAACTTATAGAATATCCAACAAGATAGTACCTTCTCCTTAAAGATCTATTATTTCATCCTTCTTAATAAGTAGGTTTCGTAAATTATACTGTCCCGATCGGTATAACGTCTACTATTCTAAGTCATCCCTACTTCCTATATGTTGGGCTTCCATTCATGGCTAGGTGTAGAGACCGCTTCTTCAACCATTCATAGATAGGTGAAAATATATGCGTCGGTACTTAGTTGGCTATTGGTACATTTCATTATGTGCTTCAAGTTCCACTACTAGTGTTGGTGATATTTTTCTGAGCCTGTGAAAACTCTTCAACAAATTGCCTTAGTCATGCTCGTAGTCCTTCCAATACCTCTATTAGATCGTTAGCCTTAACTATTATTGGGTTTTCTAGAACATCAACCATCTGTGGGACGGAACACACATCCTTAGCCCCCACCTCTATTGGTCGTTCTTTTCACATTGATTCTAACTGATCTTCTAGTTTCATGTGTGAGCTCTTACAAGAAAGGTTAATTTAATAGAAACAAAAGAGTTCAATTATAGGGAGAGAAGATTCCATGAATATATCTAAACTTAATGTTGTCAAGCTTAACTAGTAATATTCTATTTATCAAACAAAGTCTTATGAATTCCTAATATAATTTATTCTAAATTTTCAAGAAAGGAACATCTCGTCCTTCCTAGTTTCAATTCAAGACAATAAAGAAAAATAAAACATATTCATATTCTTCATAAAAAGTGTAATCAATCATAACAGGTAATATACTCTTAATTTCTCTAAGCACCCACTACAGATGAGGCACTAATTCTAGGAAACATATTTTAACAAAAATCTATGTATCACATATAAAACTATTAATGGCAATACCAAGAAAATTAAAACTAACACTTACATAATAGTGAGAGGGATCTTTTTCAGTCTTCTGTATGTATACCGTGAGTATCCTTCGGGCTAACAGACGATCGGCTCTGATACCAACTGTAACGCCCCGATATTTTGCCTTATTTTACAAAAATACTATTTTCATGTATAATTTGAAAAGATAAAAAAAATAATTTAAATACAACAGTGGATTTTAAAAAAATCAAAATGCAACAGAGAAGGATCCTTCATTTGTAAAACAAGATACAGTAAGTAAATAATTTTAAATAATGCATTTCCACTGTGTTAGATTTATCAACTGCTTAAAATAAAACTAAGGCACCACTGGCGTTCTAGATCGTTTGTCCGCCCGTAGCCGCTCAGGTATACGTACTTAACCGACCCCGCTCACTATACATACTTCCCCGTCTAATACCCGTAGGGGGAAAGTAAGGGGGTGAGCTAAAAGCTCGCAAGGAAATGCTTATCAAACAATACCATATAATATCACACATACCATTAATGTATTTATTAAGTTTTAGCAATATCATACATGCTCTTTTATAACTATAACCAAATAACTGTACATATAGAAACCTTTATCATACAAGTCTATACTATTTGTTCACACCGTACACATATACAGAGATCATAACTCCAATATCATACTCATAACATAATCATATCAATACTATAGATAATAATAACATTATCACAACATTGGCATATCATAGCCATTACTTACATAACCCGGCCTAGCTCGACCCTACAATATCCCGGGCCTAATGCCCATATAATAACATGGGCCTATGCAGCCCTACCATTGTTATAGGATAGGGTATCTCTATATTCAACAGTAACATCACTGTATCATACCCACCATAACAATCTCATACACGACTCAGTAAAATGTAGGGTAGGGTATCTCTACATTCAACGGCCTTATCCCGTATCATACCCCACCATGGTCCCTCACTTTACCTGAGACGTTAGCATACAACATATAACATACAACATAAACCATACACCATACAACATACAATACACAACATACAACATACAACATATACAAGTCATACAACCATAATCTATGTATCAATTCACAAACTCATATTGTGTCCATACCACACATTCTCAGTACCATATACATATTCATAAAAACAAATCATAAGTCATATTTCAATACATAAAGAATTTAAATTTATGTAGATAAACACATACAAAACTATCTAATTTCCTTACCTCAAATCCCGCTGCTTAAACTTGTTATCTCGTCACTACTACCTATAATAACACATGGGTCAAGGCCCTAACATTAAAATTCACACTCTTACAGTACAGCAGAAAGAATACTATTTTTGACCAATAACTACACGAATTCAGTAAAAGTTTCCTTCATAAAAATTATAGGAAATTCAATTATCTTTCCAACGATATATAGATCATTAAAAATGGATTAAAATTGAGGGATTTATGATAGTTTTACTGAAACTATTTCTGAGAAGGAATATGGAGTAACGAATCACAGGAGACATCGGAAATACAAAGTTTTGATACTGAAATATTCCAAATCAGAGAATACTCTCTTCATAAAAGTTTTAGAAAATCAAATTCCCTTTCTAATGACACTAAAATCTTTAAAATCGGAGTTATAACGTAAGAGATATAGATATTATACCGAAACAGTTTTCTAGAAATCCTGAAACAAATGGATTTCGAACTACAGCAATAAAACAATAATTTTGACTTAGAATAATCAATAATTAGTGAATGGTTTCTTCATAAAACATTTGGAAAATTGAATTATCTCTTCAACAGTACCAAGATCGCTAGAATCGGATCATTATTCAGAGAGATATTCGGATTTTACTGAAACAACTTATATAGAAAATATGAAAAACGATTTACAACAAACAGCGTAAAAATACTAATTTTTGACATAGATAAATTTCGATTCAGTAAAACCTTTGTTCATAAGAATTATAGGAAATTTAATAAGCTTTCTATAGACACCAAGATTGCGAGAATCAGATGAGTATTTAAAGAGATATGACAGTTTTACTGAGACATATTTCATTCTGAAAAATAAGAAAAGGAGACCTACGAAAATTCTCCTATTGTGATCAATAAACAAGTAAATGTAGAGTTTCTTACCTCAAATACATCAAGCTACTTGGATCGATAGACATAAGATGATGGTGATCAAAGATGAGAGTGAAGAGTGGTATAGATTTGGCTAAGGATGTAATGGAAAGATGACTTGAAAATTTTTAGGGTTAGTCTTGCTCAGATAGGTGGGAAGAATAGAACGATATAATTTTAGGGTTAATGAAACCTATACTATTCTGACTCTTATTAGCTTTAGTTTTATGAATAATAATAATATTAACATAATAACAATAATAATATGATAAATTATTAAATAAACAAATATCTAACTTTTAAATTTAAATTGTAAGCTCTCAATCTCGTAACTTTAGGGCTTAGTTTTGACCTAGAAAAATTACGAATTCTGATATAGTTATTTCTACAAAATTTATAGATCTTTAAATTATCTTTCCAACGCCACTGAAATCACCTCAATCCGAGCTCTATAACTCCAGATATGATCATTTTAGTAAAACAGTTTTTAATCCTGCGAATTTATCCAAACCTACGAATTTTTAACATTAATTAATTAAACTCACTAAATATATTATAAACCCTAATGGACCTTCATATTGGGCTTTAATTAAACGATTACTTACTCTGTAAAAATACCATAATATTTTACTTTCGTAGTTAATACAACTTTAACTCTCTCTAGAAAATTGGTACAACTACTCTAAGCAATAATATCAACTCACTAACAACACAAAGAAACAAGATAATTATCCTCGCTCAATTAATATCCAAAAAAAAAAAAATTAAATACTATTTTAATCTGGATATTACACATACACGGTATGGATACTATAAATTTTTGGCAATGTCCTTCAGGTTAACAAATGCTCTGGAAGCATTCATGGACCTAATGAACCGAGTGTTCAAGGACTTTTTAGATGACTTTGTAATTGTCTTCATCAATGACATTCTGATTTTCTCCGATACAGAGGAGGCAAATGAGAGACATCTTTGGATGGTGTTGCCAGTGGCGGAACCAGCCCTTAGTCTTAGGGGGGGCCTAAGTATGTTGATTTTTTTTAGCATAAGGATAAAGATTTTTTGTTCTTTTTTAGCACAAATATGAAGAATTTAGTACATTGAGAGCATAGGGTAAATTTATAGTATACCCCTTAAGGGGTTGTATTTGTTTTAGCATTCAGGACAACTTTTAGTCAAATATTTTTCCATAATTGCGTACATTACAACTATATAGGATCACTTATAAATTTTTAGAAAATTTCGAATAGTATATAGTGTAAAAAATAAGGTTTAAATATTTAGTTGAACACACGACTGTTTTTTCTTATACGTGTGGTAAATAACTGTTTGAGCTTTATTTTCGGTACTGTAAACTATTTAAATTTTTTTTGAAAATTTTATATATGGTCCTAAATAAGTACATCCTATGCGATTATGAAAAAAAAAATGGACTAAAAACTTTTGGGTGATTCTACAATGCACCCCCTTAAAAGGGGTGCACTAATGCACCCTTACCTATTTCGACATTTAGAAAAAATTTTAAATCTAATTTTTTTTCATATTCATATTCGTTTACGTTATAGTTATTTAAGATATCCTATAAAATTGTGAGAAATTCGGAATAATTTACAATATAGAAAGTAGTGTTCAAACAATCTATTTCACACGCGTATAAAATAAAATAGTCACGCGTGCAATATACTTTTTGAATCCTATTTTCGGCGTGTTAAATTTTTTCAAACTTCTTAAAATTTTATAGGATATCTTAAATAGCAATAACGTACACGACCATAAGAAAAAATTTGACTAAAAAATTATTTAGATTCTAAAACAGATATAGTGCATCAATACATCCATTTAAAAGGGGGTGTATTGTACAATTTTCCAAAACTTTTTTAGATGCCGAAATAGATAACACGTCTACTAGAACGACCCCTTAAAGGTCGTTTCTAGAGCATACTTTGATATTTAAATTTATTGAGAAATAAATTTTTTAAAATTAGAAAAAGAACTTTCAAAAGAAAAAAAAAATCAAAAAGAGTGAACTATAAAATGTATAGGATGCAAATGATATTGATACAATTCTAAACAAAATTGTTTTAATATAAAAGCATAAATAATCATTGGCCCATTTATGAGCTTTTGAGTTTTGAAATAGTCAATTTTTTATCAAGAAATATATACTTTAAAAAAAGCAATTAATATAGAGAGCCTATAAATATATGTATATACATTTAAAAATCAAAATGTGAGGAGGGGCCATGGCCCCTGCAGCCAGCAACATAGTTCCGCCATTGGGTGTTGCTATGTCTTCGGGAGCATAAACTTTATGCTAAATATAAGAAATGTGAGTTCTAGCTACCACAAGTAATCTTCTTAGGGAATGTGGTGAATAAAGATGGTATTTTGGTGTATCCGATAAAGATTAAAGCGGTTCGGGATTGGCCTCAATTCAAATCTGCAACTGAGGTTAGAAGTTTCTTGGGATTAGCAGGTTACTATAGAAGGTTTGTTGAAGGGTTTCCTAAGATTTCTACGCCCTTAATAGAATTGACTCGAAAGAACTGTAAGTTTATTTGGACTGACAAGTGCAAGAGTAGCTTCCAGGAATTGAAGTAGAGATTAATTACTACACCGATGTTAACTTTTCCGGTCAGTGATGAGAAATTCATGATTTATTATGATGCTTCTAAACAAGGGTTAGGTTGCGTATTGATGTAGTCCGAAAAAGTTCATACTTATGCATCTAGGCAACAAAATGAGTATGAACAGCGGTATCCCACCCATGATATTGAGTTAGCAGCAGTGGTTTTTGCCTTGAAAGTTTGGCGCCATTATCTGTATGGCAAAAGGTGCAAAATTTATACAGATCACAAAAGCATCAAATACTTTTTCACTTAGAAGGATTTAAATATGAGGCAACGACGATGAATAGAATTGGTTAAAGACTATGATTGTGAAATTCTCTATGACCCTAGAAAAGCAAATGTGGTAGCAGATGCTCTAAGTCAAAAAGGTCCAGAGTAAGTCTATGAATTGAAGAAGATCTCATCGAAGTTGGCTGAGGATATGACCAGAGCGGGGATCGAGTTTGCAGTTGGAAAACTTGCTAATATCACTTACAGTTTGATTTGTTAGAAAGAATCAAGGTAACCCAGCAGAGTGATCCCGAAATACAAAAGTATAAAGAAAGGCTTGAAGCCGGGTCGAGAAAGAACTTTTCAATTTCATCAGACGGATTATTATGGTATAAGGGTAGGATTTGTGTACCATCCAACAAAGGTGTCAGATAGGAGATTCTAGATGAGTCTCACACCACACCATACTCCTTACATCTGGGAACAACTAAGATGTACCATGATGTGAAAGCCCTGTATTAGTGGACAGGTATGAAAGGTGACACTATAGAGTACGTGTTAAAATGTCTAATTGTTAGTAAGTCAAGGCAGAGCATCAGAGACCAGCGGGTTTACTTCAACCCATGAAGATTCCTGAGTTGAAGTGGGAAGATATAACCATGGACTTCGTGGTTGGATTTTTTAAACCAGTAGGGTTCTTATATTCTATTTGGGTAATTATGGATAGATATACAAAGTCGGCACACTTTTTACCAGTACAAACTATGTATACGGTGGATCAGTATGTTAATCTTTATGTTAAGGAGATATTTCGACTTTATGGTGCTTCAAAGTCGATCGTCTCAGATGGAGATCCAAAGTTTACATCCAAGTTTTGGGAGAGTTTGCGATAATTAACGGGTACCAAATTAAAGTTCAGTACAACCTTTCATCGTCAGATCGATGGTTAGTCTAAGAAGACTATTCAGATACTTGAGGATATGCTACAGGCGTGTGTAATAAACTTTAAGGGTTACTGGAATAAGTATCTCCTTCTGATCGAGTTTTCGTAAAACAATAGTTATCAAAGTACTATTGGCATGGCACCATACAGAATGCTCTATGGAAGAAAGTGTTGTTCACCCATTCATTGGGATGAAACCGAGGTACAGAGGTACCTTAGACCTGATGCAGTCCAAAGAATGATTGAGGCCATTGAGAAGATTCACGCTCGTATGCTTGCCTCACAGAGTAGACAGAAGAATTACGCTGATCCAAAGCATAGAGATATTGAATTCTAGGTTGGGGATTTCGTCTTCCTTCGAATGTCCCCAATGAAGGGAATTCAAAGGTTTGGAAAGAAGGAAAAGTTGAGTCACAGATTTATTGGCCCGTTTGAGATTCTAGAAAGGGTTGGTAGGGTAGCCTATCAGCTAGCCTTAGCCCCTGCTTTATTTGAAGATCATAATGTGTTTCACATCTCGATGCTTTGGAAGTATGTGGCTGATGCGACCCATATCCTAAGCTATGAGGATATTGAACTTCAAACTGATCTATCATACGAAGAACAACCAGTCCAGATTCTGGATAGGAAAGAGAAGATGCTATGGAACAAGACTATAAGGTGCTATGGAGAAACAACAAGATTGATGAAGTGACCTGGGAGCTAGAGTCGCAGACGCGGGAGAAGTATCCCAAGTTATTTAGGTAAATTGCAACGACAAAATTTCAAAAGGAGAGAATAGTTGTAATATCTCGAAAAATATAATGATATTTGTTTAGGCATATTTTATTAAATATGTGACTGTATGAATATTGGAGTAAGATTATAATCTTACTTAAGCTAATTGTGGGTTGATTAGTGTAAGATTAGTAAGTGATTAAATAAAGCGTAATTTATGAATTATAGAGATTTTATCGGGTTATGTGGGTATAGTAATACCATTTTTGAAATAAAATATTTTCGTGTTCGGCGGCCGTGAAAACTTGATGAAGCGGTTAGAAATGTCACGATAAAAGATGAATTGAATTTTAATTAGATTGGATTAGTTTAGAATTTTAAGTTGTCGGTTTGGCGGGATTAGTTGGAAATTACCAAAATACTCCTAAGTCTAATTTAACCTAAGTATTTAATTATGGGTAAAATAGTCAATCTACCTTAGTTTGTTTTATTTGATTTATATATATATATTAGTGGACTGAGTTAGGAAATTATAATTGATGTATACTTATTAGTTAAATAAATTAAGTTAGAAAAATCAATAATTAAGAAAAATAACAAAATCAAATAGGATAACTCCATTCTCCTCTTCTCCTCTTCTCCTCTTCAAAACCTAGGGTTAGTAGCTGCAAGGGGAAATTATTCATCAAATTCTTCAAGTTTTAGCAAAATTTAACTTAGTCTAAGGATTTCTTAAGCTTTAGGTAAGTTTCCCATATATTTTTCCTTCAATTTTAAGGTTCTAAGTTAGGTGTTGTTAGGGTTTCTTTAGATTTTGGGGTTGTGGTATAAATTGGAGCTTAGAACATATCTTTAGATCTGATTTAAGGTTGGTTTGTTTATGAATAGATAATTGCTTTGACTTTTTAAGCTTGTATTGAGAGAAATTTAGGTTTAGAACCTAATTTAATTCAAGCATGGTAAATTGGTTAATTTGAGTTTTTTTGGGTTTTGAATGATTATGTGTTTTGATTTTATGTTATTAGTGTGTTCTGGAAAGTTTAAGTAGGATTGGAAGAGCTCATGATTGGTTTTGGGGTGTAAAACTAGAATTACCCCAAATCTACCAAAACCGGTCGACCAGTTGGCCAACAGGGAGAATTTTAGGGTTTTTCCTTAAATTTGATTTTGGCTCGGGGTGTTTCCTAGAACCTAGTTTAGGGTATTTTAGTGATGTTTAAGTTATATTAGAATCAGTAGGGATTTAGAGTTATCCGGTTATGGAATTAGGGTATATTCTAGAGTTTGGACAAGTTGTTTATCAAATTTTGTTATCGTGACATAGGATCCGAGATCGTCGAGCATAATTCCACTCAGGTCGGCCCGCACACCTAATATTTGATTGAGGTAAGAAAAGCTTTGTGCACTGCTAAGCATGTTGGGTGAGAAACGATTCTTATCGTTTGTGACTCGATTGTGATCGAGGTAACAGTTATTATTATTGTGACTTGATTATGATCGAGGGAAAGATACGGTCATTACCGTTACTATGAATGAGTAATTACTTGCTTAAAACTGCATATAAGTTTCTTACTTATCGTTTGCTTTATTGGGTAATGATAGTGACATATGTAGCTCGTGGATAACGAGTGGTAAGGGTACTTTATGAGGCATCAAGATCGGTACGTCTTATAAGATGTATAATTGGTTATGCATTGGTTGATTGTCCATTAAATGATGAATTTGTTTAATATGCTATATTGTGATTACTTGCTATATTGTTTGTGTTGTTATAGCTTTTCTTGCTGAGTCTCTGTGACTCATGGTATCTTCGTGGTGCATGTAAAGGAAAGAAGAAAATGGGCCAGCCACGAGTTAGAGGTCTCCCAACGATGTACATATCAATTTGCGGTGACCTGGCTTTTAGTGGACAGGATTTTTCCTTTGATCATAATTTTAAAAAGGAACTTTATTTTGTAAAGCTAATTTTGAACCAAGCTGTAAAAATTCATAAACAGGGGTTCCCCATTTTTAGTAATCTTTTGTATAAGAGTTATATTTTAGTATAAACGTTTTAAATCAACCACACTTTTCTTAAAATTAATCTCTTAATAAGTAACGACTAATTTATAAAAGCACACACGTGGCGTCCCTGTGAGACATGGCGTTACAACATGGTATCAGAGCGACCAAGGTTAAAGATCCTGAAGAATAGTTTGATATGAACATCGACTGCAAAGACTCGTTCGACTTATAGTTTAGTAAGTATTAATTGTTATATTATTTGTTAATTACCTGATTACCTACTTATCTGAAATATGCTAGTTATTAGAAACACATAGTAATGGCTGATGTGTATTTGTATACATGGAAATACTTATTAGTGTTGGTCACGATTTGAGATATATTAAACAATAGAAGTTATGGTCGTAGGTGTATTAGAATATGCACCCGAGGCAACGATAGGTTTTTTACTTATCGTTTGCTTTATCGGGCAACGATAGTGACATATGTAGCTCGTGGATAACGAGTGGTAAGGGTGCTTTATGAGGCATCAAGATTGGTACGTCTTATAAGACATATAATTGGTTATGCATTGGTTGATTGTACATTAGATGATGAATTTGTTTAATATGGCATGTTGTGATTACTTGCTATATATATATTGTTTGTGTTCTTATAGCTTTTCTTGCTGAGTCTCTGTGACTCACGGGTGCTTCATGGTGCAGGTAAAGGAAAGGAGAAAATGAGCCAACCATGAGTCATAGGTCTCCCAGCGATGTACATATCAACTGCAGTGACTCAGCTTCTAGTGGACAAGATCCATCCTTTGATCATATTTTGAAAAAGGAACTTTATTTTGTAAAGTTGATTATGAACCAAGCTGTAAGAGTTTATAAACAGGGAATCCCCGTACATAGTAATATTTTGTATATGATTTATGTTTTAGTATAAACAAATTTTTTATAAATTAACCACACTTTTCTTAAAATTAATCTCTTAATAAGTAACGACTAATTTATAAAAGCACACACGTGGTGTCCCTATGAGACAAGGCATTACAAAATTACTGTTGACCATTAATGATTTTCTAGCTTTCGAAAATATTTTTGGATGCAGTGTGAAAGTGTACAAAGCATGTCCCATTTGTGAGAAGAAAACATTTTCTATGTATTTAAAACACTCAAAGAAAATGTGTTATATAGGACACTGAAGGTTTTCGCCAAATGAACATGTGTTTCGGACTTGGAAAAAACATTTAAGGGTAACGATGAGTGGAGTGCTTGGTTAGATTATGATGGTGATGATGGTCCATCCATGCTAGGAGGATCTAGTGTTGATCCTGAACAACCATCGATGGAAGAGGAATGTAGTGTTGATCCTGAACAACAAACACAGAAAAATACTCGTGGGAGAAGCAAACATAGCGATATAATAAAAATGGTTAGCGAGGGAAAAAAGTTGGAGGTTGAGTACAACAACTATGGACAAACTAAGGATAGGGAACGACGGCAAAAGTTACCCAAATTGGAACATGGGTGCGAATTAATGTTCCACTTTGAGACATATCGTGGCCTAATGTGAGTGAGGACATTAAAAACTAATTATGGGATGACATAAAGGTAAAGTTAATTTTAATATTCGAATTCTTCACTATTGATTGTAATTTATACTTATAGATGGTATTTTTAAATTTAAAGATGTGGCTCCCCAACTTCTTGAGACATTAAAACTAAATGAAAACATAATTGATTTGCAATAATGGAGGGAGTTTGTGGCTATAAGATTGAGTCCAAACTTTGAGGTGAGGAGGAAAAAGGCCTAATAGAGTAGGGCAAAAAATATTTACAACCATCACACTAGACGAGGTGGTGTAAGGATGGTACAAGAACAAATAGAGAAAGAGGCAGACCACCAAATTATTGAATTTGATATATCTAAAATATGAAAAAGACTTCACATGAACACGAAAGGCGAGGTGGAGGGCCCAGCCATGGAAATCGTTAAACAGATTGTAAGTTTAAAGTATAATTTCATTTGAATTTTTATGTTTTATAATTTATTTCTAACTCTATTTATTATGTTTGTACGAAGACTTTCGTAAGCAAGTGGAAGAAGGAGTTGCGCAAGTGGAAGGTAAGAGGGATGTGTTAAGCTTGGCGCTGGGACAGATGAGCATGGTGGCTGGGTTCGAGCCATGGCTTTTAGCGTCATCCAGACCAAATTTTTCAACACACCACGCCCTAAAAGGAAAAACATGGATGGTTCAAACCATGCATCATCAAATTTGGAGAGACACATCCGTGAGACAAGCTACAGGAGAAAGTGGATGAGCTCATTTGTCTAGTTAGTTCCCAGCATAGCAGCGTTGTGGGCACATCCCATGCGTCTGGTTCCGGTGTTGGAGGAGCATCGAATGAACAAGCCCATGCTGACCTTGCCTCCAATCCCGTGGCACAACAATCAGGTTCTACCAATGTCTCTACTCCACCAGATCTCATAGCACAACTATTTGGTGCTACCAATGTCTCTACTCCATCACCATCGCTTGTCAGAAAGGTTTCTGATCTAGCAGCAGCACCACCACCTACTGGTAATAGTTCAAAAGAGGTAATCCTAATGTTATTTTATGAACTGATCTAATGCAAAAATTAAAAATATGGTCAATTTATAAATTGAATTGTTGCTTGTTTGATTTGGATATATAGAGCTTACGGTGTTAGATGCACTGTTGGTTGGATCCCAGTGGGATGGTACTGAAGGTTTCTTCAGGGCATATTGTGAAGAAGAAATATTTGAAAGATGGAAAGTTTTCGATTCACAATGATGAATACCTATACAAAGATTATCATCTGGTATTCATCCCAGAAGTCAATGTGGACAATGCACTACTTCCATGTCCCATAGCCCAAATTACATTCACAATAGTAGGTCAAGGTATAAAAAGTTACGTAACATGGCCAAAGGACTACCCTACACCTGTTGGAATATACTTGGTATGTTTTAATTTGTTTACATAACTTGTTGTGTTTATTGATTAATGATATTTATAACTTTGTTATTTTTTTTCATATATATAGACACAACTACCCACCAAACAACTTCAAAAGCAACCCATGAGGAGAAGCATATAAGCCTATAAAGATTTACTCGGTCCTCCAACACAGCATCCAAAACACCCTAAGAGGCCGAGTAAGCCAACAAGTCATGGTTGTTATGTCCAACCACAAAAAACTAGCTCAATCATTACCTTCTAGAACTCCGTCAAAAGGTGGCTAAAGTCGTCCATAATCCAATTTCAGGTTGCTTATGATCTATTTGGGAACAAATTAAGATGACTCTATTTGGCTTGTTAAAATGACATTCATGAATTGTGCACCATCCAATACTTGGGAGCCCATCCTATAACAGTTTGGTACAAGTATGATTTCTAACTCTAAAAAATAAACTTGATAATATTCTTTTGACAGCGACGGTTGTTAATTATGACCTTTTATCAGGCACATGAAAAAAATACTATTAGACATCAATTGGTTAAACAGAGTATATGAATTTTTAAATCCGAGTGCGATTGCCATCAAAGTAGGGGTTAACAGTAACCGTTATCAAGCACTAGTCACTCGTATGACTAGGATGAACAATCCAATAAATAGGTTATTACCCCTACAACAATTGATATATGTAAATTTAAAATAAATAATTGCAGTATTTATAACTCTTCATAATTTTACATATATTTGTACGTGTAGGAAAATATTTCACTAGATGCTGGTACTATCCAACCAAGTATGCAGACAGTGGCATACTTGGATTCAGGTAATGGCGATGTACCAGATGATCATTTAAAATTCATTATTTTCACGTAAGTTCTATATCTAACATCCCAATATGTAAGCATGTTTTATATTTATAAATTTATATATGCTAACTTTATTTTTTATGTAGATCATTCACCATATACAATTAAATGACAGGACGACCTAATAGACCTATCCAGTGGATAACTCATATATGTCCAGAACAGCCTGATGACAAATAATGTGGATACTACGTCATGAAATTCATTGAAAGATTCATGACCGTAGAAGATCCAATATACGTGTTGACACAACCGGTAAAACAATTAATAAGGATTATAATATATATTATTCTTTATTAAATAGCATATGATAATAGTCTTTACTAATTAATATATACATTTGTTTTACAAGATAGGTTTCTCACTCCGTACACAAATGACGAGATAAATGTTATACGTGATCGATGGATTCCTTATGTGAAAGTGGAAACAGTGCGACAACGATTTTCTTATTGATCTGTGTGTATATCTCGATTTATTATTACTATATAGATTTATAAATATATTTAGATAATTATTAGCGTTAGTTTAATTATAGTTAATATATTGATTTTTAAATATATTTAGATGATATTAGCATTAGCTTAATTATCGTGACTATATAGATTTTTAAATATATTTATATGATATTGGTGTTAGTTTAATTATTGTGACTATATAGATCTGTAAAAATTTAAAAATTAATGTAGGGGAAAAATGGCAAAATATATGTATTTTTTTCCTATTTTTCCAATGTAATGACTGAAAAAAGCTGTCGCTAAAAGTTTTTTAAAATAAAAAAACGTAACCTGTATTATATGACATAGTTTGAAACTATCACCTATAACAGGGTATAGACGACGGTTTAAAACCGTGCCCTATACCCTATTATAGACAACAGTTTTAAACTGTGGGGATTTTCAAAATAGCGACTATTTTGAACCGTTGCCTATTCTACCTGTTTTGCGACAATAGTATAGGCGATGATTATAGAAACCGACGAGGATACTTTACCTACTGTTTAAAAATATCGAAAAAACTATTTTTGTAGTAGTGATATTCATTGTATTTTTACATGATTTAGGGTTAAAATGTATGAGATTATTTAGAGGTTTATTGATTTAGGGTTTATCTGTTAGTTTGGGTTAGATTTAAGGTTGGATTGGTCGGATTTGTGTTTTGGAAAAGAATATGGTTTTTTAGCTTGGTCTGATGCATGCCCGAAGTATCATGTTGTTGGGAAGGGATTTAGGTTGAAGACATAGGTTCGATATTGGCCCAATGTAGGGTTTGATGTAATGCTCAATAATATGTCTAATTTTTGTGTTTTTTGTGAGGCCCGATAGAACCGATGTAGGTGTTGGAAATATTGTAAACACATAAGAGTTTAAGAAAACCTTACACTGAGTGCAGCGGAATATAATGACTCATTCCATTCAGATCTCTAGCCCTCAATTCATTTCTGTAGCAGAGCATAATCAAGATCTGAATCTGGATCTCTTTCTCTCCTTCTTTGATGCTGATTTTTCATAGTCTTACATACTATGATTGAGGTACCGCACTACTCATTCACTCAAGGGATTTCGAAATTTAGAGAGGAAAAGAGAGAAAGTGGCGTGTGTCTTTTCTGAAAGAAACCAATGTTCAAAGTTATATGAGTTTCTTGAAGCCAACACTTTCTATTTATAAAATGCCCTCTAGGTTTAAGTTAGAATTGTATGGCATTAAAATAATAAAAAAATAAAATGGTAAAGTCTTGCAATGTGGCCGGCCATACAAAGGGAATTGGGCCTCACTTTGCAATTTTCCCATTTTGTTATTTCTCATTCCTATTTTCACAAAAATACCAATTTTCCAATTTAACCTTTTAAATGCCAATTCTAATTATTTAATAACTTAAAAATAATTATTAAATAATATTGCCATTTAATGTATTTATTAATTTAGACATATAAAGTATCTTAATTAATAAATAAACCTAGAATCTCTTTTCTTTACAATTTCGCCCTTGCTTAGTGAAAATTCATAAAGTAGACATAGTCTAACTTTAGAATTATAATTGATTAATTAAAATCAATTAACTGAGTCTTACAAGCAGTATGGTCTCAACTAGTATGGGGACCATGGGTCTATATAACTGAGCTTCCAATAAGGAACCGAATTTACCAAGTAAATTCCCTAACTTATTAATTCCTTATTGAATCTACTCTTAGAATTTGGAATTGCACTCTCAGTCATATAGAACGCTCTATATGTTCCACGATATAGATACATCATTAGTTATCCATTATTATAATCCTAATGTGATCAATGATCCTCTATATAGATGATCTACACTGTAAAGGGATTAAATTACCGTAACACCCTACAATGTATTTTATCCTTAAAACACTTAACCCTGTATAAATGATATTTCAGCTAAGTGAAATGAGTACTCCATCATTTATTTTCGTTTGGTTAAGCTCGAAGGAAATCATCCTTTACTTTCTATTCGCCAGATGGAAGCTATAGATTCCATATTTATGTTAGCGTTCCCACTCAATTGCACTACCGTGTTCCCAAAATGTGCGTATCACCCTGACCCAAAAGTAGGCTTAACTAACAAATCAAAGAACACGAGTAACACTCTTGAGATTGAACCTAATCATATCAGGATTAAGATCATTTGATCTAGGATCAACAGGTGATATTGAATTGAATAGATATTACGGTAAATTCTAATATATCTAATCAAAGTTCAATATCGGTCCCTTCCGATGTATACTCCATACATCCGATACTGGTAAACTTTGCCAATGTCCTGGAAAGGACATAACACTTTTCCAAAGTGTAAGAATACCTATCGCTGATTATACCATGTCAGTCTAAATCCAGTGTTCTGACAAATCAGGGAATAAACTTTCGAAAATATATTTAATATTATATTCCACTGTGCTGATAACACTATAATCATTAACAAATTCATATGTTTTGGACTTAAATGGAATTTATACATTATAGATATAATCATGAAATAAATCATGTGAACCATGCAACATAAAATGTTATTTCTGATATTTATTAATAAGTAAATCTGATTATATTGAAATGGGTTTTATTTAGGGCACAAAACCCAACAATAGGATCTTGAGTCCGATATCAATTCACTCTCAAAACTTTCGATGAATTTTTACGTTTGATGTAATAGATTTTATTATGTTTGTTTTAAATGAGTTTTTATGATGTTTTGTTTTTATTTTCTGAGGTCCTCAATTTTTACGCGATGGATACCCTTTCTCTGTTGGTGTAAGTATAGAGTGAATTTATGAAACGGGTATGGGAGTGACAAAATAATTCTTATCCTGCCACAACCTCGTTTACATCCCTCTTCGTTGCCTTTTGATCTCTATCTCACTTTTGTCTTTTTTCAATTTCTCAAAATCTCATAGACACACATTTTATATTATTTATAATTAAAATAATATAAGATTAAACCTGATAATATAACAAATTAATTTTTCAATGTAATATATTCTTTATATTAAATTTAGTTATATATTTATAATTTCTAAAACATATTAGCTTATAAGTTATGTGTAAATAAATGAAAGTATGCATCTTTTCAATTGAAAATTCTTAATCCTACAATATATTTATAAATTATAGTTGTAGAGATATATATTATTTAGATCAAATTAATTTAGATAAGATAAGAGTTTTTTTGAACTTCGCGTAATTTCATTGATCAGTCTAACATAATAAATTTGAACATTTCATTTAAAATAAATCTCACTTTTTAAAAGTGATTTGTGAGATAAGTGTGAGAATGTACAGATAAAAACGAAGTATTATTTACTAACTAGTAAATTATAAATTTAATTATGTAGGCAACTAGGCATACTAAATTACCTACCTAGACATATATAAATAAAACGTCGCATATAGATAGCTTGCTTGCTTATCCCATCATATTATATATTTATATGTTTTACTTTTTGCACCAAATATAATATGTATTATGGTTTGATTAATTTGGAGATGAAGGTTTATTATTATTGGGGCCCTGGGACACGTCTCATATTCGTTATTCTCTTAATGATGGCTTAGCTAGTGACGGAAAGTTTAATATTTAATTTATATAAAAGAAACATATATATACTAATGTTAGATATTCTTGTTTCTAAAAAAGAAAATGTTAAATACAAAAAACGACTAATAAAAACGCCATGCTTCGTTGTCCACTTTCGAAATCATTGATTCATACAATAAAATAATTCTTTTTATTATACATTATATGAGATGTACTTTGCACGTAAAAGATAAACAATTAATTAATAACAAATTTATATTAACACAGAATAATAGAATATCGTTACTACATATTTTTTTTAATAAAAACTAGACAGCATTCAAACTATTAATTATTGTTTAATATATTATTTTGTTAGGTTACAAGAGATTTCTAGATTAACTGTATATGGATGATGATTCTGCTCCCGATCGACTTCTTTTTATCTTTTTTTTTTAATATAAATATTTATATGTATATAATAAAGACAAGCCTATATATATATTTACATTCTTAATTTGTAAGTGTTTTGAGTCTATATTAATTAATAAACCAATCCCGCCACCAATCTCTGCCACTAATGTTGAATTATATATTTAATTGAAATGCCTTAAAATAATGCTAATAATTTTAATCTCCTCTTTTTTGATCTCTAAACAAATTTTCATATAGGAATGCTTTTTTTTTTTTCTTGACTTGTCTTTGAAGTACATATAAATATATCTCTATATATATATATAACTGCTTGGACTAATCATGAAGACATTTTCATGATTACAACAAGTACGATAAATATATATTTATTAATTTGCAGCCAATTTGAATTCAACGTAAAATATTCATGGTCATGATATATCTGAAGTAGTAACGCACGTGGTGGTATAATAGTATATTTTTTGTTATAGATAGAGATATTCCAAAACTAATTAGTATAGTATGATGAGTTCAGTTAATTGATATATGGAACTTAATAAAAATCCAGCTGCTGAGATTTGGAAAACATCAAATCATATAATGTCGGTATAATATTATTTATTATATGACTTTCAAAGAAGTGAATTCAAAACTACTAAACCATGTGTTTTTGAACCTTGACTTATCGATCGATCCTTTTCTTTCTATACTTGAAATGTGCTCTCTTATAATATTAACAAGGCATACATTCAAATAAATAAATAAGACCAGAATGATGTGATATGTCTGTCCCCTTCTTTTTTACTTCTCTTTTAAAAAAGAAAAGAGGAGTGTTATTATCAATGTCCTATATATTATAATTTCTTAGTCAAAATCTCTGTGTTTAAAAACACATGTTGAAATATTTCTTTTTTCATGATGGTGTTTATTATGCTTATAACGGTATCTCTATAAATTTTTGAAAAGTCTCGAATAGTTTATCGTGCCGAAAATATATTTGAGGTTTTTTGAACACGCGTAGTAAATTGAAATATTAAGAACTCTGTTTTCGACAATATTATAAACTATTCGAAAGTTTTCAAAAATTTACAGAGATAATACAAAAACTATAACGAATACCGATATGAAAAAAAATAAAAAATATTTCATTTCGAGCGTAAAAATTAATTAAAAAATTATAATTAGCACTCCTCAAACATAAAAAATTATAACTTAAAAACGTAAAAACCAAGAAAGTACTTAATTAAAATTTTAATGGCAATAACAAGATACTCATATTCTTCCTCTTTACAATAAAATAAAGAGAATCAGGCCTATATTAATAATGTATAAATATTAAATACAACCTCTTAGTTAATTTTTATGTTTATATTTTTTTTTCTTTTTTTCATAACAGTATCTATTATAATAGTATCCCTATAAATATGTAAAATATTCTGAATAATTTACAGTATTAAAAATAAAGTTTCTAATATTCTAGTGTAAAAAATTTTAAATTTATTTTTAGCACTGCAAATTATTCCAAAATTTTTAAAAATTTATAAGTATGATATTATAAATTATGAATATCATACTCTTATGAATATTTATTGTGTATACTATACATTATAAAAAAAAAATATTTATATTATATATATAAAGGGATGATAAAAAAAGGGTTTTGTGCAATGGTCCAAGCTGCCATATGCTTAAGCCAACCCTAACTATAATGAATACTGACATGAATTTTTTTTTTTTAAAAAATATTCCAGTAGTATGTATTTTTGTGTACAAAAATTGACTAACAAATTATAATAAAAGGTTGACGATAGCACTCATCTTTTTCTTATTAACACATGATGAAGACCAAACGTGAGATTTCAATGTTAATACTATTCAATTATAATTTTTAAATATATAAAATTTAAATTAGTTTTAAATTTATTTATAAAAAAATATCTAATTATTTTTATTAAACAATAATAAATAAATAAATTTAAATATTTTAAATAATATAACTAATCATATTTGTTATAAATTATACTTAATTAATTAAATTAACATCTAATTAAATAAATTAAGATTTATATATAAAAAAATAATTTAATAATTAATTGATTGATTTAACAGTGTTAATTTTAATTAATAATTTTCGTTAAATAATTATATTTAATATAGAATTTATATATCTATATATATAATCCCAAGCCCTCAAGTTAAGTTTGTATAATTATATGAGTTTATTTTGAAAAAATAAAATGGCGGCATCACAATTTTTTCTCTTCTAATTTTTTATTTTATTTTATTAATTATTGAGAAATAAAAATTTTATTTTTAGCACATCCTTAAAATATTGTGTATAATTATATGTTAATTTTATTATCTCTAGAGTTTGTTTGGTACGTGATATTGTATTGTATTATGTTAGATTGTATTGTATTATTATTATTATTTAATGCAATACTATATATGTTTAGTACTGACTTGTATTAAAAGATTGTGTAAAGTTATAATATATTTTCAGTAAACTCGACCCTAACACCGACTTCGGGTCGGGTCTGGGTCTAGGATCTGAGTTTAGGTCCGATCTGGGTTCAGGATTCGGGTCCAGGTCCGGGATTTGAGTTTGGCTCTGGCTCCAGGTCGGAGATTGAGGTTGACTTCGAATCCTTTGTAAATATTATAATATAAGTTAATACAGACTATTTGTTATGTATTAATTAAATAATACAACTTACATTGTATTAAAATTTTTAGTTGTAATATATTAATACAATACATTATTTTATCTAAACATAGTGTTATTTATTATTTAATACAATACGATCCTTAAACCGCCTTCCAAATGAGTCCTTAAAGATTAATTTTATACATATATATGACATTTATATAATTAATATATTGTGATTTATTAATCAATACTTCCATAAATGAAAAATAGTAATTATTATAATAATTCAAATAGCTGGTAGTGACCATTTTTCAAGCTGAATGTTGTTAAGTAACAATTGTGTGGACAGTAAGAATTGTAGGAGCTATTGTTCAAGATTGGAATAGAGAAATTATATATTGCTTATTGATGGATCTACCAAGATTTCAGTTTTAAGAGATGCTTCGGGTGGTTGGAATAATGTGTTAATTTGATTCTTTTTTTCTTTTTTTTTGCCTCATGAAGTGAAAGCTATCCTTTCAGGTGGTGTTTCGTTTACTGGCAGGCCCAGCCCTAGGCATAGGCGGGCTAGGTCCGTACCTAGGACCAACTCTTTCTAGGGGCCCATTTAAAATATTAAGACCTTATTATTTTATTACTATATTTAACTAAAATTAACAACCAATATAATTAAATTAGGCTCAGCGTAGTGGCTGTCGAATGATAAGGTTAATGTTGGTTGAGATTTGAGTTCAATCCCACCAAACTTCACATTTTAACTACAAACAAACGTATACACTTAATAACTAAATTCAAAAAAAAAAAAAAAATTAAATACATAAATATTATTTAAACTTTCTTTCTAAATCTAACATTTTATAAGCTTATCTATTTTTTTTTTCTTTCTTTCTTGTCTATATCCCTACTTCTCTTATCATGTTTTTATTTTCCTATTTATTTTGCTTCAATCAAAATTACATTTTTAATATTATGAAAAGAAAAAAAAAACATTAATCAAGATATAATCTTTAATAATAATAATAATAATAATAATAATAATAATAATAAATTTCTTGAATATTATTTAAAGTGATTTTAATTTATATCTTTTTAAATATCTTATTATAATTATGAACTATAATTTAATGTAAAAATTATTTTAACTACAGGTAAATGTAGACTTCATAGTTTTTTTTTTATTTCTTTTTTTATGAATTTGATTTATTGTATGGTTGAAATTTTGGCAAAATAAAAATATTATTATAGATGATAGAGAAAATTTAAGAATACAAATTTGTTATTTTAGATTTTTAATATTTTTTTACTTTTATGTCATGAAATGTAGCATATAATTTTTTAGGCTATTTTTTTTATTTATTTATTAAAAGGCCCAAAATTTTATATCGTCTTAGGCCCCCATTTCTTGAGGGCCGACCCTGTTTACTGGAATGTAATTGTAATAGTAATAGGAATAGTAATGGTAATAGTAATGGGATTACAATTACCATGTTTGGTTTATTTTGTAATGAGCATTGTAATCATTTTTTTTTATTTGGTTTAGTATAAAAATAAAATTGAATAATTAATATATTGACAAAAACTCATTTTATTTATTGTCAACTACATTTGATAAAGAGGTGAGAGAGAGAAGGGTAGAAAAGTCTTTTTGTAATGTATTGGTAATTGTAATCCTCATTCATGAGTCATACTCATGTAATGAGAATTTATGCAAGTGGTGTAATACTCATTACAATGTAAAAGGATTACAAAAGTTAAAAGTAGGGCTGCACACGGGTCAGATTTTTGGGTTTTCGGGTGTTCGGTTTCGGGTTTTCGAATTTCGAGTGTTTTAAATTTGCAACCGAACCCAATTTTTGGGTGGCCGGGTCTGGCGGGTTTCGGGTCGGGTGCGACGGGTTTTCTGTAATCGGGTTTGAATTTTAATGGGTCAGGTCCGAGTGAAATATTTTTGGGTCCAAATAAAATTTATTTTTAAAAATACCATTTTATTTTCTATTTTTAACATCTTTTTTGGGCTCAATGAACAATCACATTATCCAAAATTCCTTATTCAATGAATCAAAATTCACAACCTACGAAATTTCCATGCTCACAAGCATGACCTAAATAAAGAAAATTCATTTTCTATATTTTCTCCCAATTATCAAACAATTCAAAATGTTAAATAAAGCAAGAGTGGAAATTTAATTTCAATAATTTGTAAAAAACTAAAAATATATTATAAAAGACAATCCAAGAAAAATAATGGTGAATCGAATTCAAAGCTACCAGACCGATCGAATTACACTATTTAAATAATATATGTAATATATATGTATATATATGATTAACATTAAACTTAAAGAGTGGTTATTGGCTTGGCTTCGCAATATGGCCGCTCCTCGTGCTTCGCCGTTTGGTGGTTTGTCTAGTTGGTGGACAAAGATTTGGTTTCTTAATCTTCCTCTAAATGTTAGACTTTTTGCTTGGCAAACGTCTCATGATTGGCTTCCAACTAAAATTAATCTAACTCGTCATGGTCTGTTAATTAATGGGTTATGTTCTTTGTGTGGGTTGGAAGAAGAAACTACTCATCATGCTCTTTGGGGTGTTCTTCGTTGTCACATTGTAGGAAATTATGTGATTTTGTGTTGGAGGATTCGCTCATTCACTTTGTGGATTTTCTCGATTTCATTCACAGGTTTGTATATCCTTTCAAAGGATGTGATTGATTTGGTTATGGTATTTCTTTGGAGGATTTGGTTCAAACGTAATAAAATGGTCCATAACAACGTTGAATTGTCTCATGTGCTCATTGTACATTGGCCCCGCGATTACCTTGGAACATTTCACCACAAATAGGTTTCGGTGACGGCTCCCTCCACCTGTCAGTCGGCAGTGGATGTCCCTGTTGGCGAGTCAATACCTCGGACAACCCCTCTTCAAGCAGTGCTGAAATGGAAACCTCCCCTACTTGGCTTTCTCAAAGTCAATACGATGCCACTATTAATTCTTTGGGCAATTGTAGTGGCTTGGGTATGGTGATTCGTGATCATTTGGGAATTGATATAGCTTCGACAAGTTGACATTTGGATGGTTATTTTGTTTCTGAAGTGGCTAAAGTTTTCGCTATTCGCAATGCGTTGATTCAATTCATCTTCTTTGGATATGGTACAATTATTATTGAGTTTGGCTGGTTGAACATTGTGCTTAAACTTAAAAACAATGTTTCTACTATTATTTTTTTATTAGCTTAATTTAGATGATATTTTTAGTCTTTGTAATAGGCTCGAAAATGTTGGTTTTGTACATTGTATCAGATCTTATAATGGTATTGCCTAATTTTTGGCAAAATGTGTAAACTGGTTACTGTTGGAGTAAACCTCCACTTACACTGATATTAAGACTCAATACAATAAATACAAAGGACAGAAAAGGAATTACCAGTAAAGCCCTAAGTTGACCTTCGGTCTCTAATATCCCTAACAGAAATTAGTTAGAATGGATTTGGTTAAATCCACACCTAACTAATTTTTGTAACTAACTATCTATCACATGCAGAAATAAAACCAGAAACCCTAGATCTATATATATACCTGCACTCAAGCTTAGATCTATATGGTTGAGAATTCACTTCAAGATCCAGATGCTCTGAACTTGAAGGAGAAGAAGGAAAAGACCTCGCATGTACAAGAAAAAATAAACAGAGAGTTAGGCTTTGTTAGGGAGAGAGATTAAACACTTAAACTTGTTTTAAAAATAGAGATTACCAGTCGAAAAAGTTACCTGTGACTTGGAATCTCCTCTGATGTACTTCTAAACAACAAGATCTAGTGGAATCGAGCTCTCATCTTTGAGGAGCAGCTCAAACGGAGACGTAGCCAATTTATTGGTGAACTTCGGGAAAAAAAATTCTGGTGTTTTCTAACCCTAAATCTTTTCTGTTTGTGTGTATATGTGTATAGATCAGATCATTGTAGATCTGATCTTGGATTGGTGTTTGTGGGAGTGATTTCTGGGATTTCTGGTGTTTGGCTTCGAGTTTCTCAGAGAGAAACTCTCTGCTAGGGTTTCGAGGAAAACCTAAGGGAGAAAGGAAGTGACTGAGAAGGTTCTCGAGCCTTTGGGGTTTTGTTCAAACTCAAAATGAAGTCGTTTTGATGTTCTGACTTTGAAAAGTCATGTGAACAGGGAAAGGTCGAAATTGACCTTAATTATTGATTAGTTTGTTTTGTTGGTGTAGGGACAGAATAGTAAAATACTATATTAATTTCCTACAATGGTATCAGAGCTTGGTTAAAGCTGGAGAAAGATCAACATTCAAACTAGTCAAGAAGGAGGAAAACTCAAGCAAGAAATCAAGAAACACAAACAAGAAATTCAAGAACTCAACCATATCAACTTGAAATCTTTAACAAAGGATTTCTTGGACACATTATAATTATCTTTATAACTAAATTGCCTATTAACACTTATCTTTATTTGATCTTATTTAAATTCATTAACTATGAGCAATTTAAAGGTTGACATTGACAAATTTGATGGTTCTGGTGATTACAGGATTTGGAGAAGGAAAATTAAGTCACTCTTGGCTCAACAGAAACTGTTGAGAGTGCTTAATGATCCTATAGAATGGCCAGAAGGAACTACCAAGATTCAACAAGAAGAATACTTGGAAACTGCAACTGGAATCATGTTATTCAACTTATCAGATGCCATAATCAGACTAATAGACAAGGAAGAAACCCCTGCCCAGATTTGGAAGAAACTGGAAGAACAGTTTCAACAAAAATCCCTAACCAACAAGATTTTCTTGAAGGAAAGGATTTTTGGTTTTAAAATGAGCTCATCCAAATCACTTGATCAAAATTTGGATGAATTCTTAAGGATGCATATTGAACTTGCAAATTCTGGGGAAAATGAGGCACTAAGTGATAAAAACCAGGCTATAATCATCTTAAACTCTCTACCTGAATCCTACAGAGAAGTTAAGACTGCTATTAAGTATGGAAGAACATCTATAACCCTAGAGGAGGTGATTTCAACACTCAAATCTAAAGATTTAGAGATGAGGACAGAGAAAGGTGGACATTCAAATGGTGAAGTTAACTTGAGTAGGGGCAGACCAGGTCCAAGAAAACCTTGGAATAACAGAGGTAGAAGCCAAGGCAGAGGTTCAAACAAACAGGGAGGATTTCAAAGAGGCAGATCTAATTCTAACCCTAGAAATTCTGATGAAACTAATGGTTGTTACAATTGTGGTAAACCTGGGCATTTTAAAAGAGATTGTTATTTCTTGAAAAGAAATAACAAACAAAAACCACATGGACAGGGAGATTCTAAATACTCTAACTCTAAACCTAAATCTGATATGCATGATGCTAATGTTACTGATGGATATGAAAGTGGTGAAGTGTACCAAGTTGGACCATCCATCAAAGATGAATGGATCCTTGACTCTGGTTGCACTTTCCACATGACTAACAATAAAACTTTTATGTTTGATTTCAGGAAATCAAATGGGGGCAGAGTTATACTTGGAAACAATCAAACATGTGACATACAAGGTTCTGGATCTATCAGTTTTAAGATGCATGATGGAATGATCAGAACACTAAGTGAAGTTAGATATGTTCCTAATCTAGCCAAGAACCTAATTTCACTAAGTGTTCTAGATGACCAAGGAATTGTTAGCAGGATTGAATCTGGCCAAATGAAAATAAGTAAAGGGGCTCTAACTATCATGAAAGGACACAAAGATGGAGGCTTATACTACTTAAAAGGCACACCAGTTGTACCTTGTAACTACACTGCTCACAGCAACAGTGATGACTCAAATGCAATGCTATGGCACAAAAGACTAGGGCACATAAGTGAGAAGGGACTACAACTAATGAGTGAACAGAATCTGCTAGGTAAAGATAAGGTTTGTAAACTTGATTTTTGTGAGTGTTGTGTACTTGGAAAACATCATAGATTGAAATTTTCCACTGGCACACACAACACTAAGAAAATACTAGAGTATGTTCACTCTGATCTGTGGGGACCAGAGAAAATAAGTACTCATGGAGGCTGTGTCTATTTTCTATCTATTGTTGATGATTTTTCAAGAAAAGTCCGGATTTTTCTTTTAAAACATAAAAATGAGGCTTTTTCTAAGTTCACACAGTGGAGAACACTTGTGGAAAATTTAACAAATGAAAAATTAAAAACTCTAAGGACTGACAATGGATTGGAATTTTGTAATGAAGAGTTTAACAATTATTGTAAAGAAAATGGTATACAGAGACACAGGACAGTTAGAATTACACCCCAACAGAATGGAGTTGCAGAGAGAATGAACAGAACCATTCTCAACAAAGTGAGATGCTTGCTGTTGCAATCTGGGTTGTCTCAAGGATTCTGGGGAGAAGCAGCTTTAACAGCTGTTTATTTAATCAACAGAAGTCCATCCAGTGCAAATGGATTCAAGACTCCTGAAGAAAAATGGTCTGGTAAACCTCCTAATCTATCTAATCTTAGAGTATTTGGTTGTGCAGCATATGCACATCAAAGTGTTGGAAAATTAGAACCTAGGGCTATGAAATGTGTTTTTCTGGGATATACAGAAGGAGTTAAAGGCTATAGGCTTTGGGTTTGGGAACAAAGGGGATTTAAAACCATTAATAGCAGGGATGTAATATTTAAGGAAGACATTTTTCCATGTTTGCCTATTTCTTCTAACCCTAGTGCAGGTACAAAAGACACTGAAAATGCAGATAACACTGCAAATGAAGGAACTGGATTAATTCAGGTGGAACAAACAGTGAACACACCTGAACAGAACCAGGGAGATCAGGTTCAGGTGGAACCTGGGGACCAGGTTTAGGTGGAACCTGATGATGATAACACTGGCCTTATAAATGAAGGGACTCAAGAAGACTTGGGGGATTACCAATTGGTCAGGGACAGAGGCAGAAGGGTACCAAGACCTAATCCTAAGTACAGCTTTAATATATGGGATGAAGACATTGCATATGCCTTTATGAGTGAATTGGAAATGGTCAATAATGAACCTCAGTCTTATGAAGAGGCCATTAGAGGACCAAATTCCAGGAAATGGAAAGGTGCAATGGATGAAGAGATGGAATCTCTTTAGAAAAATAGAACCTGGATTGTGGTGCCTAAACCTAAAGACAAGAGCATAGTTGATTGCAAATGGTTATTCAAGGAGAAAGAAGGCAGAACTAAGGATGAACCTATAAGATATAAGGCCAGGTTAGTGGCCAAGGGATTTACACAGAAAGAAGGCATAGATTTTAATGAAGTGTTTGCACCAGTTGCAAAATACAAGACTATAAGGATAATGCTAAATCTAGCAACTCAATATAACCTGGAAATAGACCAAATGGATGTTACTACTGCTTTCCTACATGGTGAACTAGAGGAGGAGATCTATATGAGGCAACCTAAAGGCTATACTGAAAAAGGGAAGGAAAACTATGTCTGCAAGCTAGTAAAGTCACTATATGGGTTAAAACAGTCACCTAGGCAATGGAATAAAAGGTTTGATGGATTTATGCTAAAGCTAGGATTTTCTAGAAGCTACTATGACCACTGTTTGTATTACAAAGGAACTGATATTAATAAAGTCATATATCTACTTCTGTATGTAGATGATATGCTTATAATTAGTAAGGAAAGAGCAAGAGTAAACACAATGAAGGGCCTACTCAATACTGAGTTTGAAATGAAAGACCTAAGGGAAGCTACTAAGATTCTAGGCATCTCTATTAAGAGAAACAGAGCAGAAGGGACACTTAGCCTAACTCCGGAAGACTACATACACAAGATAATTGAGAAATTCTCAATGAAGGGATCTAAAATTGCTAGCCAACCTATAACTTCACAGTTTACACTATCTAAGAAGCAATGCCCTGAGAGCAAAGCAGAGAAGGAGGAAATGAGTAAGATTCCCTATGCTAATGCTATTGGATCTGTTATGTACCTAATGGTAAGCACTAGACCAGACCTTGCTTATGCTATTAGTGTGCTTAGCAGATTCATGACAAATCCTGGTAAGACACACTGGCTTGCTATGAAATGGTTACTAAGGTACCTAATTGGGACAACTAAGCTAGGACTCAAGTACAAGAAATAACAAGGAAGAAAAGCAATAGAATGCTTCAGTGATGCAGACTATGATGGGGACAGAGACAGTAGAAAATCTACATCAACCTACATATTACTATTGGGAGGAAATTGTGTAAGTTGGAAAGTCCAATTACAACCAGTTGTGGCATTATCCACAACTGAATCAGAGTACATTGCAACTACAGAAGCTATTAAAGAAAGTATATGGGTTAAAGGAGTCCTAGAAGAGCTAAAATTACTAGACTTAAAACCATTTATTTACTCTGATAGCCAGAGTTGTGTGCATCTATGCAGAAACCCTATGTTCCATGACAGAACCAATCACATAGAGATAAAGTATCACTTCATCAGAGACAAAGTGACACAGGGACACATAAATATTGACAAAGTGCCTACAGAAGAGAATCCTGCAGACATGGGGACTAAAGTGATCACCCTATCTAAGTTTAAACATTGTTTAAACTTAATAGGGTTGGATCAAGGATAATGTGATCCTTTGGATCACAGAGCTATGACCCTCAAAAATGACTCGACCACTATATTATCAGCTCAGTGAAGGTTTAGGTGGTAATTGTTGGAGTAAACCTCCACTTACACTGATATTAAGACTCAATACAATAAATACAAAGGACAGAAAAGGAATTACAAGTAAAGCCCTAAGTTGACCTTCGGTCTCTAATATCCTTAACAGAAATTAGTTAGAATGGATTTGGTTAAATCCACACCTAACTAATTTCTATAACTAACTATCTATCACATGCATAAATAAAACCAGAAATCCTAGATCTATATATATACCTGCACTCAAGCTTAGATCTATATGGTTGAGAATTCACTTCAAGATCCAGATGCTCTGAACTTGAAGGAGAAGAAGGAAAAGACTTCGCATGTACAAGAAAAAACAAATAGAGAGTTAGACTTTGTTAGGGAGAGAGATTAAACACTTAAACTTGTATTAAAAATAGAGATTACCAGTCGAAAAAGTTACCTGTAACTTGGAATCTCCTCTGATGTACTTCTAAACAACAAGATCTAGTGGAATCGAGCTCTCATCTTTGAGGAGCAGCTCAAACGGAGACGTAGCCAATTTATTAGTGAACTTCGGGAAAAAAAATTCTGGTGTTTTCTAACCCTAAATCTTTTCTGTTTGTGTGTGTATATGTGTATAGATCAGATCATTGTAGATCTGATCTTGGATTGGTGTTTGTGGGAGTGATTTCTGGGATTTCTGGTGTTTGGCTTCGAGTTTCTCAGAGAGAAACTCTCTGCTAGGGTTTCGAGGAAAACCTAAGGGAGAAAGGAAGTGACTGAGAAGGTTCTCGAGCCTTTGGGGTTTTGTTCAAACTCAAAACGAAGTCGTTTTGATGTTCTGACTTTGAAAAGTCATGTGAATAGGGAAAGGTCGAAATTGACCTTAATTATTGATTAGTTTGTTTTGTTGGTGTAGGGACAGAATAGTAAAATACTATATTAATTTCCTACAGTTGCCAAGGAATCCTATTTATATTTAGAATATAATAATAGCGGATGCTATAATTGAATAAATTCTCACTTTCACATTAATAAAGTGTTTGTTACTCTTGATGTTTAGTAGTTGACATATTTTTTTTTTTAAAAAAAACTATACATATATATTTCTCTATCTTTTGCTGAGATTGAGACTAAAATTGTGGTTGATAAAATTATGTGAATAAATGATAATTACTCTATTTTAACCGATGTATAAAAGAATAACACTAAAAATCAATCCATTATCCATTTCATGGGGACACAAAACGCCGCCGTATGTGAAGTTTAGCAAGTTGCATGCATGGGAAAGCAAGTGGTTTATTTTATATATAAGCAAGGCAAAAACAGGTTCAAGTTGGTGAGAGAAAATATGATATTATTTTTATTTGAATTCAATTAATTTCATCAAGTTGGCCATTTGCAATGCATGCCTGTCATCATATTTCCTTGTCTTCTTCTTTTAATTATCTCACCTGCCATGCCATATACCTACTTTTCCAATTTTGTTTCAAATGGATATCACATTCATTGGTAAGATCACTATTTAATGGCTTTACACAAAATACTATATATTTTTCTTCTTCTTTTTACTGTTTTTAATTTATTTAAGCTTCTATGAAGATTTTATTTTTTCTGTCTCTTTCTTTCTTCTTTTTTTCAGTCACCAATGCTGATTTTTTATTTATTTGCAGTCAATCAACGCTGACTTTTTTTTTTTCTCTGAATCTCCATCTCTTTTTCATACGCTATTTTTTTTTTTTATCTTTATATAGAAAATATAAGTATAATAAGTTTAACTTTTTACATCACATTTTTTTTTTAAAAGTCTCATCAATAGATAAAATAAACTTAGATCTGTTAGTCATTACAAATAATATCAGCCGGTATAGTATAAATTAGAGGTGTTCGCGGTGCGGGTACACTACAAAAAATCTTACTTTTAGTCCTAACAAAACTTGTGATTAAAACTAAAAAAATCGTGACTAATTATAAATTATTATTTCTATGTTATGACTAAAAGGTCCATGACTAACAGTATTAGTCACAAAAATTACAATTTGTTGTGACGAAATATATTTTTAGTTACAATACTTGTTGAGACTAAAATTAAATTAGTGACAACTTATAACTAAATACTACATTTTAGTCACAAGTAATATTTTATTGTGACTAAAAGTCACATTTAGTCGCAAAAAAATTGTATTATGACTAAAATGTTGTCATTAAAAGTAGCAATTTTTTGTAGTGGTAGTGCGATTTTTGACCTTTTTTTCAAACTAACCCGCACATATATACGATTTTTTTAATTTTCCAAACTGCACCCGCACCGCGAAACTAAAAACGCCAAAACCGCACTGCAAAAAATGGTGTGGTACGGTGGAATTTTTCCGGTTTTTATAGTTTGAACTATCACCAAATAATTAATTATCACAAATACAACAAAGTTTGAGAAACACTTGTCAAAAATACCATAAGGCTTGAAAATAAGTATGAAAAAAAAAATTAACTGTCAACAATACAATAATTAGTGGACTTTGGGTTGGACAGTCACATTGGACCTAAATAAATATAAAAATTGTTCTTTTTATAATGTGCGGTGCGGTGCGGTTTGAATCGTATATTAACAATTCAAAACTTTAAACCGCACTGCACCACGCAGTTTAGGAAAAGTTCAAACCGCAACCACATTTTCTTTTTGCAGTGCGGGCGGTTTGATGAACACCCTTAGTAAAAATCTTTACCATACCAGATAAATTATGAGCAAACGCCCACTTAGCGACATTGTGAGCCGCAAAATTTCAAAGTCTTGAAATAAAAGAGAAATTACAACCCATAAATAAAGTAGAGAGTCTATTACATTGGTTAACATAGTAATCAATTCCCTAGTTAGCAGAAATTCCCTTCAGAGAATTGATAACCATCTCAGAATCGCTCTCCACCATCACAAAATGATGCTTCAAAAGGTTCGCAATTTTTAGGGTAAGTAAGCAAGCTGCAACTTTACCAATAAGGGCATCAATATAGTCCAGCCTTTCTGTAGCAGTTCACAAAATTGTACCAAAATAATCTATAGCCAAAGCCACCATACACATAGTCCCACTCCCAACTCTGACATCACAATTAATCTTTAACCATGTCCTCCGGGGGGAGACCAAGCGAGAGTGGCCTTAGTAGTCTGGGCAGGGAATAAAAAATCGAGCCATAATCTACATAACAATGATTAATAGTGTCAAGATGAGTAATGCTACATAGGTTATTTTTGTGAACTTTATCGTTACGGGCCCACCATATAGTATCCACCATAGAGAAACACCTCCACCTCATTAATACCCTTAGCTTTTAGACCCCATAGAAAATTAATCTAATCCCACACACTAGCACCAGATTCAATCACTGGCCAAATCCCCCACGAAGAGGATCTCCACAAATGGTAGGCAAAATTACAATGAAGAAATAAGTGTTCCATAGATTCCTCTCCCAACCCACAGATAGGACAAGAGGGATCATCGTTATGCATTCTTCACCAAAAGAGTACGAATAGGAAGCGCATCAAAGAGAATGTTCCACCAAAAAACCTTGTGACGTTCCAGCACGGCCACCACCACAGGCGGTGCACGCTCCAGGTATTGGATCAGGTAAGCAGACTTACTTGTGAACTTTCTAGAATTTTCTTTGGTCCAGATCCATCGATCATTCCCCTGGCCACTTGGTATACCTCCTTTCAAAATGTAGAAAGGTATTAGGCCTGCATCACACCTACATCGGACTTGGCGTAAAAACCAATTTTCTGCCCAAAACACATTAGAGACGTAGATCCAATGTAGGCTCGATGTAGGTTCAATAGTGGCTTGATGCTATCCATTTTTTTATGTTGAAATGGGAAGCATCGGGCTATTATCGGACTAACATCGGGTCACTATCGAACCTACATTGGGCCTACATCGGATATATGTCTTTAACCTTTACTCATTTCAACAATAGAAAGGCATCAGGTCTGCATCAGACTTGGCGTAAAAAGTAGTTTTGTACCATAAACACAGATATGAACAAACCCAACCATAAATCTAACAGAAACTCACAAATAACATAGATTCATCATACATTTTAATCCTAAATCAATAAACCTATCAATATACTCATAAATTTTAACCCTAAATCACCCAAAAATACAATGAAATGAAATGAAAAGAGAGGGCTCGAAATCTTACCTTCGACATTGCAATGGACTGGTCGCGGTGGTCATGGGTTGGAAAGAGAGTCTGATATGCCGTAATGGGCGTGAATGGGTGAGAGAGTCTGAGATGTTTGATGTTAGGGGTTGGGTCGGTGGTAGTTCTTCGGTTCGAGAAGACAGCGAGAGAGAATAGAGGAAGAGAGAGGCAGGAGTGTGTTGGAAAATGGGAGGGATAATTTAGGAAATAGATAAAAGTTGGCCAATATTAATTAGCTTTAGTTTAGGGGAAAAAATTAAACCTAATGGATGGATATTTTATCAAACTAGTGGAGTCTCACGTGCTTCGCACGTGTGGCTCCTAAAAATATTTAAGCACAACTATTTTAAAAAAATAAAATAAAGAAGCATTATTTATTTGAAAATATACTTATTGCTAGCAACTAAAAAAAAACATAAGACAAAATGATTATTTTCACAAATATTCACAAAAGATAAAATGTTAATTAGAGGGGAAGCTTAGTTTAGAAAGAAAAAAAAAAAGAAGTAAGTAGTGTATATGTTTCAATTGCCTACTTTAAATTTTTTATAATTAAATATATAGTGAAGGCTAATTGTGTAATTCAATTAGTAAAAGGCCAAAAAGCTATTCTCACTTTTATATAGGTTATAGAAGATTTATCATTTTAGATCTCTAACAGGGGATCTTTCTCAAAATAAAATAAAAAAAACAAAAACAAAAAAAGGGTGCTTTTGGTTTGGAGAATTAGCAATTTAGCATTTTATTGAGGTGTATCTTTTTTACTATTTTTTCTTTTAAGGAAAACCCAAATTTGTAAATGTAAAGGGGTGTGTTTATAAAAAAAAAAATGTGAATAAATGGATTAGGGCTTATTTAAATTAAGGGTATATTTATAATACTAGATTAATATTATGTGCAATGCATATATAATTAGTTTTATTTTTAATTAAGTTTAATTAGGTGATATTTTCTTTATAATTAAGTTCGATTAAGTGTAATACATGTATGTTCAACTTTTTTTAATTATGTGATGTATTTTTTTAAAAATATTGGAGTTGAGATTTTAATCTTTGAGAATTTTTTTTGGTTATTTTTAAAATAAAATTAAAAATATGGTTAAAATATCTACAATATTTTATGTATTTTATATAATTTCAACAACTTAATTAAATTATTAATATTGCCAATTATATAACTAATTACACAATATTTTTATTTATCGAAATAGGACACACATTATGTAATATTATTAATTTTAGTTTTGTTTTTGTGTTGTCGTAATATTATATACAAATTCTAATTTAGATCAATGTGTATATATAATTATTAATTAATTAGTTGAAAAATTATATACGCTATTGAGTATAATCAATTTTATGGTCTTATTTAAAAAAGAATACTTTTTATTAAAATATCAACATATTTTTATTTTTAAATATAAAATAATATTCTGTTAAAGTTAACGTAAAAAATAGAAAAATATCGTTAAACAAAAATTTCATTATATAGCTACATTTTATATAGAATAGATTTTGAGGTATGTTCTCATTACCAAAACTCCTTTGGGTTAATTTTACTTGTTTGCTCTTAAAAAAAAAATGAGAAGTAGAATATTTTTCGAGCTGGGCTTTTTAAGTTTGTCTGTACAACATTAACAGGCCCACCTTAAGTCTTTACAATCACTGGAAATAGAGAAGAGATATTTACAAAAATATGGGAAAAGAAATTAAAGTTTTGATAAATATGGCATGCAAACTTAATTGTATTAAATATAGCATTTTTTCAAAAAAGTACTTTAAAATATGGGAAAATCATTATAGATAAAAAAAAATGCTATAAAAAACTATAAAATTGTGGTTCATTTTTTGTCATATAAAATAACCAGTTATTTACACAAACACTGTAATTATAATTTTCTTATTACCAAAAAAAAAAAAAAAAAAAAAACTACAGAAGTTAAAACAATAGTAATATAATTTTGTTAAGGCAATAAATTAAGATAGCAGTTTATTTCAAGTAATCAAACCAGTTTTTTAATGAAAAACCCAGTTACACAGTTGTCAAAACACATAGATAAATTTTACATGTTTTTAATAAGTTCAAAAACTTGATCATCAACCCACTATCAAAATTAATACCAAAACTAATACCAGCACAATACTAATATTAAAACCAGTTACAAACTTCTCAGAAATTTCAATATTAGACCATCAACACACTACCAAAACATTAACTATCCACTAAACAATAATATTAGCCGCAAAAGAAGTAGAAAATAGAATAAGAGTAAATTGCTAGAGTTGTTATCTTAATGAAAAAAAACCAGTTATGTTATGGATGTCAAAAATTATAAATAAATTTTACATACTAATATTTTAGATACTGTATGGAATATTGAACAAATCAAATACAATACCAAAATAAAATTAGTTAAAAACTTTTCAAAAGCTTCAAGATTTAATCATCAACTCAGTCACTATCCAAAATAGTCATTATCCACTAAAATAAAATATTAACCGCAAAAAAAGTAGAAAATAAAATGAGAATATTCAATGAAGTTGTTATCGTTGTCAGATTATTATCAAAAAATTCGTCGGAGTTGTCTTCATTACTGGAAACTCATCATTGTTAGACATTGGAGTTGTAACTGGTGTTAGACGTTGGAATTTGATACACTGAAACCAGTTACAATAATCAGCTAATTAAAACTATAACTGAGAAACCAATTATTTAAACCAACCGAATCAAAAACTAAAATATTAGAGCCAGTTACGTAAAACAACAAAAATTATAAATAAATAGGGAAACCAGTTACCAATACAACCTAAAACAATCAAAAGATAAATTGAAACATAAAAACTAGTTTCCTTAAAAAAAATAAACTAATAATTAAATTGCATAAACCAATTATATTATATAAATTGAAACATAAAAACTAGTTCTTAAAAGAAAAAAAATAACAATTAAACTGCAAAAACCAGTTACATTAGATAGCTTAAACAAAACTAATAATTAATATAGAAACAAAAACATAAGAAGCCTAAAACAATAAAATGATGTATTAAAACACGAAATAGCTAGTTAATTAAAAAAATTAAAACATACCACAAGAGAATTCTTAACATATAAATAAATTTAAATTATTGAAACTAGTTATGTTAAACAACCAATTAAAAAGTGATACAGAAAAACTAGTTACATAAAGCAAGTAAATTACGTAAATCTGACACAGTAAAACCAGTTTCCTAAAATAACAAAAGAAAAAATAAAACATAAACCTCAATTACGTAAAATAACATACCAACAATTAAACATGAAAATCAGTTATTTAGTACAACCAACTAAAAAATTGAACATTCATAAGAAGATAAATTAAAATAAATTAATATATTTTTTTTTAAAAAAAAAAAGATACATAACAAAGATAAATCCTTAAAATTTGGATCATATTTACTTTTTTCTTTTTTCTTGTGAATAACCTTCCTAAGAATTTTAATTTTAATTAGAGAAAGTTTCTTCTCAAAGTCGACACTTGAATCTTTAGCAACATCTTTCATTGTATCCTTATTAGAGGAATCATATTCCATTTGAACAAAACACAAAAAATAAACCGAAACCAGTTCATCTTACAACAACAATGAACATTATAAAAACCAAACAAAAATGAGTTTCGTCACACAACAACAATAAAGTGTGAGAACCAGTTTCGAGCCTAGAAATAAAATAATAAAAAGAAACTTAAAATAAAAATTTACAATAACATAAAAAAAAAAAAAAAAAAAAAAAAAAAAAGGAACAACCCCATTACATAACCCTTAAAATCTGTGGAACCAATTTCGAATTTGTAAACCATGTGAAACTAGTTTTGAATTTGTGAACCATGTGAAACCAGTTTTGAATTTGTGAAACCAGTTTCGACCATATGAAAAATCATAACAAAACATAAATGATAAACAATAAAAGTTAACTGAAACCAATTTCATCAGAAACCAAATGAGAAAAAAAAAAACACACACGCAAATACAAAAAATAAAAAATATTAATCACAAATATAATCAAAGCAACACACAATAAACAACAATAATCTAAAAACAAAAAATAGGTGTGAAAACAAGTTTCAAACCTAGAAATAAAATAATAAAAAGAAACTTAAAATAAAAGATACACAATAACATCCTAAAATAGAGCAACTCATTACAGAGCTCTCAAAACATGTGAAACCACCAGTTTCGAACTTGTTAATCCTGTGAAACCAGTTTTGACTCTATAAAAAAATCATAACAAAACTTGTAAAACCATAAAAAAAAACCTTGTGAACTCATACAAAATTCTAACAAAACTTATAAAACCAATTTCCCTCGTATAAAAAATAAATAAAATATGGAAAACTTACAAAAAAAATATATATTATATAAAAAAAAAATACTAAGATACCACGTAAAAATTCTTAAGAAATGACTTATAAAATTAAACTACTATAACAAGAAACCAATTATAGCAAACAAAAAAAAACTAGTTATGTAAAGTAAATTAAAACCCCATTATAAAATCCTCAAAACATGTGAACCATAAGAAAAAATTGAGAATCAGCAAAAAGAAGCAAAAGGCCAACCTGGGATACCGGGGGAAGGCTCTACGAAACAAAGTAAGGACATAAAAGACTAGATTTTGGTCATGAGGTGGTGTTTGGCCACAAATTTTAGAATGTCAAAGAAAGTGGAAATACAAAAATTCCAAAACTTGTTCACCAATTTAAACTGTACTAAACAATCTGGAGGTACCAAAAACATGATTTTCTCCACAACCTCACTTGGCAAATCACAAAATCTAGCCATTTATACCATGAATGATCAAACTATAAGGTTTTAATCAAAACTTTTTTATTCATAAAAACAGAATATACTAAAAACTCAAGAGCACAATATCAAAAACTCTATCTTAAAGATAAATGAAAATGAAAATAGTACAAAAATTCAAAATAATGATAATAGATACACAAGTGAATGAGTATAGCTGACCTTAATTTGTGTATGATTAAGCTCTTCCTCTTTTTTCTTTCAACCTGGTATTTAACCCTAATAAATTGGAAACAAAAATGCATGTAATCAACAATGGTGGATATGAAATTAAGTTAAAAAAAATATTGGTTTAAAAATAGAGTATAATGAATTGATTGATGTAAATAAATTTCCAAAATGAATTACTCACTCAGTACTTGTCGTCTCTTCTTGAAGAGCAATAGCATAAGAGTTGATCAGTGAAAAACTTAAAGAGAAGGCAAAAGGCAGTAGCGGTGGTCGAGAAGGAATTTGGTCACCGGAGCTACCACTGATGGTGGTCAGAGAAAGAGAAGAAAGGAGAGAGGCAGCCACTGAGCGGTGTGGCCTTCGGTTTCAGTCCGATTGGAGAGAGAGAGAGAGAGAGAGAGAGAGAGAGAGAGAGAGAGAGAGAGAGAGAGAGAGAGAGAGAGAGAGAGAGAGAGTAGCGTTTAGGGTTGAGATTGTGATTTTTTTACCTAAATATAGGATTTCAAAATTAAATTCACAAAAAGTGGAAAAGGAAATACCATAAAAAACTTTAAATTTAGACAAATGCCATATAAAGGTGGTAAAGTTAAACATATTTATCAAATTTTTTATAGAATCCCATATATAGTGTAATTTTCACAATAGAGAATGAGGAAATTGCACTCTATACTTTTTTTATATTGTCTTCTTTTATTTTTACCTTCTTTTTTAAAGTCTATTATTTTTACCTCTTTTTTCAAATATTATACCAATTTTGCCCCTGTCACTACAAGATACTCTCTATGTGACTCTCTTATGTCAAGTTATTTTGAGTACAATACATATAAAAAGAGGTATGTTTCAATTAAATATAAAATTAGAGGTAAGTTTGATTAATTGATTAATAAAAGTGGTATTTTTCAACTTACCCCAAATAGAATCTGCAATACATAGCAGGCCCATATTAATCTGTGTTTTGGAGGAATAGCCCATTCCAATCTAAATGATGGCGTTATATCATACTATTTTGGCCTTTTCTTTTCATAATTAACCAAAAATGATAAAAATATTACAAAAATACTGATACACAATTTCTTAACAAAAATACACACTGTTGTTTTATGTTATTTTTACAAAAAAATTTATACTATATTGTTTGTACTTTGTTGTTTTATGCTGCTTTCATAGAGTTTCATAAAAAATGTAATTGGAAAGAAAAACATAAAAAAATTAATCATGTTTGAAAATCTGTATGTCAATAAAATGTTAAAAATGTATCATTTTAGACAGTTTCTTTTAAAAAAATTCCCAACTATTTTTGTCTCTCTAATTGTATACTATTTTACTAAACAGTATCATTCCACTATTTAACAGGGTAGAAATCGTAGCTTGCAACATTGCGAATATCATTGTTTGTAAATAGTTATTTTCTAAATTATATGTACAATTTTAGAAATGAGTTTTATATAGATGGTACTGAAATAAAATTCATTGGTGCAATATCTTATAATCAAATACATTTATGGTGCATTTGGAAATCAGGTGTGATTGAATTTTAATGTAATTTGAGATAATTATTAAATTTGACTGTGTAATTATGTAATTATATATTATATATGATAACTATAAAAAAAATTATGATCACTGAGTATAAGTATCCGAGGAGCAGTGATGAAACTAGAAAAGATTATTTTAAATGAGGTGAATATTTAATATAAAATAATAAGAAAATAAATAAACTTTAAAGATTTATTCATTTTTTTTCCATCCTCCGTAATTTTGATTGTAAACCATAAATAATTTTATTTATTACTATTTTCTTTTAAAAGAGATTACTAAGATATTTTTATGAATATTTATAACATTGTGTATAATTAAATTAAATTTAGAAACTTTCAATCAAATTATTTAAGCAAGAATAGACGCCAAAAAGAAACTAAGGGAATATTATTTTTAATGCTAAACTAGTAAATATCTCGCGCTTTGCGGCGGATATATAAAATATTTTAAATTATATATAAAAAATAAATTGTATATTTTAATTAATAATAATTACTTAGTAAAATTATATTAAAATTTTAACATTACTATTAAAAAATTTGTAACATAAATACTTAAAAATTAAATTTGTTGCTAATAAATACTGGAATTCGAAAAATAGTAGCATAAATCTTCATTTATAGTTTAATTTTTATTTTAAAGAGTGTGTTAAGTTCTGAGTTCGAATTTTATTGTGTGTGTTTTTAATGTTTGAGTTTTAGTGTTTTACTGGGGTTATGTTTGAGTTTGTGTTTATGAGATCTGTTATTTTTTTTTATTTAGTTTTATAGATTTTGAGAACTTGAAATTTGATGTTGTTTCTATTGATTATTGAGATTGAGAGTTTAATTTTTCATACAGGAATTAAAGTGTACCTTTTCAGTTCATTGATTGAAAAATATTAGTAGAAAGTTTATGGAATGAGAATTTTGAATATATAAAAATAGAATTAAAAAAAAAATAGCATTTGAATCAAGAATCAAAATTTATTGTTAATTTCCTTACAAAAAAAAGTTTATTGTTAATCTGTAAAGATAATATGGCTGGAAGAAGATAGAAAAATTGATTTTTATTTCATTTAATATGTATATAATATTTTTTTCTTTTTTGAATAATATGAATTTATTTTAATTAATTTTTTTTAAATTATTTTTTTAAAGAATAATTAATTTGGCCAATACTATATTTACATGTGGCACTTTATTGATAAACTAACAAAACGATAAATTGAGTGTTAAGTTTAAAAATTTGAGTATATCAATAAGAACTACAACAATGATGACATCAATTTTATATGATTGGAATATAAAAATAATGTATTATGAAAAAATTTGATTCATAATCTCACACCAATTTCTTCTTCTACATAATCTCACACTTGCTTTTTTTTTTTTTTTGTTCAATTCATAATGTATGATTCATAATAATCTCACAGTACAATCATACAAATAAGTATTTATCAATTAATAAATAATAACTTAAGAAATTGATCATATACATAATAATATTAAAATTAATAATTTGTTCATTAAATAATAAAATTCTTTTAATAGGAGAATCGAAAAGCTATATTATTAGTTATTAAGATGCTTAATATTTATACCATTTATAAATAATATCTAGAATTTTAAATTGTTCTATTAAAAATTAATTATTAATATAAAAATAAATAAGTATGGTGATATAGAAAAAAATTAGATTATTATTATTATTATTATTTGCTAAGAATTATTTAAGTGAACTGTATTCTTTCTCATAATCAATATTATTTTTATGACTCGATTATTTAAAATTATTGTCATCATTCTATTTCACACGATATCATTACCGCATTCTACTTATAGTCGATCGTCAAATTATTGTCTCCAATAAGTTTATTCAATACATAAAATAATGAGTTATAATTACATAATTATTTAAAAAAATTAGTTATAAAAAATAGATCTAAAAATATTGAGAAATTTATTAAAAAAAAAAAAAAACTCACTATCCAATGTTGAATGATCTATAAATCGATTGAAAACTCATTATACAATATTTGTAATTATATTCTCTACTCAATTATATATTTGTAATTATTTTTTTTTATTGATTATTATAAATTATATCGTCAGAGTTAGGATTTTTTTTTCACTTTTTTTATATATTTTTAAAAAAATATTGTTGAGACTTTATTAGACATAAATTTATTAATTATTTTGTTAATTAATTTTTAATTGGCATTATGGACTTAATTATTAAAAAATGAAAAAATAGATTAAGTAATTGAAAAAACTATTATAGTTTATTAATTATAATTATAAGGATGAATTAATTTATTAATATTATAGTTATAGATATTATATGTACATATATAGGGTAGGTCATTATATTAGATTTTAGTTTACTTTTTTTTTTTCAAAAAAATATGGTTTTGAAAAATGATTTAAAAATTGGAAAAAAAATACAATTTTTGGTTTAATGTTATATTTATATATAACGAATAGATAAAATAGAGTTTGGAAATATTATTTAAATAATACCAATATTATTTATTATTTTTTCTATTCTATCAAATAAAATAGGATAGAGTTTGAAATTTAAAAAATTAATTTATGCAGTTACTTTTAACTAACTTTTTCATGTGTATATATAAATTATTTTTGAGTAACAATTATATTATATAAATTTTTATCGTAGGTTTCTTGAGAAAAAGATATAAAAGATATTTTTTTATAGTTAGTTATTAAATTAGATTTTTTAATTCGTTTTAAATTAAATATAGATTTTTTTTTTTTAAATTAGTTACTTATTTTTTAGAAAACTAATATATCTATTCTATATAAAATGTGGCTATATAACTAAATTCTTGATTTATGAAAAATTAGTGGGTGATTCTTTTTTTTAAAAAAAAATATATATTATTAGATGATTTTTTTTTAAAAAAATATTAATCATACATCTATCTAAATCTCTCTATACTCTATTATTATTTTCTAATTTTTTAATGCAATATCAATTTAAAAAATATACAAAAATATCATCTTATAAACCGTGTATTTAAATAAAACTCAAATCGTACTATATATAATATAGAGAAATTTTATAATGCACCCCCTTAAAAGAGATACACCGATATATCTCTATCTGTTTTAGTATCCAAAATAATTTTTTAGTCAAATTTTTTCTCATGGTCATGTAAATTATACTTATTTAAGACATCCTGCAAAATTTTAAGAAATTCGGAAAAGTTTAACACACCGAAAATTGTGTTCAAGTATTGTGTTGCACGCGTGACTATTTTATTTTATACGCGTGTAAAATAGACTGTTTGAACATTGTTTTCTATATTGTAAATTATTCCGAATTTCTTAAAATTTTGTAGGATATCTTAAATAGCTATAACGTACATGAATATGAAAAAAATTAGACTAAAAAACTTTTCTGGATACCGAAACAAGTAGAGGGTGCATCAATACATCCATTTTAAGGGGGTGCATTGTAGAATCACCCTATAATATAAACTATAAACTTAATCTAATTAATTTACACGATTTCTCTCTCGGTTAGCTATAATAAAAACTAACTTAATGTTTTCTCACCAAAGACAATTATTCGAGGTCTTCTCTCTTCTCTCTTTTGATATCTTTGTATGAACTTATGATGAGAGGCTCCAGATCAGATACCATAATCAGATTTTTCTTAATTGCACACAACACACTTTGTTTAGACTATTTTTTTTCTTCATATCTATGTTTGTATGTTTGGTTAGTAAAATTTTGTAGACCACCCCAAATTTATTTTTTTTATTTACTACTAACAAAATATTATTTTATTTTAATCTAATTAAGAATTTTGCCCTTGAACTTTAACATGTACCAAATCATTCCCCTAAACTTTTAAAGTCGTTAAAAATGCCCCTGGCCTGAACTATTGAGATTGTTATTTTCAACAACCTTAAAAGTTTATTGTAAATGAATTTTTTTTATAGGGACATCATACATGCTTTTGAGTATTGGATGTATGGATATGTGGTAAATCGATTATTTGTTTTTTTTACTAATGAATGTATATTGATTGAGTTTTGAATTTTTTTTTGGATTTAGTTTGAAATCGAAATTTGAGTTTTGAGTTTAAAGAGAATGACATAAGGTATATTGTTGATCCATTTTTCTTCCTTTTTTTCTATTTTTTTTTTTTTTGTATCAAATTCTATTAATTAAGTAATATGTAAACAATATATAGATAAATTAAGGAGAGAAAAGAAAAATATCAATTTTAAATTGTATTTATATATAAATATTATTTTTAATTAAATCAAATAAAAAATAGAAAAAAATGAGAAATAATAGTGATTAAAAAAAATTACCCAATAATTTCTCATAAACCAAGAATTCTGTTATATAGGCACATTTTATATAGAATAGATATATAGATTTAAGTATTTTATAATTTATAGAAAATTTATTAGAATTAGAAAAATAATAAAAGATTGATTTATTAGTTTATGCTCTAATAAAATATTAAAAAATGAGAGAAATAAGGAGAAAATAGATAGATGTATTTAAGCTAATTTTAAAGCGCCACATGACCGCCTCATACTTCTCCTTTATCTATTCTATATAAAGTGTGCCTATATAACAGAATTCTTGGTTTATGAGAAATTCATGGGTGACTTTTTATTTATATTAAAAATAAAATGGTTTATGAGAAATTCATGGATCACTTTTTATTTATATATAATAAAATAAATCCCATTAATTCTAAAAAAATACAATTGGGTTTTTGCTGTTGTACATTTACGATAGTATTTTCTTAATTATTTATTGTATTCCTTTTCCTATTACAATTTTGACATTCCCATGGAATCACACATAATATTCCAATCCGCACTTCTCTTCTTTCTTCTTCACAACTTAATAACAAAATATATAAGTAATAATAATAATAAAAAAGAAGTGTGACTTTTATCAAAGTTCACAAAACCAACGTTCACAAAACCAAGCATCAATTGCAAAAAAAACACAACAAAGTTTACAGCTAACAAATGATTGTAAGTGCTCGACATATGCATTAGTTTCCAGGAGCAAAATTTTTATAAGTTACGTAATAATTTACATATATGCTGCAAACACAATATAAAAAAATAAAGAAAAATATGGAAGAAACAAGAGACAATTATTCACATCTAGAAAGGTAGTAGAGATAATAATAGAAACTTTTCATTTTTTAATCAATTTTTTTTCTTTTTGAATAAAGATAAATATGAAATTTTAATCGTATAGAGTTTTATTTAAATAAAATATAGTATTTTAAAATAATTTAAATTTAAATAATTTAATAGTATTTTGTTATAAAATACTATCACTTTTTGTTAAACATGGTTTTCACTTTTTTGTCGACACTACCATATTCAATTTATCAACGAAAAAATGGACAATCCAGATATATGCGGATCCGACTAGAATGAAAAATGTAAAATATAAAAATTACACTATTGTCTCCATCGAAGCAAATGAAGATTGAAATCCACCAATGACTATTATTAGTTTTCTTATCTACAATTTTTAGACAAATGCTATCTTCAATTATCAACAATTTAGAGATTGATTTTAATTTTCTTTTTATCTTACACCCATTTAAGTAATGTTTCTTTAAGTATTGGAACATCAATTTTTAATTTATTTTTGGATTAACTTAAGAACATATTTAAATCATCAAACTTTCTTAAACGCTAATATATTGCATTCGGTATTCACTTTTAATTGACAACATTATAAACTATAATATTTAGATACACATAATAATAATCTCACCTAATAACTAATAATATTTTCCTTAATTTTTAATTGTATCACTTTCAAATAACATAGAAAAAAATTAGCATAAAATTTAGTATATGTGCCTCGCACGTAGTTTTTTGCTAGTATATTTATATATATGTAAAAGCAATAAAATCGTATAACAATATTATTTATCTAAAGATTTGATTTGAGTTATCAAATAGATAAATAGTGATGTTTTTCCTTTTGAACATTGTAGTCAATTTGGAATAATTTAAGAGAAGGTATGATTTTTTTAATTTTTTTTTAAAATTGAAACTCTCATACAAATATTACAACACAAACTAAAAAAGACTATACATTATTAAGAATCTAAAAATAATATATATATATATATATATATCTATTCTATATAAAGTATGCCTATATAACTAAAATTCTTGGTTTTTGAGAAATTTATGGGTGACTTTTAATTTTTATTTAATAAAATAATAAAATATTATTTATATATAATAAAATAATAATAAAATAAATCCCATTAATATTTGAACTGATATTTGGGTGACTTTTAATTTTTATTTAATAAAATAATAAAATATTATTTATATATAATAAAATAATAATAAAACAAATTTCATTAATATTTGAACTGATATTTGATACTAAATATTCGAGAATCACAACACATTTAAAAAAAACAACCCGGGATTTGATACTCTGAGACTCTCAATTAAAAAAAAAAAGTAATATGCTCATCAAATTTGTATTTATTTTTAAACATGGTGAAAAAATAAATTATCTTTCATATTATTCAAGAGAGTAAAACAAGTTTTATATTGGTTTACTATTCAACAACCTTGTCAAGAATTCTTGTAAGTTGTAACCACAAAATTGCCAGGTCAAACCAACACTTTCATTGCAATATTCACAGACTAACTACAAAATTATTTCATAGCATTTACAGAACCGCACACCCCCAATCATCTTTAATATGGACGTATCAGAAGCCAGATCATTAACCTAAATTGGTTAGTTCTATTATGTTTTGGAACAAATCGTCTATAATATAAAAAACCCATCATACTTGTATCTTGAAACATTCTTCAGGAACCAAGATTTTAAAACACAATTGTTACCTCCTTAAGGTCAACCCACTCCCAAGTCTCATTTGTTGTATTTATATCATAGACCAAAGCATGTCGGCCCTGTAAATAATAAGAAAATCAAACGTGGTTTAAATCTCAAGGCAATAGAGCCTTTTCCGTTAAATCTCAAAGATACATAAATATACAAGATAAAAAAGTCAATCTAAGAAGTGGGTGCCACGTTAAAGCTAAGGAAACATTAAGCAACTGTTAGGCTTGTTTTACAATTTATGGTGTTTTAAAAGAACATATCGAAACAGAAACACATAAAAAAACCTCCACATCATTTAATTTTTTTTAAGGTAGTGTTCAACTAGGAGATCTAACGAGTTTCGCCCCTTCGCTAATGGCTTCTAAGAGTTCAAATTCCAGTATTGTATAAATCTTCAATTTGTTCTATTTCTTATATTAAATGAAATTTTGCTACTTTTTTTTTTAATTTACAACTTTATTGTTTATATATTATTAGGGACATTCATGGAAATTAGGGTTTCTTTGAAATATACAATTAATGAGCATTACTTTTTGATCATAGTGTGTTTTCCATGGCTGAAAACCTCAATAATCTCTATCATTTGATATCAAATAAAATAAAATTATCATGATGTATACATTATGGTTATTTAATGAGTAATTAGTGTGTTGAAATTGTCAAGCTGATATTTAGAATTGTTTATAATTGAATTGTTTCTTTGTCAAAATTAATATTAAGTATATTTATATGTTTATAAGTTTATCTATTTTCTCTTAGATCAATTATGCTCATATAGCAATAGAATCATACTCATATAGACATGTTATTTTCATTTTGTAATTTAGATCTTCTTAGTCATTATTTAGCTCACTTAAACCTTTTTCGATTATGCTAACTGAAGTTTTGTTTCTTTTAGGTACTTCATTACAAAGATCTGTATTACATATATTGTTTATTTTTGACTATGAGGAGGTGGATTTCTTTATTGGGAAACATATAGCGTGACAAATTATTGTTCATATATTTAATAATTCTTGTTTATTAATGAGATTCATATATAGAAATGAGTATATTGAATTCTTTATTCAAATAATTATTTTTGATTTTTACGTGATTATTTATTGTTTTTTATTCAAATAATCTCACCTAATAACTAATAATGTTTTTTCTTTAATTTTTTATTGTATCACTTTCAAATAACATAGAAAAAAAACTAGCATAAAATTTAGTATACGTGTCTCGCACGTAGTTTTTGCTAGTATATATATAAGAATCTAGATTTTACATATACATATTTTCAACCTTCCGAAATGTATTGCTTTAATAGGATGAATTTATAATTTACAAATACATGTATTTCAACCTTCCCAAAATGTATTGCTTCAATAAGATTTCTAAAATTATATTCTCATCTATGACTTAATCTTAATTTTAAGATTATTAATAGTGTCCGAGCTTTTCACAAAAAAGTGATGGTTTAAGGATTTTGACAAAGATTTTCATCTAAAATCATAGAACTAGAACAAAAACATTACAGAAAAAATAATAATCTAAATCATAAAAGAACATAAAATTGTATGAAACAACTATAGTGTCCTTATATGTTTATACATATATGCAAAAGAGATATTAAAATTAAAAACCCTAAATTAAATTTATATGAAACAACTACAGTGTCCTTATATATATTTTTATATATATATATATATATGCAAAGAGAGATTGAGAGAAAAATTAATAATAATGATCTTAACTAAGTTCATAGAGTGTGGCTGAGAGAAGCAAACAAAAGCTTTGGGTTTGATATATTTGTAGTTTATGTGAAATAGGGATAGTGTTTGGTTAAGGATGATATATATTTATAGGGCAAGACTATGGTAGGACCCAGGGCCGGCCCTAGGCATAGGCGGGCTAGGCCTGTGCCTAGGGCCCACCTAGTCCAGGGGCCCAAAAAAAAAATTTTGCCCTTTTAAAATTATACAATTTTTTTGCTGATTTTGAAAAATACCATTTTTTTTTTCTAAATAAGGGCCCAAAAAATAATTTTTACCCTATAGCCCACTACATTTCAGGGCCGGCCCTGGTAGGACCTAGCAAAAATTTCCTACCGGTAGGGTACTTTTTTTAACCATTGATTTTAGATCGTGTGGTTATTATGATATCAGATGTATACTTTTACGATAAGACTGCTTGTATACAATTAAAACTTTATATATTATAATAATATTTAATGATATATTTATTTTAAAATTAATAATTTATAAAAAAAAATTATTAATGTTTAATTTAAATATTATTATTTTTTAAAAATTTAGTTTAATTTTTTTTATATAAGTATTTATTTTCAAAAAATAATTTTAGTTACCAATTTTGCTATCAATATAATATTTATCAATATAAAATATCAAACTTTATTTTTCTCTCCTAATTAAAGGCTACGCTCAATTTTAATTCTCTCTTTCTCTCTCTTTTAGTGTCTCTTAATCTCTCTCTTTCTCTCTCTAAAGCAACAATTACTTTACACCATATTTTAAAAAATTAAGTAAAGTGGATTGAAACCCTGTGAAGATAGTAAAAATAAGTAAGTTTAAATCTTCTCAAACTCCATTTAATTATTTAAATTTTGTTATTTGAGTTTTTGGAATTTATTTGCTGAATGTGTATCACATTATTATAGTTATTTAAGACATTCTGCAAAATTTTAAGAAATTTGGAAAAGTTTAATACACTGAAAACAAGGTTTAAATAGTGTGTTGCACGAGTGACTATTTTATTTTATACGCGTGTAAAAGAGACTGTTTGAATATTACTTTTTATATTGTAAATTATTCCGAATTTTTCAAAATTTTGTAAGATATCTTAAATAGCTATAACGTACACGAATATGAAAAAAAAATTAGACTAAATTTTTCTGGATACCGAAACAAGTAAAGGGTACATCAATACATCCCTTTTAAGGGACTGCATTGTAAATTCACCCAATATCATATATTTCTAGAGTTTAATTCAATATTATGATTAGCAATATTACAAATATAAAATACTAATGTAAAATAGATAAATGAATTATTTTCGTATAATGTTTTATATTAGACTTTAATTTAATTATTTGTGGCATAAATATTGAAAATTTAATTCTGGGTTACACATTATTTTTTACAGTAATAATAGTAGTTAAGTTATATTTCTGAACTTTCGTTGGTACCTGGCCATCAAATGTTAAATCATTATCCACATGTCATTTTCTTATTGGTATATTTAAATTAATTTTTAAATTAAAAATATAAATTTTATAACTTGGACTAATCAAGGACTGTGACGTGGCTATTAACTTGGTACTTAATGGTCAGGTATTTACAGAAATTTTAGAAATATAACTTAAGTATCATTATTATTAAAAATTAAACTTAAATATTTATGCTACAAATTACTCATTTTATAAATGATAAAAGTATAACAATAAAATGATAAAATAATATTAGGGATTATTTCACAAATACACAAAAATTACAAAAATACGATTTCACGAAATTTTAAATATTTTTACAATTTTTTTGATTTTATTTACAGAAAATACGATTTTTTTATGTGGTACTCTTGTTAATTTGTTGTTGATTTTTTGTTATCTTTATGTTATTTTTTATTGTTGTTTTGATGTTATTTAGATATTATTTTTATGTTACTTTTATGTATTTTTTTGTTATTTTTTTTTTGTTGTTTCTATAGAAAATCGTAAAACTATATAAAAGAAAATAAACGTAAAAATATAGTTTTTTTTATAAAAAAAAAATATTGTGTTATATACTTATTAAGAGAATGCCAAAATCCAAATATCAACCCCACTTGCACAATCCCTGCGCCAATGTCTAAAGCGTGTGCTTGATGAGTCTTAAGGTGACTCAATCAATAAAACAATATATAAAGATTGATTTCAGCGAAAATAGAAATATATAAAATTTCAAATAAATAATCCTATACACTTTTTCAACAAAAGTTATATACATCTTTTCTTTTCTAATTACAAATGGGTTAAAAAAACTACCTTATAGCATAAGTACAATATACTATGCCCTACGCTAGAAATACCCTATATATATACCATAAAAATAGATTATGAGATATTTGTTTTACGGGAATAATTTTAAAATATAGTTTAATAAAAAAAATAAGAGAATTAAGGAGAGAGTAAATATGACTATTAGAGAGATTCTAATAGTGTCCAAGCTTTTCACAAAAAAAAAAAGTGATGGTTTAAGGATTTTGAAAAAGATTTTCATCCAAAATCATAGAATTAAAACAAAAACATTACAGAAAAAATAATAATCTAAATCATAAAAAAACATAAAATTGTATGAAACAACTATAGTGTCCTTATATGTTTATACATATATGCAAAAGAGATATTAAAATTAAAAACCTTAAATTAAATTTATATGAAACAACTACAGTGTCCTTATATATATATTTATATATATATGCAAGGAGAGATTGAGAGCAAAATTAATAATAATAATCTTAACTAAGTTAATAGAGTGTGGCTGAGAGAAGAAAACAAAAGTTTTGGAAAAATTAATAATAATGATCTTAACTAAGGTGCCGTTTGGCAACACTTATGTTTTTTAATTTTTTAATCACAAAATGAAAGTAGAATTTTTGTTTTTAAAAAATTTATTTTTGAAAAACAAAAATATGTTCTGTAACCACTTTTGTTGTTTAATTTTAAAAAAAAAAAAACAAAATTGTGTTCTATAAAGTTCATTTTTATTTTTATTTTTTGATTTTATTTAAGTCGGGTTTAGGTCCGGGGTCGGATTCGGGTTCAAGTCAGGTTCAGCGCCAAGGCCGTCAAAAGGGAATTTGGTTCCGAGTCTGGTTGTAATCCAAAAGATTGATTAAGAAAAAAGAAACTGTTTAAAAAAATATTGAAAGTGATTTTTTTTTTTTTTAAAAAAAATTTGATTTCTAATTATAAAATTGAAAAGTAAAAACAGTTTTATAGAACATATTTTTGAAAAATATTTTTACTTTTCCACTTTTAAAATATATTTGTAGTTTATGTGAAATAGGGATCGTGTTTGGTTATGGATGATATATATTTATATATATATAAAAATAAAAATAGATTATGAGATATTTATTTTATGTGGAGAATTTTTAAATATAATTTAGTTTATTAATAAAAAATGAATTAATATTTATAAAATTAATAAAAAATTAAAAAAGTGAGAGAATTAAGAAGAGATCAAATATGACTATTAGAGAGATTTTAGAGTGTCATGTCACCGCTTCATACTTCTCCTTTATACGTGGGAAGGGGATTTGGTTCCGGGTCTGGTCGTAATCCAAAAGATTGATTAAGAAAAAAAAAACTGTTTAAAAAAATATTGAAAGTGATTTTTTTTTTTTGTTTTTAAAATTTTGATTTCTAATTATAAAATTGAAAAGTAAAAACAGTTTTATAGAACATGTTTTTGAAAAATATTTTTACTTTTCCACTTTTAAAATATATTTGTTGTTTATGTGAAATAGGGATCGTGTTTGGTTAAGGATGATATATATTTATATATGTATATATATAAAAAAAAATAGATTATGAGATATTTATTTTACATGGAGAATTTTTAAATATAATTTAGTTTATTAATAAAAAATGAATTAATATATATAAAATTAATAAAAAATTAAAAAATGAGAGAATTAAGGAGAGATCAAATATGACTATTAGAGAGATTCTAGAGTGTCATGTCACCGCTTCATACTTCTCTTTTATATATATATACTAGTATATTGTTACGTGCGATGCACGTATGCTATGTTTTATATTAAGTATTATATTATGAGTTCGGAAGGAAATAAATGAATCAAAAATAAATAATATTTAATTTAGAGAGATTTGAATAATAAATTTAAATTTAACTTTTATGTCCAGTATAATGGAGTTTAAATTAAACTACAAATGTTAGTAAAAACATATTGGAAACAATAATAATAAGGTTATAATATATGTTGCATTTGTTCCAGTTCAAATATTACAAAATTAAGAATAACTAACACTTGAAGGAACATTCTCACTACCTAGAAGAAATCTTAGATATGGAGTCAAAAACAGAGCAAAATCAAAATTAATGTGTACAAGTATTCCTAAGAAGCTACCACTGTCAGCCTACCAGAAGTCATGAATTTTAACAATGCTAACTGAAATCTCATCTACTCATTATAAAGCCACCATCACTCAAAATAGCACAAAAAAAGTAACAAAGAAGTATTAAAGGTGTAATTTTTACCAAAAGTAATGAGAATTAACAACTGATGATTGCATTCTGTTCCTCGAACACCCCTATTGTCAGAGTAGATTGTCCTATATAAGGAGCGATCTTTGCCTGAAATGAAAAGAAAAAGTAATTATATTCTGACCTTTAGCTTGGACACTCTTGTAAAATAACAGAACTGCAATCGATGAGAAAGAAATATGAAATCTGAGAGAGAGAGGGGCTTTTGTTGTGTTTGGGGTGATGAATGGGTTAATCGTAAAGATTGTTTAATTTTTTTTTTTTTGGGTTTAATTATTGGGTTTATTTTTTGAAATTTGAATGAAGCCGTGTAATTTGTTAGAGAGATATGTGGGTAAGATATTTTTTTTAATTTTGAAAAAGATTGTTTAATTTTTTGGGTTTAATTATTGGGTTTATTTATTTGTTAACGTTTAACGTTAACAGTCTGTTAAGTTAATCGTGTAAGGCTAAATAAAAAAAAAAAAAAGAATCGTTAAACCAAGAATCGTTAAACCAAGAATTGCCGTTAGATAGGCACTTTTAATATATAAAGATATAGATATTATTATTGAAATAATAATAAATATTAATATTGTTAAAAAAAAATAAAAATATTAATATTGTATATATATATTTTAATGAAATTTATCTTCATTAAATTAAATCACCCACAACAATAAATGAATAAAAAGTAGGTAAAGAGTCCCCACTAAGAACACGATCAACCTCTTCTTAATTAGATCATTCACAAGAGTAAGACAATCAAGCTCCACCACCACCTAAGATTAATTCTTTTTCTTGATCCAACTTAAAACTTCTTTGAGCCCCATAATTTCAACCATCAAAGGAGCCAACTCCCCTCACGAAAACATTGTTTAGCTTCAATCACCATCCCAAAATAATTTCTAGCCACCCTACCAAAACCAAAGCAACCTTCATAAACAAAAATAGCACCATCAACATTAACTTTGATTGTGGGGAAAGCCGATTTAGTCCAACGCTCATCTACTCTCTCACCTTGATTCAGGACCTATGGAGAATTTAGGGACTGAGTTTGAGCATTATTTTAATTTTCAAAGCTGAGAGAAGCCAACTACACTACACCATCAATGGAGGGAAGTTTAGAGTTCCAAACTAGATTATTCATGTGTTTCCAAAGAGACTGACATAACATGGCAGCAACTAATTGGTCTTCATTCTTCCACACACACAGACTATCATCAAATCAGGTGCTAAAAACAGTTGTAGCAGAGATAACACTCAGAACAAGGGAAGCTTGCCAACAGTTCTAAGAGAAAGGACAACCAACAAGGATATAAAAAGTGTTTCAACGTCCCCATGTAAAATTGGGCAAATAACATCTAGAGGGACACGTTTTATTGATAAATTAAACCAGGTAGGAAGGCAGTTTGAGCAAGCATGCCACATAATTTTTTTTACTTTTGGCAGAAGTTTTAGTTGCAAAAGATTCCTCCAAAAACCAGAATTGCCGAAACGAGAAATAGAAGACTTTAGATCTTGCAACAATTGATATGCACTACTCACCGAAAACAAACACGAACCTTCCTTAATCCAATACCAAGAATCAACATCCACATTTTGACTAATAGGGATCTCTTTCACCAATTTGTAGTCTCTAACCAAAAGCACACGTTAGAGAGGATCTCATCATCCCATTCTCTACTCTCTGATTTCATCAAAGCACACACCTTTTGATCAAGTAACGCCATATGCGAAGAATCTATATAAGGATGATCTACATCATTAAGCCATGGGTCATTTGCGATACTAATAGTTTGACCAGAACCCACACAACGTCTCACCCCTAATTTGACCTCAGATTGGGCTTCCAGAACGTTTCTCCAAATATAATTAAGATTATTACCAAGTTCAGCAGTAAGAAAAGATCCCCAAGGGAAATAACTAGCCTTGAAAACTTGACCAACTAAACTTTTATCAAAGAGCAACAAACGCCATCCTTGCTTAGCTAACAGTGAGAGATTGAAATCTCTGAGATTTCAGAATCCCATCCCACCATTATCCTTAGACTTACTAAGCTTTTTCCAACTCATCCAATTAATTTCCTTATCTTGAAAGGACTTTGAACGCCACCAAAAATGACTCATCATGCGCTCAATATCCTTAATAATCTCAACAGTCAGGAAACACACATTCATAATATAAGAAGAGAGAGATTGGGCAACAGATTTAAGCAACACCTATTTGTGTGCAAGAGACAAAAACTTGTTATCCCAACTTTAAATTATTTGCCTGACCTTGTCCTTGAAATAACCAAGCACCACATTCTTATTTCTACCAAGCAAACTAGGAAGACCTAAGTACTTACTATGAGCATCAACTTCCCAAATTCCCATCTTAGAACATATAAGAGAGTGCATAGTTGAGGAGGTATCAGTAGAATAGAAAACTGACGACTTAGCAAAGTTCACTTGCTGCCTCGAGGCTTTCTCAAAGATTTCTAGAAGCTAAAGCACAAAAGAGGACTCCCCATCAGTAGCCTTACAAAAGAGATAGCTATCATCCACAAAAGGCATATGAGAGATCATTGGGGCCCCATTAGCAACTCGACAACCATGTAACTATCTTCTCTCTTTAAACTTACCAATCAATGCCGAGAAACCTTCAGTACAAATTAGAAAAGATAAGGTGAAATAGAATCACCTTGTCTAATCCCCCGAGAAGGCATAATAGGACCCACCTCAAAGCCCCCACTAACAATGGTATACCGAACTAAAGCCAAACATTGGTAAATAAAGCACACCCATTTATTAGCGAAACCCAACTTAGAAAGCATATCACAAAGGTAAGGGCACTCCACTCGGTCATAAGCTTTACTCAAATCAAGCTTTAAAGCCTTGTAACTATCTTTCCCTACTTTCTTTCTTTGTAAATAGTGCAAAACCTTAAAGGATATCATAACATTATCAGTAATAAGTTGCCCAGCTATAAAAGTACTTTGATTTTGGGCCACCACTTGATCAAGTAGATACTTCATTCTATTCGCGAGAACCTTCGAAATAATTTTTAAAATAACATTAGACATTAGAAATATTTAATTATATCAGAGGTGAAGAAATTCTGGATTGTAAGAACTACATGGTTTACGATAAATGTTTTCATGTATATACAGTAGAACCTCTATTCAAGAATACACTTGGGACTAAGCAAATTATATTCTAATTGAGAGGTTATAACTAAATAGAGTTACACTAGAAAAAAAAAATTAAAATACCAAAAAATATCAATGTAACAATAATAACAAAAAATAATTATTAATACTATATTATAATAGATCTAGAATTGTTTTAAAATAAATATAATGTTAATACATATATTACAATTTGGAATAAAATTATTAATTTTATGTAAATAAATTTACAAAATATATGTATATATTTTATAAAGATATAATTATTCTTATATAGAGGTATACTTTATTAATACGGGACTTAGAAACTGTATAACTAATTACAATTTAGAGGTTATTTTTATTTATAACTAGCCCAAATTGAGAATTGATTTTGTAACGTCCGTATTTTATAATAATAAACTCGAAAATTAGTTTTAATAATTTATATATTAATAATAACATGGATCGGGATCCCGAGTATCAAAATATAAGTTAAAAGTACTTTACTACTATACACATATTATATTATTATTTATTTTTTTTAAAAAAGTTTAGCGGACAAGCATCCTCAAAATACAGACTCCAAAATACTAATAAATCGAAACCCTCTAGGTTGCACTGCCGCGATATGTACAATCATGCCGAGTTCCGCCTCACTGTTCCTCCAGCTTTGCTTTTCCTTTACCTACACAAGGTAGCAAACTGATGAGTCAACAGACTCAGTAAGATATGCAAGAAATATATAAAAGTAGCACGCTGCCAGCTTTATGATTAAGCTGCCCTGAGCTTAACAACGAAGCTCACCAAATGATTAAGAACGTTCTTAAGGGTAGTACGACTGCTATACCAAATGCACTAAAGTACCAACTCTGTACTTGTGTTGGTAGAGCCCTAACTGTACTCCCGGGAATTACTAAGTGTTGTACCACGAACACGACGTACCCTGGGTACTCGTGTTGGTAACACCGCAATCACATTAACATGCAATACTATACTAACACTCTAATAATTATTTATATTAGTGCTAGTAGTATAATATTCAAAACAGACATATACAGTCATATATAAACTCTTTCGCTATCTTACCTCGTTCCGTGCTCAAGTGTGCCGGTCAGCCTGAGTGGAAGTGCAGCTCGACGTTTTACAGGGCCCTAAACCATTATGTTCAAAAACCGATGAGAGACTCGCTAAAATACTTATCGGGGATTTAAAATACAAACTAAGCTTAACCCTATCGATAAAAAGGATGCCAATACTCTAAATTACTTAAAAACGGGAAAAATTAGGGCTCGGGAAAAAGCCCCAACCGGCAGGCCGGTTCCCAACCGGAAGTCCGGTTCCTGGGACCAACCGGTCGACCGGTTGCAACAGGGCCCCAGGAACCGGAATTCTGGTTCTGAGCTGGGAACCCAAAAATTCTTCCCCTTAATTCAAATCAATCCCAAATTTTCTAAAAATTTCCAGAATACCTGCATACACTATTTCAAACCAAACCCAAGCCACAAATCACAACAATTTATTCAGATTCCAAAAACACCATTGGAGGTCAAGGTTTGAGTTCTCAAACTCAAACCTTGTCAAAACCTTACCACAACCAACAAAGACAGCATAAAGCAACTCAATTAAACTTACTTAATCAACAGAAATCAAATTCAAACAACAACTATAACTACAGAACCAAAATTCCTAATTTAAATCTCAAAACCTAACCTTATACTAACTAGAAACAAAGAGAAGAAGACTAGGAATCCATACCTTATACAAATTCTCCTTCAAGAGATTAGAAAGACTATACAATCAGCAATCCAAACCCTTTTCTTGCTGGGTTTTCTAGGGTGCACGAAAGAGAGAGGGAAAGAGGAAAATTCCCAAGCTTGATCATCAATTTCTCACTTAATCCCTCTTTCCTTGATAATATTATTACTTATCTATGCATAGGTTAAATAAAGGAAGCTTCTACTTCCACTAAAAGCCAAAACACTAAAAGCAAAAAGACCTATTTACCCTTCAATTAAATTATCAAAACTAAACAACCTAAGGACAATTTGGTCATTTCCAAAACCCGACTATTAGCATTAAACAAAATACACCGAGCAAATAACATACATCAAAATATAAGATATGACTCTCTAAAGGCCCCAACGCCGCTTTCCACAACTTCCGAACACAACACAGAAATTAGGTAATTAAATGTAAAATAGCATAAAAACATATATGATATATGAAATATATTTCTAAAATATGCATTCCATAATTATTAATACATAAACCTTAAATATTTAATAATACAAAGCATTAATCATAGGCGGCCTTTACAGATTTTTTTTATAACAAATTAAAGGTTATTCTTGAATAGAGTATTCTTAAATAGAGGTTCTACTATATATAATTGACTTTGTTCGATTTATTGGACATTTTTGTTTACCTTTAAAAAAATTAATAAAAGATATCACCCCAAGTTTAATGATTCAAATCTAACATTAGTATACGAAATTGAATGGCGTGACAATTATAAAGCCTAAAAATAACCTACGTAATACCAACGATCGCAAAAACTTTAGTGTTATTCTTTGTGCTTTTTATTTTTAAATATTATTTGTCGTCATCTAGTAAACAAATATTCAAGGACAAGTTTTTAATTAGTATTAGTATGTTTGACTAATACTACCAATCCACATAATGCATTTCTATTGTTTCTACTAAAATTTTTAGTCAGATTTCTTAAATTTTTTAATATAGTCATATAATTCTGTGATTACATCTAGTCGTTGTAAATTTTTTTTTCTAATTTTTATAAGATATTTTATGTATAGTGACATTTTTCTCCCAACAAGTTAGTGATGTCTTAGTTGAACAGAGAGACATAGAAGACAGACATTCATAATCACGTGTAGATTTTTTATTTGCATGTGCATGCAAGTCAAGAGTTGAACTCGTTTAATTGGAGCTTGCCTAAATGTGCGTGATTGAAAGAATATTTAAATTTCTATGTATTCACACTAAAGAAAAGTAAAAGATCAGAAACTATAATAAAGTAGTGGAAAATATATAAAGCAAAAATATCCTAAAGGGAGTTTCAGAATTAATAGGAAAAATAGATTTAAGGAAAAAGAAAAAAGAATTTTGTGAGAGATGGTACTTATCATGTGGCAAAAGAAAAAGTAAAAGTATGTAATTTTTTTTTTTTATTATTATTAACATTTGTAAAATTTTGGTTGTTATAAACCATTTTATACTTTTCAGTTTTAGCTATATCACCGCATATAATCTTACTTTTTTTTTTGAAAAAATATAAAAACTTTTATATTAGTATTAAAACGAAATTAAAAATATTTTTTAATAAAAATAAATTTTAAAAATAGTTTATTTAAATATAACACTTTTAGATTAGACAAATTTATATGATTGAAATTAATTAGATCTGATCATATGTTAAAATTAAACATTTAGTATATAATTATTTAGATAGGCTTAAAACTATTCGATGTGATCCAATAAACACCCCTAATACAAATATCATATTATTTTATCAAAAAGAAAAAACAAAATGTAATATTTATCATTAGTATTGGAAATAGAAAAGTCATCACGCACGAATTTTCTTTTCTTTTTTTTTTTTTTTTTTGTCTCCAATGTCAATAATTATCAAATTAATAAACAAAAATTAAAAATCTTTGATTTTTTACGATGTTTGATGTTTTACACTGAATATTAATAAGGCTAATTGATTGAAGCTTTGCTAATATTCACACACACCCAACGAACTTGTTTTTGTCTTTTTTTTTTAATCAAGATCACTATTTTTTTTTAATGTAGATCACTACTTTTAATTGTTCACTCAGTTAAAAGTTTAATTTTTTAATAAATAAAAAATTAATTGACTGACACCACTTTTTAAGTATTTTTTGTTTAGCCTTTCAAAAGAAAAAAGGAATGAGATTTTTCTCTTATTTAACTAACTAATAGCTCTTCGCCAAGTGGCAGAAAACTTGTGGTGGGGCCTATCTCAAAAGTGTCGAATTCCTTCTTCGATGCCACGTCATTATTCTCCGCCGAATTTCTGACAACCTTCATCTTCTTCGGTGAGCCGCCACCAGACCCAGTCGTCGTTGTAGTCTCAGACTCTCGGCGTTTGCCCGTAATCCTTACCGGCGGCGGCTCGCCGGAGCTGATTCGGTGTGGAAAATTAAGCAAAGCTTTCGAACCTCTCATTTTGAAAGCGGCTCGATCGTAAGCCAAAGCCGCTTCCTCAGACGTCTCGTAGGTTCCAAGCCAAACTCTGGCGCCATTCCTTGCCGGATCTCGAATCTCAGCCGCGAATTTTCCCCATGGTCTCTGTCTCACACCTCTGTAATGCCTCCCTCTCGCCACCGACGATTTCCGGTTCGAACCAATAATATTATTATTACGACACTTGTTTTGCTCGCTATTAAAATTATCATTATTTTGAATATTTAATAACACATTAGGAGCGATCATTCCCGAGTATCTATCGAACATTTGATCCTGACCGTTGATCTGAAAATTCCTCGGCTGATTAATATTATTAGGGATTAATGAACATTCGGCAGCGGTTATTGGAGGCCCAGCGAGTTGACTACTCTGATTAAACGAGTAAATATACTGATAATCGTACGGCTCAGATTTCACAACGGCAGCTGCCGCCGTTAAATAATGATCTGAGGGAGACCATCCGAAACTAACGGCGTCGCGGAGTGAGTTGTAGACGATCATATCCTCCGAATCGTTAACTTGTAACGGCAAGTCTCCCCACTGGTCCGTAAGACAGGGGGACATAAGATCAGTGGTTATTGTAGAAGTAGAGGTAGAAGTTGATGATGATGAGGAGGAGGAGAAATTGGGATATAATAATTGGGGATTGTTAAACTCGCCTACCATAGCTTCTATCATTGTGTTTTTTTAGGATGAAGGATTATCTGTGTTGGGTATGTTATGTATATATACACTCTTATATAGTGGTTAGGTGAGAAGATAACATGAAAAATGCTTAATATATATACTAAATTATTTTTGATATTATAATTTTCTACTTTACTGTAAAGTTTTTTTTTTTCCTTTTTAAATATCTATTTTATGGTGGGGTAGTAGACTTGATGAATTTTCTTCTAGGTAGTGGAAAATGTTGGAAGTTGGAAGTCGTTGAAGTCACGTGACTTAAACAACATGATGTCATGATGTGCTTATGTAATTGCGCAATGATGCACCACATTTTTAATGGGAAATTTGATTTTCTATACTTAGAAAATCAAAAAATTTGATTTCTAAACCAATAATTTAAACCCTAAAAAAACTATACTTTTTTTTTTTCAAAACCCCAAAAATACCCCCAAACTAAAACTATTGCTCTTTCTCTCTCTATCTAGCCGGTCCCAAGAATCCCACACCCCAGGTCCGATGGTCGGACCATGGGGTCCGATGGGGTCCGACCAATCGGACCCATCGGACCCCAAGGTCCGACCATCGGACCTCTCTCTTCCCCTCTCTCTCAAATCGCAAAAAAAAAAAAAAAAAGCCGGTCGGACCTCTTTCTTCCTCTCTCTCCAAAATCGCAGAAAAAAAAAAAAAAAAATTTAAAAGACGGTCGGACCTTGGGGTCCGATGGGTCCGATGGTCGGACCCATCGGACCCCCAAGGTCCGACCATCGGACCTCTGTCTTCTTCCCTCTCTCAAATCGCAGGAAAAAAAAAAAAGTTTCGGGGGCGGGGTTGCTCTTTCGGGTTGGGGTTGGGGTCGGAGGGGTTGGGGTCGTGGTCGACGGGGGTGAGGGTGGTGATCGGCGTTGGGGTTGACGTGGGTGGGTGAGGGTGGTTCGGGTGAGGGTGGGCGGTTGGGGTGAGATAGAGGGATAGAGAGATGATGCAGAGAGAAAGAATATTGTGAGGGGGGTATTTTTGAGGTTTTGAAAAAAAAGGAATAGTTTTTTTAGGTTTTAAATTTTTGGTTTAGGGAAATTTTTTTTTTATTTTCTAAGTATAGAAAATCAAATTTCCCTTTTTAATGTAATGAATTTACTTGGTTTGGTGGTTGTTGTTACCACTTACCAGCAGTTTAGCACCAGTGAAGGAATTATTACAAGATTTTAATTGACTTATCTTATGTTATTACTCAACGGTTTATGTGCTTTTCTCACCTATTTTGCCTAAACATTAAACACAATACTTCTTGTTACATGTTAGAAAAAAGGTAAAGACTATTTTTAATGATAAGTGGGACCCATTAATAAGACGCCTAAGTATATTTGTGTTCTAATAGAAGAGGTATTGTATATTCATGGTGACATTAATGGTTCAGTTTGTTGATATTTTATTAGAATTAGAATCCAGTGCATGTGCGATTTGATTGGAGTCATTTTCCAAATCGCACGAGCTATGACCTCAAGACAAACCACAAAATATGCAGTGCAAGTGATATACTTTTACACTTTTAAAACTCGTAATTAAAAAGACTTTTAGTAATTTCTCGTTCAAACTTTTTTTATTGACAAATTGGTTACTAAATATATTAATTTTGATAAGTTGGTCCCTAAATTTTAATTTTTGACAAATCAATTCCCGAACTTTGAGATAATTTGGAAGATTTTTTTAGTCCATACTTTTAAATAATATAGTAGTTTTGTTGGCTTTTAATTATTAATTAGTTAATACATTTTTTAATTTATAGTAGATTTTCAAAGGAGCTTGGCCAAAGAAATTCCCCCCAGCCACTGCTTAACATTCTATAGAACTCTCCAAGAGTAAGAATAGGGAAATTTACATGGTATACTAACTTTTGTCATTTTCTTACAAAAATACTGTTAGGCGGAATTTTTAACTTTTTTACTGTGTTTTTTCATAAGTTTCATACTGCAGTATACTGTATTAAGTTTTCACTGGTGTTCTACTGGTGTTTTACTAGTGTTCTACTGTTGTTTTGAGTTGTTCTGCTTTGTGTTTTACTGGTGTTTTACAAAAACACAGTATTTTTGAAAAGATTTCCGTGTGACAGTATTTTTGTAAAAGTTAACTCAAATTCCAGTATTTTTGTAAATTTCCCTAAGAATATTTAAAAAAACAAATTGCTTGCATACATTTATATCTGGTCTTATCCGAAATGAGATGATCATAAACTTGCCCAATCAATAATCCACCACTAAGTCCAACTTTGATAATATCATCTTGAGAGAAAGTCTCTCTTCGTCTCAAAAGTTTTCTACAATACCAACTAACATCAGCCTTTAACTCAAGAAACCAAAAGCATGTTTGATATTGTTTTCTATTTTTTGTTTTCAAAAAATTATTTTAGAAATGAGAACAAAAAATAATTTTTGAAGTTTTTAAAACACAAGTCACGTTTGGTTAGTGATTTTTAAAAACAATATTGACCAAAAGTAAATTGATTTTTAAAATAGAAAACAACATTTTGTTGTTTTCAAAATTCTTGTTTTTTGTAACTTTGCTTTCTGAAATCTGTAAGCCAAATTGTTTTCCAAAAACAATTTTCTGTTTTTAAAAACAAAAAATAATTTTTTAGTTATGATGTCAAACATACACCAAATCTCTTAATTTTTGATGTACAAATTGTTCATTCATTTCACTTTAAACACATCTTGCTTTGTAGTAATAGTCCAAAAATACTTAACTAAAGCCGCCTTGTTCCATTTAGGACCTTTTTGAAATCCCAAGCCCCTAACTTTCTGGGCTTATAAACAAGGCTCCAAGAAGCCAGTTTCTGTTATTTATTGTTTGACTGTCTCTCATGTATCTCGACCCTATATATATATATATATATATATATATGTTAGGCCTGATCAGTGCAATTCAATTTCTGAGAGTTTTAGTTGAGCAAGAACTATTGTAACTCAAGAGTAAGAGTATTGAGAGAAGTTGGATGTACATTTGTTGCAATCTTTGAGAACCTACAGAATTGTAATCTTTTCTGAGATAGTGGATATATTTGACATAGGCATATTGTTGGCTAACCTTGAAGTAGGATTAACTACGCTGGTTATATCCCAACTAAGTATTCTTGATTTTTTTTTTTTTTTACATTTTGATTACTCTGTGCTTGATTATTAGTTTATTTATTTATTTTATTTTTAATTTTTTTTTTTGCTGTATTTTGTGCAGTACTGTACTAGATGTTTTGTCCAGGTCCTAGACCTATTCGATTCTTTTCTTTTTAATTTTCCCAACAGATAGACTTTTAATCACTTATGAAAAACCTTATTTTATGTTGAACACCCTAATTATGATCGTTTATAAAAATAAATATTTTAAACGATCATACCTAGCTAAGGGTCATTTTAAATAATTTTATGGTCTCTAATGCTAGCTAGCATAATGTTGCTCATTGTAAAATCAACGAATATTGTTGAAAAATAACTTTTATAAATGAAAAGGGACTAGAGAAAAAGATGAGAAAAAAGATTATAAAGATCAGGGGAGATATTGAGAGTGAAAGGAAAATATGCATCAGCAAATTCTATTTACACCCTATATAATGAATGATAAGTGCACATTAATATTTAAAAAAAAAAAAAAACTTTTTAAAAATCACTCTAAATAATTTTTTTTTTTCAAAAAATTTTATTCTCACAATAATTTTTTTGTGTTAGTTTCAAAATTTATTTTAATTTTATTTTCATATATTTTTTTATAATAAAATTTTACATAATTTTTTGTTATAATATTTAAAATGTAATTTATTTTTATTTGATAAGTATGTAAATTAGAAAAAAAATAAAAAAAAAATAAAAAATATTTTTTATGTAAAATAAAAATTATTAAAATACTAGACATTTATAAATTTTTTGAATACAATTTAAACTCCCCTTATTATTAGAAGGACTTACCATATTTTCTGTTCATGTTTTTATTTTTATTTTAACTTGTCAATCATTTAAGCTAGTATTTTTTTTTTCTTTTTCTTTTTGGGTAAATGGTTAATTATTATTATTTTTTTTCTTTTTCTTAATCTTCATTCCAATATTTTCATTTTATCTTTCTTTGCTATAAGTAGGGTCAACTCTCAATTTAAACAAGTTAGATTTATGCTTAGAACTCACTTGAACTTTAGTTTTTCTTTGAAAATCACACATTTTTTAAATAACAGCCTAGTAATTTTTTTTCCTTAGGCCTACCAAATCTTAGGACCACCTATAATAGATCTTAAATATTTCAAAATGTTATACGAGAAAATTACAAATTTCATTAGTTTTTATATAATATATGGAATAATATAGTTTTTTTCCTTTAAAAAAAATTACTTTATGAGATTTTTTCTTAACAAAAAAAAAAAAAAATGGGAAAAATCGCTAAGGTAACCAGTTAACTCAGGAGGTAATGAGTTACTTTATATTTTTATATATATATTTAAATATTTGTCATAATATATACATATATATATTTATATATTTGAAAAATATGCATATTTTTGCAATCAATACTGTAGGAAATTTAAGATTGTATTTTACAATTCTGCCCTACACCAACAAAACAAACAAATCAATAATTAAGGTCAATTTCGACCTTTCCCTGTTCACTTTACTTTTCAAAGTCAGAATATCAAAACGGTTTCGTTTTGTGTTTGAACAAAACTCCAAAGCTCGAGAAACTTCTCAACACTTTGTCTCTTTCCTTAAGTTTCCCTCGAAACCCTAGCAGAGAGTTTCTCTCTGAGAAACTCAAATCCAAACCCTATGAATCCCAGAAATCACCACACAAACACCAATCCAAAATCAGATCTGTTAAGATCTGATCTATACACATACACACACACACACAAACAGAAGTGAATTAGGTTTAGAAAACACCAGATTTTTTCTCGAAGTTCACCAATAAATTGGCTACGTCTCCGTTTGAGCTGCTCCTCAACGATGAGAGCTCGATTTCCACTATATCTTGTTGTTCAACAGGATATCAATGGAGATTCCAAGTCACAGGTAAATTTTATGACTGGTAATCTCTTTTATTACTAGTATTTTGTGTTTAATCCCTCTCTCTCTCTCTCAATATCTAACTCTCTGTTGTGTCTTTTTGCATGTACGAGCTTCAATCTCTGTTTCTTCAAGTATTCAACACCTAGATCTTGAAGAACACCCTCAACCTTGTAGATCTAAGCTTGAATGCAGGTATATATAGATCTAGGGTTCTGGTTTTATTTCTGCATGTGTTAGTTAGGTAGTTACAGAAATTAGTTAGGTGTGGATTAATCAAAATCCATTCTAACTAATTTCTGTTAGGGATTATAGAGGCCGAAGGCCAATCATAGGGCTTTACTTGTAATTACTGTTATGTCCTTTGTATTTAGTCAAATATCAGTGTAAGTGGATGTTTAATTCAACAATTTCCACCTAAACCTTCACTGAGCTGATATTGTAGTGGTCGAGTCAAATCTGAGGGTCATAGCTCTGTGATCCAAGGATGACATTATCCTTGATCCAGCCCTATTAAGTTTAAACAATGTTTAAACTTAGATAGGGTGATCACTTTAGTCCCCATGTCTGCAGGATTCTCTTCTGTAGGTACCTTGTCAATAGAAATGTGTCCCAGCTGTGTCACTTTGTCCCTGATAAAGTGATACTTTATCTCTATCTGCTTGGTTCTGTCATGGAACATAGGGTTTCTACATAGATGCACACAACTCTGACTATCAGAGTAAATCACAGGTTTAGAGTCTAGTAATTTTAGCTCTTCTAGAACTCCTTTAACCCATATACTTTCCTTAATAGCTTCTGTAGTTGCAATGTACTCTGATTCAGTTGTGGATAATGCCACAACTGGTTGTAATTGTACTTTCCAACTTACACAATTTCCTCCCAATAGTAATATGTAGGCTGATGTAGATTTTCTACTATCTCTGTCCCCAACATAGTCTGCATCACTGAAGCATTCTATTGCTGTTCTTCCTTGTTGTTGCTTGTATTTGAGTCCTAGCTTAGTTGTCCCAATTAGATACCTTAGTAACCATTTCATAGCAAGCCAATGTGTCTTACCAGGATTTGTCATGAATCTACTAAGTACACTAATAGCATAAGCAAGATCTGGTCTAGTGCTTACCATTAGGTACATAACAGATCCAATAGCATTAGCATAGGGTATCTTACTCATTTCCTCCTTTTCTGCTTTGCTTTCAGGGCATTGCTTCTTAGATAAAGTGAACTGTGTAGTTATAGGTTGGCTAGCAATTTTAGATCCCTTCATTGAGAATTTCTCAATTATCTTATGAATGTAGTCTTCCTGAGTTAGGCTAAGTGTTCCTTCTGCTCTGTTTCTTTTAATAGTAATGCCTAGAATCTTAGTTGCTTCCCCTAGGTCTTTCATTTCAAACTCAGTATTGAGTAGGCCCTTCATTGTGTTTACTCTTGCTCTTTCCTTACTGATTATAAGCATATCATCTACATACAAAAGTATATATATGACTTTGTTGATATCAGTTCCTTTGTAGTATAGGCAATGATCATAGTAGCTTCTAGAAAATCCCAGTTTTAGCATAAATCCATCAAACCTTTTATTCCATTGTCTAGGTGACTGTTTCAACCCATATAGTGATTTAACTAGCTTGCAGACATGGTTTTCCTTCCCTTTTTCTGTGTAACCTTTAGGTTGCCTCATGTAGATTTCTTCCTCTAATTCACCATGTAGAAATGCTGTTGTAACATCCATTTGGTCTATTTCCAGGTTGTATTGAGTTGCTAGACTTAACATTATCCTTATAGTCTTGTATTTTGCAACTGGTGCAAATACTTCATTGAAATCAATGCCTTCCTTCTGTGTAAATCCCTTGGCCACTAACCTGGCCTTATATCTTATAGGTTCATCCTTAGTTCTGCCTTCTTTTTCTTTGAATAGCCATTTGCAATCAACTATACTCTTGTCTTTAGGTTTAGGCACCACGATTTTATTTTTCTTAAGAGATTCCATCTCTTCATCCATTGCCCTTTTCCATTTTCTGGAATTTGGTCCTTTAATGGCCTCTTCATAAGACTGAGGTTCATTATTGACCATTTCCAATTCACTCATAAAGGCATATGCAATGTCTTCATCCCATATGTTAAAACTGTACTTAGGATTAGGTCTTGGTACCCTTCTGCCTCTGTCCCTGACCAATTGATAATCCCCCAAGTCATCTTGAGTCCCTTCATCAATGATGCCAGTGTTGTCCTCATCACGTTCCACCTGAACCTGGTCCCCAGGTTCCACCTGAACCTGTTCTCCCTGGTTCTGTTCAGGTGTGTTCACTGTTTGTTCCACCTGAATAGATCCAGTTCCTTCATTTGCAGTGTTACTTGCATTTTCAGTGTCCTTTGTACCTGCACTAGGGTTAGATGAAATAGGCAAACATGGAAAAACATCTTCCTTAAAGATTACATCCCTGCTATTAATAGTTTTGAAACCTCTTTGTTCCCAAACCCAAACCCAAAGCCTATAGCCTTTAACTCCTTCTGGATATCCCAGAAAAACACATTTCATAGCTCTAGGTTCTAATTTCCCAATACCTTGGTGTGCATATGCTGCACAACCAAATACTTTAAGATTAGAAAGATTAGGAGGTTTACCAGACCATTTTTCTTCAGGAGTTTTGAATCCATTTGCACTGGATGGACTCCTGTTGATTAAGTATACAGCTGTTAAAGCTGCTTCTCCCCAGAACCCTTGTGACAATCCAGATTGCAACAGTAAGCATCTCACTTTGTTGAGAATGGTTCTGTTCATTCTCTCTGCAACTCCATTCTGTTGGGGTGTAATTCTAACTGTCCTGTGTCTCTGTATACCATTTTCTTTGCAATAATTGTTAAACTCTTCATTACAAAATTCCAATCCATTGTCAGTCCTTAGAGTTTTTAGTTTTTCATTTGTTAAATTTTCAACAAGTGTTTTCCACTATGTAAATTTTGTGAAAGCCTCTTTTTTATGTTTTAAAAGAAAAATCCAGACTTTTCTTGAAAAATCATCAACAAAAGATAAAAAATAGACACAACCTCCATGAGTACTTGTTTTCTCTGGTCCCCACAGATCAGAGTGAACATACCCTAGGATTTTCTTAGTGTTGTGTGTGCCAGTGGAAAATTTCAATCTATGATGTTTTCCAAGCACACAACACTCACAAAAATCAAGTTTACAAAACTTATCTTTACCTAGCAGATTCTGTTCACTCATTAGTTGCAATCCCTTCTCACTTATGTGCCCTAGCCTTTTGTGCCATAACATTGCATTTGAGTCATCACTGTTGCTGTGTGCAGTGTAGTTGCAAGGTATAACTGGTGTGCCTTTAAAGTAGTATAAACCTCCATCTTTGTGTCCTTTCATGATAGTTAGAGCCCCTTTGCTTATTTTCATTTGGCCAGATTCAATCTTGCTAACAATTCCTTGGTCATCTAGAACACTTAGTGAAATTAGATTCCTGGCTAGATTAGGAACATATCTAACTTCACTTAGTGTTCTGACCATTCCATCATACATCTTAAAACTTATAGATCCAGATCCTTGTATGTCACATGTTTGTATTGTTTCCAAGTATAACTCTGCCCCCATTTGATTTCCTGAAATCAAACATAAAATTTTTATTGTTAGTCATGTGGAAAGTGCAACCAGAGTCAAGGATCCATTCATCTTTGATGGATGGTCCAACTTGGTACACTTCACCACTTTCATATCCATCAGTAACATTAGCATCATGCATATCAGATTTATTTTTAGAGTTAGAGTATTTAGAATCTCCCTGTCCATGTGGTTTTTGTTTGTTATTTCTTTTCAAGAAGTAACAATCTCTTTTAAAGTGCCCAGGTTTACCACAATTGTAACAGCCATTAGTTTCATCAGGATTTCTGGTGTTTGAGTTTGATTTGCCTCTTTGATAGCCTCCTGATTTGTTTGAGTTTCTGCCTTTACTTCTACCTCTGTTATTCCAAGGTTTTCTTGGACCTGGTTTTCCTCTACTTAAATTAACTTCTCCATTTGAGTTTCCACCTTTTTCTGTTCTCATCTCTAAGTCTTTAGATTTGAGTGCAGAAATCACCTCCTCTAGGGTTATAGATGTCCTTCCATACATTATAGCAGTCTTTACTTCCCTATAGGATTCAGGTAGAGAGTTTAAGATGATTATAGCCTGATTTTCATCACTTAGTGCCTCATTTTCCCCAGAATTTGCAAGTTCAATATGCATCCTTAAGAATTCATCCAAATTTTGATCAAGTGATTTGGATGAACTCATTTTAAAACCAAAAATCCTTTCCTTCAAGAAAATCTTGTTGGTTAGGGATTTTTGTTGAAACTGTTCTTCCAGTTTCTTCCAAATCTGGGCAGGGGTTTCTTCCTTGTCTATTAATCTGATTATGGCATCTGATAAGTTGAAAATCATGATTACAGTTGCAGTTTCCAAGTATTCTTCTTGTTGAATCTTGGTAGTCCCTTTTGGCCATTCTATAGGATCATTAATCACTCTCAATAGTTTTTGTTGGGCCAAGAGTGACTTAATTTTTCTCCTCCAAATCCTGTAATCACCAGAACCATCAAATTTATCAATGTCAACCTTTAAATTGCTCATAATTAATGAAGTTAAATAAAATCAAATAAAGATAAGTAATAATAAGCAATTTAGTTATAAAGATTATTAGAAAGTGTCCCAGAAATCCTTTGTTAAAGATTTCAAGTTGATCTGGTTGAGTTCTTGAATTTCTTGTTTGTGTTTCTTGATTTCTTGCTTGAGTTTCCTTCTTGATTAGTTTGAATGTTGATCTTTTTCCAGCTTTAACCAAGCTCTGATACCATTGTAGGAAATTTAAGATTGTATTTTACAATTCTGCCCTACACCAACAAAACAAACAAATCAATAATTAAGGTCAATTTCAACCTTTCCCTGTTCACTTGACTTTTCAAAGTCAGAACATCAAAACGACTTCGTTTTGTGTTTGAACAAAACCCCAAAGCTCGAGAAACTTCTCAACACTTTGTCTCTTTCCTTAGGTTTCCCTCGAAACCCTAGCAGAGAGTTTCTCTCTGAGAAACTCAAATCCAAACCCTAGGAATCCCAGAAATCACCACACAAACACCAATCCAAGATCAGATCTGTTAAGATCTGATCTATACACATACACACACACACACAAACAGAAGTGAATTAGGTTTAGAAAACACCAGATTTTTTCCCGAAGTTCACCAATAAATTGGCTACGTCTCCGTTTGAGCTGCTCCTCAACGATGAGAGCTCGATTTCCACTATATCTTGTTGTTCAACAGTACATCAATGGAGATTCCAAGTCACAGGTAAATTTTCTGACTAGTAATCTCTTTTATTACAAGTATTTTGTGTTTAATCCCTCTCTCTCTCAATATCTAACTCTCTGTTGTGTCTTTTTGCATGTACGAGCTTCGATCTCTGTTTCTTCAAGTATTCAACACCTGGATCTTGAAGAACACCCTCAACCTTGTAGATCTAAGCTTGAATGCAGGTATATATAGATCTAGGGTTCTGGTTTTATTTCTACATGTGTTAGTTAGGTAGTTACAGAAATTAGTTAGGTGTGGATTAATCAAAATCCATTCTAACTAATTTCTGTTAGGGATTATAGAGGTCGAAGGCCAATCATAGGGCTTTACTTGTAATTACTGTTCTATCCTTTGTATTTAGTCAAATATCAGTGTAAGTGGAGGTTTAATTCAACAAATATCTTAAAAATTATTGTTATCTGTAATTTCAAATAGATGACATGTGGATCCTTATAGAGACCTATTACGAATTTCAGGCCCAATATGAATAACTTGATCTGTCCATCCATTAGGAACGGATAAAACTAGACATATGGTCTGGTTCTGGCATCACTTCCATGAACACGAACAATGGATCCCGGATACTAATTTCACACTTAGTAGGCAAATAACGTGAACTTAAGGAGTATATCTTCATGGATCATCCGTGAATGAAATACGAAGGATCGTCTCTAGATCACTAGGTTACGTTCTCAGAACTTTCCCACGTGGCACATCTGGCGACATGTACCTTCTTTCGAAAGGCACACAACAAAAATGAAATTACTTTTTTGGGTTGTCGCTCACTATTCTGACATTCTTTCCTCCCAACGACGGCTCAAGCCTCATCTGTCACTGTCAACAGTACGACCGTATACGGAAGACAACTCTACTCAACTTGGGTCTCACCTACCCTGCTGATTAGCTCAAATTATATCAATAAACAATTGTATTTACCTCATCAGTGCTTTTATACTCAAATAACCTTAATGGGTCTGGATCAGTCCGACCGATCAAGGAAATATGCCTATAAATATGGCATTATTCTTCAATGCAAAGGATTGAAATTTTTAATGTTCAAAACTAGAAAATACATTTTTTTGGTAAATCAATAAACTTTATATTGACATCAAAACTCAATTATATTTATAAGGCAAAGCCAAACAAATTAGTTACATGTTCTAATGAGCTCGATCATCCAATTTTCACTATAAAAAATCTTACTTTTAGTCACAACAAAACTTGTGACTAAAAGTGAAAAAACTGTGACTAATTATAAATTATTATTTTTATGTTGTGACTAAAAGGTCCATGGCTAAAGGTATTAGTCACAAAAATTACAATTTGTTGTGACTAAATGTATTTTTAGTCACAATACTTGTTGTGACTAAAGTTAAATTAGTGACAACTTGTAGCTAAATAGTATGTTTTAGTCACAAGTAATATTTTGTTGTGACTAAAAGTCACATTTAGTCATAAAAAAATTAAGTTGTGACTAAAAAGTTATCACTAAAAATAGCAGTTTTTTTTACAGTGTTTGATATTCGGTCAAACTTTTTGAAGTTCATGAATTGTAATCTAACACAAACAGTATGAATTACGTGCTTAACAATTACATGAATCAGTGGAAACTTTTGATCCCATAAGACTTGAGTTTTTATTATGCGAGATACTATATACTACAACAATACAACAAAGATAATACTTAGAATCACCATCCTTACTTTCGAGAGATTACTTTTCTGCAACCAATAATGGATCAATTTTTTCATGTTAGTACATTTGTAAGACAAACCACACCAAAAAGCTATTTCCTCAAGGACCTTCTTACTATAACAACAAGCAAAAAAAAATGTTGGTGCTGTATCTTCATCTGCAACCAAATCTGAGTAATCGATCAGTCTCTAGTTAGGAGTCTGTCACGTAAAGCAAGCCACATGATAACTCTATGCTTGCACACAATAGAACTATCGCAAATCATAAAATACTTCCATCTTTCCATATTTAAATTTTGCATTTTGTCAAATAGACCAAAAATGGAGAAGTTAAAGTTCTAGAACTCTGTTTGAGAGAAGAAGGTCATTTTATTTTTTGTTTACACTAGTCTCCTCCAATACCAACTCACCTAAAGTGAAACTTCATAGCTCCACAATCTTTATGTTTTATGTATTGGGTTTATGGTACTAAATCAGGTACGTAATGAAATTAGAAGTTTTGATTATCATCGTACCATATCCCTAAGATCACCATATGTATAAATATATATTTATATATATATATATATTAAATTTGAAAGTAAAAACATGAAAAAATTATTTACCCCTTGAAGCCTATCAGGGTATCCTCGAGCCTTTTTGTATATTGTATCATTGGAAGACTGATGTCAAAACTCACACATTGATCTTCTAGATCTTCCACAACACACAAGAACTAGTGAAGACTAGTAGGATAAAAATGTATATAAAGTTCTTGTATTCTTAGTACATGACCAAGAACAATTCTGTTATATAAATGGAGAGAAAAGAATAATCAGATTAATCTTTTTTAGGCTTTCATAAAAGTTACGTTATAATTCTCATTCTAAATTTTGGTTTATACAGTATATTAAATATACTCAATAAATATTTTTTTCAATTATTAAAATTATTTATTAAATCATATTTAATTATTTGAATGAATAATATAACCGAATTACGTTATAGATATTTATTTCCTATAACAAATTGAGAGAATCTCTCAACCACTTGAGAGAATATTTCAATTACTTTTTAAATTTAAATTTAAATAAATATTAATCTTTTGAATTAATTAATTAAACTTAAAATAAATCCAGTGGGGACACCCTACATTAGGGGCACCTACACTATGTATGGACACAATGTAGGTTGGGCCTCCCTCTATCTTAGTTAACATAAGGGTTGTGTCTTTTCTCTTAACAACTGTTGTATTTTTCTAATTTATTTAATTAATTAATTTAAAAAATAAATTATTTATTACAAAATAAATAATTTCTATTTTGACAAATCAAAATAGATTTTTTTTGAACTTCCATATACGGCTTTTATGTCTCCCCTTGATAGTATTTCAACGTGGCGACTCAGGGACCATGGACCTATAATTCTAAGCTCCAATACACTAGATTATTTATTGAATCTCATTTACCAAATAATCTTATTCATTAATTTCATTACTCTACTATAAATATAAATATGAAATTGAACTCTTAGTAATTATAAAATTATATTTACAGAGTTTTACTGTAATGTCCATTGATATAATCATATCCAGTGATTAGTACTCATTGTGTTGGTTCGTAATTAATTTTGGTTAAATTATTGTTTCCTTTCTAATTATTTTTTTATCCTTTAGTACCATTAATTCACTAGTGAAAGTATAATTTACATTCAGTCTAAATTTATGCACAACTTTTCAGTTCTAGAATTAACACTTAAAGGAAACTAACGCGCGATTTGTTAGGAAAGTCAGGATTCTATAATTGTAAATTATGTTTCCAACCATCTATATTATTATATTTCCAAAATAGAAGTTGTAAGAATTTTCTTCTCTGAATAACTTTAATGAGTGAATCAAAGAAACTAATAACATCAATCACAGTTCATGATTATTATGGATTTATGTCGATCTACCATTGATTATCATTATGATTTGAATCCGGTCTTTATATTAAACGACATGTTTGATAAAAATAAATAAGTTATTAGAAGGATAAAATAGTAAGTAATTTGACCAAAACTAATTATGAACCGACACAAGGAGGCCTAATCACTTGAATTGATTATATTAATAGACACTGTAGTAAAATTCAGTAAATATAATTCTATAATTACTAAGAGTTCAAATCTACATTTTTAGTGGTCTAATCATGGAATTAATAAACAGGATTATTTGGTTGATGGGGTTCAACAAATAATCTAGTTTATTGGAGCTTAAAATATAGGTCCATAGTCTCCGGATTGCTACCTTTGAAATGTTGTCAAGGGGAGGTATAAAAATTATATATGAAAGTTCGAAAAAATTTCTTTTAATTTGTCAAAATACTTATTATTTATTTTATAATAAATAATTTATTTTTTAGAATTAATTAATTAAATAAATTAGGAAAAGACAAAAGTTGTCACGACAAAATACACAAACCTTGTCTTAACTAAGATTGAGGGAGGTGCCACCTACATTGTGTCCAATCACAGTGTAGGCACCACTATTGTAGGGTGTCCTCTACTAGATTTGTTTTAGATTTAATTAATTAATTCAAAAGATTAATATTTATTTAAATTTGAATTTGAAAAGTAGTTGAGATATTCTCTTGAGTGGTTGAAAGATTTTCTCAATCGGCTATAGAAAATAAATCTCTATAATAAAATTCAATTATATTATTTATTCAAATAATTAAATATAATTTAATAAATGATTTGAATTTAAATAATTAATCAAAAAAATATTTATTGAGTTTATTTAAATATACTGTATAAGCCAAAAAAATTACGTAACTTTTATGAAAGCCTAAAAAGAATTAATCTAATTAATCTATTCTGTCCATCAATACCATAGAATTGTTCTTGCTCATGTGTTGAGAAAAATAAGAACTTGATATACACTACTATAGCACACACTAGTCTTTGTGTGTGGTGGAAGATCTGGAAGATCAAGGTGTGAGTTTGGCGTCACCGTAATCTACTCGAACGAGTGAGTATCTACTTGTATATTTATCTGAGTTTATCCCAAGACAAACATATGTCTCGTCAATACCAGTTTAATAGTTATTATTCTTGTCTCGCGTAAGACTATACAATCAACGAGTTTGAACATTATTTATTAAACGTATATTAAATTATAATGAGTTATTTAATTGCATTTAATGATACAACATTATTATTATATTTTTTGAGTTGATTCACATTACTTTTGTGGGACATGTGTCAGCTTCTGATAAATAGCCAAACTTTGGGTATAACACCAGATTTTAAGACCGACCTTAAGAAGCTTCAAATGAGAAATAAGGCAAAACATATGCGAGCCATCAACCTTCTCTTTCCAATGAGTCTTCACAATATCAAAAACCTTCCAATTGCTTCCAGAAATTAAAGTATTTCAAAAGATTTTTGATATTCGGAAAACTTGGACTAATTAAGGCTTAAACCTGAAAATACATTAATTGTAAACTCTATAGCTAAGAGCTTAATAATAATGACTTATAAATTAAAGCAAGTTAATGCCCCGAACACATAAAACTGTCTTATTTTTTTTTTAATCTTATTTTCTTTAGCTTAAATATTTATTACAAATGATTTCTAAAAGATTCAGCAAACAACCATAAAAATGAGTATCCCTATGTTATATTTGTTGAACATAAATCTAGTGATATTTTAGTAACATGGTACTCACTAAATAAAATAAAAAAAAATATTTTTATAGTAACAATTTTTCAGTTAATAGTCATAAATTTTGTCATTAATACAAGTTCTCGCCAATTTAGTTTTAGCTACAATAAATATTGTAATTAAAAACACATTTAGTCACAAAGAATTGTGATTTTTGTGATAAATATCTTTAGTCACGGACCTTGTAGTGATAACATAGGAATTACTTATTTTTTTCACAATTTTTTTTTATTTTAATCACAAATTTTGGTGTGACTAAATTAAAATAATAAATAAATAAATAAATAATTTGAATGTAATTAAATATATTAATCTCATGTATGGAGTATACATTGGACTGGACCGATATTGCAACTAAGTTAAGATATTACAAACTTACCGTTATATATCTTTCCAAGTCAATATCAGTAGTTGATCTTAAGATTAAAAGAATCTAAATCCTGATATGCTTAGGCTCAACTCAGGAGTACTATTCATGTTCTTTGATTTATTAGTTAAGCCTACTTTTGGGTCAGGGTGATACGTATATTTTGGGAACATGATAGTATGATTGAGTGGGAGTGCTGAACATAAATATGGAATCTATAGCTTCTACTAGTGTATAGAAGTCAAGTGATGATTCCTTTCGAGCTTAGCAAATAGAAGTAAATGGATGAACTCTTGTTTAACTGACTAATTATTAGATCACTAAACACCATTTACAGGTAGCTAAGTGTTTTAAGGGGCAAAATACATTGAGGGGTGAGAACGGTAAAATTATCCCATCTCGATGTAAATCATCTATATAGAGGATTTTTAAATCACAATAAGATTATAACAATGGTTAAATGAGATAGCATATTGATATCGTGGAACATATAATATGCTCTATATAAGTCTGAGAGTGCAATTCTAAGTTCTAAGAGTGGATTCAACGAAGAATTAATAAGTAGGAATTTACTTGGTGAATTCGGTTCACTTATTGGAAGCTCAGCATATAGATCCATGGTCCCCATTCTAGTTGAGAACATTCTGCTTGTAAGACTAATTAACTGATTCGTGATTGATCAATTATAATTCTAAAGTTAGACTATGTCTAATTTATGAATTTTCACTAAGCAGGGGTGAAATATTGTAAAGAAAATAGATTCTAGGTTTATTTATTTATTAATGGACTTTATATGTCTAGTTAATAATTAAATTAAATGACAATATTATTTAATAATCTATTTTAGTTATTAAATAATTAGTTTTGGCATTTAAAAGGTTAGAATTGGAAAATTGGCGTTTTTGAGAAAATAGAAATAAAATTTGTTAAAACTGCAAAATCAAGTGGGGCCCATTATCACACCATGCCCGGCCACTTATTGTGGAAATTCAAATTGATATTTTCATTATTTTAATGCCAAATAATTCCTAACCTAAACCTAGTAGTTGCCTATAAATAGAAAGTGATGGCTCAGTCAAATTAATCACATGCTTTATACAAGTTTTCAATAACCTTTTCTGACAGAAATTTCTCTCTTAAAAAAAAAACTGAGCCTTCCCTTTTTATATATCTTGGCCGAACCCCTCTCTTCTCTTTTCTTCTTCTATATTTCGACCCTAGTGAAAGAGTGAGTGCCCACACACAGCAAGCAGTAACTCAATCATAGATTGAAAGACTGTGAAGGATCGAACTCAAAGAGAAGGACATTCGGGCTCAGATCTTGATAATACTCTGCGACAGAAATGATACAAGGGTTAGAGATCTGAGTGGAAGGAGACATTAATTCCGCTGCATCAATGTAAGGTTTTCTTAACTTTATATGTGTTTATTTTATCGTTTTAGAAAGTTCATATTTAGGGTGTTAAACAACATACTTGTGAGTAGATCTAAGATCCTGGTAAAATAATTTCCAACAGTTCTCGCTAATTTAATTCTAGCTACAATAAATATTGTAATTAAAAACACATTTAGTCACAATAAATTGTGATTTTTGTGATAAATATCTTTAATCACGGACCTTGTAGTGATAACATAGAAATTATTTCTTTTTTTCACAATTTTTTTTTTTTATTTTAATCACAAATTTTAGTGTGATTAAATTAAAATAATAAATAAATAATAATTTGAATGTAATCCAATATATTAATCTCATTAGATTATGTATAATGAAGTACCACACATTAATAATTAATAATTTGAATCAAAATTTCACTAAAATAATTTAATTTAATTTAACACAAGTTCAAAAACCGCCTGGGGTCGCCGTCGTAACTATGAACGAAGCATGCAGTTTTGGAACTACTTGAAATTTTGGTATTTGTTTTGTTATATAATTAATTAGATTACGAAACATGAAGATGCGTGCATGAATTTGTTTACACTGCATATATCATATATAGAAATAAAATAGGTACATTATTTTATTTCGAATTTTGCTGCAGTACACATGAGTCGTTGAATAATATATAATATATTTTCTTATTAACTGGCCAACTGATATCAATTTTCCTCATTTTTTATTTTCTTTATATATTATTTTAACAAGTTGATGAAATAACGGTCTATTTAGGCGAAGTAATGTATAAGAAATGTCAAATTAATTTGTGGGAATTCCTTTGCAAGTTGTGGCCGACAACGACCCAAAGGCAGAGAGAATAGTCAGTATCGTATAGTGTAAATTAATTTAACTGTCTGTCTCAACATATATAGATCTGAGCTCAACCAACAGAAAATTATACATATATTATACTAGTTGGGTTGCATGTAATATAACGTAATTTTATTAATTTTTAGATACCATTAAAATAATAATAAGATTTAATACATATTATTTATATAAAATATTTAATGTAAATTACGAAATTAAAATAAATTAATATAAGTATGTTAATATTATTTTTTTAGTCATCTATTGTCACAAGCCTCTAATTATTAAATTAGTAAAAGTTCAATATAATTTTGAGAATACTCAAACAACTTTATTTAATTTTTCCAAAAAAAAATATTTATATATTTTCTCAAAATTTTTATTTATTAATTAATTAATTTATTTAAAATATTAAATATTAATTAATATATATCAATTAAAATTATTTAAAAAGAATTTTAAAAGCCTAACTGTAATATCCATTGAAACGTGAAATAAATAAATATATACACAATGAATTTATTGGAACTAACAAGATTTACCTTCCTATATTTTCGCCTCCTGTTTATCTTCAGCTGAAGTCTGTTATTTAGTTGGTTAGGTAGTTAAATTAGTTAAGGGCAGTTTAGTAATTACAGGCTGAGTTGTTGATTTTTTTCTTGCTCTGTTTGAGCCTTGTATATATACCTCTGTATCTTTTATCTCAGTTAATACAAGATTTCATTTTCACCCAAATGTGTTTTCGTGTTATGGTATCAGAGCGGGGAAGAGGAGCTTCCCCTCGATCTTGATCTGTCTTTCTTCTCTTCGCTGTGTCATTTTCTCCAGCGAGAGTTCTGTCTTCTTCCCTGAAATTTTGTTCTGAATTTCGTCTCTATTCTTCGATTAGTGTTTCTTCCTGATATGTCTCGTTTCTGCCATGGAAACTGATAATCAAGCTGAGATCCAAGGAGCTGATAACGATGGTGTTTTCGCCACTATCGAAGAAGTTACTGGACCACATAATCAATGAAATCATACGCAGCAAAGGAATCCCCTAGAAGATCCTTCGAATCCATACTATTTGCACCATGGAGACAACCCAGGTAGCATACTTGTGTCTCAACCTCTTACTGGGCAGGACAATTATATGTCCTGGAGTAGAGCCATGCAATTGGCTATTTCTGTCAAAAACAAGATTGGATTCTTGGATGGTACCATTCCTAAACCTCATTCTTCTAATTCGGTTATGTACAATGCTTGGTATAGAAACAATAACATTGTTATTTCTTGAATTCTAAACTCAGTCTCTAAAGAAATTTCTTCTAGTCTCTTATATGATGAATCTGCAGCTGCCAGTTGGACTGACCTTAAGGTTAGATTTCACCAGAAAAATGGGCCACACATATACAACTTAAGAAGAAATCTGATGAACTTAAGACAGGAAAACCAAACTGTGAGCATGTACTTCACTAAGCTCAAAACGATTTGGGAACAATTGTCTAATTACAGGCCAAATTGTGTCTGCAATGGTTGTACATGTGGGGGTGTTAAGAAATTACAAGAACACCATCATATGGAATACATAATGTCCTTCTTGATGGGTCTGTCAGATTCTTTTTCACAGGTTCGAAGCAACATTCTCATCATGGACCCCCTACCTGAAGTTAACAGAGTATTTCACTTGGTGACACAAGAAGAAAATCAGAAGGGGAACATTAGTTCCACTGCTGATCCAAATTCGAACATGGCATTTGCCTTCCAAGGAGACAAAAGCAACAGCAACAAGAACAACTCTCAAGGGAACAAACCTAATCAACCTAAAAGAAACCGACCCTTTTGTACTCACTGCAACATCCTTGGACACACTGTTGAGAAGTGTTATAAAATCCATGGATACCCTCCTGGTTTTCACAAAAATGACAAAGGGAAAGAGGCATCTGCAAACCAGGTTCAGACTATTGTTGAACCTGCAACTGGGAACGATGGACAGGCTATACTGCCACAACTAACAGCAGCCCAATATCAACAGTTATTGAATCTTTTGGCTGGACAGCAATCAACTAATACTAATTCTAAGGTTGGCAACAATACAGGTAACCCAGGTATAGTGCTTTCGAGTATGTCCAATTTACATCTAAATGAATCTTGGATACTCGATTCTGGGGCTACTCGACATATATGTTATGATAAAAATATTTTTCAAAGTATATGTTATGTTGGTCCAACTAGGTTGATTCTTCCTAATAACGAAAGCCTTACTGTTAGTCATAGTGGCACTATTGCTCTTTCGAATAATCTAACCTTGAATAATGTTTTATATGTTCCCAATTTCAGATATAATATAATCTCAGTAAGCTGCCTTACTAATGACAGTAATCTTGATATATTATTCTCTTCTAATCAGTTTGTTATACAGGATCTTTCCAACAAGAAGAAGATTGGCAGAGGTGAATCCAACAATGGGATGTACATTTTGGATTCTCACCCTCATGCATCTCCTATTCTTGCTGTCAAAGCTGATGTCTGGCACTCAAGGCTTGGACATCCCTCAAATAAGTGCTTAAAACTCATAGATAGCAAAATAAATTGTAATACCTCAAATTTACATAAAGATACTCCTTGCTACATTTGTTCTTTGGCTAAACAAAGGAAATTACCTTTCAAAAACAATATTACTTTTGCTGATAATATTTTTGATTTGATTCATTGTGACATATGGGGACCCTATCATGTTCAATCTCACTCGGGTTTTAGATTCTTTCTTACTATTGTTGATGATAAATCTAGGTTTACTTGGATATATCTTTTGAAGCATAAATCTGATGTTCATACTGTTATTCCTCAGTTCTTGGCTTATGTAAAGACTCAATTCAATTGTAAGATCAAAAAGTTTAGATCCGATAATGCTCCTGAGCTTTTCTTTAAAGATCTGTTCTCAAATTATGGAATATTGCATGATTTTACTTGCGTTGAAATGCCTGAGCAAAATGCTATAGCTGAAAGAAAACACCAACACTTATTGAATGTTGCTCGTGCTCTTTGTTTTCAAGTACACACACCTCTCAAGTATTGGTCTGAATGCATTATGACAGCTGCTTACCTTGTCAATCGTGTTCCTTCTTTTAACTTGAACAATAAAACACCTTATGAATTATTGTTTTAAAAAGAGCCAGATTACACTCATCTTAAAACATTTGGGTGTCTAGCCTTTGCTACTACCCTTACTGCAAACAGAACTAAGTTTGCTCCAAGAGCTAAGGCTTGTGTTTTTCTTGGCTATCCACAAGGTGAAAAGGGATATAGATTAAATGATATAAACATTAAACAGATTTTTCTGTCTAGAAACGTGGTGTTTCATGAACATATTTTCCCATTTTCAAAACTAAATGAGGACACTAGTAATATTGATCCCTTCATTACTACTATCTTACCTACTGCTGATGTTTCCAATACTCCAGTAAATGATTATCCTCCTACTAACACTGTTGTTCCTAGTGTTAATATTCCTTTACAGGAAGAAAATTATGGTGCACCAGACATAGAAGTGGAACCTGCTGATATGACCAACACACCAGAAATTCCAAACAACGCACCAACAGTGGCACCTAGAAGAACTAGCAGAACTACCAAACCCCCTACCTATCTCAGGGACTTTGAATGTTACTCAATACTACAGGATAAACATACCACTCCCCATTCTCTTGATAAATACATGTCTTATCATAAACTAACTGAGTCTTATAAAGCATTCATTCTTACAGTGACCTCTCTTAAGGAACCACAAACATACCAACAAGCTATCCAATTTCAACATTGGTTGGATGCTATGAACTCTGAATTGACAGCCTTACGCAACAACAAAACTTGGATTGTCGTGCCTCTTCCCCCCAACAAACGAGCCATTGGATGTCGTTGGGTTTATAAGATAAAGTTAAATAGTGACGGCTCTATGGAAAGATTCAAAGCAAGATTAGTGGCTCAAGGATACACACAACAAGAAGGCCTTGATTTCTTTGATACTTTTTCTCCGGTGGCCAAAATGGTCACATTTAAATTGTTACTTGCCATTTCTACTATCAAACAATGGCATATTCTTCAAATCGACATTAATAATGCCTTCCTAAACGGGGATCTCAATGAAGAGGTCTACATGACTTTACCTCCTGGTCTAACTTTATCTGCTTCTGATTCCACAGGTACAAATCTAGTATGCAAACTTCAAAAATCTATACATGGCTTGCGGCAATCCTCCAGACAATGGTACAAGAAACTCACTGAAGCTCTCATTCAAGAAGGCTTTCATCAATCACAAGCGGACTACACCTTATTCACTAGAGGAAAAGATGACAACTTTATAGCTTTACTTGTTTACGTGGACGATATAGTCATTACTGGCCCCAACATCAACATTCTCCAACAACTTCAAGACTCTCTACATGACAAATTTAAACTCAAAGCCCTTGGCAAACTAAGATATTTCCTTGGCTTTGAGATAGCAAGGACCAAAGACAGTTTATTTCTTTCCCAACGCAAATATACATTACAACTACTTGAAGACAGTGGTTACATAGGCAGCAAGCCCGCAAAGGCTCCCATGGATCCTAGACATAAGCTTGATGATCAACAAGGTGAACTGTTGACTAATCCCTCAACCTACAGACAACTCATAGGCAAAATGCTTTATTTAACATTGTCAAGGCCAGATATAACATATGCTGTCAATGTTCTAAGTCAATTTATGGCCTCTCCACGAACTCCTCACTTACAAGCACTACAACACCTCATTCGATACCTCAAAGGCAGCCCTAGTCAAGGTATTTTATACTCTGCAAACTCCTCCCTTCATCTCAGAGGTTTTTCGGATTCAGATTGGGCATCTTGCCCTATCACAAGACGCTCAACGACAAGGTTTTGCATCTTCTTGGGAGACTGTCTCATCTCCTGGAAAACTAAGAAACAGCCAACGATATCACGAAGTTCCGCAGAAGCTGAAAACAGGGCACTTGCTGCTACAGCAAGTGAAATAACTTGGCTGCAATACCTACTCCACGACCTACACACTCAGCAACCAAACCCTGCCTTCATCTATTGCGACAATCAGTCTGCAATTCACATTGCCAACAACTCGACATTCCACGAACGTACAAAGCATATCGAGTTAGATTGCCATTTCGTTCGTGACAAAATCAACCAGTCCACCATTCGGCTCATACCTGTTCCAAGCACTCTACAACTTGCCGATGCTTTCACAAAGCCCTTACCTGCTTCAACACTATCGGCTCACACAAGCAAGATGGCTGTACAAAACATATACAGTCCACCTTGAGGGGGGTAACAAGATTTACCTTCCTATATTTTCGCCTCCTGTTTATCTTCAGCTGGAGTCTGTTATTTAGTTGGTTAGGTAGTTAAATTAGTTAAGGGCAGTTTAGTAATTACAGGTTGAGTTGTTGATTTCTTTCTTGCTCTGTTTGAGCCTTGTATATATACCTCTGTATCTTTTATCTCAGTTAATACAAGATTTCATTTTCACCCAAATGTGTTTTCGTGTTAGAAACCTTTGATTTGGGTTTATCGGAGTTGGCGGAGTCTCGTCTAAAATGAACTATAATAATATATTTAATTAATTATTTAATGTTTTTAAGAAAGGGAACTAATTAAACAAACAAATTCTAAACATGATAATTAAATAAAATGATGTTTGTTTCGGAAAAAAAAAAAGTAAAAAAAATGCTCATGTATGGTTAGAATTTGAGAATAAGATGAATGGAGTTCTATTTCAAAAGTAATTGGCAATAGGAGGAGCAGCCCATTCATCTTATATATCACAATTTATTTCCACACATTAGCAATAATACATTTGTTAAATAACAGTTTTACGATGCATTTGTTCAAATGGTAAATGAGTAAATACATATACATAAAGTTAATAAAATATTAAAAATGTTCGATTAAAATCCTATGTGGGCACATAAGTATAATGTATATGCTATTATAAAGTGTGATACAAAATTTAGTGACCAATTATGTTATGGGTATCAAAAGGGTATTAAATTGTCATAGAATTAATGTGTAGATACCATGAGTTAATTTATAATTTGTTGAGGGACCAAATTATAAATACCCGAATCTCATTCTAAGATGAGTCTATAAATAGGTAGTGGTCTCCTTCCCCATCAGAGAAAATACTTTAGAAAATAGTGTATTCTTGGAAGATCAAAACCTTCTTTGCAATCTCCAACAATGGCTTCAAGTTAGTGCTTCCGCTCATCTTTTGTCATCTTCTTCTTCTTTAATTTAGCAAAAGTTCGATAAATTTATGATTTAGGGTTTTCTATATTAAAGCACTTTTAGAAATATATTTAAATCTGTTATATATATATTTTTGGAGTGTTTTATAAACCCTAACAAAAAAATATATAATATATTATATTTGTTTTTTTTACAAGATTATTATATTTGTCAATTATTTATATTTTGTTATTAGTTATTTAGTTTATTTATAAATAATAAATTGTGGTGAAATTTCGTTGGAGTAAATTTATATATATAAATTGTTTTGATAAAAGATTGGAGTAAAAATTTAGTCATACCTAAAAATGAAAATATGTAGATGTATATGTCAATTAATTAAAGTATGTTTCTCAAAAAGAAAAAATAAATTAAGTATGTTAATTGTTTTGAATATTTGCTATTGTTATTTTTTCTTTTTTTCTTTTTTACTTAAAAGGTCAAAAGAGGTTAAAATTACTATAAATAAAGGGTAACCAATTAAATTTAGACGTGTGTAAATGTGGTTCCTGTATATACCTATTAATTGTAGTCTAATGGTAATTTAATTAGTTTAACAATTAAAAAATCTATGAGCGTCTGCCGTTTGTTGCTCTGAGGCAGTTAATAGTCCTTTATGGTTTTTTTTCTGATCTGCAGTTTCTCTGCAAACCTTTCTAACCGTTCCACACTGTTCTTTGCATAATCCTGTGTCTATCCTTCTTCCTTCCCCATGGATCCTTTAACCAGTAAAATGAAGGGAGTTATTAATCTTGAGGATGAAGAAGAATCAGTCCTTGCTTTTGATGAAAATGAATCTCCAAATTTGGAAATCACCAATGATCCCTCCCTTTTTGCCCGGGTTCTTACTCGTAAACCAGTCTATTTGTACACATTTCAGAAACAAATGAAAGACCATTGGGATGGTCGTTACCCTGCCAAAATTACTGAGAAAGAACCCCTCTTATTTATAGTCTCTTTCGGCTGTGAAGGGGATAAGGAAAGAGTCCTTACACAGGAACCATGGCATTTCCAAAACCACCATATTGTTCTATATAAGCCTACTGCACTGCAGAATGTATCACCCTCAGACCTCAAATTCTCTCCATTTTGGGTACAAGTTTATAGGCTACCTTTTCTTAGTAAGACTAGAGGTTTGGCAAAGGCCTTGGGCAACAAAATTGGAGAATTTTTGGAGGTATATACTGATTCTCTTAACGAAGGATGGGGGCCATTCTTACGTATTCGAGTCAAACTTGATGTTACCAAACCATTGAGAAGGGGTAGGAACATTCGATTGCAGCAAGTTAAAGACAAATTTTGGGTTGATTTCCGTTATGAGAGATTACCCGAATGGTGTATGGAATGTCGTTGTCTTGGCCACCCTTATCAGAAATGTTCAATTTTTCTTGAACTTTTAGACAATGGAGTTGATCCTGAACTTGCCTATGGTCCTGAAATCAAAGGGGCTACTCTTCCAACATCGGGTTATGACAGATACCGAACAGACTTCTCCAAAGGAAATGCTTGGCCACTTCTTACTCGATTGGCACGGAATGCTCTTACAACATCCATTCCCTCCTTCCCTAATCGAAACCAGCCACAGCCTAGGAGATTACTTTATGGAGAATCATCTAGCACTCAGCAACTCACTCATGGCTTTCCAGCAAATCAAAATTCTGATGTTAATCGTACTAACTCAACTTGTCCTGAGGCAGTTACCATGGATAGCAGTAGGCCTTTCACCTTTGCCCCAACAGCACTAACTTCTGCTTCATTGGTTCCTAGTAACTTGCATCTGCCTTTGCAACACCAACATCGGCAACAGATCGGGTTGTAATTTCCAAATCAGCCTCAATGCTATTACAAGTAATTGAACCCCCTGTTAAAAACAACGGCATACCTGGTGCTTCTGCAAGTGTTTTTTCACATAACATACTGCCCATTACAACACACGGATCAACACATGTTAGGGACACCTTCTCCAGCAAACTCCTTCATTCAGCCATTAACACCACACATCCACCTTCTCCAAATGAAAGTGATCTTTCTAATCTGTACATGCCAATGGCTGGTCATCAAGAAGGAGTCATAGCAACATATCCTCCTGAAGCACTGCCCACAAGTACTTTTAACATTGCTGCTGCAACAGTCTCGAAGTCTTCTGATTACCCACTCATGACAGATTCTACAACCTGTATGTTGTCTACTGGTGCTGCGAATGATAAAGAAAATTACTCTCCAAATCGGATGGGCAAGAGACTTCCTGAAAAATTGTCATTGCGAAAGGCGTTGAAGCGATGTAGGGGAACTCAAAATACCATCTCAACTTCAGAGTTGTCAACAGATGATGAGATCAACCAGAAGGCTTCTGAATTTACAACAGATCCAACTGGTACTTTTGACCAATGTGCGGAGGCTGTCCTTCAGCCCCGCAATTTGCCATGAAAATAGTTAGCTAGAATACGCGTGGATTGGGGAATCCTAGTGCATTCCGACAACTTCGTTTGCTTATCAAAGAGCAAACTCCTCATGTTTTATTTATTATGGAAACTAAATTAGCTTGTAATGCAGTAGTTCGTTTTCGTCAATCTTTAAATTTCAATAATGGACTTGAAGTCCCAAGGGTAGGTTTAAGTGGGGGTCTACTCTTATTGTAGAAAGACAATGTTGATGTAACACTTCTTAATTTTAATGCAAATCTCTTTGATTGTTACATGAAGTGTGATAATGGGCTTTCTTGGCACTTCTCTGCATTCTATGGTGCTCCTGAAATTCAAAATAGAATCCACACTTGGAAATTGCTTGAAAGATGTAAAGATGTTGCTCCTTTAATGCCTTGGCTAGTGATCGGTGACTTTAACGAAATTCTATCAAACCAGAACAAGCTTGGTGGTGCCTTACGGAGTGAATCGCAAATGGATAAATTCCGAAATGTCTTGGATCTTTGTTACCTTTATGAGCAGCCATTTGAAGGAGATCCATTCACTTGGATCAAGGGACGTCATAATGTTAATGCTACTAAGGAAAGACTTGATTGGTGCTTTGTCAATGATCAATGGAATTGTAATTTTGAACCTATCACAACTCATCACCTTGACTATTTCAAGTCTGACCATAGAGCAATTTCTGTCACGGTTGTTCCCTTGGCTGGCCAGCATCATACCACTACAAGACACTCAAGGTTTAGGTTTGAAAAGCTCTGGTTATCTGATCCTGCTGCTGCAGAAATAATCCAACATGAATGGAAAAAAAATCTGACAGGTTCTTCTATAGACAATTTCTGCAAAAATATTGAAGCATGTTCAAGTTCATTACAACGTTGGCATAACCACAAGTATGGGAACATGAAAAAAAAGATTAAAAAGGCACATAAGGAAGTGGAGGATCTTAACAATCAACATGTACGCACCTCAGACTCCATGACTCTGCTGAAAAAAATGGAAGATACATTGGACGAGTTATTAACACAGGAGGAAGTATATTGGCAACAAAGATCGAGGGTCAATTGGCTTCAAAGTGGTGATGAGAATACCAAGTTTTTCCATGCTTATGCTTCATCCAGGAAGTCGAATAACACAATCAAAGCGCTGCAAAATCCTGCAGGTGTAATAGTCAGCTCGAAGATTGAAATGACAGAAGTTATTTGCTCTTTTTTTGAACAACTGTTCACGACATCAGGTACAGATGCTTCAGCATTAGATCAGGTTGTACAATCGGTTCCCACCACTGTTACAGATGACATGAATCAGATCCTACTACAGCCTTTTACAGATAAGGAAGTTGTAAATGCCCTCCATTCTATGAGCCCTGATAAAAGCCCAGGAAGTGATGGAATGTCCGCAATGTTTTATCAAAATTACTGGGAACATGTTGGTTCAGATGTGACCAAAGTTGTTTTAGGAGTTTTAAACGAAGGCCATGACATGAGCACTTTAAACAAGTCAATCATAACTCTCATCCCAAAAGTGAAAAAGCCGAAAGCCATGGGGGACTACAGACCAATCAGCCTTTGTAACGTCATTTACAAACTGATTTCTAAAGTGTTGGTTATGCGCTTCAAGGATGTACTGCCCTCAGTCATCTCGGAAACACAAAGTGCTTTTCTTCCTAACCGCCTTATTACTGACAATATCTTGGTTGCTTTTGAGCTTGTACACCATCTAAAACATAAGACACAAGGAAGTAAGGGCTACTCGGCACTAAAACTAGACATGAGTAAAGCATTCGATAGGGTGGAATGGGATTACCTATATGCTATCATGGAAAAATTGGGGTTTGCACATCATTGGATCTCTCTCATTATGAGGTGCCTATCTTCCAATAGTTTCTCCTTTCAACTAAATGGAGAGATTGTTGGGAATGTGTGGCCGACTAGAGGACTTCGCCAGGGAGATCCTTTATCTCCTTACCTCTTCTTAATTTGTTCTGAAGGGCTCTCAAGGTTACTAAACCAAGAGGAACAAAGGGGTAACCTGCTAGGATTAAAGCTCAGAAGGCATGCTCCGTCAGTCTCTCATTTACTATTTGCTGATGACAGTCTCTTATTTTGTCAAGCTAATAGTAGCTCGGCCTTGGCAATCAAAAATGTTCTTGATATCTATCATCGAGCATCAGGCCAGTTCCTTAACACTCACAAATCGATCATGTCATTCTCTCCGAACACTTCGGATGACGCAAAGAATTACTTCAGTCAACATTTGAGAATGCCAATAAGCGAGTGTCATGAATCATATCTGGGTCTCCCTGCCTACTCCTCTCATAACAAGCAAGAGTTGTTCAGTAACGTCAAGGAAAGAATTTGGAAACTACTACATGCTTGGAATGAAAAACTCTTCTCCATAGGAGGTAAGGAAGTTCTTTTAAAGGCGGTGGTTCAGTCTATCCCTACATATGCTATGAGTTGTTTCAGATTGCATGTTGGGTTTTGTAATCAAATTGAATCCATGATGGCTAATTTCTGGTGGGGTACAAACAAAGATGGTTCAAAGATTCACTGGAAAAGATGGAAATTGTTATGTAAGTCAAAGTTTGAGGGTGGAATGGGCTTTCGTTCGTTTGTAGATTTCAATCAAGCTATGCTTGCGAAACAGGCTTGGAGATTATTTGAAAACCCAGACTCTCTCCTAGGCCGACTATTGAAGCATAGGTATTTCTCAAGAAATTCATTCCTCGAAGCACACCTAGGACATTCTCCTTCATTAACTTGGCAAGGAATTCATTGGGGTAGAGAATTGCTACAAAAGGTATGAGATTCAAAATTGGAAATGGTTATCAAGTTAGGAGTGGGTTAGATCCTTGGATTCCAGGACATGATGAATTTAAACCGATTAGCTATACTGGACCACCATCCTTGCCGGTTTCTACTTTTATTCTTGACACCATGGAATGGAATTTGCCTCTTCTTCAGGATAATTTTGCTCAAATTGACGTCGATCGTATAGTCACAATTCCCTTAAGTTTTTATCAATCACAAGATCGACAAATTTGGCACCATAACACTACTGGGGTATATACAGTAAAGACGGGTTTCCATCTTGCAAACTCTATTTCCGAGAAGAATCAGGAATCATCTTCTGATGATTTTCACAGCTGGTGGAAATTCTTTTGGGCTTTACAGTTACCTCCGAAAGTGAAAATTTTTGCTTGGAAAGTCATTCAGCATGCTTTGCCCGTAGCCTTAGCTTTGCATAAAAGGAAAATTATTGACTCTGCATCATGCTCGAGATGTAAGAATGCTTGGGAATCTATTGGACATGCATTGTTCTCATGTAAATTTGCCAAATCTGTTTGGAAAAAGACCCATTTCACAATTGATTACCAACGTGCTCATCGAATGTTAAATGGGGACTACATAATTCACTTGGCAAAAACATTGCAAAAGGCTGAAGTGGAACTCTTAATATGTGTGTTATGGTGCATCTGGAGTGATAGGAATAAAGTCCTACATGGTGGTTCACAACGTGACCCATCTTCTCTAGTGGCTTTTGCTCTTAACTACTTGGAAAAATACAGTTCTGCCAAGGTCAATAGCTGCAATAAGAACACGTATAGGCAACAGAGTTCAATACCACCTGATCTGCCCCAGAATAACAGACCATCCCAACGAGGAATCTTGCACCAGCAGCAACAACATTATGGCAATGTTAATTTTCCAAACTCCTGTCAGATGGATGGCCACCAATATGCACCATGTCTGAATACACACACAAGGGCTGAGCAACTTGTAAGCCAAACTGATAATCACTCTTCGTGGCAAGCTGCACACCAGCATCTGCAACCCTCCACATCAGTGCAAGACCAATATAGCACTTCTTCGACCACTGTTGCTAACGGTAATCGAAGACAATTGGATGAGATAGTTTGGAAGCCACCAGCAGGTAATTCCCTTAAAATGAATATCGACGTTGCAACAAATGTTCAAGACAAAAAATTGGGAATTGGTGCAGTTGTGCGCAACTACAAGGGCGAAGTAATTGCTGCGTTTTCTAAACCTGCTCAGGGTAGTTTTAGGAGTGATGAAATGGAGGCTAAGGCGCTTTTTCACAGTCTTAATTGGGCTACACAACATCAACTGTCCATTACTCATGTGGAAACTGATGCCCAAAGACTCTCCTCTGCTTTAAATTCTTCTCATAGGGATTTATCTTGTTTTACTGATCTTGTAGATGATGTTCGTTGTCTTTTATCCTTTTTCCCTGGAGTTACTGTTACTCATGCTCGTAGGCAAGCTAATCAGGCTGCCCATGGCTTAGCAAAGTACGCTCTAGAGTTGGATGAAGATGTATCTTGGATAGGAGAAATACCTTATCCTATTTTCTCTATTATTGTAAATGACTTTTAGTTATAATAATATAGAAAATTTCTCAAAAAAAAAAACAATTAAAAAATCTAGAGTTCAATTCCCAACTACCTATGTCCCTTTAAAGAAAAAAAAAAGTAATACACATGCAAACTTTTAATTATTAGATATTTAGTTATATAGGTAAATATTTGGTTAAATATAGTACAGGACCGAAGGTTGACTTCTATCGATTAACCCATTTATGAAATTTTTATTCAAATTATTATTATATAATTTTTTTGAAATTTAATAATTATGAGTTTTCAAACACAAATTTAGAAAATAATTAATTATACGTGATGATCAAGATTATGTACTAGTGTTATTTTATCAGCCAGTTTCAGAAAAAACAACTATGACTCATTATGTTATTATTCACAAAGAGAAAAAAACTTGACTATGACTCATTATGTTATTATTCACGCAGAGAAAAAAACTTTGGCTCAGTATATTTTATTGAGTGCTTTTATAATGTATTCTCTTATTAAAAAAGATGTACTATTCTATCTTCTACATATTTTCGTATTTAAAAGAAATGTCTAATTTTTTTTATATTCGTGTATATTATAATTATTTAAAATATGTTATAAAATTTTAAGAAATTCAAAATAATTTACAATATAAAAAATACTGTTAAATAGTCTATTTCACATGCGTATAAAATAAATTAGTCATGTGTGCAACATACTGTTTGAATCTTATTTTTAATATATTAATTTTTCTAAATTTTTTAAAATTTTGCAGAATGTCTTAAACAACTATAACGTACATAATCATAAAAAAAAATTAACTAAAAAATTATTTCAAATACCAAAACTGATATGGTACATCGATACATGTATTGTAAAAATTTTCAATTTTATTTTTCTCATTTAATAGTATCGCACTTGTTTTAAAAAAAATGGCAAGATAAAGATGTTAATTTTATTCATCGTTTAAACGTGTTGCACATATATGTTGCTTCCGAAACTCGATAGATTTATTCAATTGTGTAATAATTATATATTGATGTATCTATATATTAATTTCAAAACCTCACACAATAATGTTTGTTGTGCATGATCGATCAACTTGCATCATTATCTAAAAACTTGTGTAATTATCATATGAAATTGAAATAGTTACTTGATATTTTTAGATAATGGAGAAAATAGCTATGACCATTGCTGTGTGTGATATTAAATAAGAAAATCAATAATAAATAGTACAATTTATACTTTCCCTTGTTGTATAGTCATTTTCTCTATATCTTGATGAGGCATTAATGTGTGTGATATTAAATAAGAAAATTAATAAATAGTTCTATCTTGATGATGCCACCATTTTACACTTTCTTCGTCCATCACTGTTTATTTGCATTAATGTTATTAAACCTTCGTTCACACACTTTAGTTTTTTCATCTATAGTTAACATAAATATTGTTTATATATAAACTAATTTAGGACATAAATATTTAAGTTTTATTCGCGTTGTAAATAAATATTTAAGTTTAATTTTTGACCGTTATTATCCACGTATTATTTTTTTTATTGTTATATTTAATTTTAAAAAAAATATAAAAAAAATTTAAACTTTAGACTAATCAGAAATTAACATAATCTATTTAATACTTGATATCTATATAGCTACATATATAAGTTCAAAAATTATAATATAAGTATTATTATCATTAAAAATTAAACTTAACTATTATATACAGGGACAATTATGTGTTCGGCTAGTAATAAATAAAAATAAACTTTGTGATGAACTTTATTAATTATTTTCTATTATCATGAGGTTTTATTTGATTACATATATATTTTGAGAAATATCTAAGAAATTCTTCGATGTGCCACGAGGTATATTCATTCCATGTTTTTTTTTTATTTCTTGGAAAGTTATTAAAAATATCTATCTCAGTAAATTGACCATTGACTTCTGAAAATTTCATTTCATATACTTTTCTATATAATATGTATATATAAGTTAAGTTTTATCTTAAACCAGTTAAAAGGATGTTTATCTTCTATATATGTTATGGCAATTACACAAATTGTTTAGTTTTTCTTAGTGAGTGTATATATTGCAGTTATTTAGGGTTATTTTGTAAAAAAAAAAAAATTAAAAATTAATATAATTTATAATGTTAAATTATGTTTTAAATATATTTTGTTACATACATATTTATTTTTCTTAGTATTGTTATTAAGTACTAGTGGTGTCTAGCACCTCTATACGTGTCACTTTGTGATTGTTAGCAATACTCTCTAAAAGTTATTACATTAAATTATATAAGACTCGATATTTGATTAGATCAATAGCGATAATAATACATAAGAAGATACTAGATACACATGGTACCTTTAAGCATTTTTTCGTTTTTTTTTGCTCATTTCTGTTTTAGTTTGCTCCATATATTGGACTCTCAATTACAAAACATTTTAGCTGAGCTTTGTGTAAGTGTTTTCTTAGTCCTTACTCTTTTAAAAAAGTGGATGCTGACCTAATAAATTATATGGGATATGATTTTGTCCCGTGATGTACTTTTACGGAATGTATTCTGTGGTACATTAAATGGGTCTCAGGGTACATTAAATGAGTGTCGGGGTACGTTTTTACTTTTTAACCCTGATTACCTCTAGATTAATCTCAGCCATCAGATCAAATAACTCCCTCATCTGACGACTGCCGTACATCACGGATTACAATCCGTGAAAGTACAATAACGGGGTAAAATCATATCCCTAAATTATATATTCTAATTAATTATGTTAAGTGATAAATTATATTATTATTATTATAGTTGAATGATTAATAGTTATATAGAATCTCATGTAGAATTCACAATCCTTTGTTCATTTTTTTTTTTAAAAAAGAAAAAAAAAAAAAAAAGGAAGACAATTTGACCCAACTGTCTAAAAAAAAAGTGTTATGCCTATCAGACTAACTTAGCCTAACTTTAAATGATTAGGCTTTATAACATTATATCCAATATAAACAAATTTTAATAATTTTTCTCAAATTTTACCGACTAAAAGAATTTTTTTTCTTCTGCTTTTCCCAAGTCGATATATTAATTATATTCCTTTTCCCTTCTTTTTGATTGAACATTTTACATTATGTTCATTTAATTGCTTAATAATTGGTTGCTTGCCTAAGAAACATATATTTCCAATGCCTCAATGAATCCACCCACATTTGTTTTTTCTCCTTTTTCTATTGCATTGAACATATGCATGTTTCGCAAAAATGGAACAAAAAATTAAATAACAATAAAAAATCAACTTAGGACTAAATATATAAAGGTAACTTACAAAAATTAAGAAATTATAAAAATATTGTGAAACGAAATTTTTTATATTTTTACTATACTAATTTTACAAGAATGTTGTGTTTAAAGTTTTAAAATTGTAAAAAATACTATGTTTCAAAAAATAAATAAAAAAAAAACTAAAAATCAATCCTACAACAATTCAACAAATAATTATAAAACAAAAATATAACTACAAAACTACAGAAAAATAAAAAAACATTGACTTAACTCTATTAAGCAAAATAATATAAACTCATTAATATGTTTTTGTATTACAATTTTTTTACTTAGTTTTGACAACTTAATCTATCTTTTTGTACTATTACATTTTTTTTTATGGAATTTGTTGTTACAATTCTTTTAATTTTTTTTTCGTTTCCGTTTTGAGTTAGTGATGGTTAAAAAATAACTATAAACTAAAAAATAACATAAAATAACAAAACAAATGCACATATATTCAACAAAAATATGTCTGGAATAAACTGAAAAAATATACACAATAAAAAATGTACATAAACTAAACAACAATTGTACAAAAAAATACATAAAAATAATTATAAAACAATTATAGAACAACTAAACAACAACATAAAAACAACTATAAAATAACAAAAAGACAACTATAAATCAACAGAAAAATAACAAGACATTAATCTTGTTAAAATATGCAAATTATTCATAAATTAACTCTGAATAAATCACAAAATATCCAAAAAAAATATACTACTTTTATAAACCATGTAAAAGATAGAAATGTATATGAGGAGTGCTCTTACTTTTTTTGTAAGAAAGAGAAAGACTGTTAAAAAATGAGATAAAAAAATGTACACGAATTATATATATATTTATATATATATACAAAGCTTAAAAAAACTAGTTTGAGAAGAAAAAATAAAAAACAAAGAGAGATAATTGAAAAAAAAATAAAAATAAAAAAGAGAAATAAAAAGAGAAGAAAAAGAAAAAAGTTAGCAACTGAGTTAAAAAAAAATCAGCCAAAGTGAACTAAAAAATATATAATGAAAGAAAAAAAAATATTTTTGAGACTTTAATAAGTAAAAAAACAGTAAAAAAAAAAATAAGTTAGGAAAGTATAAATATAAAAATTTCTTGTTAAATATAAATAAAATTTAGAAGAAAAAAAATTAATACATATTTGACATCATAATTAAAAAACGGTTTAATTTTTGTTTTGAAAAATAGAAAATTGTTTTTTAAAAACAACTAAGCTTGTTTGGCCTTATTTTTTAAAAATAGTTTTCAGAAAACAAAGTTACAAAACAAGAATCTTGAAAACAAAACAAAATATTGTTTTCTGTTTTAAAAAATAATTTACTTTTGGTCAATATTATTTTTAGAAAACACTAACCAAACACGACTTAGTTTTTAAAAACTTTAAAAACTATTTTTTATTTTCATTTTCTAAAATACTTTTTTAAAAATAAAAAACAAAAAACAAAACCTATGCTCTTAATAGTTGGTGTAAAATTTAAGAGGATATACATGGTGTGTACTCGATATCCAATTTTCAGCTAATTGTAATTCGTACCAAATAACGTTCATTCAAAGTCGCCTTGATATGTTGAAAAACTATATTCGATTATCATTATGGTTATTATTAATTAATTGATTAAAATTTCTTCTTCTTCTTCTAGTGAGCTTCATTTGCTTTTTGCCAAATATATGGTTTCGTGTTTTTAGACCAACAAAAATAAATTATAAAGGTATGACCTTCTCTTCAAATTTTAATAAGGTACACAGCACGGTACCTCTATAACCTACTTAATTGTATATTTAGTGAGTTTGGTATAGGTAACGAATATGTATTAAACTAATATTAATGAGTTTAAATCCAAATTGACTTGAGTTAATTAATATATTCTTAATTAATTAAACTTCTACGTACTTAGTCAGTAGTCACGGTATAGACATAGAGAACACAAATATTAACTATCAACATTGAATTAATAAAAAGTAAATTAATTAAATAAAAGGTAGACCATAAGTGGTTTTTTTTATCAAATAGTTTGAATAAATTAATATTGCCAATCTTTTTTTTTTTTTGAGAAAAATATTGCCAATCTTAATTAGTTATGATATTCAATCAAATATATGTCAGAATTTTTTAAGGTAGAAAACCATCCCCATACAATTAGTCAAAGAGAAAGGAATCAAAAAAAAGCACAAAGTACTTGTTAATGACAAAAAATCACCGGTCTAATATACTTTGTGCTAAATTCAATTCCACAAAAAAAAAAAAAAAAGGGATAAAAAATAAATAAATATTTAACATGAGGCAAAAAAAAAAAAATTAACTAATTAAAAAAAAAAAAGAGAGGAGTGTTAATTACAATCTCTTATTACAGTTTCTTAGTCAACTTCCACGTCCAAAATCACATGCCGAAATATTTTTTTAAATTTTTTTTTCATAGTGGTATTCATTATAGTTATAATATCATCTCTGTAAATTTTTGAAAAATTCAGAATAGTTTACGGTAGCAAAAACAGAGTTCATGATATTTCAGTTTATTATGTGTGTTCAAAAAACTTCAAACGTATTTTCGGCTTTATAAACTATTCAAAAATTTACAGGGATGATGTTGTAAGCATTACGAACACTCTCGTGAAAAAAAATTGAAAAAAAATATTCCGACATGTATTGCATGAAGGTTGACTAAGAGATTGTAACAAGAGGTTGACCATAGCGCGCACTCCTCAAAGAATAATATATGGTGTAGTGGTTGGGATGCTTTGCACAAAATCTCACACTTGGTTGTCTTTTGGAGTTCGAATTCCCGATGATACTTTAATCCTGGCCTTAAAATTGAGCCCTTGCTCTATTAAAAAAAAAATTATCTAAAAAAAGTTTGAATATTTTATTAATTTATTTAAGGAAATATTTTAGAAATATAAAAAAAAACAATAAAAAAATTACAAAAATATGGTTTTACAAAATTTTAAATATTTTTACGGTTTTAAGATTTTATTTACAGAAAATATGGTCTTTTAATGTTTTTATTATATTGTATTCTTGTTATTTAGTCCCATTTATGAGAGTGTTAGTCCACCGTCCCCTGGGGATAGTCACCTTGCTCAAGCTAGGGAAATGTGACTGTCAGACTTCTCTTCCAATGATCATGACTAACGATTCTGACCAACGGTCATGGCTTTACATATTCTTCATCAATTTAGTCTCGGTATCCTCGTGCCATGTGTCATTATTTTTTCCACATCACTATTGTTAAAATTTAGGCAAACACGTACAATATAAACGAAGCAAGAAATTCATGTAAAAGGTAAGAAAAAATTACCAGAATAGAAGGTGCACTATGAACTTGAATAAGAAAATCCCACCAAAAAATATTGACTGGTTAATTTAATCAAAAAGGAAAAATCACCATTTTTGGTCAAAACATTTATGATAAAGATATTTCAGTGGTGGTGGGTTGTGGCTTCGGTTATAGTGGGTGGTGGTTGTGGATGGTGGTGGTGATAGTTTGAAGAAGAATGAAGAAGAAAAAAAATCAATAAAAAATAATAGGAGAAAAGAGAACGAAAGAAAAGTATAAAAAAATTTATTTTTTATGATTTAATTTTAATTTTTTGAAAAAATATTTATTTATGTAGACCAATAAAATTATCATATGTGTACATTATGTCTATGTGGGTAACGCACTGTGTACATAACATTTAACAGTCAAAACTAGATGGGAATTGTAGGGATAAGTTGAAAATTACCTATTTTTATTACACATTAACCAAATATAACTCCAAAATAATTTTAATTGATAAATACTCTCTTTAATAATTAAAGTACTAAATATAACCTCACATAACTTATCAAAATTAGAATTTGTAAAGCACATAATGGGAATATAACCTATAAAATTGGGTATAAATTAAAAAATAATAAAATAAAAATTAAAATTAAAATTAAAATAAAAAAAATAAAAAGTGGGTATAGAATATAATTTTTTCAAAACTGTAAATTACTAACAGAATACGGGTTTGGAAAGTTTAACCTCCAAAAATTGATTTTTAGGAGGTTAGTTGCAAGCGTGGAAAACATTAGGCAATTTAACCGCAATTTACTCTAAATATAATTGTGTGTAACTTTTGTATTAAATAAAGAGAAAATTATGCTTAATATGTAATTTTAAAATCTTTTTACTTAAATATGAGATTTAACTTTGTGGGACCTAAATTAAGGTCAATGTGGACGGAGCTATTTTCGATTCGGAAGGCTGGTATGGTGGCTCGCAACTGTCATGGCCATCTTGTCGAAGCTTTTTCTTGTAGCAAACTGTTGTGGTGGAGGCGATAGGCATTAAGGAGGCTCTTAGTTGGATCAAAGATAAGCAGTGGAATGAAATGCAACTGGAAACCGATTGCCCTCTTGCTGTCCAAGCCTTATATTCTTCGGTTCTATTGTGTTCTCCCTTTAGCGTGGTGATTCAAGAGTGTAAGGAGTTGCTTGCTTCTTTAAAATTTGTTCAGATTCAATTTGTTAAACATTCTGCTAACAAGGCTGCCTATTATATGGCTCGTAGCTCTTGTTTTCATTCAGTTCGTATATTCACCGAGAGTAATGCTCCGGTGGATCTTTTGAATATTGTATTAGTTGATGCAATTTGCTAATAAAATGTCACCATTTTATCTCAAAGAAATAAAAAAAAAAACTTAGTCCATATTTTTTGGTTTTTTTTTTTTCTGAGCTTTTTTATGGCCTTAGGTTTGCCAACTAAATGTCTTTTTAAATCCTATAATTAAATTTTTGTAAAGTTTCTTTCTCTTTGTTTGAAACATAAATCAAAGAAGTCAAATGTATCGTATTCTAGAAATTGGTTTTTTTTTATCAAGAAACTAGTTTTGATAATACAAAAGTAAAATTTATATAAATGAGTTTTTTAAGTTTTTTATTGGTATTCCTTCTTATCTATGATAATTTCATCAAGAAGCTAATTTTATCTTACCGAGAAAACGGTTTTTTATCAGGAAATTATTTTTTTCATCAAAAAGCAAGTTTTTTTCATCAAGAAACTAGTTTTGATTATATAGAAGTAAAAATTATATGAGTTTTTAGTTTTTTGTGGTATTCCTTCTTATTTATGATGATTTATCCCATATTTTAAGTTTTTTCATAAAGAGAATATCATATGTAACACCCTAACTAGTATAGGCGTATTACGTGATTTTTAAACATACTGTGCAGCTCGTTGCTAATCAACGAGGTTTATGGAAAACGTGATTAATTAAAATTTTTGCTTTTTATTAAACTTATAATTATTTATACAAAATACTCGGGATCTCGATTACAAAACCATTTACAAAAGTTTACTGTCTATACAAAATACTTGTCGCCTAGCGACTAATTACAAAAATAGCCTTGCTGTCCCGAGGATCGTACGCTCCAGGCCTAACCGCCCCGACATGTACAATCTTCACCGGCTCGCTCTCACGGTCCATCAGCCTTAGCCTTGCCACATAAACATAGCACTGTGAGTCGACAGACTCAGTAAGAAAAGCATAAAAATAATCATACATAAATCCCGAGTCATGATCAGACGCCCATACCCCTGACCATAACCCTAACTGCCGTGTCCAACACGATACTGAGTCCTGAACATTCATAGGGACGGTACTATTGACAAGTAACAGCCTATACTCGGTCGAACTGGTCATACTCCAGCTGCTAGTCATACTCTAGCCTGTACCGATGTGTTACAGTATCAGCCTATACTCGGTCGAACTGGTCATACTCCAGCTGCTAGTCATACTCTAGCCTGTACCGATGTGATACGTCAAATAGTACGGAACCACCAACCTAAGTATCAGCCTATACTCGGCACACTGGTCATACTCCAGCTGCTAGTCATACTCTAGCCTGTGCCGATGTGATACAGTGTCAGCCTATACTCGGTCAACCGGGTCATACTCCAAATTTGCTAGTCATACTCTAGCCTGTACCGATGTGACACAGTCAGATGGTTCGAAGCCAACATACATATCTAATGTAATCTAACAGGCTTCCTAACATGCACGCTAAACATGTAATCTATATATGCATACTGTTATACTAATCTTACCTCAATTCCGAATTCAGGTGTCTTAGGTCAACTTTGGAACGAATCGCGCTACGGACATGTGCTCCTAAACCATAAAAATCACAACACTATAAGTGATACGCTAAATCACTTCCCGGGGACTTAAACTAGAAACTAAAAGTTTCCCTATCGATAAAAAGCATGGCAATACCCCAAATAACATAAAAATGAGGAAATCTAGGGTTCTTGAAAATTCCCCAACCGGTAGACCGGTTCTGTAACCGGAATTCCGGTTCTGGAAATTTTCAAAACCCATCCGGAATTCCGGATGCACAACCGGAATTCCGGTTCCTCGCAGGAATTTTTCAAAAATTCACACATAGCTCAAATCTAAACCAAACAATACCAAAACTTTCAGACCTGTTCTAAATACCCTATAGCACAAAACCAAAGCACTAAAACAGCCCAGAATTCACAGAATCAAAAAGTGCCATGTGAGCTCCAAGCTTTGAGTTTCAAACTCAAACTTGGTTAAAGCTCACCTACAAGCATCAAACCTAGATTAGAACTACATAAACATGCATAAAAACACTGCAGAAAACAAACTTTAACTCATGCAACAACTACAGCCACCAATTTCCAATTTTTTCTTTGAAACTAAACTTTTGCATAGAAAATCCATAACTTTAAACAACACCACTAATCATGCATTACTAGCAGCTCAATTAACCTCAAATTATCATGCTTTAACTTCAGAAACAACATCAAAAATCCAGCAGCAAGAACAACCTAAACTAAGCATGCATTACACCATTTTTCATCAAAATTCAAGAAACAAAGAAGACAAGAGTAAGAACAATACCTAAAGCTTGAGTTGCACACAAAATTAGCTTGAAAAACCAAAGAAAATTCCAAGTTCTTGCTGCTTCAAAGGGCCGAACAAGAGAGAAGAAAAGAGAGAGCTTTTTGAGAAATTTCTATTTTTTCTAAGTTTGAAAAGAAAATGAAATTAAATGCCACTTAACCCATTTTACTTCAGTCAAAATAATAACTTAATAAACATATAATTTCCACATTTAACATCCACTAAAGGACAAACTAACAATGGGGCAAAATGACCAAATTGCCCCTCCATACTAAAATAACATAAATAACACTAAATGGGTATTTTAGGAAATTCTAAATTCCCGGCCATTCTCGACATTCCTAATGTCTAATAAACCGTCCCAATCTACTAACATACTAAGTTGTGATTTTACTGAGCCAAACACCGAGTTCCATGTTACCGGGCACCGGAAATGCAAAATTATAAAAACTACTAAATGGCATAAAATGCATTTCAGAATTCAATAATAACAGTATAAATAATTATTTAAATAGCTATAAATAATTTTCATAATTAAATATGATTAACTGCTAATTTCCAAATTAAACTAAGCAGTCTTTACATCATATTTGGTGCAATTAAGTTTGCATGTGCCATATATATATATATATATGGGTGACTATTCAATGGTTACATTTATATTGTAACCATATGATTACATTTTTCTTTAACCTGTAATAGCAGGTTACTAATAGGTAGACATTCCTTTTTTAGAATTAATTAATTATAATTAACTATTTTCTTAAAATAATTAATTAAATATTTAACAAGACCTCTTTTAGCAATTAATATTTACATTTAAATCCTTACTTTAATTATTTTAATAATTAAGCCATTTAATTATAATATTTACAATAAAATTTATTTTTTTTACAAAAATTAAACTTCTTTTGACACAAATTAAAATTCTCTTCTTATAATAAATTTTTAAATAATTAATTATTTTTAAATGATATTCAATTATTTTGTTACAATTAGATGAACTAAGTATGAGGCCTCAAGCTAATCAATCGATAACAAGTGCAGCCATTTCTTTTCTAAAAAATCCTTCAGCTTATTTCACTTTTTACTTTTTAAATATTTAAATAAAAAAATTAAATAATTAAGTGTAATAATTTAAAATTAAGATTACAAGTATAATAAAATTTAAATTATGAAATTATATGTGTATAATTTTAAATTATAAAAAGTTCTGCTGTAAAATTTTAAATAATTTAAGTGTAAAAAAGTAAATTGCTAAAAAATCCTTATATAGTAATAAATTCCAAAAAATTAATTAATAATTATAATTAATTTAATTTTAAAATATAATTAATCTTAATTAAAGTTTTATAAGGAAATAAATGATTAGATTACTTTCAGGTTACAAGTTATTTATTATTTATTTTATTTAATTCTAAAATTAATCACAGCCATTTAATATTAATCCAATAGCTTGAAAAAATGTAACCATGATGGTTACAATAAAAATGTAACCATTGAAACCTCTTCCATATGTATATATCTATATTATATAAAGTGTGCCTATATAACTAAATTCTTAGTTTATGAGAAATTCATGGTGACTTTTTATTTTTATTTAATAAAATAATAAAATATTATTTATATATAATAAAATAATAATAAAACAAATCTCATTAATATTTGAACTGATATTTGAGAATCACAATCTATTTAAAAAGAAAACAATTTTGATAAATAGACTGAAAAATCATCTGATATATGCGTGTTACACTTCATCTATTAGCTGCATATTTTTGTGTGTAACTGCAAGATATACTTTTTAATTCGTTTCACTTGTTTCTGATATAACAGGATTGGCCTCTTCCTAAGGTTGCCCTAAATTATACACTTCTTGAGTGTAGTGTGTGTGGAAGAAAAAGGTTTAACCTTCTAAACTATGTCTTTGTAATTGCGATCAAAATGTAAGCAGCAGGCGCTAAAGTTCTTTTTTTTTTTAATCATTTAGGTTTATGCTCCAATTTCGAGTAAAACCTTGAAGGTAGAAGAGCGCACTATTTTTATTCTTGGTTGTTTGATGCCAAAGTGTGGGAGCGATCCTCTTAGGTTTTGTGCAAATTCAATTTCAATGTTACCAACAAGGAAAATCCTACTGTTATGGTTTTGCAATTTCTTGTTATAGTTATTGTCTCTTGTTTTGTATAGCTGGCGAGCGCTTCGTATTCAGAGATTAAGTAAAGAGGAGGATTCAAATATCATGTCTCGAGAAAAGGTCGAGCAAGGTGAATCTGTTTCAAAGATGAACTTATGGGAGGATTTGGATGATGAAGATGACTAAGAGTTGGATCTATAAGAGTTGGGTAAAGCACTTTCTTATGCTGCAACTAAGGCTTCTTATGCCAAGAAACCTCATTGTGATGGGCATCCAAAGACCAAGAAGCCCTCACCATTAAGCACAACATCGCACGTTGAAGATACTAACATACCAGGTTTAGTTGGAAGCATTAAACAAGTTTCGTCATTATTTCTCACTATGTTGTTTCTTCTTTGCACTTTGGAGTCATGCACAATCGACATCCATCAACTATGATTCTTATGGTTTATTTGTTACAGTTTTACCTTGCTTTTACATATACACGCAAGAGGAGCCACTATCAAAAGATGTTAATTCAATTTGTTCAAACTATTCATCACTTTCCATTAAGGCGAATGGAACTAATGATGAAGATAATGTACCGAAAGAATCGTGGGCAGATGAAAAGTATGAATACGATAGAGCGTTAACAGCTGACAGGACTTACTTGAAGTTTAAGAAACGATTGGATGCATACCCAGAAGAACAATGTTTCAGGTATTAATTAATGAAAATTTAAGACTCTGAAACATGTTTTACAGTAGATATAACTCTCCTATGCTGTCTGATTAGTCTATATTAGCTTCCCAAAATATGCAAGTATGGATGAACTTTTCTGCATATGTAGTTGTTATTTCAAACTTGAGATTATTCTAGCATTCTTTCTTACTTAAGCCAAGTGAGCTTATTTGGATAATATTAACTATTAGTGTTCGTACCTTTTCAAAACTAATTTATCTAGAAAGGCTCTTTTCCAAAAAATCATTTGAAATTTGTTTGTTGGTTGTGCATTTGTGTATTTCGCTCTACTGTTTCTAATTTTTGATAAAATCTACTTGTGAGTTGTAAAAAGATCTTAATCTTTTGTTATAATGTTTCCTTAGGTACTCATTAGGTGGAAAGCCGCTTGTATCTGAAAAAGTGGAAGCGGACCCTGGGAAGTGTAGGTTGTGTGGCAGTTCAAGACACTTTGAAATGCAACTAATGCAACTTATCATAATTAAATATTAAACTTTCTTAAACACTAATATATTGCATTGAGTATTCAATAATAATCTAACTTTCAAATAAAATCGAAAAAACCTAGCATAAAATTTAGTGTACGTGCCTCGCACGTAGTTTTTTGCTAATATATCTATTCTATATAAAGTGTGCCTATATAACTGAATTCTTGCGTTTATGAGAAATTCATGGATAACTTTTTTTAAAAATAATTTTCTATTCAAAAATAATATATTTTTTTTATTAAGATGTATTTTAATATTAATTTTTAAATAAATTAATATTACTTTTAAATTTTAATTGGATTTATGAGAAATTTATGGGTAACTTTTTTTTTAAATAATTTTCTATTCAAATTTTTTTATGAAGATGTATTTTAATATTAATTTTTAAATACATTAATATTACTTTTAAATTTTAATCGTATAAACCTAACCGGAAACACAATCTCTGAAAATTCTCAATAAAATAACTAACCCCAAAAGGATGAGCAACCAATCGTGATTATTTAGGATAATCATTTATAATTTCTTTTTCTAAATCTCAAACCCTCAAACCCTATATTGCTATTGAATTATTGCCTCATCTTCTATGCCTTGATTCATGGCCTCTCTGCTGCGATTCCTCACTTTTTGTTTATTTAGGTGTAATATTCAGTGTTCTATTAGCGAGTTATCCTTTGTTGCTCAAGTAATTATTTATTTGAGTAAGTCTTCTATTCCCTTGCTATATTGCTTTACTTTTAAACAGCTTTGGGATATGCGAAATATAATGTCATCCGTTAGAGAGTTTGTTGGGCACACCAAAAGTAACAAGATATCCTTTTCAATTTATAATCCTTGAATTTTTTATGATGCTCATTTTGAAAGGCTAGGTGTAATTGTAATGTCGGAGTAGCTAGATTTTTCCCAGAAGATAAAACTCACATCAGCACCGCCATTGATGGCACCCATTCTAACGAATACTATTCTTCTAAGCTCATATCTAACACACAATCCTATAGGAACAACATAAAATTGGATTGAACCAAGATGAGATAAACATTTTTAAGTGTATTACCTTTTAATATAATAAAAAATACCTAGCATAAAATTTAGTATACGTGCCTCGCACGTAATTTTTTACTAGTATATATATATATATATATATATATATATATATTTATATATCAAAACTTTCATTTTTTCCCATATTATATTATTGTAAATAACCCTAAATAAAATATAATTACCAAACTACTCATAAACGTAGTCTCTAGTAATATTATGCATTTCTTCACGAAGAGTGGGGATCCATGTTCAAATTATAAAATTAAAGTGTTTTAAAGAATAAATTTGATTTATTTTAAAATTAAATTGATACTATATTAACGCTTGCTAATCTTGGGTGTTGTTTGAAAACTGCAATCAAAAAAGGGTGGATGTGTGTTTTTCCTGAGGGATGGCGCACCCTCATGTTGTTTTGATTCCTATACCGAGTGGTTTTCGGTTAGTGATTTGCTTTGTCTAGTTATTCTTGTTTGGATGTTTGTAATTTTCCCTTTTGCAAGTTCAATTTTGTTTTATTTAGATTCTTTATTTTTGTTGTAATAATGGTGCTTATCATCCTAGTGGTGTTGGTTTTAGGTCATCTTTGTAATTGGCTTAATTTTTAGGTCATCTTCTTTATTTTTTTTTTAGGTCATCACAAAGATTTAATAGAATCTTAAAACATAAATTTATATGGAGAAAAAAAAAACTTACTTTTACTAGTTTTTTTATAATTAGAATTTGAGACCACTTGCCCACACCCAAGCTAAAATTATAAATTTCTTCCAAATATAATAAAAAGCTAAAATTATAATTAGATTAAAATTAATGACTGTTGACTTTGAATTGTTTGTGATGGTCTCATAGCAGCTCTGGCATGGTCGAAACTTAATGTTGCACAACTTCTCTCCAAAGAGTTTGGATATTATTGAAGTTGTAACAACATTGCAGCAAGGGAACAAGATGATTAAAGATCATACTGGTCCAATTTGGTGGGAAACACCCGAAGTGGGTAATCTAGTGGTCAACATGGATGCTGCATTAGATGATCAAATGAAAACCAACAACTCAGGAGGTGTAATCCGAGATCACTTGGGTAGTGTTATACACTAATTCTACACCTTTCTGTCTCATACAGTAAACCCTCTTTTAGCTGAACTTCGGGCGATCGAAGAGGGCCTTCTTTGGGTAAACAAGTTGCATCTTTACAAGTTCTCTATTTCAGATTGTTTAAATGCTATCAATAGAGTTAACATGTCATTGATGAACAGAGGAGATCTGGAATTTTTTACTTTGAAAATTCGAAATGAGTTGCTTAATCCTAACTGTAAGGGTTTATATTTTATTCCTAGAACTTGTAATAGAGTGGCTCATTGTCTAGCAAAGCAAGCCTTAAATGTTAAGGCTCTTATTTCTGGGAAGGAGGTTATCATCGAGTTGCCTTCTCAGCATTTTTTGTTGATATGCCCTTCTTGTGTTCTTATGTATCATTCTTAAAAAAAGTAATATTTTTAGGAAATTTTTCTAAAATACCCTTCTTATATGTTTATAAAGTTTTAAAGATACGTTTATAAAATTTTAAAATTAAAAAAAAATACACTTTGGTCAATAAAAAGAAGAAAGAACAATAATAAATCAATATCACGATACCTGTAAATAAACTATAAACAATCAAAAACAAGAAAAATAATCTCATAACAACTATAATACAAATAAATTATAAAACAACTAAAAAAACAATTTATTATTTTTAATAAAGAGATATTTTTGCAAACAAAAAAATTTAAAGAATAAAAACAATTTTTTTTCCATATTTACTTATTTTGGTTTTTTTTTTTTTTCAAATTTTTAATCTATTATATAAATTTCTCTATATCTCAAGCTAGAAATGAGCAACTTTTACATTATTTTGGGAGTGCAAATATATATAACTTCCCTCGTTTTATTAAATTTCCTTAGCCAATTATGCTTCTATTTATTTATTTTAACTTGAGGGGGAGGGAACGTGATTCATTTTCAAAGCAAAAGTACAGAAGTAACTACTAACCAGTAATAAGCTCATTTAATAATATCAAGCAGTGTTTTTCAATTCTACAAGAGACAAACTTTAGAACGATTTTTTCTGAAAATCATATCAAAAATCTCATCAAAATGCTTCAATATCAAATAATATAACTATCAAAAAAAAACAACCAGCATAACAAAATCATGAAAGCTTTAATCCCTGTGCAATTGAACAAAAAAAAAATCTACTTTTCTGGGTGATTAGTGTGTAAGACGAAGGCAAAAGGCACTATTATAGTCTTTACAGAGGCTTTCTTTACACCTTCCTGGGGTTCTTCAGATCTGCCTCTTTCTTATCAGTCTCCATGGCTTTTTTCTTTTCTTTTCTCTCCCTCTTCTTTAGAGCTGTCATGTGGGCCTTTAGGATAGTGGCATATGAAGCTTGAAAGCGCATATGATCCTTCGCCCCAACCTTCCCCAAGAAGCAAAATATAAGATTCGAGTGTCAACCAAGTTCAAGTTCAATGAAAGAGAGTCAATGCATTAGCATCACTCTGCCTCAAGAAAAAGCTAACCTTCACTATTGACATTACTTTAGTACATTTAAACGGAAAAGTTCGAAAACAAGCACTTAGCACAAACATGTTACTACCAGTACCATCACCAACTAAAAAGTATAAATCAAACTTTGGTTTGTATGACTGATACAAAGAATGAGTGATAGATATGCAACAATATGATTAGTCTCCTTTTTTTTTTACATAACCACTACCTACCATTGTATAGTATTCATCAAGCTTCATACCTCAGTCTAATATGTATGTAAAACCTACAACAGAATTAATGTCTATTTTCACATAACCACTACCTACCATTGTATAGTATTCATCAAGCTTCATACCTCAGTCTAATATGTATGTAAAACCTACAACAGAATTAATGTCTATTTTCACATAACCACTACCATGGTATGTATTCATCAACCGTCATACTTCACTACACTATGTAATGTAAACCTTAATACAACACAAACTAAAATTGTTACAGCTATAGGATACAGAAGGTTTCACAATCCATAAAACTCAAAGCAGCTACATGGTAATTTTTCCAAATTTGGGAATCTAATCTCATCTACCTAAAATTCAGGGCACACATAACGAGTGTCACAAGTCATAAATCCTTAATAATTAGCTCCATTCTATGGTCTCCTCACAGTCACAGGATCATACTCATATCGAAGTAGATCCAATACATCCACAACTGGGAATTGTGCCCTCCATTCTAGTATCTAAAAACTTTATCTAACTATACCTCATAAACATAACACCAAATGTTAAAGCATATCAACTCAAACACAGTAAACAACAAACAATAACAATCATCTAAGATTCTAAATAAATCATACCATGGTAAAGGGCATGTCTGTACAAAAACCTTTTCAAACAACGTATACCCATTAAGCAAATTATTCCAAAAACAGCGTGATTGGGCAGTACAATTTTCTTAACACTTCCTCAATTGGATATTAAAAGCAACAGACGAAAATTCAACACATGCTACTAACAAAATAGGGCTACAATTAAAATAATAACAATAATAATAAAAATACATACCGAAGTAGAAATCGTCTTCTTCCCGTCTGTTGCGCGAATAAGGCATCGAAATTCGAGGATTTCTCCAGAAGATTTCATCTTATTCTTTTGCACATGAGATTTCAAAGGTGCTAAAAACAAAAACCCACATACGTAAATGCAAATTACAAAGGGGGAAGAAAAAAAAAACAACTGATATATGAATTTGGCTATAATCACAAACACACATGGATAAAGAGTATATACATCGTTTAAGGGTGACCCAAACAGAACCAATGTCGGTGCTTCGCTCGAACATGCTAGTAAGCTCATTGAGAAAAGGATCTAACAGCAATAGAACCTTGAACGAAACGAAACAACAATTGTAAACAGTTTCAGAAAAACTTATTATAATTTTTTGATCGACCATAAAGAAAAACTTATATAAAGAAGAAGAACAGAAAAACGATTATGCTATATGAGTAGAGAAGGATACCATGGCGTTGTTCAGTTCAATGCGATTGGGATCTGTAATTCTCAATCAGATCTCTTGAGCTACTCTTCTTCTTCACCAAGTTTCGGAGTTAGCCAAGCCTACATGAACGAATTTAGAGAAACGTATTAGTACGGCCCTCAAAAGAAACCCTTTGGGTTTGGGCCCTATTATTTCTTTCTGGGTTTGGGCCCTATTATTTGTTGGTTTAATAGTTGATGGAAAATTTACATGGTATACTAACTTTTGTTAATTTTTTACAAAAATACTGTCAGGCGGTATTTTTGACTTTTTTAATGTGTGTTTTATAAGTTTCATACTGTTGTATACTGTGTTAAGTTTTCACTGGTGTTTTTTAGTTGTTCTACTATTGTTTTGAGTTGTTCTGCTTTGTGTTTTACTGGTATTTTATAAGAACACAGTATTTTTGAAAAGATTTTCGTGTGACGGTATTTTTGTAAAAGTTAACCCAAATTCCAGTATTTTTGTAAGTTTTCCTAGTTTATTGGGAATTTAATTTCAAAGTTTTTACACCAAATTTCTAATTTTTTTTATTTAATTAGGATTTTTGCCCCCTTAACTTTGACATGTACCAAATCATGCTCCCTGAACTTTTGAGGTCCTTAAAAATGCCCCCTACTATTGAGATTGTTGGATTTAAGGATTTTTTTTTTCCAATTTTAGTAAAAAAGTCTAACATGGATGAAAGTCTAGGGGTCATGATTTAGTACATGTCAAAGTTCGAGAAGCATGATTTGGCAGAATCAAAGTTTGAGGAGCATGGTTAAGTATATAAACAATTACTGAAAGGCTAATTAGGATTTTTTCCCCCTGAACTTTGACATGTACCAAATCATGTCCCCTGAACTTTTAAGGTCATTAAAAATGTCCCATGAACTATTGAGATTGTTGAATTTAAGGACTTTTTTCTAATTTTTTTATTTTTAAATTTTTAATTTTTAATTAAAAAATTGAAAAGTGAAAATAGTTTTATAGAAATATTTTTGAAAAATATTTTTACTTTTCTAATTTTAAAAACAGAACTGATTAAAAAAATATTACTAAACGCCACCATAATAAAAGAAAATACAATTAAATATTTATAATAATAATTAATTTAATAATTTAGACATCTATTAATAATATTTTATAGCAACGGATTATTATTTTATTTTCAAATTGTTTAATACAGTAAAAATTTGAATTTTTTTTATTTTTACATTTTGATTTTTTTTTTTTTTTTTTTTTTTGCATTTATCCAGAATTCTATATAAAAAAACTCTTATAGCAACTAATTGAGCTAATCGCAACTAAAATCTACACAACTCAACAACTCACCTAAAAACTACCTATAACAATTGATCAAACCATAAATTAAAAAAAATGTAAAAAATAGTATGAGGTAATTCTTTAAAAAAAAATCAATTATTTTAATACAGTAAAAAATTATATATTAGAAAACATGTAATATTATTTTGGTTAGGAAGCTTAGTTTGAGACCACACTTTTTGAAAAACGTCTATTATTTTGAGAAATATGTGATGATACAAAAGAAAAACCAAAAACAATGTGTCGCAAGACAAAAGCGGTGAGTGACATGCAAGCCCTTGCATGAGAAGGACTCAACACGTGGCACACTCCTACTGTACACGTGCCACGCCACAATCATCAACCTTCCCAGTCTTCCTTTCCTACATAAACTCCCAACACATATCACTCTCAAATAACCATTATAATTACTCACTTCCAAACATTCGTCTCCTCATTTTAGTTTTCTTGTTTTTCCACAATCAAAACACTTATTACAAGAGCCGTTCGATCATTCCGATCCAATGGCGGAGCTTCATCAGCAATCTCAACAGCACTACGGCCAACCACAGACACAGCCTAGGTCCCACCAAGTGGTGAAGGCTGCAACGGCGGTGACCGCCGGCGGTTCCCTCCTGATCCTGTCGGGTCTGGTCCTGGCCGCAACGGTCATCGCTCTGACAATCGCGACCCCACTGTTTGTGATATTCAGTCCTGTTCTGGTGCCAGCTTTAATCACCGTGGGTTTGATCATAACAGGGTTTCTTGCCTCGGGAGGATTCGGTGTGGCAGCGATCACCGTGTTATCGTGGATATACAGGTACGTGACAGGTAAGCACCCACTAGGAGCTGACCAGCTTGACCAAGCTCGACACAAGCTAGCCAGCAAGGCTAGGGAGATGAAGGACAAGGCTGAGCAGTTCGGGCAGCAGCATCTCACCTCTGGGCAGCAGCAGTCTTAAGATTCTTCACCACTACTACTTTACTGGGTTCTGATCGATGACGTGGCCCTTTTGGGTGCGTCGATTGTAAGAGTTTTATGTCAAGAATAATAAGTAAAGCTAGCTCATGTGAATGTTAATGTGGATGGAGGGGAGAGGTTACTTTTTGTTAATTTATTTTCTGTTTATGGTTAAGACTTTTTTCTTTTTTTACTTGTCTTTTTGTGTTGTGGAGTCTGTTTCGTCCTTTTGTAAGAGAAAATTTATGTGTTAAATATGAACTTTTTTTTTCCCCTATTTCAAATGTTGTGTTCTCTAATCTCTCCTTTACAACGTTCAAATAATAATAATAATAATAATAATTATATATCGTTGCATTTGGGGTCATGGTATGCGCTGCGCGCACGTGTGTCATAGAATGGTAAGAGATTTGGATGGTGATTTAAAACTTGCATGCAGTGCTGCACGTGTTAAGCTTTTGACATTTTGTTTGATAGAAAACTTCATTTTGAAGCAAATATACGAGTTTATATACTATTTTCACGTAAAAAAAAGAATAGCACTATATATTTTATACTTAAATAGTGCATATATAAATATAAATATCAATATGCATATCAGCCAAAGAAATTTACAAGTGTGTTTTCAAAATTGTAAAAAGTAGAAGTGAAGTATATATAGGTTGCCAGGAAATCAGTATACGATTGTGCGCCAATTAATTAATAATAAAATTTGCCTCCCGGTCCCGTTCCCGTTCCATCCCCCTTTTCAGAATTTTAAACGTTCTTAATTTAAACCAAAAATAATTTGGACTATATATTTATGCAAAATAGACACTGGACTCTTATGACTCAGCTCACCGGCCCTCACCGTTACCTGTACGTTTCTCTCTCTATATGACCATCCTAGCCCTACTCCCCACTTCACCCTTTAGAGAAACAAAAGAAAAATTAACAAGCAAACCAAAATCACTTTTTTTTTTTTAAAATGGGAACCAAAACAACTTATGGCGGACCACTACTGATATTTATTTGTTGTTGGGAAAAGTGAGATAGTTAATGAGAAATTTGAAAAAAATATGCATAAAATACTCTCTCTTTCTCTATCTTTCTCAGTTCTCTCTCAACATCTCACCCTCACCAAAACCGAACCTACCCTCACCGCCTACACAAACGACCACCGTGAGACCCGACTACCTTCGAGATGTTGAAGGTAAGCATTCGGCCCATTTTTTTTTGTCATTATTTTTTTTGGGGTGATTTATGATGGGCAATGTTGTCAAAGGAATAAATTGAATGATTAATGTTTGTTATCTGTGAGTAGATGTTAGACTTAGGGACGAAAATGGCCAGATCTAAGTTTTGAGCAAAAAATTGGTTTTTTTGTCAGGCTCGATGGTGGTCCGATGGTAGTTTGATGCTTTCTTGTTGTTAAAATGAGTAGACGAAGGTCCGATGGTAGTCCGATGATATGGTCCGATGGTAGTCCGATGGTGGGCCGATGGTCACCTGATGCTACTTTTTTTTTATGTGCAAAAATATTAAAAGATAAAAAAAAAATTGGGTAGCAGATATGGTCTGATGGGGTCCGATGGTAGTCCAATGGTAGTCCGATGGTCACCTGATGCTACCTTTTTTTATGTGCAAAAATATAAAAAAAAAAATTAGGTAGCATATATGGTCCGATGGTCACCTGATGCTACTTTTTTTTATGTACAAAAACATAAAAAAAAATAATAAAAAAAAAATTGATAACAGATATGGTCTGATGGGTCCGATTGGGGGTCCGATGGGGTCCGATTGGTCCGATTGTGTCTGATGTGGGGTCCGATGGGGTCCGATTGTGTAAATGGGGAGTATTTTAGGGATATCATAAAAATTGTCATATCCTACAAATATTAGTTATTATGTTAGGAAAAAAAGTTTAACCAAATGTAAGCATAAAAAATCAAATTTCCCTAGTTAATTTACTATGGAGAGAGCGCAACAGAAGTTGTTACGGGCCACCAAAGTTAACTAATTTTTATGAGAAATGCTAAAAGGTAGTTGTTGACCGAGATTTTCGGCAACTATTAAAATATGCTTATAATATTGAGCTGTAAGAAAGTGAGATAAGGATTTTTACGTGGTTGGGGCGTTAATGAGCCTTAGTCCACGAGTCTTTGTTATTAATGGATGTATTTAATACAGATTCCACACTTGAGGGAATGTTACCCTTATAAATACAGAGAATGTTCTTGGTGAGTATTTTCTCTTCTTGCTCATATGCAACCCAAGATTCTCGATCCCATTAAATGAGTTTTGAGGGGGTATTTATAGTGTTTTTGGTGGGGTAATCCCTAGAATTGTTCTTACAAACGTATCTGTAAGTATCCATAAAGTTGGGTATTCCCAATGAATATGCCATGGGTAATGCATGATCAAATCCCTAGGTGCTGTAGGGTTTTTATGAGGAATGTCCTTTTTGCCTTGTGATTGATGTGACTCTTCGCAGAGTAGCCGTCGCTAGACTTAAATGATCATTACTGTGGCGCTGCTGTTTGGAGGTCGTGCCGTCAGACTTTATTGCGTGTTGCAGTCCCAACACGCTTCCTCCCATGCAGCATTAAATGCGACTTGATTGCTCAGGAGAGGCATGACACTTCCCGGAGAGGCTTTATGCTATGCGAGCTTCCGGGAGCACCTTGCACTCCGGGTGCCTCCTCCGGGACCTATGCCCAGGGCGCTTCCTTGTGGCATACAAAGACTTATCAAATATTTACAAGTTATCTGATCCACGTGTCCCTGTTTGATTGGTCCACGTATATTGGGCGAAATCAGGGGCAACAGTAGTAGTGGTGATTAACACTCTTCTATTTATTATTGCTATTGGTCCATATAGTTTAATGTAATAACTTTTAAAGAGTATTGCTAGCCAATTAATTGTAAGGTGATATGCCTAAAAGTACTAGGTACTATTGGTGTCGAATAGCAATGCTCAATTTTTAATACTAATCTTATTATTAGGTGACGCTTTATAATTATTAATTTGTAAATATTTGGTCAAAAGAATAAAATAAAAAATAGAGACCTATAGTCACTCACTTAATCTCTCTCACACACATTAAAATCGTTGGCGACCCTAGTTCGGCTAACACTGAACCCACGCACCAGAGCATTGACTTCTCACTCAACGGTGACCTCAATCTCTAAGCGGCGCTGCTCCTTTTGCCACCGTTAACTCGAGATTGCAAGTCAAAGTTTGAAGGTTCAAACTTTGAACAGATTTTTTGGCCAATCCAGCATCCGTTTGACGAGTCTTCTTCACCACTAGACTCAGCTCATCGAGGAGAACAATATACTCTAAGCCATTTCGTCCATCCCACTACTTTTAATGATGCTTTTATAACTTCGTCTCTTTCCGAAAATTTTCAGACGATATCGTATGCCGTTTCCACAAATAGTTGGCATGAGTGTGATCTACTCATCGAGTTGGTTGTTTTGATATGCATCATCCCTATTTTTGGTGATGTTTTCGGTACACCTATTTTTACCGCCACTGATAGTAGGGATATAAGTCAGTCGGTTTGGTCGGGTTACAACATATTTTTACCAACCCAATATAATTTTCGAGTTGTAAATATTTAATTGTAAACCGCCTAATTAAAAATTAGAAAACTGATCTTCACTTTTTTTTTGCTGAATGTTATATTTCTTCTATGAAAAAATATTGCTTTGTGAAGTAGAATTTTTGTAAGATATAAATAAGAATTTTTTTTTTTCAAAAAGTTATATATATTTTATTTATAAAGATCATAGTCCACTAATTAAACTCACTCTAATAAGTCACAAATTAGTTTAAGTCTACTAAAAGAAAGAAAGAAGAAAGCATTTTCTCATTTCTCTAACGTTTTTAAATATGCAAACTGTAGATTTATGAATAACATCTTTGAGAACTATGAGAAGAAAAATAAAATTGCAGTACCTATCACCAATAGATTATTTGTTAGAAATTAGAATTTATTTTTTCCAAAAAATCTTAATCTATTGATTATCATATAAATAATTTTAATCCTACAGCTATTAATTAGCTTTGCTCTAAAAAGCCACAAATTAGTTTTGCTCATAAAACATTATTCATAAAAAAAAAAGAAAGAGAAAGTATTGACTCATTTTCTTTTCCGTGAATGTGTAGTTCTTTAAATATGTAAACTATAGATTAATTTTGTTAGAACTATTATTTTCTGTAGTGACAAATTATGTCCAGTAGCTTTCCAGTTGCGTCTGGGACTCGTAGTGTTTTGTCTGGGGTTCGTACTGTTAGTGTTAGTCCACGTCAGCAAAGATATTTTAGGTTTTAATTGTTCAGACGGTAACAGTTGTCTATTTCGGGTTTCTTGGTTTAGCTGGGTATAAATACGATTTCTGGTTATTTTGTTGACGAACTTTTGATCGGAGATTTGGGGATTACGTTCGTTTCTTTTCGTCTTGTTTCTTCTGTATGTTCTATGGCAGGTCAGATCTTGGAGCTTGAGAGTGTTCATCAATGGCGGAATGATGCGAGATGCGGAATTGCTGAGTTCAAACTGAAGGGAGTTCAGTGTCATCTTCATCATCAGATCTGAAGGGATTTCAGGTTGAAGACATGTTGAAGAAGAGCTCAGTTGCAGCACAAGGGATTGTGCATTAACAATCAGTGTTCTTGATTGTTGTTGGTAATTCATTACTAATTGCTGTTAAGGTTGTATTTGATTCCTTTAGAGAGAATTGGAAATTGTAATATGAACCTTTGAGAATTAGTGGATGAATTTACCCTGGTTCGGGGAACCCAAGCACTAGTCGGCTGAGATGTGTTTTCAGTGCAGATGAAGCTTGTAAAATTCTGGTGTTGAATCTTTGATTTTGTTCTTTTTATATTCAAGATTAAATCAAGATAAAATCAATCTAAATATGAAAAAGATAGGTTAGACAAGAACTTGGGCTTACAAATTTGTCTAAAAAAAATAAATCTGATAACCAAATTATGAGAAGAAAAATAAAACTGCAGTACCATAACACCTGCTAAATTCAAAAAAATTTATAGATACTTATATCACTTTGAATGTTAGCAGTTCTTAGAAGGCTTATTACCACTAAAGAATATATTGAAACACGTGCTGCCTAACAAAAAAAATGGATTCAGAATTATAAAGATCTGTCTATTATTTACGATCTAGCCAAAAAACAAAACAATGACAAATTAAGTACATTCATGGAGACCTATTTTTATTTAATTGAAATCACATTTAATAATTAAATTAACACAAAAGCCAGGAAAAGAAAAGAAGAGAGATTAATAAAATTTAAATCATAATTTATAATCCAATTAAGAGAAAACCAAAAAAAAAAAAAAAGAAATAGATAATTGTATGCAACAGAAAAATATACATACTCATAGAAGAAACACCTCTCATATAGATGGATTGAGTAGAATATCTCGCATTTGAAAATAGTTCCTTTTCTTTTTCAATTCTAAAGTTAATTTTTTGGATAAACGTGCATAAAATAAAAATCTAAAATAAAAAAAAAAAACAGAAAAGAAAGAAAAAGATGATCAGACCAGGTGATGATTCCAATGCCTACATCGCGATTCGTCGGGTGTAAAGAGATGAAGGTAGAGCAACAAAGAGTTTAGTCAGAGAACTTGAGAATATGGTAAGGGAATGGTTTTGTAAAATAAATAGGCAATAGAAATCCAGATAAAACGGTATGGTATGGGAAAGGTTTTATTAAATAAAATGCCAATTAAATGTAATTTAAAATTTGAAGTTACGAAAACTGTAAAGGCAAAGGTTTTGTAAAAAGGAGAAATCAAAATTTAAAGCTAATTAAATGAGAAGAATAAAATCAAAAACTCATATAAGCTAAAAAATTAAGAAAAAGAAGATTAGGAAAAAAAAAACTCATATAAGCTGCCACATAGGAATCCTTTGTGCATTCCTTTATTATATATATTGATGATATTGATATTGATATAGATGGTACTACCTATATATTTTAATTAAATAAGTAATAAATTCCTATAACTAATTTTTTTTAATGGTGTTGGACACATTAATAAATTTTTATAAAAATATTACATTTTAGGTAAAAATTTATAATTTTATTCTCACACAAATTTTTTTATAAAATAATATTTTTTTTTATAAAACAACCGTAAAATAACAAAATAAAACAATTAAAACAATAATGGAACAACTAAAAAAACAACTGTAGAACAACAGTTAAAACTTAACACGCACTACTACAAATATCAGAATTCGCGACGGTCCTAAAAACGATTTTTTTTGGGGACCGTCATTAAAAAAATTAAGTAATTATTTAAAATCGTCGGGAAAAATTTAGTATTCCCGACGGTTTTAAATTGTAGTAAACAAAATAGGCGATATTTTTTTTTAATAAAATGTGATTTTTTTAATGGACCCTTATAGGCGACGGTTTAAAACCGTCACCTATACTATAGGGGACCGTTTAAAACTGTCGCCTATAAGGATCTATTAAAATATCATCACCTACTTCTTGTCACATTTCCCACGTGCCCACCTATTTTTTTTCTATTTCCCACATGCCCACTTATATCTTCTCACCTATTTCTTCTCCATTTCCCACACACTAAAACGAAAATCTTAACTCTCAAAAACTCCACCCACGCCTCCGTACCATCCCCCTCCTCTCTCGCCGTCTTCCTCCCTCTCTCGATCTCCCTTTCTTCTTGTCTCTCCCGTCCATCGATCTCCACCCACCCCTCCTCCCGTCGGTCCCCCTCTACTCTTCGTCGCATACGTCGGACCACCACCACCTCCCATCGGTGTCCCTCTCATCTTCGTCTCATACGTCGGACCACCACCACTTCCCGTCCGTCACTTTGGTATAAATATATGTATTTATTTATTTTGTTATTTCCCGTCCGTCGCTAATTAGTTGTTTTATTTTAATTTAGGTAAAATTACAAAGCTAATGGAGGAAAAAATAGGGGAAAATATAGATTTTTCTGCCATTGTATTTTTTTTCTTTTTATTTTTTTTTACATTTCCGACGGTTTAAAATCGTCGCCTATAACAGGGTATATGCGACAGTTTTGAATCGTGCCCTATACTATAGGCGACCCCTATAGTATAAGGCACGGTTATAAACCGTCGTTTATACCCAGTTATAGGCGACAATTTTAAACCGTCGGGAAACTCTCATTAGCGACGGTTTTGAACCGTCACCTATTATGCGCGTTTTACGACGGTCGTATAGGCAACTGTTATAGAAACCGATGGGAATACTTTAAACGACTATTTAAAAATGTCGGGAAAACCTATTTTTGTAGTAGTGACGGTATACAGTATAAAACTTGCATAATATTTTTGAGAAAAACATATTATTTTTGAAAAAAAAAAATTCGTCTCACATTAAAAAAATAAAAAATTTAAAATTTTCAGTATGTGATATAAAAACTCCATATATCAACTCTGTATTAAGAATTCTCAAAGCTTCATTTACTATATAGGCCAGATAGCTGACCCAATAAAAATTAGGGCTGAACATCGGGCGGGTTTACCGGGTTTCGGGTTGGCGGGTTTTGGGTTCACGGGTTTCGGGTTCAAAAAATTGAAACCGAACCTGGACCCGAATAACGCATGGGTTGGCGGGTTGGCGGGTTAGCGGGTCACGGGTTGGCGGGTTTCGGTTGGTCGGGTTTAGCGGGTTGGCGGGTTGACCCGGTCAACTCAGTCAACTCGGTCAACTCTTTAAAAAAAATTAATTTTTTATTCAAATAATTATTTTTTTTTATTTTTTTATTTATTAAATTAAGCATATATAATATAACAATTTGTTCATAGTATCTACTATTGAAGAAAAAATACATTAATCAATCCAACCAACAAGCAAACAACCTATTTATCAAAGATTCAAATCAAACTTCATATTCATGTTCATGAATCATGATAAAAGTGAAAACTAAAATATTTCAAAATACATCCATATCCAATATCCATAGTCCATAAAAATCTAAAGTCCATATTATATATATAAAAAGAGTAATAAAAGAAATATATATATAATATATTTATAAACCGGGTTGGCGGGCGGGTTCGCGGGTTCAACCTGAAACCCGGTACCCCTAAAATCTCAACCCGCCAACCCACCCGAAGGGTACCGGGTTGAACCCAACCCGCCCGAAGCTTTTTAAATTTTTTTTTTTGCGGGTTCACCAGTTCGGGTTCGGACGGGTTGCTCGGGCTCGGGTCAAACCCGTTCAAAATGTTCAGCCCTAATAAAAATATGATATGATCACAAGATCATCACTATAAGCCATATAGTCTGTGATGATGAATATAGCTGCATCAGAATTAAGCATCCGATAAGGAGGGCCTACTTAGCTGCATCAGAATTAAGCATCCTCCGATAAGGAGGGCCTACCTAGCTGCATCAGAATTAAGCATCCGATAAGGAGGGCCTACCCAGCGAGCTGAAACAAGACTATATAGAAGAACCTCAACAAGCTAGTGGAGACACTTGCACAAACTATGTGCTAAGGTCGTTCCATTTCGACAAAAGACTCACGCCCAAATTTCATAGCTTAGAGTTTGCAATCCCAAATTTCATATTATATATATAAAAAGAGTAATAAAAGAAATATATATAATATATTTATAAACCGGGTTGGCGGGCGGGTTCGCGGGTTCAACCCGAAACCCGGTACCCCTAAAATCTCAACCCGCCAACCCACCCGAAGGGTACCGGGTTGAACCCAACCCGCCCGAAGCTTTTTAAATTTTTTTTTTTTGCGGGTTCACCAGTTCGGGTTCGGACGGGTTGCTCGGGCTCGGGTCAAACCCGTTCAAAATGTTCAGCCCTAATAAAAATATGATATGATCACAAGATCATCACTATAGGCCATATAGTCTGTGATGATGAATATAGCTGCATCAGAATTAAGCATCCGATAAGGAGGGCCTACTTAGCTGCATCAGAATTAAGCATCCTCCGATAAGGAGGGCCTACCTAGCTGCATCAGAATTAAGCATCCGATAAGGAGGGCCTACCCAGCGAGCTGAAACAAGACTATATAGAAGAACCTCAACAAGCTAGTGGAGACACTTGCACAAACTATGTGCTAAGGTCGTTCCATTTCGACAAAAGACTCACGCCCAAATTTCATAGCTTAGAGTTTGCAATCCCAATTATGATTTTCTTACCCGCAAAAGGAAGGGTCCTTCCCTTTTTGGTCTACTAATATTGGTACCGATTAGCATGTATAGTCCATAGCCGCCCAACCACAAACATCAACCTTGGATGACCAGCTTCTTAATTTCGGCAAAACTTATTAATAAAGTGTCCATATATTTTTTCACTCAAAAAAAAAAAAAATTGTCCATATATTTAAAAGAGGGCCATGAGCTAATTAATTGCATTTATATATAATGTCCTTAAATTAACATATAAATATTATTCAAGGTGATCATGTGGCCTGAGCGATAGGAACAAAACAGCATATTGGGTAAGCCGATTCTTAGCAGCCGTAGCTCCATCAAGCGAAGGCGCCACCGAAATTCCCCTAGTTCTCATCCTATAGCGGCGCCAGCCAAGCTGTATAACGACGGCTCCCCATGTTCGCCAGTTGGAGGAGTAGTATCTAGCCGTTCGTTTGAGCCTCTCGCTAGCGAATTTGTAGCGGAAGTGATTGATGACGTAGCGGAGATCCTCTGCATCGATCACGAACGATTCGATCATATCAACACAGGTGAATGTGGCTGAGGATGCCGGAAGACGGTCCCTGAATGGTCTGCATAGACACCACGACAGAAGCTCATCGCCTAAGAAACCGCCGCACTCCAACGTGCTCGTGGCTAGGAACCCTTTACTTAGCCGCTGGCTTCGTTTTACTCTCCCACGGACTATAAACGACATCCTTTTAATTGGGTCTCCCTCTCTCACTATCTGAAATTGAAACCTATATATTAATTAACCGAATGAGAGATCTTATTATAATTTTATAATTTGTTAATTAATTGAAACCTTTTCGCCTTTGGAGTAGATAAGTGGTCTGAGACGATCACAAATGTTGTCAAGAATGAGATCGTCTAACAAGTGGAAGAGTGGAACCTATATATAGATACCAAAACATTAAACAGAGTAAATTTGATAGATATTTTTAATTAATCTGAGAAATCTTTTAAAATAACACCTAACTAAAATGAAGTACCTTCTTGACGATGTCTATGCAAAGAAAACGTCTAATGTCTCTGCGGAGACCATCGGGAAAATGTTTGATAAGTTCCATCTCATCCTGACCACCCATGGCTGCCCAACTTTGACGTTGAAAATGTCTAACTCTACCTCTCAAATGAGATGGAATTTGTCTCCTCTTCATCCACCATTCCAGATCTCGATACTGTAGTTGCATTTTCTTCTTATTTTCCATTACCGTATGCAAGAACACCTTTTGTTTTTATCATCATGACATATAAAATTAATGAATTAGCTAGCTCACTAGTCAATCAGAGCAATATATATATATGATCATGCCTCTCTCACCTGTATATTCCCGATTAAAGTAACAAAAAGCACCAACCCAGCAATTGTTATGCAGCAAGAAAAAATCAATTCGAGCCAGTTACATGTGGGTTCTAGCTCGTTCCCGAAGGAGCTGTAAAAATCAATTATTAAATTGTATCATCATTAGATACAGTTAATTGGTAATAAATTCACTTAATTAATTACCTGAGGTTCAACAAACCCCAGAAAATGGGATAAAGGAGCTTAACGGCGAGGGAGTTGCTGGAATAGACTTGAAGAACAGGATTATAAATTCCATAATTGAAAGGGCCATTTACATCCAAACACTTGGAGCTTATTGTTGTCATGTTATTACGACCTGGTAATAATGCCATGTCACATTGCTCCCTCGAACAATAAACAGAGAGATTATTACAACTTTTGCTTCTGTCACATTGCTGCTGGAGGCATCCCATTAAGCGTTCCGTTGCAAGAATGTACCAGCACGCTCCTGCCACCTGTTATATATATATATATAGACACACATATGATAGGGGTGTCTGTATGTGTGTTACTGTACATATATAATATGATGATGATATGAGCTTTGAATAATATAGGCTTACGTGAGAGGCAATCAAGTAAGCTATGGCATTTAGATTAAAACGCCACCAAACGCTGCCAAAGACATAACCTGTGACCTTTTGTAGTTGTCTCATTAGGTAAATGACGTGGTGCACCTTCGGAAGGAATTGAAACAAGAAGCTCAACAAAAGTACCATCATTATCACTGTGATTCTCTCTTCTCTCAGTAATTTCGGTACAATCAGCCAAATTACTGCCTACATATTAATTAATTAAGAAGGTCAAATATGTACATCTAACATTTTCTTAATATTAAATAAAAGGTACTATATACATATAGTAAAGAGCTATAATGTGTACAAGATTATTTAATATACAGATCATTAATGTGACTAATTATATATGAGAACAAATCAGTAATTACACCAAACATGGTGGGATGATTAGTTAAAATTATTTACTATATAAGTGTATGTCAACTTTATATGTAAATCATTACTCATCTTAAAATAGTGATTTGTGCACCCATAATTCACATACATAGTTAAAATGACAAGTCATATAAGTATATACATGTGTGTGATTTGTGTGTACATATTATATTTTCTTTAAACGGTCCCAAACTTCACCTATAGAGAGAACCTATAAAAAAGAGAAACGGACACAAAACCTACATTCATTCCTTAATTGTCTCGTGCAATACGAGTATATACAAAGGGATAGATGGATCACCATACCTGCTAATAGTAATTAATAAAACATACTTAAACAATGTGTGAGCCCCCATATTGAGAGCTCTCAGACTAGCACTCCCCAAACTAAAATTATTAAAAGACAAACTAAAATTATCTGGAACAAATCCTAAAGAAGAATCTAATTTTACATATAATTTTTAAGTTTGGAGACCAAACTCCAAACTTAATTAGACAATAACTTAAAACTATGTAAATAACATTAAGCACACCCGCATTTCGAAAAGTCAGAGCTTCCGTGATTTCAGATAAAAACCTCCAACTAAGAACTAAGAAGTCGATGCCAAAACCTCTCCTTGGTGTGCACATATCATTACCCATGTATTTTATATCATTACATGATTTATGACACAATTGTTAATGTAATTAAGTATTATATTTTATATATTTTAGTTTAATTATAAAAAATAGTGAATTGGTCATCAATAGTGCCACATATACTATTATATATTAAGAGTATTGTTAATTTAGTGGTGTTCAATATTTTTTATAAGTAGTACTTTCTCATTGACTAGAGATATTCGTGAAAAAAAAAATTTAGTATATAAATCTGATACTTAATTATACTAATAATAGTATAATATTAAAAATAGTACTAGCACAAATAATACATTTTAGTAATTCTTATATACACTACAAAAACAACTACGTTTAGTGACAACTTTTTAATCATAATATAATTTTTTTGTGATTAAATGTAAATTTAGTCATAACAAAAAATTACTTGTAACTAAAATATAGTATTTAGCTACAAGTTGTCACTGATTTAGCTTTAGCCACAACAAGTATCGTGATTAAAAATACATTTATTTACAATAAAATGTAATTTTTGTGACTAAGACTTTTAACCGCAAATTTTTCAGTCACAATATAGAAAAAATAATTTATAATTAGTGACAATTTTTTTTTTCAAGTTGATATTAACCATTAATGCTACGACTTGATTATAGCAATGCCTAACCATTAACCAATCAACTTTCATGTAAATTATACCTAAAATCTCCCACGGCCACAGTATTTAGTATCTTAATCAATTACATTGACTAACTTTAATTTATACGTTTCTAGCTAGTCTTATATCATTTAATTAATGTTTTTCTATTATGAACAGTATAGTAATTACCAAGTGCGTTTATTTCTAACATATTAGTGGAAGCTGTATGCAAATATAGGTGTTACATATTTACTTATAATAGTGCAATTAATTAAATAATTTATTCATTATTAAATAATGAGAAGAATTTATGCGTGTGTGGGACTACAGTTACTTCATACATAGTATTTCGCAATTAAGTAATTTTTTTTCACACATATATCAGAATAGTCATTATCATTGTTTTTTAAAGTTGAGAGAGGGGCTTAGAACTAGTCACTCACCAGTAGTGTTCCATTTATTATTATTATTATTAATTTTTTTGGTGAAGTAAGAGAGGTATGTATGAGTCTTAATAATAATATGACATGTGGTATTGAGCATTGGTTACTCCTTAGCAATACTCTCACTTGAAATAACAAAATTAAAATTGATGTCTGACCTGTGGAATTGGAAGAATAACAAAAGCATCAAGCCAAAAACCCTTAAAAGATCGCACGTAATGTAATGCAATCTCACGTGAGTCCCACACGAGTTTCCCGCAGCCGACCACCATGGATTCACTGGACACGTAAGCAAGCCGAAACTGAAGCCAAATGTAAGCCAAATGAAGCGCATCCAAACACGTCCTTACGACAGTCACCGCCGCCGCAAGTGGCACGTCCAAGTAAAAGCAAGGATCTCCCGCCGCGCTCAACGACATTACGTACAAGAAAAGAGGGTCTACGGCCAACGCCATCCCACGCGCCAGCAGCACCACGCGATTCCACCTCTTCACGTTATTGCTACGTGGGTCCACGATCCCACCATGGGCCGCCTTCGGTCTGGCCCAATTGGAATGGGCCCGCAATTTTGTAGGCCTTAGGCTGGAACCGGCAGTGGCTTCCCAGTACGGTTGCTGTGAAGGGTAGCATCGATGGGAGTGGAAAATAGGTAATCCAACCTGAGTACATGCGAAGCATTCGTTGGAATCGAAAATGATCCGCTTCTGTTCATCTGAGATATCGATGACGTTTCTGCTGTTTATTTCTTCGCTGTAAAAAGTTTAAAACAAATGATTAAAAACCCATTTTATTTTTCATCTTTATTATAATTAATGTCGTATTGGTATATATTGATAATTGATTAAAACCTTGAAGGATTAGACATGGTGAGTGGTGTCTGAGATAGAGAGAGCTGATACTGAAGAGAAGAACAATAGAAAGAAAATATCAGAGGAGAAAGGGGGACGAGCTATGGCCCAGGGGAACAGGCTGGGCACGTAGCCAATGCGCATGAACGTAAAGTGTACTGTGGTTTTCAGTATACGAAGCCACCTATGGTTTTATTTATAAACGTCATTTTTACAGCATTTGCATCTTAATTAATTATTATATATTATATTATAAGAATAATTATTCTATTAATAAATAATTACTGATTGTTATTTATTTCTTCGCTGGCGGATAACTTTGAAACCTTAAAGGTAAGCTTTCTTTTGCTTTAACGTTTAGTGTGTTCGAAAGTATAGTACAGGTTGCAGAAATCATCTGGACATTTGGGACAAAATGAGAACTATATTTATATTAGTTAATGTATATATGTATCCATGTATACATATTGATGAAGTGTGCATAGTTTGGAGCTATTATTATATAAATACATATTATAATCCTTTTTTATCATGAAGTTATATATTCAAACTCAACTCTTAACAATTTTTTCATCATGTTGAATCAAGCCAAATTGGTAATCGGAATTTTTAGTTAGTTCTTGACTTTCTGATAAGTTCATATAATTAAGAGTGAAGATGAGAGATTTAAATTCCCCTGCCCGATAGTGTACATGAAATACTACGAAGATAGTAGCCCTGTAAACACAGGGTTATCATCTCTGGCTTCATTCTTTTTTTTTTCTAAAATAACTGTTTTTTTATATAACTTTATTTTTCCTGTCCTTTTTTTTTCCTAAAAATAATGACTTTTAAATAAGAAAGAGTGATAGAGAGTTTTACATTTGTTAATGTGTAAATACATGCGCTAGCCAGTTAATTTTGAGATACCATATGCCACCATATTCTACCTTCTTCAGTTCGAAAATGAACTACTCTAATTACTAGTTAATTTTAAAATTGAACTTTTATAGGTACATTCTACCATATAGTTCACGACCTTATTTTATCTAATCAAGTTAGTTAAATTAGTTAGTATTAGTTGTTAGTTAGTGATGAGCTGTAAACACAGGGTTATCATCTCTGAAACTATATTGTAACAGATGATGATTTGAGCAATAATACACATCCATCTCTCTCTTTAATTTCATCTTTTATTCCTTTGCTGAAGCTTTGCTGATATTCGACCAAGCGTTGGTAGCCTTGACTCTCTTCCTAAAACTATTGTTTCAAATGATCATGTGCCTCCTTTTAAAACCACGTGAGTGCGCATGTTAAAGATGATGGCTCACATTTTTTCATGCAAGACATGGCTTTGAAAGGCTTGACTTTCTCTAGCTTTATGACGGCTTCGTAGCTAAGTTCAGTGAGAGGCCGCCTGTGCTAGGGGTTAAACGTTGTATTCTACTAGTGTCTTCGATTCATGGGGTTGCTCCCAAGGGAAAGAAAGGGATGACGAAAAAAATGGTAGTGGATCGGGAAGCTAGTTATGTGTCTAAGGGGAATTAGGGGAGAATTAAAATTATGGGAAAAATCAATTTCATTTTGTTAGTTTATGCTCTTAAACTGGTGAAACAGAAAGCAAGAAGGGATGGTTTGGATCAGGATATAAAATTTTGGGGTTCCTTTTGTTGAGGAAGAGGAGGTGGTGAGTGATGTTGCCTCAGACGTAGTTGCGGATATGATTGGTGTTGGTTCTCTTGGGTCACCTGTTGGGATGAACAACGATGTTGGAGTGATTTCTATTGACTTGGCGGTGCCTGTGGCACAGGGCCACCTCTCATTATGATGTGTTAGCATGGAACGTCCAAGGCCTGGGCAATGAGAGAAAGTTTCGAGTACTCTACGCCAATATTATTTGAGAGGTAAACCCGATCATTTTATTTCTTTCTTAGACTATTAGAACTGTTGCTCAAATGGAACTCTTACGAATTCATTTAGGCTTTGCGAGTAAACTAGTGGTTGAGAAAGGTTGGAGAAGTTGTGTCTTTTGTCTCTTTTGGTTGGATAATGTTGATGTTACGCTTTTGTCGTTTTCAAGGGGTCACATTGATGTTCTTGTTAGTATTTTGAGTTTCACTCCTTGGAGGTTTACTGGTGTTTATGGCCAACTTGATTCTTCTTTGAGACACGTTTTCTGGAACTTGCTTCGTCGCATTGCTTATAATAATTCTGATCCTTGGATTTATGGAGGCGACTAGAAAGAGATTTGGGTTCAAAATGAAAAAGCGGGCAGGGGGTCCTCTTTGCCCTTAATTTTTGATGAAATATTTATGGAAAGCTTTTGACGATTGTTTCTTAGGCGATATGAGGTTTGAGGGGCCTAAATTCACTTAGTGTAATAAACATTGAGATTCTACTTTTGTCCAAGAACGGTTAGATCGCTTTGTTAATAATTCTTCATAGATGAATTATTTTCCAAACTCTCATGTATCTCACCTTACTTTTTGAGGGTCTGATCATAGACCTATTGCTTTGGCCACGACCCAAGGTGTTGGGGAAGCAAGATTATTTTTCATTTTAAAATGTTTAGGCCTCTGAGATTGAGTGTAATGACATTATTGCTAATGAGTGGAGTTCCAACGCTATTGACCCTCTTTAGAATGTGATGAAAAATGTTGGTGTTGTTGGTGAAAAATAACAATCTTAGAACAAGGAGGTTTATAAAACATCATAAAACTGTTATTGACAAAAAGTTGAAAGATATATGGCTATTCTTGATGCTAATCTTGATCAAGTTTCTTGTGGGGAGCTTTGGAAATTAGAAAAAGAATTAGATGTTCTTCATGAGAAAGAAGAAAAGTATTGGGCCTCTCGTGCTAAATCCAATTAATTGAAGCTTGGTGACAAGAATGTTAGATAAATTAACAATTAACCCAAGATCTATTTGTATATAACATAGAACACAATAGTAGTATATGATAATTGAGTATGTGTACCTGATTGATCCATAGCAATTATCTCTGATTGATCCACAGCAGTTACTCCAATTTGATAGTGCAATACTATCAACTAAGTCTTCCTCCCTAGATCTCTAAATCAGAAGCAGTTTATTTTATCTGATTATCAAAAAGTATACAATTGTGATGAGACAATATGTATTTATAGAGTTAGGGAGGGGACTTAGCTACAAAACCCTAGTTGGGCTGGGCCTGCTCATCAAAGGCTTCAGTCAACTAGAAAAGCCCACACTTCTGCTTCACCTAGACTTTACTCACAGATGCTAAGCCCATTAACAATTGATCACCAACAACATGGGCTAACACAACAAAGAACTATCCAATCAACCCAAGTTTTAATAAAACCAATAAAATTTAATGTAAGCCCAAATAAAAGTCTAACATTCTCCCACTTGGGCTACATTGATTTTAATACATATATATTATATATCAAAATAATTTTGTTTGAAAACGACTCATGGGTTGAACAACAGGAAAACATTTGTGGCCACTTTAAAAAACTGATAGTTCTCTGATAGCATCTCAACATACCGGTCCAATTTAACCTTTGATAATGAACTATGACAATCATATTGTTTTTAACTCAACAAAAGACATTCATAATCACAAATACCAAAGTATTAAATCGACATGGTCAATAAGTCTAGTAGTGTGGTAAGGAATTATGTTCAACATGTGATCAATTTAAAATAACATAATATCCTTATCAGTCCTCAATTTCACTGATACCGTGATGCTTAATAAATAAGCCAGTGAAATTAAACATACACTACTTAATAAATAAGTAAGTGTCACTAAACTTGCTTAAAACATTAAGCCAACAAAATATCATTGTTATTAAGCAAATATGCTTAAAATACAATGATCACAACAAGATATGAACTACATGCTTTCAATTCAATTATTCTCGAGAATATAACAAAGCCTAACTGAAAGCATAAACATCCAATAATCAAAAAAGTATTGGCCCACAAAGTAGTTCATAACATCAACAAGTAAATTACATATAAATGTAATCTCAAAAGATAAAGCAAGAAACTCCCACTAACCCAAAGGAGCAAAAGATTATAAAATGCCTATATCAAAAACATGTTTATCAAACAATATGACACTTAATCCTTTGGTTAGAGGATCTGCAAACATCAACTTGGTCTTTCAATATTCTATCACAATGTCTCCTTTCTTAACCAAGTCTTTAATAGTGAGATACTTTATTTCCTTATATTTAGAAGCACTACTAATCTCATTATTCTTTGAAAAGAAAACAACAATACTATTATCACAATAGATTAGTATAGGAGAGGAAATAGGATCAACTAGTCGTATCTCTAAAAACAAAAATTCTTTAACCATAGAGCTTGCAAAGATGCACCATAACATACGACAAATTCAACATACATAGTAGATGATGTGATCAAAGTCTGTTTGACACTCTTCCAAGAAATAGCAGCACCTGCCAAGGTGAAAATATAGCCAGAAGTTGACTTTAAATCATCTACACAACCACCAAAATCTGAATCTGAATAACCAACAACTCGAAGATTGTCAACCTGCTTATACACAAGCATAAAACTCTTCGTTCTTTGCAAATATCTCAAAACTTTCTTGGCTGCAACCCAATGATCAAGGCCAGGATCAGATAAATATCTCCCAAGAACATTGACTACGAAAGCTATGTCAGGTCGAGTGCAAACCTGAGCATACATCAAACTCCCTACTACACTTGCATAAGGGATGTTCTTCATTGCTCCTCTTTCCAAGTCGTTCTTAGGACATTGCTGCTTAGTGAACTTGTCCCCTTTCAGAATAGGAACAGAACCAGCTTTACACAAATCCATGTTGAACCTTTTGAGCACACGATTAATGTAAGCTTCTTGAGATAAGCCAAGAACTTTTCGATTCCTGTCACGATGGATCTCAATCCCCAAAACATAGGATGCCTCTCCAAGATCTTTCATATCAAAATTGGAAGATAGAAAATTTTTGGTCTCATTTAGTAGTGACAAATCACTGCTGGCAAGTAAAATATCGTCTACATAAAGAACAAGAAAAATATGATGACTCCCACTGATCTTCATATAAATACACTAGTCAAACTTGTTCTCGATGAAACCCAACAGTGTCACAACCTTATCAAACTTCAAGTACCACTGGCGAGATGCCTGTTTGAGACCATAAATGGATCGTTTCAACTTGCAAACCAAGTGTTCTTTTCCTTTCTCCTTGTAGCCTTCAGGTTGAGACATATAGACTTCCTCATTCAATTCTCCATTCAGAAAAGCAGTTTTAACATCCATTTGATGCAACTCTAAATCAAAATGCGCAACTAAGGCCATAATAATTCTGAATGAATCTTTAGTGGAAACAGGTGAGAAAGTTTCAGTGTAATCAATACCTTCTCTTTGAGTAAAGCCTTTAGCCACTAAACGCGCTTTAAACCTTTCAATCTGTCCCTTTTTATCCCTTTTAGCCTTTAAAATCCACTTACAACCTATTGGTTTAAAACCATCAGGTAATAAAACTAGCTCCCATACACCATTTTTCTTCATGGAGTCGATCTCATCATCCGTAGCTGCTAACCATTTTGAAGATTGTGGACTATTAAGTGCTTCACTAAAAGTGACAGGATCCACAAAATGATCAATATCATATTCTCCTTCTCCAAGATAAACAAAATTATCATGACACTTTGTTGACTTCTTTTGTCTCTGAGATCTTCTTAGAGGAGGTACTTCTGGAATAATTTCTCTTTGTTGATCATTGTTTTGAATAACATCTTCCACAACTGGAATTTCTTCAATAACAGGATTCTCATTAACAATAGGAGCTTCATCATTAATAGGCCCTTCATCAATAATAGGACCTTCATCATCTTCGATATCAGGAGCAATATATTCATCAACAATGGGAGCATTACCAACTGGAGTAGGATGGAGACTACTATTATCATCTCTTGAAAATGACATAGGAATACAAATTTCTTTAGAGGACTCCCCCATTTCAAGAGATGTTGAAGGAATTTTTTCAGCAACATCAAATTCCAGAAATTTAGCAGTCTGAGATTCAACAATTCGCGTACCACGAGTGGGACAGTAAAAGCGATAGCCTTTTGAGCGCATTGGATAACCAATGAAATAACAGCGATTTGTTCTCGGATCTAACTTTTTCAAATTAGGATCATAAATCTTTACTTCAGCTGGACAACCCCATACTCGAAGATGATTAAGACTAGGCTTCCGCCCAGTCCATAACTCAAAAGGGGTCTTGGGAACAGATTTACTGGGAACACGATTTAAAATATAAGTTGCAGTCATAAGTGCTTCACCCCATAAAAACTCTGGAGGATTTGTTCTACTCATCATGCTTCTAACCATATCCATGAGAGTGCGATTTCTCCTTTCAGCAACGCCATTTTGCTCAGGTGAACCAGGCATAGTGTATTGAGCAACTATACCATTTTCTTGTAAGTACTCTGCAAAAAGCCCCATGTGTTGTCCAGATTCTGTATAACGACCATAATATTCTCCTCCACGATCAGAATGAACAACTTTGATGACTCTTCCTAATTGTTTCTCAACCTCATTTCGAAAAATTTTGAGTTTATCAAGGGCGTCAGATTTTTCTTTAATTAAATAGGTGAATCCATAACGAGAAAAATCATCGATAAAAGTGATAAAATACTTGTTTCTGCACAGCGTGGTGGAATAAGGACCACTGATGTCCGTGTGGATAATTTCCAATAAAGATTGACTGCGGTTTGCAGTCTTCTTTCTTGTTTTAGTCAATTTTCCACGAGTACAATCAACACAAGTATCCCAATCAGAAGCATCAAGAGGAGGAAGTATTTCAGATTTAATTAAACGATCAACCCTTTCTCTGGAAATATGACCCAATCTTTTGTGCCATAACAATAAGGATGTTTCCTTAATATGAGGTCTTTTACCCACAGAATTCACAACATTAAAAGAGGAATCTAAAGGAGCCAATGACAACTTGTAAAGACCATCAGAATAAAAGCAATTTCCAATAATTCGAGAGTCAAGCATAATGTCAACATTATCATTTGCAAAATGAAAAGAATATCCTTGTTTAACCAAAAGCGGAAGCGAAACTAAATTCCTTTTAAAAGTAGGAACATAAAAAGTATTGTTCAGAATAATCTTATCACGAGACTGTAATTCAAGAATAAATGTTCCAACATAGATAACGTCAACTCCAACATCATTGCCAACTTTAAGCTTGGACTCCCTCTCACTTGGCTTCCTGAGATCCCTTAGCCCCTGTAAGGAAGCAGAAACATGAACAGTAGCACCACTGTCTAACCACCAAGAATCAATAGGAACATCAACTAGATTAGATTCAAAACAAACACATGCCAATGGATTACCTGATTGTGCTTGCTTCTTTTCTAACCAAGTCTTAAATTTGTGACAGTTCGTTCTCCGATGCCCCAATTTTTCACAAAAGTAACACTTCACATTAGAGTATTTGGACTTTCCATTGTTATTCTTCTGTTTATTCTTATGCTCCTTACCATTACCATTCTGTTTTGTAGCACCATCATTTTTATTCTTGAATTTTCCTTTTCCTTTGTTGGGCTTGAGGTGAGAAACATAGTTAGCAGATTCATTCTTCTCCCTTTTAAGCTTGCTTTCTTCAGCTACACACTGAGAAATTAGGTCGCTGATAGTCCATGTTTGATTGTAAGTGTTGTAGGCTGTCTTGATAAGGCTGAAAGAGGCAGGAAGAGCATGAAGAGCTCGATGAATAATGAAAGAGTCAGGAAGAGGAATATTATGATCTTTTAACTTGGACTGAACATTCACCAATTTCAGAATAAAATCTCGCACTCCTTTTAATTCATCATACTTAATGGTTGTCATTTCATCCATAAGATGTCCAGCTTCAGCGTTTTCACCAGTGTCGTATAATTTTTCTACAGCATTGAAAAACTCTTTGGCATTTGTAGTGTCTGGCAAACCACTCAATAGATGTTCAGGAATGGATCTTTTCATAGTAAGAAGACTAAGTCGACTTGACTTTTCCCATTGTGCATGATGAGTTCTCTCGGCGGTATCGGAGTCGATAAGATCGGCGGTTTTTCTTCTCGTAGGCACAAGTCCATATCCATTATGCCTAAAGTAAATTCCACATCTCGTTTCCATGTCTTGTAGTTGGAAGCATTCAAAATATGAATGGAAGCATTATTGTTGTTCACAGAAAAGGAGACTGAAAAATTCAAAAATTAAAACTTGAATAAGCAATATGAGCAATGTATTAGAAAATATTGTAGAATCAACTGGTCATTATAAACTCCCCTTTGGGGTGAGAATATAACACACACATGATTTACCTTCATGAAGTTAACAACAAAGAAAAAATACATATCCTTTAAGAATTTTATTACCTTTGGGCAAATAAATTTCTTAAAAATATGTATTAATTCAAGCAAAAAATAATAATAAATTTATATATTTAAATTATTACCTTTGGACAAATAATTAAAATATATACATTTAATATTAACTCACTTCATGGAATGTGAACTAATATATGTAAATACTACCTTTGGGCAAGTAATTACACATATAGTCAACCAAAAATATAATATTTTCTTCAACATGTGAAATTTGGTGATAAAACAATCATTGAAAATTAATAATTTTCAACCAAATTTCCAAAAGAGATATATGATTGCTTTTATTATATTGATAATCAAAAAATAAAATGTCCACCATAACACATTATTTTTGTATCAAACAATCAAGTTTTAAAATTTTAGAACAACAAATAATGGAAAAATGTGAAATAAAGAATATTGGTGGAGATTACATAGTCAAAACAAATTAAATAAGAGAGTGACTATGTTTTATGGAACGAGAAGAAACTCAAAAAATTTTCTATGATTGACAAATTTCGAAAAATCATCAAAAATTATTTTTAATAATTTTTTAACTACATAATTATCATTAAAATAATAATAATTATTAAACGGAGTCAAAAAATTAATTAAAAATCATAGAAAAATCAGAAATTAAATTCTAATAACGCTGAAAAAAAAACGTCGAAAACGGACCTCCCAGCCGGCCCCACGCGCCCCCACGCGCCGCCTGCGCGAGTGGGCTTCGCGGCTGGGAGTTGTCTTCAACCTCCAGTCGGGTCTGCAATTCGGGTCACGTGACCCGGTTCGGCCAGTCGGGTCTGCAAGCATATTCCGGCCAAAAATCGACGAAAAAAAATGGGGATTTTGGATGGGTTTTGTTCGGGAATAGATTTCTAATTCATGTACACTACTAATTTCGGGTATTAAGGTTTAAATCTCTAGATTTTAGGCAAATATCCAACCGAAAATTGAAAAACACAATAGAAAAAAAATGTAATGCCAATCTCGGTTTGAATCCGAAATTAATCATGCAAGAACATTCTTAAACAATTGATAATGAGTTATCTATTATCAATTTTAGATCAAAAACAATAAAATCAAAATACACAATTATAATTTCACATTATAATCATATAAACCCTAAAACTTTAAAATTAAAATTCTCTTAATATAGACTATGAATTCAAACACATAATATATCAATTGAAAGAGAATTTAAAGGTCAATAAAACCCCTAAAGTTTTAAGATTTATAAACAAAAAATTACACATAAAATAATAACGAAATTAATATGAAATTATGGATAATTAACATATACAAATTAATTATACTAATTATAGGTTCTAAATCATATACAATAGGCAATCTGATACCACATGTTAGATAAATTAACAATTAACCCAAGATCTATTTGTATATAACATAGAACACAATAGTAGTATATGATAATTGAGTATGTGTACCTGATTGATCCATAGCAATTATCTCTGATTGATCCACAGCAGTTACTCCAATTTGATAGTGCAATACTATCAACTAAGTCTTCCTCCCTAAATCTCTAAATCAGAAGCAGTTTATTTTATCTGATTATCAAAAAGTATACAATTGTGATGAGACAATATGTATTTATAGAGTTAGGGAGGGGACTTAGCTACAAAACCCTAGTTGGGCTGGGCCTGCTCATCAAAGGCTTCAGTCAACTAGAAAAGCCCACACTTCTGCTTCACCTAGACTTTACTCACAGATGCTAAGCCCATTAACAATTGATCACCAACAACATGGGCTAACACAGCAAAGAACTATCCAATCAACCCAAGTTTTAATAAAACCAATAAAATTTAATGTAAGCCCAAATAAAAGTCTAACAAAGAATACTTTCTATTTTCATAAGTGTGCTTCGAGTAGGAAGAAGAAAAATAGGATTGCTATGATTCTTAACTCTGATGGAGTGTCTGTCTCTTAGATGCCATGAAGGATGTTTTTGTAGAGTATTTATCTAGATTATTCACTTCAGTTATTCCCTCTTGTAGTGACCTTGATTGAGTTGTTACTATTGATCATGTTAAGATCTTGGGACTTATAAATAATCAGTTAACTCTTCCTTTCTCTGGTGAAGATGTGAAGAGTTCCCTTTTTCAAATGGGTCCTTCTAAAAGTCCTGACCCTGATAGCATGACAACTTGTTTTTATCAGAAGAATTGGGATAAAGAAAGTGAGGATGTTATTGTAGCTATTTTGGCTTTTCTTAATGGTTCTTCAACTCTCAAAGATATTAATAAGAGTCTTATTTGTCTTATTTTTAAATTTGATTCTCCTTCCAAGCCTGTTGATTTTCGTCCTATTAGTCTTTGTAATGTCATTTATAAAATTATCACTAAAATAATGACTAATAGAATGAGATAAGTTTTACCTTATGTGAATTCTGAGGAACAAAGTGTCTTTCTTTCCAGTCGTTTGATTACTGACGACGCTTTTATTGGGTTTTAGTGCATTAATTCATTGAGAAAAAAAAAAGAGTTGGTAATCCTGGGTATTTTTTTGTCAAGCTAGATATGTCAAAAGCCTATGACCAGGACTAATGGTCTTTTCTGAAAAAGATTATGGAGCAATTGGGGTTTCACGAGGAGTGGATTAGAAAAGTTTTAGATTGTATTTCAACAGTAGAGTATGTTGTTTTGCTAAATGGGGGAGTGTATGGTTCTTTTTGATTGAGAGGGGCCTCAAACAGGGTGACCCTATGTCTCCTTACCTATTCTTGTTGTGTGCTAAAGGTCTGAGTACTTTGGTTAAAAAGGATTATGTTGAGAGCTCTCTCCATGGGATTCCTTGTGGTACTTCAAGACTGATTATCTCTCACTTGTTGTTTGCTGATGATTCTCTTTTCTTCCTAAAAGTTTTGGTGATGGCGTGTGAGAGGTTCAAGTTGTTATTGGCATGGTATGGTTCAACGTCAGGTGGGCGTTTACCGCGAGCTTCCCAACGGAAAGGCCAGAAAGAGTGACCGAGCACAGGGAGGGAAGGTTTTTATTCCACTACTAGAACGACACTGACTAAAGAGAGAGAATTTTCTTAATCTCACGAGCGACAACACGTCAGAGACAACACGGCTTATGACGAAAGGGGAGAGTGAAACCTAGAACGACACCGCCACGAGAACGATACTTACCGGAACGAAAGCTGGAAAAAAACCTACCGGAAAGAGAGATATTTACCAACACTACTAGAATAGAATGACACTGACAACTAATAATCATAATGGCGCTCGCCTATTCCTATCTCTGATCTACGACCACCCTCTCTTTTTGTCGAGCTCCGTCAAACACAAGTACAGATAAGGCATGGGACTATCAGGCGCTATGAAACTAACCTTTAGTCCAGTCCTACTGCTAATACCTGCCTGAGCACAGACAAAGAATATCTATCTCTTACTCAAGCAAGGGAACAATCTGGACTCGACTTGGGAGCTCTTGTTGGGGTTTTATGCCCTAAATAAAACTCATTTCAATATAATCAGATTTACTTATTAATATAGATCAGAAATAACATTTAATGTTGCATGGTTCACATGATTTATTTCATGATTATATGTACATAATGTATAAATTCATCTTAAACCCTTTTCACATACTTGATCATGTTTATTGTGCTGTCATCACATTGGAAAGTAAACATGACTATGTGAATAAAGTTTCCTAGATTTATCAGACACAGGGTTTTACTGATATGATAATCTACAACAAGAGTTTACTTGTATTTGGAGAAATACTATGTTCTTTCCAGAACATTGGTTAAAGTAAAGCTCAGGTTGGATGCATGGAGTATGCATCGGAAGGGACCGATATTGAACTTTGACTTAGATTTATTAAACTTACCGTAATATCTATTCAAGTCAATATCGCCTAGTTGATCCTAGATCAAATGATCTTAATCTTGTTATGATTAGGCTCAATCTAGAAAGGCTATTCGTGTTCTTTGATTTGTTAGTTAAGCCTACTTTTAGGTCAGGGTGATACGTACATTTTGGGAACACGGTAGTGCAATTGAGTGGGAGCGCTAGCATAAACATGGAATCTATAGCTTCTGTCTGGCGAATAGTAAGCAAAGGATGATCTCCTTCGAGCTTGACCAAACGAAAAATAAATGGTGGAGATCTCATTTCACATAAGCTGAAATATCATTTATACGGGGTCAAGTGTTTTAAGGATAAAATACATAGTAGGGTGTTACGGTAATTTAATCCCTTTACTGTGTAGATCATTCATATAGAGGATCATTGATCAAATTAGGATTATAACAATGGATAACTAATGATGTGTCTATATGGTGGAACATATAGAGCATTCTATATACTGAGAGTGCAATTCTAAGTTCTATGCGTGGATTCAACGAAGAATTAATAAGTTAGTGAATTTTAGTAATAAATTCTTGATCTACTTATTGGAAGCTCGGTTATATAGACCCATGGTCCCCCCACTAGTTGAGATAATATTGCTTGTAAGAATCATGTAATTGGTTTTGATTAATCAATTATAATTCTCAAATTAGACTATGTCTATTTGTGAATTTTTCACTAAGTAAGGGCGAAATTGTAAAGAAAGAGTTTTAGGGGCATATTTGTTAATTATGATACTTTGTATGGTTCAATTAATAAATATGATAAATGACAATATTATTTAATAATTATTTATAGTTATTAAATAGTTAGAGTTGGCATTTAAATGGTTGAATTAGAAAATTGGCGTTTTTGAGAAAATCAGATACAGAAAAGATAAAACTGCAAAATTGCAAAAAGTGAGGCCCAAATCCACTAGTATAGGGCCAGCCACTTTTGTAGGCAATTTAAACTGATATTTTCATTATTTTAATACCAAATAATTCAAACCTAACCCTAGTGGAATGCTATAAATAGATAGTGAAGGCTTCAGGAAAATTACACTTTTCTTCTGACACTTCTGATTCAGAAAAACTGAGCCTCTCTCTCTCCCTATATTTAGCTGCCACTTCTTCTCTCTCTTGTTCATTGAAATTTCGAAATTTCTTAGTGTATGAGTAGTGCCCACACACAGCAAGTGATACCTCAATCATAGTGAGGAAGATCGTGAAGAAAGACTTTCAGCAAGAAGGAGTTTCAGCATCAAAGATTCAGAGAAAGAGATCCAGGTTCAGATATTGATAATGCTCTGCTACAGAAAGGAATCAAGGGCTAGATATCTGAACGGAAGGAGTCATTATATTCCGCTGCACCCAATGTAAGGTTTCCTAAACTTTATATGTGTTTATTTCATCGTTTTAGAAAGTTCATATTTAGGGTGTTAATCAACATACTTGTGAGTAGATCTAAGATCCTGGTAAAATAAATTTCCAACAGCTCTTCCTTCTTCTTCCGAAACCATAACTCATGCTTGCTTTCTACTCTCTCCGTCGTTACGGAGTTCTTCTGCTCTAATCTTCAAAATCGAAGGTCAGCTGACTGAGGAGTTAGTATTGATTCATGCAAAGATGCTCCTCTAAAGCTAGAGTAAGGGATTATTGTCCACCTCACCGCCCCGAACAATACTGACACCTATAAATTTCTCACCTGAAGTGAAATTTTTTATTTGTCGGGAAAGAAAGGCAGAAATAAGAAAGAGATTATTCCCTAAGAGCTTGTCCAGTACCACCGATACCAAAAATGCATCTCAAGTGATGTTCTTTGCCCGCCCGCCACCAGTGGAAGCTAGCCCCCTATGTTGCCCCTTTCCCCTTTTTTATTTGAAATAAATAGGGGAAAGAATTCAAGCCCAGCAAAGCAATAAAAGGCCCCAACCTATAGATGGCGCCTTTTTTTTATTATTATATAATTAGTTGACCTTTCGCCCAGCTCAAGCTTACTTACTAAGCAAACGGGCTTGAAAGAAACAAAGCAACGGATTAAGCAACTTGCGCGAAGCGTTATAGTTAATTTTGAGAAGTCTGTTGTGTGTTTTAGTCTTAACGTCGTGGCCACTGTCAAAGAGAATATGATAACTGCTATTGGGGTTGTTGGTGTGGAGTGTCATGAAAAGTATCTAAGTCTTCCGTGTTTTGCTAGTCAGAGTAAATTTAGGCTGTTTAATTAAGTTTGAGATCGTATCCAGAAAAATCTTAATGGATGGAAGGCTAAGTCTTTTTCTATGGCATCAAGGCAGTTATTCAACCCATCCCGATCGACTTACACAATGACACTCTTCAAGCTTTCCATGGCCTTTGTTAATAGTATCCATAGCATCTGTGCTAGATATTGGTGGGGTGGTGATGATGTCAAACAGAAGATACATTGGTGTACTGGGAAAGGCTTTGATAGCATAAGGAAGATGGTGGTATGGGCTTTCAGGATTTGCACCTTTTTCAACCAAGCGATGTTAGCAAAACAAGCGTGGCGTCTTTATGATGATTCGAATTCTCTTCTTGCTAGGGTTCTAAAATTTTGTATCATTGATGTAAGCCTTTTGGTTCCATGACCAAGTCTAAAAAAGGATCTTTTATTGAAAATAAAATTTTATGGGGAAAAGATTGTTTGATGTTGGTTCTATTTGAAGAGTTGGTGATGGGATTGACATAAAGGTGTATGAGGATAGATGGGGTTCCTATGCCTTTTAATTTTCTTGTCTTGTGTCCTAATTTGCTTGGTGAAGGAAGTACTATTTCCCAACTTTGAGCTGATTCGGGAGACTGGGACATTGACTTGATTTATGGATTATTTTGTCCTGATGAAGTTGTTGCCATTCTCTCTATTCCTTGGTCCTCTTTTTCGACCCGGGATAGATTAATTTGTGGGTATAATTACTCTGGTTTTTATTCAGTATAGAGTGGTTATTGGATGGCTATTCGTAATTTGGGGTTGGGTTGTGTTTCTTCTACAGCTGGATTCTCAAGATGGTGGAAAAAGGTTTGGTCTCTTAATATACCGCTAAAAGTGAAGATGCTTACCTGACAAATTTTCTCTAACTAAATTCCTACCAAATGCAATCTTACCAAGCATGGCTTATTGATAGACGATGTATGTCCTATTTGCAATTCTCACTTAGAAACAACTCACCATGCTTCATGGGATTGTCCTTCTTTAGCTTATTATCGTAAACTTTGTGGTGTTTCTCTCAACGACCCTCTTATTACTTGTATTGATTTTTATGATTTCATCATCAAGTTTCTTGATCCTTTGCTTGTGACTTTATTAGAGTTGATTTTGGTTGATATGTGGAGAATTTGGTTCAGGAGAAACAAAATGGTTCGTAATGAAAAGTTACTCTCTTTAGATATTGTTGTTTTTTTGTTTCGTGATTATCTTGCTGATTATTAGAGTTTGAATATGGCTCCCAGTGGCTCTATCTCGTCTGGAAGCCTATTCTCTAATCTGATTGGTTCTTTGAGTCAAGTTTGGGTTCCTCCTGCTTTGGAAACTGTGAAAGTCAGCGTTGTTGCCACCCTTGATTCTCTTAATAGTAGTTGTGGTTTGGAAATAGTTGCCCGTAATTCCAACAGTGAGGTTTTGGTTTCTACTGCTTGACATACGTTGGGTAGTTTCTCTCTTGAACAGTAAAAGCTTTAGCCCCTAAAAATGCAGTCATTCAATGCCATTTGTTGGGTTTTCAAAAAGTGCAATTTGGTTCTAATTGTTTGAATATGATTCCAAACTATATTAATAACTAGATTTCTTTATTAGCTTCTTCTTTGAGTTTAATTTCATGAACGTAATTTTTCTATTTTATACTTTGTTAGTCTTTCTTTTTATTCTAAATCTATTAATATTATTGCCTATTAATTTATATGTATATGTACATTTTTTGATGAATTGATTGTTTTGGTAATAATTTTGTAATAAATTATTTAGAGTAATTCTACAATGCACATTCTTAGAAGGGTTATATTGATGCACTTTTTACTTGTTTCGACATCCTGAAGAATTTTTTAGTCTATTTTTTTTCATATTCATATTAGTTATAGCTATTTAAGATATCCTACAAAATTTAAGAAATTCGAAATAATTTACAATATAAAAAATAATATTCAAACAATCTATTTTACACGCGTGTAAAATAAAATAGTCACACGTACAACACAATGTTCGAATGTAATTTTCGACGTGTTAAACTTTTTCAAATTTCTACAAAATTTTGCAGGATGTCTTAAATAACTATAATTTACATGACTATGAAAAAATATTTGACTAAAATATTATTTCGAATATTAAAACAGATAAAGATATATCGGTACATCCCTTTTAAGGGGTACATTATAGAATTTTCCAATCATTTATACAGTGAGTTAAATATGAGAAAAAAATAAAAAGAGCTTGACCAATCTTATTAGAAAATATTTGCAGTCGAAAATATCTTTCACCGCATGTTTTGGTGCAATTTGGGGTAGTATCAAATTTCTTGCCATTGGGGTGAATGCCAAATAAAAAAAATCCAATCAAACTAATATTTGCTGTAAAAATACCCTATTAAAATATTATATGCTGCAAAAATAATCAGACTATAATCATATTTGAGGAGTAATGGTGGGACATATATATATATATATATTGGAGGCTACCATGTCGTTTTCCTCCAAGTGAATGAATAGTTTTTCAAAGTAAAGTGAAAGAATAGATATACAGATATATAGTTGAGAGAATTGACTACAGTAATTTAAAAAAGAAAGAAATGATGTTAGCATATTTATATATCTGTATATATGGACTGTTTTATATTACTCTGAATAGTTCCCATTGCGGCAAACACTTGGCAACGTGATGAGAAAAGTTTTTAGCAGTTGATAAAGAACAGGAGGAATCAAAATGAGTAACTGGTCTGATCCACTACACTCTTTTCTGCTCTTCTCTCTGCTTCCACCTGCACCATCTTTCTTTTATTTTTTATATATATTTCTTTTCTATGATATAATTAATCATTAATTACTAATTTTTAACATGACTATATATATAAATAAGTCATTAATTAATAAGAGGGGAAATAAAAACATATATAACTGAAATACGACTGAGTACACAATAACACCTTTACATTAAAAGGAAAGAAAGGAAAACGGTAGAAAAGCTTAAAAACAGCTGAGCTGAATATATATACTTGTTTACAAGTTATATATGCATTTTAATAATAAAATCTTCTCTCAACATTTTATTATTATCATTATTATTAAGTAAAATTTTCTCACATTTACTGCACTAACTTCGAAATCCATTCAACATGGGGCAAATCCGACTCCGAAACATCCAACCCGGAATTCATAATCCTTCCCCCACTACCATGATAAGTATCTCCACCCAGATCTCTTATCTTCAACGCCCTCAAACTCTTCAAGAAATCAGCAAATTTCTGAAAAGAATCATTATAATCATCATCCTCATCATCGTAATCATAATCATGATCATTATTATTAGAAAAATACGGTGATGATGTGGCACCATCTGCACCGTTCATGATAGTACTAGTCCTCCCCGGTGTCATCATCACGTGATCGAGATGATCACTACCACAGCGATTCAGAACCACTTCCGCTGGCTCACGTGCCGCCGCCGCTGCCGCCGTAGGCCGATAAGCGAAATGGCTATGGCGTTTGGACTTAGTCTCTGGGCGGAGCTGGTCGGGCGAGTGGGCGAAGAAGCAAACCTTTCTCTGGCAAAGTTGGCCTGAATTGCACGCGCGCGTGCGGTACCTTGCGGGATGGAGCCAGTACTCGAATACGCCGTGCGCGAATTCGCACGTGTCGCCTTTGCTACAGCTGGCGCCGTTTCGAAACGCCGGACAGACTATAGCCGAGTAATTGAACTTACGCGGGTCCCGCCGCTGCGCTTTCTCGCCGCGGTGGGCGTAAGGACACTCCGTCCAGTCGTGGCTTCTCATCCTCGGGCACCGTTTGATCTTGTATGCATACATTCGGAACTCATCGGAGCCGTAGATTGCATCGTCGACGCGGTCGTTGTAGTCGGCTGCCGCCGCGGCTGCGGCGCTGACGCTGGAGAAATGGTGGTCGGAGAAGTCATAAACACAACTGGGATTGATACCTTTCATCATTTTTCAGCAATTAATTAATTAATATAGACAGTGTCATCAACTACATTTATCATGCAAAATTCAGGAAAAAATAACTGACCAGAACTTTATATATATATAAGAAAATATTTATTAGACTGATTTATTTATTGGGCTAGGAGCTAAATAACATTAAGCAAAAAGTTTCAGCTTTAATCTCTTCATCGCAGCTGAGTTGAATTATATATATCAGACTATACATAAATATATAAATTATAATATTTATTATTTACTGACATAATTAGAGAGTGAAAAGAAGAGTGAGTGTGTATGCGAGGTTCTTTGTTAATGGAGAAAAAAAGAGTGCTTTTAAAATGGGTGAAGTTGACTGTGGTGTTGAGTTAAAGTTAACCGGCGTCGGTTAGATATTGAGTTATGTTGTATTATAAATAGATATTGATATTATGAAGGGTGATGAGATGAGTTATTATAGGTTTGATGAGATGAGATCTAACGGTAAGGGAGGTGCGTGATATTGTATGGGTTAGTGGGACGCATGCATGGGATGTTTGCCATTGGGATTGTTCTGGTTACTAGAGCAAGCCAGTTGTTAGTCTCACAGAGTAACCTCGGCCATGTGTTGTTGGCCAGTTTTAACAAAGCTTATGGTGACAGACATCTTACAATGGGTGGCATAACATCTTACATTGGTGTCATGGCAGTGGCACCGTGGCACAAATATATTAATTACCATATCACCGTATCTCTCTCTATATATATTTGCTCACCATTTCAATATAGAATTTGTATATATACTATAAACTAAGAGAGCTCCTATTCACAGTATAATATAGTGTTTTTGTTTTTATACTAGCTACAGTTTATACATATTTTTTTGGTTTTTCATTCGATTAAATCATGCATTGGTACAATAAATGATGAAAGCTTTATTTAATTATCTACAAATAAAGTGTCTAGAATACAATTTGACTAAAAAAAACTAGACCATGGTTATTAGATACTTTAAATATTTAACATTTTATCAATGTGTTACATTATAATAAGTTTAGTTAGTAGTTTCGGTATTATTTATTAAATTAAATTATATAGGATCTAATATAAATGTACTAATAATAGTACAGACAAGTACTTGGCACCAAAATAATAAAAAGTAATATATTGTTATCTATGTTACAATATTAAGTATACATATTTTGATTAAATAATAATATAAAAAATTGCTAATCACTTACATCATGTCACATTATATAGTATTGGGCACCTAAATATTGAGTTTTGTGCCCTAAATAAAACTCATTTCAATATAATCAGATTTACTAATTAATAAAGATCAGAAAGAACATTTTATGTTGCATGGTTCACATGATTTATTTCATGATTATATTTAATGTATCAATTCTGTTAAGTCCAGAACATATGTATTTGTTAATGATTATAGTGTTGTCAGCACAATGGAATATAATCTTGATTATGTGTTCGAAAGTTTAATTCCCTGATTTGTCAGTTCACTGGATTTAGACTAGCATAATAATCAGCGATAGGTATGCTTACACCTTGGATAAGTGGTATGTCCTTTCTAGGGCATTGGCAAAGTTTACCAGTATCGGGTGTATGGAGAATACATTGAAAGAGACCGATATTGAACTTTGATTAGATATGTTAAATTTACTGTAATATCTATTCAATTCAATATCACCTAGTTGATCCTAGATCAAATGATCTTAATCCTGATATGGTTAGGTTAGATCTCAAGAGTATTATACATGTTCTTTGATTTGTTAGTTAAACCTACTTTTGGGTCAGGGTGATACGTACATTTTGGGAACATGATAGTGCAATTGAGTGGGAGCGCTAAACATAGATATGGAATCTATAGCTTCTATAGGTATTTAGAAGTTAAACGATGATTTCCTTCGAGCTTGCTAAATAGAGATAAATGATAGAACGTTCATTTTAGTGACTATATTAATTCACTAAAATATCATTTATAGGTGGCAAGTGTTTTAAGGATAAAATACATTAAAAGGGTGTAACGGTAATTTTATCCCTATGCAATGTAGATCATCTATAGAGGATCATTGATTATTGGGATTATAACAATAGATAATTTATAGCGTATCTATATCGTGGAACATATAGAGCGTTCTATATGACTAAGAGTGCAATTCGAAGTTCTATGCGTGGATGCAACAAGGAATTAATAAGTTAGTGAGTTTACTTGGTAAATTCTTGATCTGCTTATTGGAAACTCGGTTATATAGGCCCATGGTCCCCATACTAGTTGAGACCATACTGCTTGTAAGACTCAGTTAATTGATTTTAATTAATCAATTATAATTCTAAAGTTAGACTATGTCTAGTTTATGAATTTTCACTAAGCAAGGGCAAAATTGTGAAGAAAAGATTTTCTAGGTCTTATTTATTAATTAAGAGACTTTATATGTCTAATTAATAAATATATTAAATGACAATATTATTTAATAGTTAATTTTTAGTTATTAAATAATTAGAATTGTCATTTAAGTGGTTAAATTGGAAAATTAGCTTTTTTGAGAAAATGGGATGAAAAAAAAAGACAAAATGGCAAAATTACAAAGTGGGGCCCAATAACATCCTATGGCCGGCCACACTAAGGAATTTACCATTTATTTTTCTATTATTTAAATGCAAAATAAAGCTAACCTGAACCTAGGTGATTACCTATAAATAGGTAGTGATGGCTTCAGGAAAAAGATGATGCATCTCATTCCTTCAGAGAAAAATTCTAAGCTTTCTACCTATAGCCTAGCCGCCACCCTCTTCCTCTCTTTTCTTCTTCAATTATTCAGCCTTGAGTGATAGAGTGAGTGCCCACACACATCAAGTGGTATCTCAATCATAGTGTGGAAGATTGTGAAGAATCCAATCAACAAGAAGGAGAATCGGGCTCGAGAAGGAGAGAAAGAGACCCAGGTTCAGATCTTGATAATGCTCTGCTACAGAAAGGAATCAAGGGCTAGAGATCTGAACGAAAGGAGTCATTATATTTCGCTGCACCCAATGTAAGGTTTTCTTAAACCCTTATGTGTTTATTTCATTATTTTAGAAATTCATACTAGGATGTTAATGAAACATACTTGTTAGTAAATCTAGATCCTAGTAAAATATTTCCAACAACTGGCCTCAGAGCCATGGTAATGATTTACTTTCATGAAATATGAATTAAAACGATGACTTGTGTTGATTTGGATGACTTCATGTTGTTTATGTGTTATGTGATGAATGTATGTGTTGTACAAAATTTTTTCCATAAATTCTTTTTTTCTGTTTCTAAAAATATTTTATTTGGATTCCTTGTGAAAAATTAAGCAATTTTGGTTTTTACGGAACTCGATTCTGATAGAAATTGAAAAAGTTATGCATGTTTGAAGATTCGGGTGCTCATGCCTCAATCGCACGCACCAGGCTTCAGACAACACAAGCCTACGCGCGCGGATTTCAGACACAACCCGTGTCTGAAGCTCGGTCTCGCTGCTTGTTCAGACACGAAGCCGTGCCCGTGACACCCTGCAGGCGCCGAGTTTTCTCGGCTGGAATCCTGCTCTCCGCGCGCGTCCTGGGCATTTGCAGCCTCCTGGGGCTGCAGCGTGCAGCCTAGCTGCCACTTCACCCAAATTTTTTGATCTTTGTGGGATTTTTTTTCCAATTTTCAAACACCAAAATTAAAATAAAATATTATTTTTAATATATTTAAACTTAAATATCATTTTTTTTTAATTAATAATATTTATTTTTAAATAGATTATTATTAATTTTGATATTTTAAGGTTTAAATTTAAAAATTGATTATTTTATTTTTTAAATTATGGTCAGATTTAAAAATTTGTTAATTTTTTTTAATATTTATATATTATTTAATTATAAGATCAGATATTTTGATATTTAACATATTTTAAATTAAAAGATATTTTTATCTTTTTTATTTGAAATATTATATCTAAATTATCTTATTAAATAATTAATAAATTTAGAATCAACCTAGATATTTTTACAAATATTCTAACCATAATATTTTCAAATTCAAAAATTTGTTATTTTGATGAATATTTAATTATTTTTAAATTATAAGTTTGAAAATGATATTTTACTATTTTATATCATTTTACTTATTAGAAATATATAAATTATATTTTAAATATTTAAATAACCTAGATATTTTTGTAGAAATTTGAATATTTCTTAATTTGAGATATTTTGACATATAATTAGGATAATTGTTATTTATTTATCATTTTATTCTTAAAATAATAATTATCTAACCACATCTATTTTAAAATTGGTTTATTTTATTATTTTAATTTTATTGAATTATAAGATTAGAAAATGATATTGAAGATTTTTTCCTTCAAATCATTTATCTTATTTGATATTTAACTTTTTTTGATAAAAATAATTCAAATAAACCTAGCTATTTTAAATTAGTTTTCAATTTTGAATTTTAAATTTTGAGATTTTTTTTAAGGGTTGTTTTAACAACCCTAAATTTTTAAAATTTAGTTGGCTAGTTTAAAATAATAATTTAATTATATTAATATCTTATTTCACATCTGTTACATGGACAATGTTTGTTTAATTTTATTGTTTATTCAAAACTTTTTTTTAACAAACATATTATTTATTTGATCTAAATTGCTATGATTAACTTGTTGACAGATCCAATGATCTGATTTTAATCATAGTCCAATTGTCAATAGATCTTATAAATAATTTGTAACAGGTAAATTTTGTACTTCTTTCATCTGTGTAAACCTAGTAACATGATAGGGCCCATCCAAATCATTTGACCTATGTGAGCCTATATGTTTGCTATTGGGCGTAGATGCATATAGGAAGCCCATTTAAGTTTTACTAAGTAAATGGACTAGGTTGCTAAAATAAATTTTGACATAAGTAAATTTATTTATGTCCAATTAGAATTGGGCTTATTCAATGAATAACAATTGTTTATTTAAAGGTTAAATTCCTCTCCTTCGAGCCTTGTGTGAGAGTTAGGGGGCCAATAGCAGTGGGTACGAAATACTGAACCCAGCCCTCCCTCACATGAACTATCCCAATTGTGAAGGCCCATTTGCCTTATTTAAATAATTGTATTAGGTTAATTATATTAGTCTAACCTAATTAAAATTGAATTAGCAACATAATTAACTTTTAAAATATGTGAAATTTATTTTTCATTTAATATTTTAAAGTTAATTTTAGAAAAAAACTTAGTTAATGATATATATTCTAGATAGTTATTTCTAGTACTAGTAATATTTTCTAATATTTAATTAGGAAAATATTTTAAGTTGAAAATTAATTATTTATTTTAATTAATTTTGGACCAACTTAATTATAGAATCTTTTTCCTAGTATTAAATTAGAATTAATAATTAAGTTTCTTTTATACTTGATTATTTAATTCTTGTATTTAATACATTTAATTAAATTGAAAATTAAATATTTAAGTTGATTTTATTTTTGATACTTAAATATTATTATTTTCATGACATTTAATTAAATAGAAAATTATTTTAAGTTGGAAATCTTAATTTCAGAACAACTTAAATTTGAATAATTTTCAAAATATATTTTATTTTATTTTATTAATCATTTTTTTTTATCATTTTTGAAATTGCATTTTTTTATTTAAATGGAGAAATTTCGAATTTTATTTGAAAAGTAGATTAAAGTTGAAAATTATTTTGGACCAACTTAAATCATAATATTTTTCATTTAATGATTAATTAAAATAAATGATCTAAAATATATTATAATTAGAAAATAATTAAATTAGTCAATGAAAGTCTAGATAGATATTATCTGTTTTGCTTGAAGTATTTTTCTAGTGATATTTAATTAAATAGAAAATTAATATTTAAGTTGATTTTCATCATGATACTTAAATATTTGAAATTTTTCATAATATTTAATTAAATAGAAAAATTATATTTGTGTTGAAAACTAATTTTGTTAATTAATTTTGGACCAACATAAAATTAGAATAATTTTTCAGGATTTATTTTTATTTTATTTTGAAAAGTATTTTCGAAAATTGTATTCTTATATACTTTATTTTTTCGAAATGCAATATATATTTATAGAAAATTAAATTTGAGTTGTAAAATAATTTAAATTAATTTTGATACAACTTAAATTGAATAATTTTTTAAATATTTATTGGAAATTATTACTAAGATGGAATATAATTTATTTTATTTTCATATCCATCTAAGTATAATTTTATAAATATTAAATTAAAATTTATATTTAGAATTTTTATTGTAAATTGGAAATTGTAATTAAATAAATATACATTTAAAATAAATATTAGAAGAAAATACATTTTAAATAATGAGCTTTATTATTATCAGGACATTCGATCTCCATTGTTGGTTTTACATAGTTATTGTTTTAGTGAGTAATCCTCCTTAATGGAGGAACGTTCATTAGCAATTTAACGTCGTAGAATCTCGAAAGATAAGTACTATTTGTAAGTGTTTATTTTAGTATGGATCACCCTAATGGTGGCGACTTTAATAGGGCTTGCAAAAGTATGAAACAATAGTGGAAGCTCATAAGATAGAATGACCTTGACTCTCGCCTAACCGGGACAATGCTGGATTCTGATCTTGATCGAATAAAAGGTTGCTAGAATGTTTATCATTTTAGATGAGCTAACAACTCTATTCAATGGATGGTATCTTTGACTCTCGCCTAAACGGGACACTGATATCAGTTTGTTGGAGACATTGGAAATTGTTTAGGATTGTATGTTTTAGTATTTTCGCTTGTCATTCCTATTTTCTATATGTTTAATAATTTCTGAATTGTGTGTGAATTTATATTGAACCATGTTGTTTTCTGTTATTAATTGTAGTTTAATTTTGAAATTTCATTGTTGGTCTAACTAAGCTTGTTGTTTTAATGGGATAAATCCCTAATGGATTGTCATCCATTAGGCAAACATAATAGTGTTAGATCTCGATAAATAAATATTGTAAATGCAACATCTAGTTGTTCATCAATTGATGACACCTGAGACAAGTATTTACAATATGAAACAAGAAGATTATATAAATAAGAATAACTTTGACTCTCGCTAATCGGAGCATCATTGGATTCTTATTTAAATTCGAAATTATCCTTATTCCTCTTAGCTTATTCATTTTGAATTACCTTAAATAATATATCATTGGATGAATGGTTTATAAATCATTTGCATAACTTGTCATTCTGATTTCTCTTAAGAAATTAAATGATTCATATGATTATATTTCCGACATTCTATCCCGAAATGATATAAATCCTCAATCTTAGAAATCTCCTACTTGTATATGCTTACTTTAGGCAAATTAGACTTAGAGTTAGATTGGTAGTGGTGGTCCAAGAGAGAAGAATACTCGTGTATATTTGGTATAAATTTAAGTCTTTGACTTTGAATTTTAGATTCCAAATAGAAATTTTATATTCCTATTTCCATAATACAATACAGTTACACTTTCACAAGTGTTTAATAACTATTTTCTATCAATGGATTCAAACTGTATGTTAAAGTATGGAATATGACTTTAGTATTCTGTGACCAGGATCCACTTGTACTATTCTAAGAACTCTTTATTGTAACTAAACCTAAGTCATCAAAAGACTACAACCACATATTTTATAAATCAATGGCATTTGTATCTTGTTCATAGTGGTTTTGACAAGATCATTCTCTGCAAAGAGTCATTATGCCTATATCCACTGAAAGTATAATCATCTCATTCGCTGATGGATGTACATTCAGGGGTGGATATGAATTTTTTCGTTAATTTCTTAAGACGATCACTCTAGATTTTACCTTATGCAAAAGAAATTTGAAATGTTTAAAAATTTCATGAATTTCTAGCAATGGTGAAAAACTATTAAGGTAAGTGGTTAAAGATCTTGCCAACTGATAGGGGTGGAAAAATATTTGGTCGATATGCAGTTCAAAGATCATTAAGTTAATTTTTTGAATTATATCCAAACATACCTTCCCAGAAATTCAATTTGCATATTGATGATTAGTTACTAATCGTTGCCGAAATCCTTCTAGGGATATACCTAGTGATAGGAAAATTTCAGAACGATGGAATGGTTGTGTACTTTGTATAAACCATTACTAGATTCATGGATGACCTAATCGAAATCTTAAGAAAAGATAGAACTGTTAACCAAGGTTTGCATCTTTGTTAGCTATTCTTAGGGGTGGACCATCCCATAGTCATTAGATAAGAAAGTGTTTGTTTCAACAAATACTACTTTTCTAAGAAAATGACTAAGTCTGAAAAATAAAGTAGCAAATAAAGGAGATATTTTTTTTCTTGATTCCGTAAGTGTTCTATCATCTTATTCTGTATAAGATGGTCCCACTGCCTCTGTTTTCTTAACACAACCGAAGAGGTTAATACCATTTAGTATTCTTAGACAATAATCACGGTACTTTATCGTAGTGGGAGGGTTTCAAGGAACTCACCCTATTATGACTTGAAAGACACAAGTGATTAAAATCCATTGTTACGAGTAATGGATTGTCAGAATAAGAAACTAAGAAGTAAGGCCAAGAGAACTATGGTTAAAACCATTTATATGGAACAACCAAAAGTTTTCTATTACAAGGACGTGAAAGGAAATTTCATTAATAAGTCTATTCAATGGACTTAACAAAACTTCCTATTCCTAGTATTATAGATTTGAGTTTATCTAAACCTATGGCTTGTGGTATACCTGGTTAATTACTTACTCCAATGCAAGCAACTTACTTTAGTAAGATGCTCGAGCATTTTTCTAATGGCAATCTATAGAAGCTTCTCGACTTTTAGACATAGATTTTATTTATCTAAGGAAAAGTCTCAAATATATATTCTAGAAAAGATAAAGCCATGAAGAAATTTCTTAAATCAACAGTGAAAGGTCTCAGATATGCTTTAGTATGCCTTAGACCAGACACCTGCTGTTGAGTGGGAGTAATGAGTGGGTATCAGATTAATCCAGGAAAGGAACATTGGAAGACAATCAAGTAAATCTTAAGATTAAGAAGAGGAACTATATGTTAGTCGATAAGGGTGTATTGAATACTCTTAGACTACACCAAATCAGATTTCTAGACTTTCCTTAGTGCTAGAAAGTTTGCTGATGAGATGGTGATTACTCTGGGGGTGGACTAATGATTTTGGAGAAGTGTAAAAACCTATCTGAAGTCTCTAAGTCTATCAGAGAGAGACTGAATGTTAAAGTTGCAGAAAAGGTACTTATTCAGCCTAAGGAAAGTTCTGTACAATTTTTGGTATTTTTCCAACATTTATTAACTACTAGTGTTACTTCCTAACTAACACAAAAGTAGTTGCCAAAAAGTAAAGAATCAAGTATCCCTAGAGAGTAGACATATAGAGAGGAATTTCACAATATCAAGTATTTTGAGATTAAGGAAATGTAATGGTGGAGGAAAGGTTGTATTCAATACAACCTGTCAGATCCTATTACGGAGAGTATAATGCATGCTACACTTGATTTGAATATCAAGGTGTTGAGATTATTTGAAATGCACTTTTTGTTTTATATTAGTGCAAGTGGGAGTTTGTTGGGTTTTGTGCCCTAAATAAAACTCATTTCAATATAATCAGATTTACTAGTTAATAAAGATCAGAAAGAACATTTTATGTTGCATGGTTCACATGATTTATTTCATGATTATATTTAATGTATAAATCTTGTTAAGTCCATAACATATGTATTTGTTAATGATTATAGTGTTGTCAGCACAGTGGAATATAATCTTGATTATGTGTTCGAAAGTTTAATTCCCTGATTTGTCAGTTCACTGGATTTAGACTGGCATGATAATCAGCGATAGGTATGCTTACACCTTGGATAAGTGTTATGTCCTTTCCAGGGCATTGGCAAAGTTTACCAATATCGGATGTATGGAGTATACATTGGAAGGGACTGATATTGAACTTTGATTAGATATGTTAAATTTACCGTAATATCTATTCAATTCAATATCACCTAGTTGATCCTAGATCAAATGATCTTAGTCTTGATATGGTTAGGTTTGATCTCAAGAGTATTATACATGTTCTTTGATTTGTTAGTTAAACCTACTTTTGGGTCAGGGTGATACGTACATTTTGGGAACATGATAGTGGAATTGAGTGAGAGCGCTAAACATAGATATTGAATCTATAGCTTCTAAAGGTATTTAGAAGTTAAACGATGATTTCCTTCGAGCTTGCTAAATAGAGATAAATGATAGAACGTTCATTTTAGTGACTATATTAATTCACTAAAATATCATTTATATGTGGCAAGTGTTTTAAGGATAAAATACATTAAAAGGGTGTAACGGTAATTTTATCCCTATGCAATGTAGATCATCTATAGAGGATCATTGATTATTGGGATTATAACAATAGATAATTTATAGCGTATCTATATCGTGGAACATATAGAGCGTTCTATATGACTAAGAGTGTAATTCGAAGTTCTATGCGTGGATGCAACAAGGAATTAATAAGTTAGTGAGTTTACTTGGTAAATTCTTGATCTGCTTATTGGAAACTCGGTTATATAGGCCCATGGTCCCCATACTAGTTGAGACCATACTGCTTGTAAGACTCAGTTAATTGATTTTAATTAATCAATTATAATTCTAAAGTTAGACTATGTCTAGTTTATGAATTTTCACTAAGCAAGGGCAAAATTGTGAAGAAAAGATTTTCTAGGTCTTATTTATTAATTAAGGGACTTTATATGTCTAATTAATAAATATGTTAAATGACAATATTATTTAATAATTAATTTTTAGTTATTAAATAATAGGAATTGGCATTTAAGTGGTTAAATTGAAAAATTAGCGTTTTTGAGAAAATGGGATGAAAAAATGACAAAATGGCAAAATTGTAAAGTGGGGCCCAATAAAATCCTATGGCCGTCCACACTAAGGAATTTACCATTTATTTTTCTGTTATTTTAATGCCAAATAAATCTAACCTAAACCTAGGTGGTTACCTATAAATAGGTAGTGATGGCTTTAGGAAAAAGATGATGCATCTCATTCCTTCAGAGAAAAATTCTAAGCTTTCTACCTATAGCCTAGCCGCCACCCTCTTCCTCTCTTTTCTTCTTCAATTATTCAGCCTTGAGTGACAGAGTGGGTGCCCACAGACATCAAGTGGTATCTCAATCATAGTGTGGAAGATTATGAAGAATCCAATCAACAAGAAGAAGATGTTGGAAATTATTTTACCAGGATCTTAGATCTACTCACAAGTATGTTTATTAACATCCTAAATAAGAACTTTCTAAAACGATAAATAAACACATATAAAGTTTAAGAAACCTTACATTGGGTGCAGCGGAATATAATGACTCCTTCCGTTCAGATATCTAGCCCTTGATTCCTTTCTGTAGCAGAGCATTATCAATATCTGAACCTGGATCTCTTTCTCTGAATCTTTGATGCTGAAACTCCTTTGCTGATGATCTTTCTTCACGATCTTCCTCACTATGATTGAGGTATCACTTGATGTGTGTGGGCACTACTCATACACTAAGGATTTCGAAATTATCAAGGAATAAGAGAGAGAGTGGTCAGCTAAAGATAGGGAGAGAGAAGGCTCAATTTTTCTGAATAGAAAAAGTCAGAAGAAAAGTGTGTTTCCTAAAGCCTTCACTATCTATTTATAGCATTCCTACTAGGGTTAGATTTGAATTATATGGCATTAAAATAATGAAAAAATCAGTTTAAATTTCCTACAAAAGTGGCTGGCCCTAAACTTAGTGGATTGGGCCTTGCTTTTTGCAATTTTGCAATTTTAACACCTTTTGTATCTGATTTTCTCAAAAATGCCAATTTCCTAATTCAACCATTTAAATGCCAATTCTAACTATTTAATAACTATAAATAATTATTAAATAATATTGTCATTTATCATATTTATTAATTGAACCATACAAAGTATCATAATTAACAAATATGCCCCTATAAACTCTTTCTTTACAATTTCGCCCTTACTTAGTGAAAAATTCACAAATAGACATAGTCTAATTTGAGAATTATAATTGATTAATCAAAACCAATTACATGAGTCTTACAAGCAATATTATCTCAACTAGTGGGGGGACCATGGGTCTATATAACCGAGCTTCCAATAAGTAGATCAAGAATTTAACACTAAAATTCACTAACTTATTAATTCTTCGTTGAATCCACGCATAGAACTTAGAATTGCACTCTCAGTATATAGAATGCTCTATATGTTCCACCATATAGACACATCATTAGTTATCCATTGTTATAATCCTAATGTGATCAATGATCCTCTATATGAATGATCTACACTGTAAAGGGATTAAATTACCGTTACACCCTACAATGTATTTATTCCTTAAAACACTTGACCCCGTATAAATGATATTTCAGCTAATGTGAAATGAGTACTCCACCATTTATGTTCGTTTGGTCAAGCTCGAAGGAGATCATCCTTTACTTACTATTCGCCAGATAGAAGCTATAGATTCCATGTTTATGATAGCGCTCCCACTCAATTGCACTACCGTGTTCCCAAAATGTACGTATCACCCTGACCTAAAAGTAGGCTTAACTAACAAATCAAAGAACACGAATAGCCTTTCAAGATTGAGCCTAATCATATCAGGATTAAGATCATTTGATCTAGGATCAACTAGGCGATATTGACTTGAATAGATTTTACGGTAAGTTTAATTAAATCTAAGTCAAAGTTCAATATCGGTCCCTTCCGATGCATACTCCATGCATCCAACCTGAGCTTTACTTTAACCAATGTTCTGGAAAGAACATAGTATTTCTCCAAATACAAGTAAACTCTTGTTGTAGATTATCATATCAGTAAAACCCTGTGTCTGATAAATCTAGGAAACTTTATTCACATAGTCATGTTTACTTTCCAATGTGTTGACGGCACAATAAACAGGATCAAGTATGTGAAAAGGGTTTCAGATGAATTTATACATTATGTACATATAATCATGAAATAAATCATGTGAACCATGCAACATTAAATGTTATTTCTGATCTATATTAATAAACAAATCTGATTATATTGAAATGAGTTTTATTTAGGGCATAAAACCCAACAAACTCCCACTTGCACTAATATAAAACAAAAAGTGCGTTTCAAATAATCTCAACACCTTGATATGCAAATCAAGTGTAGTAGTAGTAAACTCCTCATAATAGGATCTGAAAGGTTGAATTAACCACAACCTTTTCTCCACCATTACTCTTCCTTAATCACAAAATCATTGATAATGTGAAATTCCTCTCTATATGTCTACTCTCTTGGGATACTGGATTCTATACCTTTGGCAACTACTTTTGGTTAATCAGGAAATTAACACTAGTAGTTTAAGGCAATTTGGAATGGTGCCAAAGATGTATAGAACTTTCCTTAGACTGAATAAGTACCTTTCCTGCAGCTTTAACATTCAGTCTCTCTCTGGTAGACCTAGAGACTTCAGATAGGTTTTTAAACTTCTCCAAAATCACTATTCCACCCCGCAGTAACCACCATCTTATCAGAAAGATTTTCTAGCACTAAGGCAAATTTCGAAATCTGATATGGTGTAGTCTAAGAGTTTTTAAACACACTCTTATAGACTAACATATAGTTCCTCTTCTTTATCTTAAGATTTACTTGATTGTCTTCCAATGTTCTTCTCTGGATTAATGCGATACCTACTCATTACTCCCACTCAACGGCAGTGTCTGGTCTAAGGCATACAAAAGCATATCTAAGACCTCTCACTGTTGATGTAAGAAATTCTTTCATGGCTTTATCTTTTCTGGAATAGTTAAGACTTTTCCTTAGATAAATAAAATCTATGCCTAAGAAGTTGTGAAGCTTCTATAGATTGCCATTAGAAAGAAAATGCTTCAGCATCTTACTTAAGTTGCTTGCATTAGAGTAAGTAATTACCAGGTATACCACAAGCCATAGGTTTAGATAAACTCAAACCTATAATACTAGGAACAGGAAGTTTTGTTCAGTCCATTGAATGGACTTATAAACGAAAATTTCCTTTTATGTCCTTGTAATAGAAAACTTTAGGTTATTCCATGTGAATGGATTAAACCATAGTTCTATTCGCTTTCTTATTAGTTTCTTATCTTGACAATCCATTACTTGTTTAAACTCACAATGGATTTTAATCACTTGTGTCTCCCAAGTCATAAGAAGGTGAGTTCCTAGAAACTCTCCCACTACGACAAGGTACCATGAATTATGTCGAAGAAAACTAAATGGTATTGATCTCTTCGGTTGTGACAAGACAACAGAGGCAGTGGGATCATCATATGTTATATAAGATGATAGAACACTTTTGGAATCAAGAATTAAATATCTCCTTTATTTGCTACTTGTTTTTCAGACTTAGTCATTTTCTTAGAAAAGTAGTATTTGTTTGAACAAACACTTTCTTATCTATTGACAATGGGATGGTCCACCCCTAATCACTTAGAAAAGCTAACAAACCATAGTTAACAGTTCTAGCCTTTCTTAAGATTTTGATTAGGTCATCCATGAATCTAGTAATGATTTACATTAAGTATACAACCATTACATCATTCTGAAATTGTATTACCATAGAAGGACTTAGGCAACGACTAGTAACTAATCATCAATATGCAAATCGAAATTTACGGGAGGTAAGTTTGGATATAATTCAAAAATCAATTTAATGATCTTTGAACTGCATATCTACTAACTATTTCTCCACCCCTATCAGTTCGCAAGATCTTTAACCACTTACCTTAATGGTTTTAACTATTGCTAGAAATTAATGAAATTTTTCAAACATTTCAAATTTCTTTGCTAAAAGGTATAATCTAGAGTTATCGTCTTAAGAATACAACGAAAAACTCATATCCACCCCTGAATGTACATCCATCTGCGAATGAGATGAACTACTTTTAGTGGATATAGGCATATTATCTCTTTGCAGAGATTGATCATGTCAAATTCACTATGAACAAGATACAAATGCCATAGATTAAAAAATGTGGTAGTGTCTTTTGATGACATAGGTTTAGTTACATCAAAGAGTTCTTAGAATAGTGCAAGTGGATCCTGATCACGAATACCTAACTCATATTCCATACGGTTTGAATCCATTAATAAAAGATGGACATTTAAACACTTGAGAAAGTGTAATCGTATTGTATCCGGAATTAGAAATATAAGAAAATTTATTGGATTCTAAAATTAAAGTCAAAGACTTAAATTCAACCAAATATAATGAGTAATTCTTTCTTGGACCACCACTACTAATACAAACTCTAAGTCAGATTTGCCCATACAAGTAGGAGATTTCTAAGATTGAGGATTTATATCAATTGGGAATAGAATTTCGGGATTATAATCATATACATCATTTAATTTCTTAAGAGAAAATATAATGACATGAAATGATTTATAGACCATTCATCCAATGATATGTTTTGAAGCTAATTCGAAATGAATAAGCTAAGAGGAATTAGGATAATTTCGTTTATAAATAAGAATCCAACGATGCTTCGATTAGAGAAAGACAAAGTAATCTTATTTATGTAATCTTCTTGTTTCATATTGTAAAAATACTAGTCTAAGGTGTCATCAATTGATGAACAGTTAGATGTCGCATATACAATACTTATCTTTCGAGATCTTACACTATTATGTATGTCTAATGGTGAAAATCCATTAGGGATTTATCTCATTAGAAAAACAAACATGTTAGACCAACAATGAAGATTCGAAATCAAACTACAACTTAATAACAGAAAATAACATGGTTCAATATAAATTCATACACAATTCAGAAATTATAAGCATATAGCAAGTAGGAATGACTAGTGAAAATACTAAAACATACAATCCTAAATAATTTCCAAGGTTTTCAACAAACTGATACAGTGTCCCGGTAGGCGAGAGTCAAAGCATCATTTATTGAATAGAGTTGTCAGCTCTTCTAAAATAGAAACCATTCTAGCAACCTTTTATTCGATCAAAATAAGAATCCAACGTTGTCCCGGTAGGCGAGAGTCAAGGTTATTCTCATTTTATGAGCTTCCACCATTGTTTCATGTTTCATAAGTTTATCTCTAAGTAGTCACCGTAGGGGAGAGTCTAATAGAGACGAAAACTTACAAAACACTTATCAAATGAAATCTTACGGTGTTAAATGCGTTCAACGAATAACCATCCATAGGGGGACGAAGTCTAGCGTCTCGAGGTTATATTGAAAACATTTAACTTTTGTAAGACCAACAATGGAGATCGAATATCTTAATAATAATCAAGCTCATTATTTAAAGTGAGTTGTATTTTCTTTGATTCTCTTTATTTAATCTATTTATTTTAAATATATATTTATTTAAAATTTCCAATTTAGAATGAAAAATTCTAAATATAAATTTTAATTTAATATTTATAAATTTTACTTAGATGGATATGAAAATAATATGAATTATTTCCATCTTAGTAATAATTTCCAATAAATATTTAGAAAAATATTCAATTTAAGTTGTTACAAAATTAATTTACAACTCAAATTTAATTTTCTATAAATATATATTGCATTTCGAAAAATTAAAGTATTTAAGAATACAATTTTCGAAAAATGCATATTAAAATAAAAAATAAATCCTGGAAAAATTATTCTAATTTAATGTTGGCCCAAAATTAATTAATAAAATTAATTTACAACAAAAAATATAATTTTCCTATTTAATTAAATATATAAGAAAAATTTCAAATATTTAAGTATGATGATGAAAATCAACTTAAATATTAATTTTCTATTTAATTAAATACACTAGAAAAATACTTCAAGCAAAAATATCATCTATCTAGATTTTTCTTTGACTAATTAATTCAATTTCTAACAATATACTTTAATTCAATTTATTTTAAATTAATCAATAAATGAAAAAATCATTGATTTAAGTTGATCCAAGAATTAATTAAAATAATTAATTTACAACTTAATCTATTTTTTAAATAAAATTCGAAATTCCAGCATTTAAGAAATGCAATTTCGAAAAATTGATTAATAAAATAAAGAAAAAATATATTTTGAAAATTATTTAAATTTAGTTGAAAAATTAAATTTCAACTAAAAATAATTTTCTTTTTAATTAAATGTCATGAAAAAGAAATATTTAAGTATGATGATTAAATCAACTTAGATATTTTATTTTCAAATTAATTAAATGTATTAAATTCAAGAAATAAATAATTAAGTGTAAAGAAGGCTTAATTATTAATCTCTAGTTCAATACTAGGAAAAATATACTTAAAATAAATTGTACCAAAATTAATTATATAAATAATTAATTTCACAATGTATAATATTTTCCTATTTAATATTAGAAATAATAAGTAGTCTAGAAATAACTATCTAGAAAATATCTTATTTAACTAAGTATCTTTTCCACAAAATTTGAAAAAATATCTAATTTAAGTTGTATTAGAAAAATCTAGAACTTAAATATTTTCAAATTTAAATTTAATTAAATATCAAAAATTAAGTTGTAACCACTTAATTTGAAAATATTCCATTTTAAGTTAATATTCGAAAAGATATTAACTTAAAAAAAAAATATCTAAAGAATCTTAATAACCAATGCCTAAAATTCCTCAACTTAATTTTGAAATTTGAAATTCAAAAGATATTCAGATTTAAGTTGGTTAGTTGTAGATAACTAAATATCAACTTAAATAAGAAAATTTAATGAAAAATTTAAATTAAGTTCCAGAAAGAATCTAGATGGTTATAATTCTATATTTAATTAAATACAAGAAAATACATATAGTTTAGCTTAGAATATAAAATTCCTTAAACTATATTTTTCTTAAATTAATTTCAAAATAAATGAAATTAATTATGTTGCTAATCAATTTTATTAGGTTAAACTAGTTTAATTAACCTAGTACGATCATTCAAATCGAGCAAATGGGCCTTCACAATTGGGGTGGTTTGTGTGAGGGAGTCTTGGAGTTCGGTATGTCGTACCCACTTCTATGGCTCCCAACTCTCACACAAGGCCCAAAAGAGAGGAATTTAACCTTAATAAGAACAACTGTTATTAATTGAATAAGCCCAAAACTAAATGGGCCTAAATAAAATCTATCAATGACTATGACATTTTATTTAGCAACATTAACCTATATGCATCTATAATAAAATTAAACACATAGGCTCACACAGGCACACTTTGGATGGGTCCTATCATGTTGCTAGGTCATACACAGATGAAAGAAGATTGTAAATATACCTGTTACAAATTATTATCTTGACCAAGGGAGCCATCAGATCATTAGATCTGGCAAAAAGTAACCATGGCTATTTGCAATCAAGTAATAATAGGTTTTAAAAACTTACACATAAGCTAAAACACATACTCCTGCAACAAGGTTAATTTGGATAGTTGGATGTAGGATTTATTTAATTTTAAATAAATATTTAATTTCGAAAATAATTAATTAAATAAATAAAAAAAAATAAAAAATTTCGAAAATTTTTAAAAAATTTAAAAAAAATTCGAAATTTAAAAAAAAATGAAAATTAAACCTACAATTTTTGAAAAATTAGGTTTCAACCAACCTAAATATCATTTCAAAAATTTGCTAACTACTTTTAAATTTTAAATGTTATTTTATAAATAAAAATTAAATAAAAAATTAGAAAAGATAAATAAATATTTTTTTCAAATTTTTAAATGTAATTTAAATAAATAAAATAACAAAATTTAAAAAATTAGCAAAATATCTTATATCTATTTAAAATTACATGATTATAAATATCTTATTTTAAATTTAAATATGGTCAAAATATCTAAAAAGATTTAATTAAAAAATCTTAAAAGATAAGATATTTTTAAAATATCTTAAAAGATATTATAAATATCTTTAAAAGATAAGATATTTTTAAATATCTTAAAAGATATTATAAATATCTTAAAAGATATTATAAATATCTTAAAATATCTGATCTTAAATTTAAAAAAAATATAATCAAATTTAAAAATAAGATAGATTTTTAAGCAAAAAGATAAATACTAATTCTATTCAAATTCAAATTACACTAATATCTTGAATTAAATTAAAAAAATTTAAATTAATTCAAAATGATAATTAGAATTGAATTAGGAATAGTAATAGTATATATACAAAACCATACAAAAAATTGGAAGTTAATTCCATGAAAAAGTATGAAAAATTGAAGAAAATTGAAAAAATTCGAAACTGTACGGACAGTTCTCATGATCGTGAAACTATCAAGACAAATTTCCCGATTTTGTCAAATCTTCAAAAAATCATAACTAATTCAAATAAAATCCAAATTGAGTTCTGTAAAAGGCTGACTTGCTTAATTTTTTCCATACTATCCAATAAAAATAATGCCAGAACCGAAATAACAATTATTTTTCACGAAAATTTCACAATCATCAATGAATCATCAAATAACACTCAATACAACATGATACCATCCAAAGAACATACAAACAATCGTTTTAAAGTCCAAATTACATGTAAGTAAATCAATTACCATGGCTCTGAGGCCAGTTGTTGGAAATTATTTTACCAGGATCTTAGATCTACTCACAAGTATGTTTATTAACATCCTAAATAAGAACTTTCTAAAACGATAAATAAACACATATAAAGTTTAAGAAACCTTACATTGGGTGCAGCGGAATATAATGACTCCTTCCGTTCAGATATCTAGCCCTTGATTCCTTTCTGTAGCAGAGCATTATCAATATCTGAACCTGGATCTCTTTCTCTCGAATCTTTGATGCCGAAACTCCTTTCTTTGATGATCTTTCTTCACGATCTTCCTCACTATGATTGAGGTATCACTTGATGTGTGTGGGCACTACTCATACACTAAGGATTTCGAAATTATCAAGGAAGAAGAGAGAGAGTGGTCAGCTAAAGATAGGGAGAGAGAAGGCTCAATTTTTCTGAATAGAAAAAGTCAGAAGAAAAGTGTGTTTCCTAAAGCCTTCACTATCTATTTATAGCATTCCTACTAGGGTTAGATTTGAATTATATGGCATTAAAATAATGAAAAAATCAGTTTAAATTTCCTACAAAAGTGGCTGGCCCTAAACTTAGTGGATTGGGCCTTGCTTTTTGCAATTTTGCAATTTTAACACCTTTTGTATCTGATTTTCTCAAAAATGCCAATTTCCTAATTCAACCATTTAAATGCCAATTCTAACTATTTAATAACTATAAATAATTATTAAATAATATTGTCATTTATCATATTTATTAATTGAACCATACAAAGTATCATAATTAACAAATATGCCCCTATAAACTCTTTCTTTACAATTTCGCCCTTACTTAGTGAAAAATTCACAAATAGACATAGTCTAATTTGAGAATTATAATTGATTAATCAAAACCAATTACATGAGTCTTACAAGCAATATTATCTCAACTAGTGGGGGGACCATGGGTCTATATAACCGAGCTTCCAATAAGTAGATCAAGAATTTAACACTAAAATTCACTAACTTATTAATTCTTCGTTGAATCCACGCATAGAACTTAGAATTGCACTCTCAGTATATAGAATGCTCTATATGTTCCACCATATAGACACATCATTAGTTATCCATTGTTATAATCCTAATGTGATCAATGATCCTCTATATGAATGATCTACACTGTAAAGGGATTAAATTACCGTTACACCCTACAATGTATTTATTCCTTAAAACACTTGACCCCGTATAAATGATATTTCAGCTAATGTGAAATGAGTACTCCACCATTTATGTTCGTTTGGTCAAGCTCGAAGGAGATCATCCTTTACTTACTATTCGCCAGATAGAAGCTATAGATTCCATGTTTATGATAGCGCTCCCACTCAATTGCACTACCGTGTTCCCAAAATGTACGTATCACCCTGACCTAAAAGTAGGCTTAACTAACAAATCAAAGAACACGAATAGCCTTTCAAGATTGAGCCTAATCATATCTGGATTAAGATCATTTGATCTAGGATCAACTAGGCGATATTGACTTGAATAGATTTTACGGTAAGTTTAATTAAATCTAAGTCAAAGTTCAATATCGGTCCCTTCCGATGCATACTCCATGCATCCAACCTGAGCTTTACTTTAACCAATGTTCTGGAAAGAACATAGTATTTCTCCAAATACAAGTAAACTCTTGTTGTAGATTATCATATCAGTAAAACCCTGTGTCTGATAAATCTAGGAAACTTTATTCACATAGTCATGTTTACTTTCCAATGTGTTGACGGCACAATAAACAGGATCAAGTATGTGAAAAGGGTTTCAGATGAATTTATACATTATGTACATATAATCATGAAATAAATCATGTGAACCATGCAACATTAAATGTTATTTCTGATCTATATTAATAAACAAATCTGATTATATTGAAATGAGTTTTATTTAGGGCATAAAACCCAACAGAAGAATCGGGCTCAAGAAGGAGAGAAAGAAATCTAGGTTCAGATCTTGATAATGCTCTGCTACAAAAAGGAATCAAGGGCTAGAGATCTGAACGGAAGGAGTCGTTATATTCCGCTGCACCCAATGTAAGGTTTTCTTAAACCCTTATGTGTTTATTTCATTGTTTTAGAAATTCATATTAGGATGTTAATGAAACATACTTGTTAATAAATCTAGATCCTGGTAAAATATTTCCAACACTTAAGATCTTAAATAGTAATGCCCTAATGTTAAGTATTATCTCAATTTCTGTACAGGGTGACATGGCACTCAATAGGGTGACACGTGAAGTTCACTTTAAGACCTAGACGGGTTATACTGGCCTAAGGTTCCATAGAACAATTTAGGGTTAAATCAACAAAGTCTAGTTCTTCAGTAGGTAGTATCCAAACAAGCTATGTACCTCGCAATGTTCCGAGCAGGATACATGTATCTAGCAAAGCATCACTATCTGTGCTGAAGGACGCGACATTTAGAAATTTCTTAAGATATTTTCTTTAAGTATCACCATAATTATAGCATAATTAGAATCACTATATTTGTGGGATTAGTTTTATATAGTTGAGAGATTGGTAGGAATTTATATGTAGTTTCTCGATTATTTTTCAATTATTTTTGGTAATAAACTCTTGTATCTTCCTTATAAAGAGTGAAACTATTTCATTGTTTAGGGATCCAAATTTAATTTTCTAGAGAACTATTACGTTGTTAAAATAATTATAAATTTTCTCAAGAATATTAAGAAACTCACATGGCTAGATCTTGTGATCTTGATCATTCACTAAGTAACACAACTAAAAAGTATCACTATTATTATGGGACTGAACCTCTATAAATTATTTTTCTTTTTATTGCTTTATTATTTATATAGTAATTGATCATTCAATTTCATCACTTTAAAGACTCAATGTTTTTGGCTAAAAGCGAGGTCAACATTTTAGTGCTTTTATTAAGAGCAAAGGAACCCAGTCTCATCCTTGACAATTTTTTTTTTTATTTTTAAATATATATTTACGTGGATCAATACAATTGTGCCAAGTGTACACTGTGTCCACGTAGACATTCCACCATGGCAGTTAACAGCTAAAAATGGATAGAAATATTAAACTGCTAACAGAACACGAGTTCAGGGGTTTTACCACCAAAATTTTAGAATTGACAGTTAGTTACAAAAATCTGGTCACTTAAGGTGTTTATGACGCAAATTACTCATAAAAAAACATGTTATATTTTCTAAGTAAAGCTCATGTTCGTAAAATTATATTTTAAATAAAATGAAAATTGAACTAAACAAAGTGCTTCGTAACAAAAGATATTATGACAAGTTGTTAATGAAAATATCATAAGCAACAGAACAACCTTTAACAAATATGAAATTGAAAAACTGATAAATAATACCTGAAACAGCAGGGGGTTTGAATTATTGAGTGTACAGAGGATCTTTAAGCATGGTTGCAATGTGAGAAACTAGAGGACAAACCTCAATCTCCACCATTTTTGAATTGGTAAGGAGGCTAAGTTTGTCTCGCAGTATTGTCATCTTAGGGCATAGCTTGATCGAAATTGTCTTAGGCAAATTAGAGGCATTGATCCAACTCAAGAATTTCCTCTAAGTTATCATACCACCAAATACAAATTTATTGCAAGCTCCTCACTTGTCTAAGTCCTTGGAGCTGATAATTTATGTCAACAATATGATCCAACGTCAAAACGGAGGCTGTGAAGGGACTGCCACATATTTGGATTACCATTGGACATGTTTCTGATATGTAGTGTCCTTAATTTGAAAAGAGGAACAATTGTGCTAGAAGTTGTTGATAATGGTTGTTGTTCATGTGTTTGTTGAGTATCTTTCCCTTTTTTGGATACTCTAGTCTGTTTGAAACTAGCGTTCTCTGGCAATCGCATTCCACCTGTGAAAGAAATAATAATTTTATGGTTCGTTTGGAACGCCGTATTAGGTCGTATCGTATTGTATTGTATTATATTGAATTGGATTATATATCATATTTTTATATAATACTATGTTAAACTTTAATTTATACTAAAATATTATATATTTAGGTGTCCATAAAAGTTAATACCATATATAGTTTTACATAAAAATATTGCATAAAATATAATTCAATATAATACAATACAATACAATACAATACGACCTAATACGGCGTTCCAAACGAGCCCTTAATGTATACTAAGAAATATTGAATGATTTACAATTGATTAAGGATTGATCGATTAAGCCTCAATGGTCTGAAACACGTGCATATTTTGAATTTTTATATAATAACTATTGAAACATTAAAGAATAGATTAAGTCTAAAACTTAACCAAAATATCATTAATATCTCATCCCCATCTCTTAATGCAATAAAAAAAAGTAATAAATGATAATGGTGTATATTTTCCAATTTTACAAACAAGCACCTGATTTAAAAGCTGAAATATTTTCTTTAGTATAGTTGTTGGGTCATCTCCAAAAGGGTTTAACCTTGCAATTGCCTAACCAACTGTAGATTCAAAATACAAATAGAATAATTCATGTCAATGGCGAAAAGAGTTTACCTAAATTAACATTCTCAATAAAATTTGATAAATATTTACATATACAAATAATTATTTTGTCACCTATATTACAACTTAATACATTCATTTAGAAGTTCTGAACATATCTAAAAATACCACTTAAGCTCTGACCGGCTACGTCAAAAATTAGAATGGTCTTAAATGTTGCATCAAAATATAACACATCATACTCTACATTTATCGCAGGGAGACAAACAAAAAGCTAAACTTAGAGTATAATCTTCGATGATGAAAAAATCACAAAACTTGGACTCTAACAAAGTGAGAGAGAAGCCTGGGATTCCAAAAGCTACTATCTTTTGGTATATTTATTGCGTAGAGTAATGTACGACAAAATCCCCAACTATCAATTTAATTGTAAAAAACCATCTAACTTGTGGGAAAACCCTTCAAAGTACAGTTCCGTTTATATTTTTATATTTTTAAGGTGTCGTTTGTCCAGCCTAGTTAAGTCCTAATTTTGTGAGTCACTAAAAAATTATCCTACGTGGCCATATTTTACAAAATAAAAATTAAAATGAGTAATTAAAATGAAAATAAAAACTTTAAGAGTAATTTGCGGTGAAACCCCCCAACTATCGATTTACTTGCAAAAAACCATCCAGCCTTAAAGTTTTTTAGATGGTTTTTTGCAAGTAAATTGATAGTTGAGGGGGTTTCGCCGCAAATTACTCTATATATTTTGAAAAATAAAATTAAAAACTTAAGAAAAGTAGTACAATTACTTAAAAAATATGAATAATTATAAATTCTACTTAAATCGTGGTTTCGAACCAAACCAAACCGTTCTTAATGGTTTGGTTTGGTTAGAGAAATTTATTGGTCTGGTATGGTTTTTAATATTCAAAAAATTTTTATACTGGTTTGGTTCAAAAACTATAAAAATCGGGACGAAACCAATCCGTGAACACCCCTATCGTTACCCATGTATTAATGCTCTGCATTCGAGATGAGGTGAAAGTTAGAATTTTATCAATTTTTCCTAGAAAAATAAAATAAAAAGACTTGGAATAGTTTGAGCAATTGTAAATTTACAACAAAATTAATTTTACAGATTCTACAAGTTGTATAGTTTATAAAGGTCGTAATGGTTGTTAAGTTGTAAATTTGAGTTTATGCAATACAATGATTTTGATTTCTTAAAAAAAAAAAATTATAATTAAATATTCAACACTGCACTAAGCTTCAACTATAAACGTTAAAAGACATCATGTGTGTATATATATTTTAGAGTAATTTGCAGTAAAATTCCTCTAACTATTAATTTACTTGCAAAAAGACCATCCAAAAAAACTTTAAAGGTTGGATGGTTTTTTGTAAGTAAATTGATAGTTAGGGGGTTTTGCCGCAAATTACTCTTAAAGTTTTTATTTTATTTTAATTACTCATTTTAATTTTTATTTTGTAAAATATAGCCACGTAGGATATTTTTTAGTGACTTGTCATTGTGGGCAAAATTAAGATAGCTGGACAGACGACACCTTTAAAATGTAAACGGAACAGTACTTTGAAATGTTTTCCCATCAAAATATGAGATTTGATAATTTTTTTGCAAGTAAATTAATAGTTAGGAGTTCTTACTGCAAATTAGTCTGTTGCGTATATATGAAGAAAAAAAAACACACAATATAGTGATTATATGGATTCCTACTGGTGTTTATATTCATATATATATATATATACATATATATATAATATATATGTTGAAGAAACAAATGCCAATCAAATCTACCATCATAATAATATAGTGTATGATATAATACTACTACTACTTACCTTTTGCTACCGATCTTTCCTTCGCTCAATCTCTTCACACACAAACGAATTAGATGACGATCGTTGTTGATCGATTTGCAAAAGCAAGGGAGAAAAATATAAGAAAAAGAAAAATGGGTAGCATCGACTTATAAGACCACGATCAGTATAAATAGGAATGGAGAATATGGATAATAAAGTTAGAAGAAAAAAAAAGAGAAGAAAGTATTATGGGCATGAATATAAAATGTGCTTATTTTTTTTAATTTTAATAAAATTGTATTCAAAAATTTAATATATATGCATATAAATTTAAATTTTTTGGGATACTTTATTTCTTTTCTAATTAAAAAAAATGTTAAATAAACTATTAGCAAGTGAAAAAAAAATTGAGCTTCTTCTATATATACAGTACGTATAAAGAAAAGTATATAAATATATGCATAAATATCTTTTTAAGAAGTATTGGTTTAAATATTTGCAATTATACTATCTTATCCATTTTAGAGAAAATGCTATCTAATTATAAAAAAAGGAAACAAACAAATTTAACTATCTATAGATATTTGGCTTATCATTCAAATTTCGAATATTTTAGATGTAAATTTTATAATCAATTAATTTTATTATATTTTAATATTTTATATTTATAAGTTTAAATAAAAATAATAAACTTTCTAAAAAAAATGATAATAATAATAATATAAAAAAAACCACGAACATTCCCTAACAAAACATGTCCAGATTGACTTCGAATCAGATTACTCAATTTTTTTTCTAGATATTATTTTTATATCGAAGATATTACTTTAAATTTACTGTTTTAAAGTTAAATAATTAAGGGATAGTAATTTAATAATAATTTTAAGTGAATAAAACAAATATTTATAAAATTACAGGTTTTTGAAAGGATATAATTTTTTAAAAAATTGTTATTATCTTTAAATAAGATAATAAAATTTGGAACGAAGTTTTCCTAGATTTTAGATACAATTGTTTATCTAGATTTTATTTTTTGAGTTTGCTTGCTAAGATAACACACGTGTCATATCATATTTGAAAAGTGGAAACTTTCTATCTATAAATTAACCATTGAGACTTGCTTGGCATTCATAAAAAAAATTGACAATTGGCAGAAACATACGTGAGAGAGAAAGAAAAAAACAATTTGCCTCACAAAATCAACAAAGTGGCTTCTACTCCTAGTTGTGCAAAGTGTCTTCTTTTGGAAATTATGAGGAAAAACTATTGTAGAAAATGTAGACATTGTCAAGAAGAGGGGCATAACTCAAGAACTTGCAAAAACAACACTTCTGTGCATAATGATATTGGTCCAAACAAGTTTATAAGGTTATTTGGGAGTGATATATCACTAGACTCACCATTATATTCGGCAGCAGCAGAATCAATGGACAAAACAATAACATTACATAATAATGTTGCAGAAAGTATTAAATGTTCTTCTAGCATCAACACATCAAACGACCTTGTTATTATTCCCCCTTCCTATAATGAAGCCGAAGAGGTTAGCTATCTTTCTGATCTTAATCCTATCAGAAAAAGACTTGAACATAACAAACTAACAGGTACTAAGTAGTGTTAGTCCCACATTGTTTGTAGCTAACTTTTAGTATTTCACAAGTTATTATATTAGTATCATTCTAAAATTAATTTATTTATCACTTAACTATACACAAAATCAATTTCTTATTTTAATGTTGAGTAACGAATAAATTTGTAATAATAATAGTTGAGTTTAATGTTAACTTTTACAGGAGCAACTAAACACATGAACGTTTATTGCGACTATGGAAATATAGTTACTTATTCTCCTAGAAAGAGGGTAAAAGGTAAATAAGAATTGAGAAGCAACTTTGTCTAAAATTCTAACTATTTTTTATACAAGTAGTGTTAGTCACACATTGTTTGTAAATGTTTTTTAATATTTCACAATTTATCATTCTAAAATTAATTTATTTATCACTTAACTATACACCAAATCAATTTCTTATAGTAACGAATAAATTTATAATAATAATTGTTGAGTTTAATGTTAATTTTTACAGCGTTTAGTACCACATAAATGCTTTTAGTATTTATGAATAAATTTTTGATCTCAACCTTCCATTACAATTTCTTAGTTAATCTCATTACCTAACTTGAAAATAAGTGTTGAATATTTACAATATTATCCACGGAAATTTTAAATAATTTATAGTACCAAAAATAAATTCAAACTTTGAACACACAGACTGGAATGTACAGTAAATTATTCAATTTTTTTCAAAAATTTACCGAAATTATGTTATAACTATAACAAATACAGCTATGAAACAAAAATTTAAAAAAATATTCTAGTATATAATTTCAGAGGTAAGAAATTATAATTAACTCTCTTCTAAATTTTTACTAGTTCAAAAATTATATACAACTATCACTCTAAAATTATTTACATTATTACGTAATTATAGATGATTTGTTTTTTTTTTTTTTTTTTTTTTTTTTTGAGAGTATTGAATACACATATTATAATTTTAGGATTTGATGTTACTTTTTTTTTTATTTTAGAACACTTATCACCTATAACTCTTTCTCTTTCTCATAGAAAGAAAATCAATGATGGGTCACACGAGAGACTAAAAGGTAATTATACTCTGTCATTACACAAAACAATGAATAAATTTTTACTATTTCAAAAGCTATACATAAATATCATTATAGATCAAATCAAAATATTAACTGAATTTGAATTGATGTTACTTTTATCAGGAGACATATCACCTATAATCCTTTCTAATTCTCATGGAAAAGAAGTCAATTATGAATCTCAAGGGAGACTAAAAGGTATTTATACCCCTCACTACTCACTCACTACAATAAGGGCAAAATTATGTTATAATTATTGGAAAAATGAATAAAATTGTGGTTAGTCATGCATAATTTTTTACCCTATATAATTTCTTAATAATAAGGGTGAGCTTATGTTAATGCGGGTTAAAGGTGCGTGTAAGCCCATTTAAGGCCCAAAAATAATGTTTTATTTTTAAATATATATTTTCTTTAAGTAATTTACTGCGTAAATACTTAAGTTTAACTCTTAGTTACAAATAAATACTTAAATTTAATTTTTTGGAGAAATAATACATAAGTTATATTTCTGGAACTTGCGTAAACACATAACTAAGTGTCAAATCAATATCCAATTATTATTTTTTTACTAGTATATCTAAATGAATTCTTATATAAAGGTTAAAAAAATTTAGTGACCTGAACCAATCAAAAGTATCATATGACCATTGAATTTACACTTAATAGGTACTTATGGAAGTTCCAAAAATATTACTCATATATTAATATTGTCAAAAATTAAACTTAACTATTTATTTATAATTAGAAGTTAAACTTAACTATATATACTGCAAATTATTTTATATATTTTTTTAAAAAAATTTAAAATACCACACATTATTTTTAATAAAGGGCTCAATAATTTTTTTTAAGGTCCACTTGTGCTAGTTATTGAGTTTCATATTACTTAAGAGTTTCTCGTTTTTCATTTATAATATACTTGGCCCAATATAAAATTCTTGTATAAAAAATCCCAAACAGTTTTTAAAGAGAAATTTACATGGTATACTAACTTTTACTATTTTTTTTATAAAAATACTGCTAGGCGGTATTTTTTATTTTTTTACTGTATTTTTTATAAGTTTCATACTGTAGTATACTGTGTTAAGTTTTTACTGGTGTTCTACTGGTATTTTTTAGTTGTTCTACTGGTGTTTTGAGTTATTTGTTTTGTGTTTTACTGGTGTTTTATAAAAATACAGTATTTTTGTAAATTTTTCTGTATGACAGTATTTTTATAAAAATTATCCTAAATTTCAATTTTTTTTGTAAGTTTCCTTTTTTAAATCCACTTTCATTTGACTTATCAGCTCCTCTTATAGAATCAAAGTGGATGAAAAGGGCCAAGTGGGACCATTTGCCTAGTACAACTTTTTATATATTAATTTTTTTTATACATAGATTTTTAAATATTTTATTTTATGTCTTCACAAAATTAATATGTTTTAATTATGTTCTTATATACTTTAATTTTGTACTCTTAAAATGTATATTTTTCTTATTTTTAACATATTTTAATTTTTACCATCACATTTTTTATTTTATCCCCATAAAATTTATAATTTTCTAACAAAAATTATGAGCATGTTTGGTATTGTTTTCTGTTTTTTGTTTTCAAAAAATTGTTTTTAGAAATGAGAACAAAAAACAGTTTTTGAAGTTTTTAAAAACAAGTCATGTTTGGTTAGTGTTTTTTAAAAACAATATTAACTAAAAGTGAATTAGTTTTTAAAACAGAAAACAACATTTTGTTGTTTTCAAAATTCTTGTTTTTTGTAACTTTGTTTCCTGAAAACTGTTTTCAAAAAATAAAGTCAAACAAGCCAAATTGTTTTCAAAAAATAATTTTCTGTTTTTAAAAACAAAAAAGAGTTTATTAGTTATGATGCCAAACATACACTATATTTTTCAATAATTTTTTCTCTATGAAATATATATTTTGCCCCCACTAAAAGATGTAGTTGCTCTGCCACTATATAGAATGTTAGTTATTTTAAAGTATTCCTTATGCATAAATTATAGCTTGAAAAGAATGTAGAAGATTTTTAATTATTATATATTTGAATTTGAATTATTCTCAGTCAAACAATGGAATGGTGAGGAACATCAAAGATTTTTACTAGGACTGAAAATGCTTGGAAAAGGGGATTGGAGAGGAATATCAACCAAGTATGTGAAGACTAGAACTCCTACTCAAGTTGCTAGCCATGCTCAAAAATATTTCAAGAGGCAAAATGCTTCTGAAGAATTGAAAAAACGCAGAAAGAGCATTTTTGACCATTCAAATCACAATCTACTTATGTCTCAAATTTCTTGCCCACCAACACCAACAGATCAGGTCACTTGTTAATTAAGACCCCTGTTATTTTAATTAAGGCTAATTGGTAAAATTTTAGGGAGAATTTTTAACGGCCAAAAAAAATTCAAGGAGCACGATTTAGTACATGTCAAAGTTCAGGGGAAAAATTATTAATTAGCTTTTAATTAATGTACAGTCATTGAGTCATTAAATAATAAGATTTATTATTGATATAATTTTCTCAGCTTCAAAACCGGTGCAGCTTGGACAAATATGATGCATTTTCTTCAAATTCCTTTATAGTCCCGGTGTGTATAATCTCAGCTTTACTAATTATTATTAATAACTTTCACTACGTAAATAATTATATGATCATTGTACCATTGTTTATATATATGTTCAGCCAATGCCAATAATAAACTATAGTACTGCACCAAAATCTCTTCCAATAATACCAAAATCTTCTCCAAAGATTCATCCAATGGAATCTGTGTAGTTGCCTCATCAAACAACTACTTCAAGAATTGATTCGAATTATCTTCCACTACAAAAAAAAATAGCTACTTTTAGTGAATTTTTTAGTCGCAATATAAATTTTTTGTAACTAAATGTGACTTTTAGGAACAACAAATAGTATTTAGACACAAGTTGTCACTAATTTAGTTTTAGTCACAACAATTTCAAATTTTTGTGACTAATACTTTTAGCCACAAACTTTTTAGTCACAACATAAGAGTGATGATTTGTAATTAGTCGCAACTATTTTACTTTTAGCCACAAATTTTGTTGTAACTAAAAATAAGATTTTTTTATAGTGTTCCTCTCCATATAGGGCCATTATTAATTCTAAATTATTTTCTTATTTTTTATTTTTCATAGGTTTAATCCTGTCAAAAATAATTTTTATTCAATTAATGAAATCCTAGTATAGGATTTATTTTTTATTCTTTAAAGTTGTTAAAATTTGGGATTTACAAATTTGATGAAACATAATTGTAATTTTTTGTTGATTATATATGGCATTGTTTGTTTATTTAAAATTTATATAATAATTAAAAAAAATAATTTAAATAAAATGTATATTTTTCAAAAATGTTTAATCAAACCTTCGTTTTACTAGGATTAAAATCTATTTTATATATTCTCTCAAAGAAAACAAGATATCTATTCTTTATATAAAAAAAAAAGGTTGTATATAACAAATTGTGATTCTACTAGTCTATTTATTATTGTATTATATCTAGTCGTGTTCATTCGGTCTAACTCGTATTTTTTTGGTCAAACAACATCCAATCTGCACTTAGTGTAGATTTTATATTTCGGATCCAATTCGATCCGCATAACAGTTTTAATCCAGTCCAATCCAATCCGCAATAATGCGGATTGAATCGGTTATTTTTGTTCGGTTATTTTTTTTTTCAATGATAAATTATTTAATATTTCATAGAAAAAAAAATTAAAAAAAGATTATTGTTTCTTAATCTCCAATAATAATCTATTTCTATCTTCATTTATATATAAATCAAACCAATATACATATATGTCAATATATACTTATCTTTAAATTTACACTAAAATATATATGTATTCATTACTAAAATAAATAAGTTAGTATATATATATATTTAAATTTATGTGTATATGATGTGAATAAGAATTATTTTTCTAGTATTTTTTATTATAAAATAAATAAAATACACTAACTCAATATATTGTTAAAAAAGATTAAAAAATTAGAAGTTTGTGTTTTTTTTAATATTACTAGAAAATTAATATATATTATAATTATAATTTTTTAAAAATATATATAATTTAGTGCGGAATGGATTTGATCGGTTACTTTTTGAGGTCAAACAACATCTAATCCGCACAAGTGCGAATTTTAGATTTTTCAATCCAATCCAATCCGCGCAAGTGCAGATATCCGCATTTTGTGAATTAGATTGGATTGGATCGTGCGGATTAGATTGCGATCGGATACTTAGTGAACACCCCTAATTGTATCTTACTTAATTTTCTTAATTATCAAAACACAAAATGTATTCAAAAAACAGTTATTAGATATTTTTTTCAAAAAGAGAAAGAAAAAAGAAAAACTTATAACCAAGACTTGGACCAAAAACCCAACTCTAGATCTAAACCCCAACCAAACCTTAGACTCGACTACGACTTCAACCAAGCTTTGGCACTTGAGCTCCAACCTCGATCCCGAACCACAAATGCGACATTGTTCCTAATTTTCTAAATAATACCAATATATATATATATATATAAATATATATATATTACACGTATAATTTATCTAGTACTATTTAAATGTACATTTATTATTTATTTCTTGATTATATAATATTAAAAAAAATAAGTGTGTAGATAGTGTGTACAATTTAAGTGTATCACAATCATTATTCTTATATATGTGGATATGAAGAAAGTATTGATCATGAGCCATTCAACAATTTACCTAATTTTTATGTATTTTGAACAAATTATTTTATAATATGGGTCTCATAATGAATACTTTAGATTTAGAAACACGACTTAAATGTTTTTCTTACCATTGCTCTAAACCAGGGCCGGCCAGAGGGTGGGGCAGCCGGGGCCTCGGCCCCAGGCCCCATAATTTTGGAGGCCCCGAAAAAATTAAAATTGATATAATTACACATATAAAAAATATATAATATATAAATATTTAGCTTACAAAAGTATATGAAAAACACATAGCACAAATGGTAAGTGAATCATTTATTAGTAATGAGGTCAAGGGTTTGATCCCTTTCTCAGTTACTTTTTAGACTTAGTTATTTGTAAAAAACCTGTATAAAAAATGTCTTTTAGTTATTTATGATAGGCCTATAACTTAATATATTTATTCTTTATTTATTTAAAAAATATATAATTTAAACACATTTTTTTTTAATGATACTATTAATAATATATTTATTATTATTTTTTAAAAAAATATATAGAATTTAAACACATTTTTTTTCAAATGTGTTAAAATATATGGTACTTTAATAGAGATACTCTTAGTAATTAAATATTACTTGATCGAGTTAGCTTACGTTGTAAAAAATTATTTATTACATAGAGATAAAGAATTAAAATTAACATTGTGTCAAAATTTAATTAAAATTTATTTTAATTTTATAAAAAAAAGGCCTCGTTTTAAATTTTGCCCTAGGCCTATCATCACCTTAAGACGGTCGTGCTCTAAACAAATTATTATCTTAGAGCATCTTCAACCATGTTTTCTAATTACACTTTTTAGCTAAAATAGAGAGTGAACCTTAAAAAAAATAACTCCCAACTATAAGGAGTTCTCTATTTTCTTGCTAATTTTTTTAATATTAGTACAATTACTTTTTTATTATTTTATTAAATTTATGTGAATTTAACAAATTTAAATTATAAAATATCATTAAAATAATTAAATATTAAATGGGAAATTTGATTTTCTATACTTACATATACCTTTTTATTCCTAAACTAATACATATCACCATTAAAAATATATGACCACTTTATCTAAAACTCAAAAATACCCCTCTCAAATTTCTCATACTTTTTTTTAGTGCAAAAACATAAAAAAAAAATAAAAAAAAAAAAAAAGGGTAGTCCGATGGGGTCCGATGGTCACCTGATGCTACTTTTTCTATGTACAAAAACATTAAAAAAAAAATTGGTAGCAGATCTGGTCCGATGGGGTCCGATGGTCACTTGATGCTATTTTTTTTTATGTATAAAAACATATAAAAAAAAAAATTGGTAGCAGATATGGTCTGATGGGTCCGATGGGTGGTCCGATGGGTGTCTGATGTGGGGTCCGATAGGGGGTCCGATTGTGTAAATGGGTGTGATGTAAATGGGGGTATTTAAGGGATATCATAAAAATTTTCATATCCTACAAATATTAGTTATTATTTGTTTAGGAAAAATTTTTTAACCAAATGTAAGAATAAAAAATTAAATTTTCCTATTAAATAAAGGGGAATTAGCCCATATACTATGTTTTTAACTTCTTTTTTTCAAATTTACAGTTTGGGTTTCTAAAGTGGTTGCAGCGCTAATTGCAATAGGGGTTTCTGTACGATTTTTTGTTGCAAATTAGGTTGCAACGCTAGTTGCAATATGAGTTTCTATGTAAAATTCTGTAAAAATACAAAAATATATATATTGAAGTGTAAAAATAAAAAAAAAAAACCCTTAAATAAAATAAGGAATATAATTGGAGCAAGATTTAATAAAAATGGCTCTATATTTTAACTTTTTAATTATTTTAGCTAAAAAATAAAAAATATTCTTGAAGGTGCTCTCAGTAACCCTCTTCACACAAACCAAAATATTTATTAGAAATTAGAGTAATATGTTCAACTTCTTATTACAACATCTTAATCAATCTCTATGCCTGAAATCCATACTGAAATAATTTTTTTTCAATTTTTTTTTTATAATGATGTTTGTTATACTTACAATAATGTTGCAGAAGGTATTGAATGTTCTTCTAGCACTACACATTAAACAACTTTGTCATTATTCCCACTTCTCACAACAAGGCTGACGAGACTGGCTATCTTATATTTGTGATCTTAATCTTAGCCCCGCTCACACACAAAAGACTAACAGGTACACAATTATATATATGGAATAGAAAATTTTTCGCATCAAAAACTAAAACATTGATGATAGCAATATTATGTTATACTATTGTTAATTGACTTCAAACAAAATATGATGTTATATTTGTAAGAGTTAATAAAATTATGCTTAGTCCCACATTATTTATAGATGTTTTTTACTATTTCACAATTTATATATAACTAGGCAATATAGCCGTTTTTCGCGCGGCTAATTTAATTTTTTTTAGTATGATAATAAATATTTACTTAAAAATATAATTCTAATGTATAGTAAAATTATAAATTTATTATCTTATTCATACTATTATTAATAGTTTTATTTATTAAAAACTAAATACACAATCTTATTAATTATTATTTATAATTATTTATTAAAAGGTTTAAAATTTATTATAGGTAGTATTTTAAATTACTTTGTTAAAAGAAATTATTTTTATAAAAATAAATAAATAGGGTGGTCTAGAAAAAAATTACGGTGTTTCTCCTAATGCATTATTTTCATATAGAAATTCGATAAATTATAAGCAAAATATTAAAGAAACTAGAATTCTACAATATTAATTTTATTAAAATTTAAAATATAATATTTTCATATATGATTTAAAAAAAAAATTATAAACTGCACATTCGCTTGTGTTTCCTAATTTATATATATATATATATATATATGGAACAGAAAATTTTACGCAGGAAAATTAAAACATTTGATGATAGCAATTAGGGGTGTACATAAATCGATCCAATCCAATGACAACCGACCGATCCAATCACAACCGACCGCCAAACATTGGATATCCAATTGTGATCGGATCGCATTGGATGTTATTTTTTAATATCTAATTGGGTCGGATCGAATCGGATGTTGGATGGAGTGTCTAAAAATCCAATACATCCAACATCCAATTAAACTAATTAGTATTTTCATTTAGTTTGGATGAGTAATTAGATTTTATAATGTTATACGTAAAATGTATATGTATACATAAAAATTAACATTAAAATTTTACTCTTTTTTTCTTAGATTGGATGGATCCAGTCTAATCCAATACATATTGGACTTAAAATATTGGATGGATCCGATCCGATCCAAAAATACTAGTCTAAAATATTGAATAAATTTAAATTAAACCAATAAACATATATGAAATACATCTAATGGATAGAACCGATCCAATCCAACATCCAATGGATGTTGGATCGATTGGATGACTGAAATCAATTGAATCGAATCGGATGGTAAAATCTAACATCCAATACATAATTAGATCGGATCTGGATGGGCCTAAAAACATTGGATGTGATCTAATGAACACCCCTAATAGCAATACTAGGTATATTTGTAAGAGTAAATAAAATCATGCTTAGTCCCACATTGTTTATAATGTTTTTTTTTTACTTTTTCACAAGTTATATATAACTATTACTCTAAAACTAAATAATTTAATACAATTTGATGAAGATTGTAATGTAGAGAAAAAGAAAAACAAAAAAATATTATATATTATAAAATAAATACTAGCTCAATTAATTAATCTTAAGAAAAGAAAAGAAAAAAATCTTCAGATTTGAGAAGCAAAAAACCATTCTAGGTAATGTATCCTGTGAAACCCAATTCTCTCCGCTTAATTAAAATTGTACCCCAAATAAAAGAAACTACTACAATTTTTTCTAGGTTCGCCGCCAAATGGCTCGGTCGTGATTAATAGCATTTTTCATGCTCAAATGATAAGCTTCTCAACATCAAAGTCAAATAGATTTCTAGAACTCGCATTTTATTTATTTATATTTTAAAAGCAAGTGTAATTAGTTCAAGTTAAACAATTTTTTTCATTATAACACGTTATAAAAGCTAATAAAATATGAAAAATAAGTTAGCATCAAATAAGGGGACATAACTGTTATGCACCACCATCACCATTCATCATGTAGTTCAACATAATTTCCCCTTGTATAAAATGCCACTGATACCTCTTCAATCTATATATTCACATATTGGTGCTAAAAAAAAAGTAAAAGAAATAAGTGTGACAATCTGGTAATGAAAATTCTTCTCATCTCTTTCTTTCTTTAGCATTATTTGATAAGCCTCTTTCTTTGTTCTTCTACCTTTCATGGCTTTTTTTAAGTCATAACTATAAATATACATACACAAACACATATCTTCACTTCCCTCAAAAAAAAAAAAAACACACATATCTTCACGGATTTATAATAGGAAAAGAGAGAGCTAATTAGGTGTGCTGATTATAAGTCCAAATGCCTTGTTCACACTTCACATTTTGTTTATACAAACTCTACAAGTTGAACATCTTTTGTTACATATATTGTCCTGCTTCACAAATAACCCTATCATTACTGATCGAATTAGTCTGCTTTGTTTTGGTCTACAACGTTAGTTTAGGAAAACCATTAGTTACCTAAATTATACCATCACTAAGAACATTACTAAAGGACCCATGTGTTGTTAAACACCGCACACTAATAAGAGTGGGTTCCACAACATTAAATTGACATATGAACCTCATACTTGTATTAGTATGATACCCACTAAGACACTTATTGGGTTAGACACCACACTATTACAAATGTAAAGTTCACCAGTATGTTAGTGAAAGTACACAAAATGACCAAACTTTTAGACAATATGACATAATTTCCAATATGACATGATTCCCTCAAAAAAAAAAAAAAACTCATTAAAAGGACAGGTTTGTACTTTGTATGTGTAAAAATTTAATGCAATTTTTTTATGCACATATCAATATTGTCCCCCCTATCCCCTAAAAAAATAATAACACAAAGGGTACATAAAAACACATCATTATTTTTCGAGTTCAATATGCTCTATCTAGCTTGGTTTACAATGTTTTCATGTGGCTCTCACTTGGTTTGAGAAAACCCAAACTTTCAATAGGAGCATTAACAATTGTTAAGAGATGCATCTGTTCGACACCACATACTACTAATGCAAGCAATGCCAAAATATCTAAACATATATGTATTAGACACCACGAACTAATTAGTAAATACTAATGTTAAAAAGCACACATGGTATTAGATACCCATGAATAGAATTGTCAAACTTAATGACGTAAAACCCCACCTACAATAAAGCACAGTACTCAACACTAAGGTGGTGTTTGGTTAGAGGTAATGAAATAGAATGAAAAAAAAAAATAGTTTTTATTCCATTTATTTGTTTAGTTGCATTTTAAAGTATTTGAATGTCATTCTAATGGAATAATTTTTCCATCATTTTAGTAGAACTGAAGCCTATGAAAGCTCGAGAATCTACAAAGACAAGACAAAGGCCTTTCATGACAAGAACATTTATCGAAAAAAATTTGTAGAAGGTCAAAAAGTTTTGATGTATCACTCTCGACTCAAACTCTTTCCAGGAAAGTTGAAGTCTCAGTGGATAGGACCCTTTGTAGTCACCAAAGTTTTTCGTCATGGTGCGGTGGAGGTTGTGAGTCCAACTACGGGAAAGGTTTTCAAAGTGAATGGTCAGAAGTTAAAGCCATTATGCACCTTTGGATAAATCATTGTGCATTCCAATGCGCAAGATGAGAATAAAAATTAATAATTTTTTCATCAATTTTCTGTATTTTAAATTTGATTCCTATTTCTTATTTTCTTTCTTATTCTTATTCCTATGTTTTCATTCCTTCCAACCAAACGTCACCTAAGTGTTCCATAGCAATTCTCCATTACTCTCTTTTTCAACTAGATCATCCAAAAAAAAAAAAATAATAAAGCACACCAAACTTCCACACAATCTAATGGTATACTTTTTCATTAAAAAGACATCATGTTACTTATTGTAAATATTGTTATCTGCGGATCATTACTTATTTAGAAGTAAAAATTAAAAAGGCACACACACACTTATCTTTCCAACTAAGTCCACTAATCATGTATACAAATATCAAGTGCATTACAAATATCAAACCTTAGAAAGAGAGCATAACATAGATACAAGAGAAAATTTATAATAGAATTACATAAATTGAGTACGGTGAAAACATTGCACTAAGTTCAATTTTTGCTTATCATTTTCTAACTAAATGAAGAAACTATATTTATACTTTGAGATTTTAGGCAATAGCTACTAGCATACCCTATCCACAACTCAAACCCACATAGCAAGGAAAAAGAGTTCACTAACGAATTGAATGATCAGATACTAAATTTATGTGCTTGTATACATGAGATTAAAACCTTCCAAAAATAACTAATAAAACTCCCATCTTGAACCCATAACGCATTTCATGAAAATTATCTTTCCAACTAAATAATGTCTAGCAAATATATTCATTCAAAGGATTATGGTAAGACATTTGTTAAAAGGCACACTAGTTGGCTAGTATCCTTGTAAAAATAAACAACAAATATCTTACCAGCATTATGAAAAAAAAAAAAAAAAAAAGGTCAAAAGAAGCGCAATTACCAGAATGAAAACAATTATGAATCCTCCCGGCCATCACCAAATTCTCCATCTTCAAGATCACCACTTCTACGAGAACTATGCCGATGATCTCTCCTATGTCTTCTACTCCTGCTTTCTTGATCGGATTCAGAAGCAGATGTATGCTACAAGAGGACAAGACAGAGCTTATAAGCATTCCAAGTTTGTATGGATCACACATGAGACAAAGGAATAACAAGGATTAATTCTACACATCGTCAACATACCCGTCTTGATTTCTTGTGGCTGCTACTAGAACCATGTGATTTCTTTAACTGATCGTTCTCGTTTTCATCTGCACCGTCGTCATAATTGTGATGTCGCTTCCTATGCTTCCTACTACTGTCTTTCCCTGACCTTTTGTTATCTTTGTTCAAATGACCTTCAGCATCAAAATTTTCATTGTCAGATACATCTTTCTCCAAGTGCTCCTCTTTTTCCCTTCTGTGCTTGAACTTGCTTCGTTCTCCTTCATTTCTCTCCTTTTCCTTCCTTGTCTGCAGAGTGTAAGAATGAGAAAAGTACACCAACTGAACCAAGTGGAAACTGACATATATATAACTATTTGTTGTAACTAATTAAAATACCTTTTCTTCCTTTCTTTTCTGCTCCTTCACTTTCGCCTGCTCTCTCTCTTTTGCCCGCTCTTTAAGTTGTGTTACATGCTTCTCAAATATCTGCTGGCAGAGATTCTCATCACCAATGGAACTACACAAGAATGTTCAATAAAATCAAGCATTTATTACCAGAAGGGTGACTTGGTAATTCAGCAACCAGACAAACATTAATAACACTCAATCCAACAGAGCAACTATTGTCAGAAACCCTACGGGTAGCATAAACCCAAGAATGTTCTAGACGCATTTAGCAAAAAAAAACAATGTTCTAGACACAAAACCATCCATCAGACAACCAATTCTATTGTGAGAATCAATTTAAATGAGTAGCTGAATCAGAACCAATTGATTATGGTTCCAACTTTTAACAAGCAATACCTGTACTCTTGACTATTTTCAAAAAGCTGTTTGCAGTCCTCCCATCCAGACAATGCTGTTATATCCTGTAAGAGATCAAACCAACTAGACAGTAAATTTCTCAGAAGGGGAACTTTATCCCATTCACTCACATAAGAAAGTGAGAGCTATAACTTGCAGTAAGCTCAACCTTAGTAGAAGACAGCAGATCAGAAAAATCTTCCATACAGCGTTTACGCTTTTTAGCCTCTTTATCCTCCTTTTCTCTGACCCTTTCAAGTAACTCATCAAAAACAAACTGCATGGAAATCGCAAATCACATCAGATCACTGAAACAATCGTCTCCAAAGAAGTCATTTTTAAACACATAACCACCAAGTACTCTTCCTAGGAAAAATGCCTGTTAATTGACTAAACCTACTAAAAACACTTAAAAAATTATCCATGAAGAATTTTAGTAAACATCTTATTATTTTAATAATCAATTTTTGCACCCAGAAATCTCAACCGAAAAATGATGAAAAAAGAAAACCTAGCTCAGCATGAAATAACAGCTACTGTTATTTGCAAAGCATGGCAAATTCAAAATTGATGCTCCCTACCCTACTTAATCCTATAATATTTGCAAAGCCTGAAATAACAGCTACAGTTATCCAAGTAGATGCCAAGCCCATAAGGGACTCGGCGGGAGAAAACAGCAATCCAATCCAAAGATGATCATAATAAATAAGCCATGGAATCTTCACTGTTGCATCATATAATTCAATAGCATCAGAGCGGTAAACAGTAAATCATATACCCTCAAATTGAAATCAGATACTGGCGGCGAGCTAATCTCTCCTGTAATCATGTGTTTGAAGTCGTCAAATGTTGAGGTTGATGAAAGCATAATCTGAAAAATGACAGCTATTAGGTCCTTAAACATATTTTAAGGTCTGTCAAATAGAAAATGTTAATAAATGATACCTTTCCTGACTTGACTGCATCCTTTATTCGAGTTCTATCATCATGATACTGCACAAAAAGTAATAGTGGACAATTTTTACTTTCTTTTTGGAAGCACATTTTAGAAAAGTAAAAACTCAAAAACAAGTACAATGATAAGGCTCTTTATATAACAAAAACCATTAGATCTAAGTCTAAAATATATAATTTAAAAGCATTCACATTATTGATCACAAGAGCGTACTGAACCCATTTTTTTTTTTTTTTTTGAAAACTTACTGAAACCCAATTATTGCTATGCAAGAAATAACATCAACTGCTCAATTCCATTCAAGTAACTATATAAAACAACCAGAAGCATGGAAATATGGATTAATTATTTGATTTCCAATCACCATTAGATCGTCTTATAAGTATAAGAATTGAGAATTTGAGAGTTTTTCTTACTGCCCAAGACTAGTCACTAGCATTTCATAACAATTTGGGTATCAATCACATAACAGTCCCAAAATTTCTAATTCCCTTAACATTATTGTTATTATGTTTCCCTTGCACATTACCAATTAAGGTTAAGTATCGTATCAGCTAAATAAATGTCTTTCAAACTTTTAGTTTGTCAGACTCTACTTCCACATATTTGCATTAAGAATAAGAAGTAAAAAAGAAAGGGTATAAACAAGGAGATGTCATACAAAAATCAACTGAAGAGACCGAAAAAGGCAAAATAGATATGAAACAGATTATGTTGGCAACAGGACAATCGGTTATGCTCAACCAGAAGACTGTAAAAAGGAAAGCAAAATGGTATAGTTAACATACTTGTTTCTGAAGCTCCTCCAAAGCATCTTCAAATAAATCTTTTGCAGTTGAGCCAGAGGTGTTTGATGAAACTGCCACATATGCAGGCAAGTCCTTAACCTAAAAATATATAACAATCCTCAGACCTCACAAAGAAAAATACTAAATTAAGGGTCAAGACAAAACACATGACAACTAGTATTTGAATATAAAAACCCAGACTTCATAGTTCATACAAGTTCTACTAAGAAAAATCCAAGGCACATATATTAACCTTCATGAAATAATCACGCCAGTGAGTTTTTATTGTAAGAGTGCCATCAACAACATGATCTTCCATCATTTTACGAAACTCATCACGATTTTTGCGCTCTGCCTTTCTTAATTCCTCCTGAATGACATAAAATTGAGATCAGACATCAACCAAGAGAGCAGAAAGTAAAAAAAAAAAAGGCAACGCAAATAAACAATTAACCTTCTGTATCTTCCTCTGCTCTTCCTCTTCCTTCTCTAAATCACGTATATATTCCTGAACAACAAAATAAAATAAGAACTGGCTCTGGTTCAATCTACAGCTAATGAGGAGAATATAAATTACCTGAAAGACATCCAGTCGATCAATTTTTTCAAGACATGAACACCTCTCATCAGCTTCTAAGCGATCTTGAAGTTTTCGCCACTGGCTGTTTACCTAAACAGGAAAGTAATGTCAAAACGTGAACGCAATAATGAGACTGGTGAGTAAAACCAAGTATATGACAATTATGCTAAACAGTAAACAAGTACCTTGATAAAGTCACAAGACTCCAAAAACTGCCTGTATTCCATTATATGGCGCTTACGTTGCTCCATAGCCTTTTCTCGTTCCTAACCAACATTACAGTATTATTTTTAAACTTCACATAAGATCCATAAAGTTCAGATATAACTACTGATGAATTTCAAAAGTAATCCACCACAAACATTTGATAATACAAAAAATACCTTCTTTAGGAGTTCCTCAATATGGCTCTCAAGCAGCTCCCTCCGGTCTCTATCTCGTTCAACTGCTTTAAACCGCACATCATTTTCAAATAAGCTCTCCAATTTACTGCGTAGTCCATATATCCCGATTAGCAAAAGAGTAATGACCACGACAAGACTGAAAAACTAACCGGACAAATTTTTAAAGAAGGCCATATGCCAGGAAAGACAAACCTCCATCGTGTAGATGGTGTAATATCTGTTGATTCCTGCAATTGAATCAATAAAAAATAAACAAAGTAAAATACATGTATGTACATCTGACCATAGATTACAAGAAGCTTCCAACTCAGTAGAAAACATACCTCCAACATTTTTTTAAATTCTTCTCGTGCCTTTTTGTGCTTCATCCGTCTTTCTTCTGCATCCAGCTTTTTCCTTTGATTCAAGAACTGCAGCACAAAGCAATGAAATAAGACCAAATATTTTTTTTTTCTAGCATATATATGTGTGTGTGTGTGTGTGATTGTGTAAAAAAATGACAAATTTTGACAATGAATAAAATAAAATGTTGCTCTTCAAACCAACCCAATAACTCTTAGCTTTACCAATAACTTGGACATAAGACTATCAATAAATATTTAAATCATAATTATATAGAACACTGTTTTATGATTAACTGTAGAGTATAGAATGAAAAATTACTAAACTGAAAAAATATTTTATTCATGATTTTAATATTTTGTAAATTTAAGTAACAATAATGTGGAATTTTATCTCTGATAAATTTTAAAATGAAGAAAAATAGCTTCTACATAAGCTGAGAACAGGGAATGCAAAACGAATAAGGTTTCCCTTGGTAAAAAATACCAAAATTTTCAAAAAAAAAATTCTCAATTAAAAATATAAATGTAAACATAAGAAATGGTTTCTATTTTTTCTTGTTATTTCTATTTATGATAAAACAATATGAATATTTTAATTAAATTACATTTTTAAGAATCAGGTTTTATATAGAATAAGAATACATAATAAAAATTAATCACTCTATAATTACAAAAAAGCTTAATAAAAAACAAAGCAATGACTAATGTCTCACTATTTTTTTTTAAGTTTATATATTTACTAATATCTAAATAAATTCAAATTGTTTGAGAGGTTGAATTAGATTTTTTTCATTCTATCAAATTTTTTAATTATTAGTTGTCTCAAATTTTTTAATTATATTAGTTCATAGTGTAGGTTATAGTGGCCTTATAGGCCTCTAGGAAAGGGAAGTCAGAATTTTGTGTAGATTTTGGGAGAGATCCAAACCTCTCGAAGTAATTTCAGAATTAATTTAAGATTTGCAATTGATAGAGAAAATATCGTATCAAATTTGGTACCAGAGACAGGTCTAGCAATGGCCAAATTAGCATCATCTTTCAGCAACAATACGCAATTACAGCAGCTTTCTAAGACTCAAGAGAAGACCAGCAAGAATCTAGAGGAATCCTTCAAGGAGACTTACAGCAGTTTGGCAATTCCATCTACTATTCCAAAACCAGTTGCAAAAATTCTTTAAATCGCAAGTCAAGTCGACCAACAATTTTCCAAAATCATCGAAGGATGCTGAAAAGTCAATCAAGAACCAGCAATCATCTTCAATGCCCAGTAACTATCAATATTTTTTCTCAAAACAGAACTGATTTTCGAGTAAAGAAATCGGATTTGTCAAATTCTGATGGGGAAGGAAAATCAACAAAGAAAGTCCTCGTCTTCAAAAATAAGCAACTGTTCGTTACAAGAAACTCCAAAATTATGACCACAGCAACATCAAGTCTTTTTCCAAAGGTGTCGCTGCTCGACAGAGAACAACCACCTGAAGAGAGAAGAAGCCAACTACATAAAACCCATGTGATGAAAAATTATTGTGCTTCACTAACAAATTAGCCTAAGCGACCATCATAAATTTCATGGCTCAAAAGGCAACCTAATGGGCCCAAGAAAACAGCAGACCCAACCTAATGTTTGGGACCAGACTTTCAAACCCAATCATCACCTATTTTAACATCGGTAAGAGCAAGCCCTATATTCCAAAGAGTAGCATTTTCTCTTGATAAGTTAGGGATTCATGATCCAGATGAGGATGACATGTTGGACAGATTGGGTTTGGTTACTCCACATGGGCATTTTTCTAAAGGAGATGGCTTGTTTACAATGATGGGTCTTCGACAGAGGGAGAAAAAATGGAGTTGGAAGACACAACCAAATACTCCCCAAGAAGACCGGAGATATCAAATTTGGGTTTGCATTTTTTCAAACTAAATTTGGTTGCGAGGAGAATTCCACAGTAACTTTTGGTCGTACGACCATGAGAAGGATACTCAAAATGACAGTGCGAATAGGTGGAGTACTGAAGGGAGTGCTTCTGAAATCCGTTCCGTACCTTGGTGTGCAACTACTCCCAAACAGATTCTCTTCTATGACAGAGCTGGAACCCACATTACTTTAAAGAGAGGAAATCGGACTAACAATCAGCATGTTCAAGAGCTCAGCTATCCACATAGACATCTTCTTGTTCTGTCTAATAAAAGCTAGGAGAACAACATTGAAGGAATGGTTTTTCAAAAGAGTTTGATGTGATTAGGTGGTGGCATTCAAAACATAGCAAGAAAACACTATGCTCTTTGAAAAGTCCTATAGGTTTGAGACTCTAACCAAATTGATTACGTCTTCACCTTGAAGGCCATTCTTTTAGCCTTGAGGTGTAAAACTCAACTTTTATAACTGAAAAAATATTTATAGAGCACCTAAAGAAGAAGCAGCTTCAGTTCAGCTATGATTTTTTTTTAATTTCGTTTCTTTCTCCCAGAAAGTGAAGTACTGATTGAGGGAGAAGGAAGGAGAGGGGAACGGCTGGCACTGTGGCTAACCCTACATGATATATTATGAGTGTTTTTATTGGGCATTTTTTTGATGAGTTTGAGTTTTGTTAGGCATTTTTAAGTTAGCAAGCTAAAATCACATCGTTTTGGGCTTAAAAAGCACACATTGTTTTTTTCCTCAGGCGTGCGCCTCACCTTTTTCAACGCCTCAAGCCCTCAGTGCCATTAGAAGTGCCTCACCAATGTGAAGCATACGCCTCAGTCATCCTTGTTAAGAGGCACACGCCTTAGTGCAAATTTTTTCTACCTCGGTGTGAGGTGCGCCTCACAAACGCAATTTCACATTGTTGAGGATAAGGTGAAACTTCGAACGGGCAATAATGATAATGATAAGCCCCATGTCAGATTCACGTGTCATAGGAGGAGGAGAATATAGACTTATTACTAGTCATTTAATTAACTGTACAATTGTCATTTAAGCTAAAGTGGCATACACTAATTTGTACATTAGGATATGCAAGGATTAGGTATTTTTGAGAGGGAAAGAAAAATAGCAATTAGATTCATTTTTGTGGACAACTGCAATCTTCTCGAATAATGGGTACAAGAGAGAACAAGCCTCTGAAAGCTTGTGACCGTAATATTCTATTTCAATATGAATAGAGATATCTTAGAGGGATTTAAGCCATTTGTGTGTAGGTTCAAAAGATAAGAGTTTCCTTCAAAGAAAAAGACTTATTAAGGTAGACATCCACAATAGAGTAAAATAGAAAATTGTTACAAAGATGTAGTGTTGGGGCATATTGGTCTATGTTGGGTAAAAAAAGTCGGGTATCCCAATGGAAGCACCCTCGTGACAAATACTGCAAGTGGCTCGGGAAGGTCCTATAGAAGGTGCTTTCTCGGGATACATAGCATTGGTTCTCAGAAAATTAGTAGTGAGGAGTTCTGATAATATTGTTCTTTTAGGTTAATGGTTATATTTTGTTAGTCATAGAGGGTATGGGCTTAGTATATATATTAGATGAGCCTCTCTAAGGAAAGGGGAAGTCAGAATTTTGTGTAGATTATGGGAGAGCAGTAGCTCTAGTTGAGAGAACTTTATTCGTAATTTCAGATTTTCCAATAAGAGAAGTAATTTCAGATTTAATTCATGATTTTTGATTGAAGAAATTTCTATCAATTATATCATTATATAGTTATATCCTTCATTATAAATAGTAATGGAACACTTTCAAGAAAATATAGAGACCATTTTCAATATTACTATATTATATATATATAATAAGCAGAGGCATAAAAATGCAAATCAAAATAAATGATACAAAAAAAATCATCTATGCAAAGTATACTTTCTGTTAATTTTGATATAAAGTGGTGTTGAATCATTAGCCAATTATTATAGTTAAGGATAAAGATATTGATAGAAATACGTAATATATTACATGGCATAGACAAGGGAAGAGATATTACCTCATTAAAAGCTTGTTTTCGCTCTCCAAGTGATTTCAGAGCACCATACCTTTTGTCATTAATTATTACTCTCATGGCCTAATACAATAAGTGTTTTGTCAGGAACTTAACTACATACAGACTTATTAAAAGGAAAAAGAAAAAAAAAAGTTAGAACTATGGCGCTTACCCGATCCCATGTCCAGTCAGATCCAACATTAAAAGATTCCAACAGCGACATAAATACATTTTTTGCCTCCTAGGAAGAAGAAAATAGTAAAAATATTGCACAACACCAAGAAAGTAAAAACAGACTACAAGACTCGAAATTCTAATTTGTACCAGCTTAGTTGCGTAAACCAATGGTTCTGGTTCAACTGTTTTATCTTCTGCGGCAATTTCTTTACTCATCTCTACTGTTACATCTTTTAATGCTTCCTGCAATGCTTAAATGTGTCAAGTTGCTAAGAATTTATATCAAGCATTTGTTACCATACAAAATAAACTAAGGAATACCTCTTTATGTGCAGATACTCCAGCTGAAGCAGTAAAATCCTGAGCTGAATTATCACTATTATTCCTACAAAATATGCATTCATAAATTTTTTAACTTATAGAAGCCAATTGTAGCAACACAGCTATTTATAAAAAAAAATAATAAAAAAAAAACATAGAACAATACATTGGTTCTGTGACTGCAGTGGTGACAGCACCAATGCCTTCAGTCGAAGTGTTAGATGTAGAAGGAACACTAATAGAGCTATGATATCCATCAACACTTGCTTTTGTAGTGGGAGCTGCAACAGGGGAGGAAGATGATCTTGAAACCACCACAGCTTGCTGTTCACCAGCAGATGAAATAGGTTCCACTGAAACAGGACTTGATGCTATTCCTTGGGCTTTGGAGGATGTATCGACATAGGGTGCAGATTCAACCTTTGGAGAAGAAACAGTATCAGAGGCAGGCCAACTTTCTTTCTCTCGTGGATCCTTGAGTGATACATTTGCTTTATCTTGTGATTCCTTGAGAGATACATTCGCTAGTTGCTCACGCGCCAACTTGATTTGCAGAGAAGGGTAGTAAAGAAAATATAAGAAAAAAAGAAATAGGAGCAAAAAGGATTTTGTAATTGAACATCACAGGGTTTAAACATTCACGCACACACCAAAAAAAAAAAAATCCCCTACCTTCAGCTCCTCAGGCATCACCCATTTTGACTCTTTGGTGACTTTGTTGTAGTAATACCTGAAACACAGATAAAATAAATGTTCAAATGTCACCATTGGCCACAAAAATTGCAAACCATATAAGAGATTGGCTTATAAGAGACCAAGAGTGGACCAACTTTTTTCCATCAGGGCTAGTAAATTCCTTCCAGTTAGTTGATGCATCTGCCCTCTGTCAAAGCCACAAATTTGGTATCAAAATTCCATTAGTTAAGGAATTTGCAGACAAAAATACTAGAGGGAGGAGAAATCATTATAGGTCAGAAAGGATACTGGTCAGATATATATTTAGGCTGATCAAAGAGTAATAAATAGTGTAGAAAATTCTCTAACAAAAAACATTCATACCCTCAACCAGAAATATTATTTTAATATAGACCAAAAAACAAAAACAAAAAAAATAATTAAATTAAGTAAAATATAACAAATAGTAATATACTTCACCAAGCAACAGTATTAATGTGGTAAACCATGAAAAAAGACTGAAGTTAACACACAAGTCAGTGTTAATATCAAATGATACAAATGACAGAGTTACCAACATTAAGGCTACACAGTGGGTAGACCAAGCAGCAAAGACCCACGGCACATCCTACCTCTCAACAAAGTGGCACAGCATGTACCTGTAAGCATCTTTATGGCTATGGAAGTCACACAAGGTCATAATACCTCGGAGGTCCTTACGTAAAGAGAATACCTTCGAGTACATCAATAAACAAATAAGAATGAAACAACCAGATGTGACGAGTAAAAAATTCATCAGTACCAACTCAAGTACCACAAAATGATGACCAAGTAAGGTAATGAACTGGTAAAAGCTATTAAATACAAAAAGGATGGATTTTGATTCAACCAAAAGTGATATGTCAGCAATGAAATTGCTTAAAAATGTTAGATAATACAACAAACCATCCACAATAAACTAGATTATTGCGATAAAAATGGGGGAAAGCAAAAGTTTCACAAAAATACAGACTAAAGGAGAAACGTAAAAACTTATGTATATTGCCAAATGCAGTGTTTGACATCGCTGGACTAACAAAGTCATTTACGGAAACCAGTGAAAATAGCAACAAAAAAGAAAACTACACACAACTCTACAATAAAGATTGGGAGCAAACATGGCAATGTGAGCTTTGAAGCTTGATTTAACAAATTAAAATAGTACTTCAGATTTATATCAAGAAAATGAATTCACTTGTATGACTCACCTCAATGGGGGTCATTAAATCCACCGGCTTCTCCCAACTGGAAAGTTTTGTCCTCCTATTGTAGTAGTATCTGAACCATTCATTAAAAAGTTATCTACTTCAGTAAACGAGACAAGTACACAATCACTAAGAAAAAAAAAATCATTGAAAACAAATTGGAATAACTACTATTCCATTTATTTTTACTGGATGAAATGCTACGTTGATGATTAACACTAATTATTAAAAATCATGACAAGGACAGGGAACAGCAATCAAAATTATTACTTTCTTCCATCAGGAGACGTGTGTTCTAACCACTCTGATTGGATGAGGTTGAGCTGAACATTGGATACCTGATATTTTTACATAAATTTTAATAACATCAATGAAAAAAGACCGTTAAGATAGCAAAGGAATTAAATTTGGCAAGCACATAGGAGGAGAAAAATATAAAACTCTTACTGGAGCACTGATGTTTGTCATTGAAGGCTTTTCAATAGTCTGATGCTGGGATGTAACAGGAACACTGCTTTGGCTTTGAGCTGATAACATAGGCTGCCCTTCTGAAGAAACATTTACCACATGCATTTGTATTGATTGATACTGGGTGGAATCACTGAAACCTCTTTGCATTTGACCATAGGAAGCGGCGAACTGCAATTCAAGCAAGTTACCTCAAGAAAAAAAAAAAAAAAATGATAATCAACCCAACAACTAAATCATCAACCAGGAGAGAGTAACTAGTGAAACTTACAGTATATGATGAAGAGAGAGGTGTCCCTGGGCCAACTATATTAGGAGTGAAATTGTTTGGAGTTTGAGCACTATGCTGAGGATGACCAACTGGGAAGAGATGATTGTTTGGATGAGCAACTGGCAAGGGGTGGCTGTTCGGATGAGCAATTGGCAATGGCATTGGTTGTGGTGGAAACTGCTGCACTTGTTGGGAATAAAAGGGCTGAGGAGCTTGAGGAGGACCAGGAGGCATTGCAACGTTCATGGGTGGAACACCTCGCCCAACAGGCTGAAAATGCTGAGAAGTCACAGGAATGAATTGTTGTGACTGCTGTGCGGGAACAGGAGGCCGGAACTGCATCAAAAGAAATTAAACATTGATTATTTGTTGCTGTTGTTTCTTTCCCCTTATAAAGGAAAAAAGGGAAAAGATTTATAAGATTTATATTGAAACAACTGGAAACTTTATATAAAATATTTGTGAAAGAGAAAATATGCATTACTTGAAAAGGCATGGCAGGCAAACTTTGAGGATCCATGGTACAACCTAAGGGAGACCGAACAGACTATCCACACAAAACAAAAAACCAATCAGCATTAGCAATGAATGAAAAGGAACAAAAAAAATGCTTGCCTATTTGGTTTTTCTTTTAGCACAAAATGTTAACAGAAGAATGCAAGTCTTGTCTAGTCTTTGGACATGGTCTCGTTTGAGGGGTTCAGGTTCATGAAATACAGCGTTGTTTTATGTCTGAACGAGTTCTTAAGAATTGGGAATTATGTTGCTAGTTACGTGAAATCGTATCCTAATGCGGAAGAAAGGGGGGACTGGTTCTGGTGCAATCTCAATTCTGAACGAGTTCATAAGAATTGGGAATCATCGATTTTACGCGATCGTTGGTTTGACAAACCTGTTTTAGAGAAAGTGAAAGCTTAACATGATTTGGCAATAGGTGGTATGGGGATTAACTGATTAAGTCGGGTTCTAATCAAGTGAATGTATCACAGGAGAGAGAATTATGGAGAAGATCGGGGAAGAATAGGCTTTTAGGCAGATTTTAAAATAAAAAAGAATCTACCTATCTACTTGCAGCGGCTGTTCACGCCGGCCGTTCACCGAAGACTGAACAGGACGGCGACTGTTGACGGAGAAAGTGGGGAGGTAGACTGAAGAGGTTTCGTCCGTTTGCTTAGGGCAGCTTCACGGGATGAGAGAATGAGAAAAGAAACTTTCTTTATTCCGTGTTTGGTAGGGGTGAAAGAAAATAGGAAGGAGAGAAACAGTGAAAGATAGAAAAGAAAAGCATCTTCTTTCTCGGTAAAGAAAAGAGAATCAAAATCATTTTGTACTTTGTTTGGTATTTCTCGAAAATTGATTGCAAAGAAATTAATTTTGATGTTTTTACTTTTTTTAAATAAAAATGTTCTTTTAATAATGCAAATCAACTAAAAGAATAGCTTGCGAATTAGTAGAGACAAACATCCCACTACGACAATCTCAATGTAAATAAATATCTCTAACCAAATAACTCATAGTATTACTTGCAGATCGTTTAACAAAGACAAGAGACGCATTGCTCAAACTATTGAGAAGCATGTTACAATTAGAAACAAGTAAAATCAAATGGAGAATACATTTGTGCCTTATTACAAATAAACAAGGAAACATCTTTTAAACTTGTCGCCTCTACTATGGATCTACAATCCCTTGCTTAGCCATTGCAGCAGCAGAAAATAAGGTTTCATGGTGATCCTATGCGAGCCAACCAACCCCAAATGCTCTATTCTCATTGAAAATTGAGGCGTGTCTACATTGTTTTTAATCATATTATCATAAGGTGGCAACCAGTGCACTTTGATCACCACATCAGCAAATGAGGAATCTTCAAGTGAATAAGAATTCACACTTTTCTATTAGTTAAAATAAGCTGAAGCAGACGACACAACAAATTTAGCAATCGGGTTTTTACCATTCCAACCCACATCCTTCCAATCTTAACTCTCTATAAAGCCCAACATATCATATCAACATGTACTACTACAAAAATAAGCATTTTATCCCGATTTTTAAGAGTATTTTATCGCAATTCTTGCTAAAATAAAAATTGAGATATATGTCAGTGGGATAAAAACTAGGGGTGGCAAAACGGGTTTCGACACGGCACACGAACACGACACGAATTTTACGGGTTAGGATCGGGAAAATTATATGCGGGTCGAAAACGGGTCGACACGACTTGACACGAAATAAAAACGGGTCAATCACGACACGACTCGCTTAATACGAATGTGACACGTTTGACATGATTTTTTTAAATATAATAAAATTAATAATAATAATAATAATAATAATAATAATATAATTATATAAAAATATATATTTAGTGATTCAATGTTAAGTTAAAAAAATTTAAATTTATTTTTCCTTAACATGAAATTAAAAAAAAAAAAATTATTATATATAACAAACTATATATACATAAATGTATATAAGTTTTTTAATGGAGCTTAAATTTATTAATTTTCTCTACAATTTTAGCTTTAATAATAGTAAAATGGGTCACAGTGGGTCGACACGAACACGACACGATTTTTTACGGGTCAGGTTAGGGTTGAGATAATTAGACACGAGTCAAAAAACAGGTCGACACGATTGACACGAAATATAAAGCGGGTCACATAAAATATGACACGAACACGACACGATGACACGTTTTGCCACCCCTAATAAAAACTCATATAAAAATCAGGATTAAAGGAGATTTTTTATCTCGGTTTTCTTATAAAAATCTGGATTAAATGTCAAAAGATAAAATTTTTAAATATATATATCAAAAAAAATTTATGGAATTGGCTCCTATAGGAGGCACTGAAATAAAAATAAAAAAAAAAAAAACACAAATAAAGGTTGAGTTTTACAAAAAAGAAAAAAAAAAGCAACTGGAGACAACACACAACAAAAGAAAATAAGGGATGCAGATAAAGAAACAAAATTAGAACAAAAAAAAGAAAAAAAAAAGAAGAAGGAAAGAATCAACATATTTAAGAATACATACGTAGCCAAAAATTGATTTACAACTGGAAAAAAAATACAGAATATGAATCAATATATAACACCAATAGGTTCAATACATAGCCATAATATGAATCAATATAACAAAATAAACCTAAAAATTATCAACACCATGTTGAAGCCTCAACGTCGACGATCCATGATGAGCTCAATGTCATCTGATTGCACAAAAAAGAAAACATGTGAGACAGGGAGAAATGGAGAAAAAAAAAGAGCTCAAGAGACGTCAACCTTGGGTTTTCGAGGTTGGAATCTCAAATCTATAGTCGGTGTGGCCTTGGAATCGTCCATCAGTCGTGGGCAGAGAGAAGACAAAGGGAAAAGAGTGTTGGGAATATTTTATCAAGATCTAGATTTACTAACAAGTATGTTGATTAACATCCTAAATATGAATATCTCTAAAATAATGAAAATAAACACATAAGAATTTAAGAAAACCTTACGTTGATTGCAGCGGAATATAATGACTCCTTTCGTTCAAGATCTCTAGCCCTTGATTCCTTTCTGTAGCAGAGCATTATCAAGATCTGAACCTGAATCTCTTTCTCTCCTTCGGGTTTGGTTACTACCCGTCTTATTCACTATGATTGAGTACTTGACTTGCTATGTGTGGGCATGGCACTCATTCACTATGGGTTTCTTATATGGAAGAACAATGAAGGAGGTTGAAATCGCTAAGGAAGGAACTTTCTCATCTACTAGTTGTCTGACATAGAAAACTAGGTTTGATTTGGTTGAAGGCATCAAGTGGACAAGTGAGAGTATCATGTTCCTTTTATAGTGTTTCAACTAGGGCTTAGGGCTAAATTATATGGATTAAAAAAGAATAAAATATTGGGCAAAATTCACTTCTTGGCCGTACACTTAATAAGACCGATTTCTAGTTAGATTTTTGCCACTTTATTTCAACCACTTATTCTTCTTTTCAATAATACCATATTTTCCAATTCAATCCTATAAATGTCAAAACTATTTATTTAATAATTATAATTAATTACTAAATAAAATTGTCATTTATGTAATTTATTAATTAGACCATACAAAGTCCCTTAATTAACAAATTGACCCCAAAACTTATTTTCTTCACAATTAAGCCCTTGCTTAGTGAAAATTCATAAATAAGACATAGTCTGATTTTAGAATTATAATTGATTAATTAAAATCAATTAACTGAGTCTGCAAGCAGTATTATCTCAACTAGTGAGAGGATCATGGGTCTATATAACCGAGCTTTCAATAAGTAGATCTAGAATTCACCAAGTAAATTCTCTAACTTATTCATTCCTCCTTGCGCCACTATAGATTTGGAATTAAATAACACTCTCAATTATATAAAACGCTCTATATGTACCACGATATAGATACGTTATGATTATCCATTGTTACAATCATAATAGTCAAAGATCCTCTATAGATGATCTACACTGAATAGGGACAAAATTATCGTTCTACCCTTCAATGTATTTTATCCTTAAAACACTTAGCTACCTATAAATGATACTTCAGTAAACTAATATAATTACTGAAATGAGCCCTCAATCATTTATCTCTATTCAGCCAAGCTTGAAGGAGATCATCGTTTCACTTCTAAATACCTATAGAAGCTATAAATTCTATATCTATGATCAGCACTCCCACTCAATTAAACTACCATGTCCTTAATCTGTATGTCACGAGAAGATCTAATTGGTCGACTTTAATGAATAACTTAAAGAACATAAATAATACAACTAAGTTGAACCTAACCATATCAGGATTAAGATCCATAGACCTAAGATCAACCATTGATATTGACTTAAAAAGATATAACAGTAAGTTTATGATATCTTAACTAAGATCAATATCGGTCCCTTCCAATGTATATTCCATACATCCAATACTGGTAAACTTTGCTAATACCCTGGAAAGGACATAACATTTATCCAAGGTGTAAGTATACCTTATCGCTGATTATCACGTCAGTCTAAATCCAGTAAACTGACAAATCATGGGAATTAAACTTTTGAACATATAATCATGATTATATTCCACTATGTTGATGACACTATAATTATGAACAAATATATACATATTTATATATGTTTTTGATTTAATAGAATTTATACATTAAATATAATCATGAAATAAATCATGTGAACCATGCAATAGAAAAGCGATTTCTGATCTTATATTGATTAATAAATCTGATTATATCAAAATGGGTTTTGTTTAGGGCACAAAACCCAACAGAGAGGTCGCGCAGCCTTCTAGGTCATTTATCGTTGGGGTTTTTTTGACTGGGGAGTCTGTCACTATGTCGTCTATCGTCGAAGGTTGGGGCGTTGCTTGGGTTTTCTAGGTCATGGTTTTTGCATAGAGAGAGAGAGAGAGAGAGAGAGAGAGAGAGAGAGAGAGAGAGAGAGAGAGAGAGAGAGAGAGAGAGAGAGAGAGATCGGGTGGGAAGGAATGGGTAAGCCTAAAAAAATGAAACCATAAAAGCTAAATGTTCCTTGTATATGTGTGTAAAGGCCAACAATTAAGAGGCCCAGATATATGAGGACCTTTTATCCCAGTTCTTAGATAAAAGCTGAGATAAAAAGTCTCACTTAAAATGTTAAGGTTGTGTTTGGCAAATGCATAAAAATAGCCTTTTCAACACTATTTTTTGTTTGTTTGCCAAACAAGGCCTTTGTTTTTAAGGTTCCGAATGTAAAAGTGGGACCAAAAGTTTTATCCCACTTTTTAGTTTTTTCAAGTGTAAAAAGTAGGATAAAAAGTCTTTTTTGTTGTAGTGATGACTAAGAAGAGTAAGACATTGTTGCTGAAAGAATAGAGAACCAATCAGCAAAAGAATCCCCATCAATACTTTTAATAGAGCCATTGAACTAATCCCAACATAGCTTGACAAAAGAGAAGTCTACAAGTACATAAGCCACGATTTCACTTTCAATTTGACTGAAGAGGTTTCGTTCTTTTGCTATGGCAGGAGTCGGCAGCTTCACGGGATGAGACAATGAGAAAAGAAACTTTCTTTAATCTTTGTTTGGTATGGGTGGAAGAAAATATGAAGGAGAGAAACAGTGAAAGAAAAGAAAAGCATTTTCTTTCTTGGTAAAAAAAAAAAAGAAATAAAATCATGTGTACATTGTTTCATGAAAATTGATTGGAAATGAACTAATATTGTTTTTTTACCTTTATATATTTTAATATTTTTTGTAATAGACTATTTGAACTATATTTTCGGCATATTAATTTTTTTTTTCAAATTTTTTAAAATTTTACAAAATATTTTAAATAATTACAATGTACACGACTATAAGAAAATGTTAAAAAAATCTCCTAAATTATATTATCTAAAAAAAATATATTATGTTATCTAAAATATTTAGGGAGTGCACTATAAAAATTTCTAAAATAATTATATCATCTAAAAAATATGTATGTTATTTATTAAAATAATTATATTATTTATAATACATAAATGAACAAAAAAAAATTTGTAAGGAGATTTTTTTTATTACTCCGTGACTATTAAAGTAGTATATTAGTTTTTAAAGTCACCAATTTATCATCAGAAAAACACAAAAGACCAAATGAAGCATGCGAAGAGGCTCACTTTTTAGGTTTACTTTTTCTTCATCCTAGTTGTTGAAATTTTTTTCTTGAAAAGGGCTCGTCGCTTATTCTCGACCTTACAACGTGGATTTGGTAGGGCTTTGTTGATTCTCACACTATTATCAATTTCACTGGTGTTCATCCTTTTGTCGTTGGGGTTGTTGGGGAGTGTCAAGGTTATGTTGGACCTATTAAAATGGTCGTGATTTGGGGGCTGAAATTGGAGATCGTAGTCCAATTATCGAGGAGGTAGAGAGGATAGGCTAGTGGGTGATTGGCGAGTTGGCGTGGTGGTGTCTAGCTTTGGTTCCATGGGTTCAAAGGTGTCTCTCAATGATTGAGAGTTGCTCATTGGCTTTAAATTAGATCATAATTGTGTTGTTGTTATTAGTGTCTTATTTTTCTTTAATATGCTTATTTTTATTTTTAATAACGGTGTTGTATCAAGATTTTGTTATGGCGAGGGGTTATAGTCTTGCCCTTTTCTGGGTTGTTCATGTATTCTTAAATGTCTCAAAGCGTTTTTGGGTAGGGGTATGACTATCTTTGTTCGTATTCAAATTTGAGATATTCTTACTTTTTATTGACCTCTTATTTTATAGATCAGTCATTCTTTTGGATTGTTATAAATAAGATTGGTTGTATTATTATTTCATTTTATTTGAATTTAAATAATAAGGTTGTTATTGCTTAATTTTTATTGGAAGATTTTTTGTTAATAGTCATAAATGAGTGTGATTTGTCACATGTTTAATCGTATTGGAGACCTAGTATTTTTCACACTTTTTGAATGCTTCACCGCAAGCGACTTATTAGTCTTTTAGTTGAATGCGTTATTAGAGTTTTATTTTATTTTATTGTAAACGATTTGATTTACCTATTTTCGTTGATTCTCCTTAATAGATTTTTTATAATTTACCTATTAATAGAAATTTCTATTTTTCTTTAAATAATAATAATAATAACTTATCATAGAAAAAGTGTCATAAAAATTAACGCCAATTGTAAATAATATAAAAATCATATAAATAATTAGAATTTAACACATCATAGAAATAGGATGAGAAATTCATCAATCACTACGGGCGTCCTTGTCAATGCAATAGGATGTGTTTATTTATCTATCTATTGACTTGAAATGGGAGCAGGCTTGAAAAATGATCTTAGAGGGGCCTTAGGACTCTATTCACCTTTTGGAGCTTCTATTGAATCGATAAATAGGTTTGATTGAATTTAATTTTTTTATTTTTTATTTTTTGAAGAAAAGGCCTCATGATTAGAACCTCTTTAGTAAACCCAAAGGAAGAAACCTCAATTGGGAAAAGAATGCCAAGAAATATCATTAATCAATAAAGATCGTATGCAAAGAGATACTAATACAATCAGAATAGCCAAGCCACCACACATAGTGATCATCCAAAGAAAGAGTAAGTTTTGCTAATGATGAGCCACACTATTAGAGATTGTAAGACAATAAAAGAAAGACAACTCGCTAAAATTGATGCAAAGAGATAAAACATCTCTAACAATGCAACCTAAATAAGAATTATCCAAAGTCTGTCTAATCAGAACATTAACAACATTTAAGTAATCAGACTCTACAACCACATATAAGTAGCCAAAATGGATACAAAACCTCAAACTATCAAGTATAGCCATAGCTTAAGCCATAATAGTGCAAGAAAAAAAAAGGCCAAGCTTCAAGTTCAATTGTAAATTTTTATTATTGATTGAACATTTTATATACATACGATAATTTAAATGTAAAGAGTAATTTATTTTTTTTTAACTCTGTTAAATAATAGTTTATCTTATATGATAATTTTTTTTGGTAAATTAGTAATTTTTGTATTCACAACAAAACTCAATTATAAACAAAGTTGCTAAGCCATAAAGAAAACAATTAATTACAAGCTCTTATGAGTATCCCCACCCAATCTTGATCTATTCTATTAAAGTTTTGAATATTCATATATTGCAATCTAGTACAAATAACATGCATAATTTTTTATAGAGACATGTACTGATGGAAGCTTTTGCTCCCAAAGAATTATGGTGGCGTTTGGTTGAAATGAATGAAAACATAAGAATAGGAATGAGAATGAGAATAGTAATATGAATATGAATATGAATATAATAGAATAAAATTTAAAATGCATAAAAAAAATTTATAAAAAGGCATTAATTTTTTTTGTCTTGGTTACATTGGAATGGTTTTTTCTTCATTTTTAAAATGAAATATTCATTCCATCAAAATGGTGGAAAGAGCATTCCATTGGAATGACATTCCAATACTTTAAAATGCAACCAAATAAAGAAATGGAATGAAAATTATTTTCTTTTCATTCTATTCCATTTCATTACCTCCAACCAAACGCCACCTATGTTCCTACTACTCCACACAAAATAAACCACTGCTGAGGTTATAGAAATCAACACCTTGTTCCTGCCTTTCGAGAGCCTCCTTTTTTGCAACTTGTGTATCATTTTTTTTAACTCATTTACTCCTTAAATCAGCCTACACTAGTTGGTAATTTGGTCCAACTTCTTGCTATAGTAGCAAGTAAACAAAAGGTGCTTATGGTCTTCAATCGCACCTCCACATAACAAACAGTCATTGTTTTGGATCCTACCAAAATAGCAAAGATGGTCTCGAGTTGGGAGTCTTTCGCGTAAGGCTAACCAAATGATTATTCTATGCTTAAGAACACTTATTCTTTCCCAAATCATAAAGTATCTCCATCTACTAACCTCTTCATTGTGCATTTTAATTTAAAGACTAACAATGAAAAAATGAAAGTTTTGAAACTCACTTTGGGATAATACAGTCTTTAATTTGCCTTTGGTTTGCATAATTCTCTTTCAATACCAGCTCGCTTCTAGTGTAACTTGATAGTCTCACCAATCCTCTTGCTTTAAGTAGACAAAGTTAATCCACTTAACTCAAAGATTATCCTTCTTATTAGATATTGTCCAAACATGTTTACTTATAGCAGAAAGATTCTATAAAGCAATATCCTTGAAGTCTAATCCACATTCATTCTTATCTTTACATATTTCATTCCACGAAACATAGCCCGAACCATTAGACAAATCAACCCCCTCAAAGATAACCATGACAAATTTGGTTAATTTTGTGGATAATTGCTTTAGGAAGAATCACTATTTGCGACCAATAAGCATTGATAGTGAGGAGAACTGAGTTGATGAGGATAATCCTACCTGAAATTTGGCTGTACTTCAAAGAGTGACATGTGTCGAACACATGGAATATGAACCACCATATATAATAATGATGTTGGAATTAATTTTATTAGGATCTTAGATCTACTCACAAGTATGTTGATTTAACAACCTAAATATGAACTTCTAAAACGATAAATAAAAACACATAAAAGTTAAGAAACCTTACAGTGATGGCAGCGGAATTATATGTCTCATTCCACTCAGATCTCTAGCCCTTGATTCCTGTCTGTCGCAGAGTATAATCAAGATCTGAGCTCGAATGTCATTCAGATGGATGTGATCCTTCACAGTCTTCCAATCTATGATTGAGGTACTGTTTGCTGTGTGTGGGCACTTCTCTCTCACAAGGAATTTTGAAATTTCTCTCTCTTTTTTCTCTTGATTTCGTGTGATACAAAGGCATACAAAGAGAAGAGAGGGGGCGGCAATCTATAGTGAAAGGGAGAGCTCAACTTTCCAAATAAACAGTTTCCTCTTTTACTGAGTAATTGATTAACTGCCTTATTTGGTGTGATCCACCACTTTCCTATTATTGCTAGGTTTAGGTTAGCAATTACTTGGCAATTAAAATTGAAAATAATAATTGGGAAACACACAAAGAAGTGGCCGGCCATGGTGTGACTTAGGCCTCACTTGGATTTTACAGTTTCCTCAATTTTATTTCTATTTCTCCAAAAATGCTATTTTTCCAATTCTAACCATTTAAATGCCAAAACTAATTATTTAATAACTAAAATAGATTATTAAATAATATTGTCATTTAATATAATTATTAATTAGACATACAAAGTCTCTTAATTAATAAATAAACCTAGAAACCATTTTCTTTACAATTTCATCCTTACTTAGTGAGAATTCTCAAATTAGACATAGTCTAACTTTTAGAATTATAATTGATTAATCATAAATCAATTATAGAGTCTTACAAACGATGCAGGTCTCAACTAGAATGGGGACCATGGATCTATATTGCTGAGCTTCCAATAAGTTGAACCGAATTTACCAAGTAAATCCCTAACTTATTAATTCCTTGTTGAATCCACTCTTAGAACTTGGAATTGCACTCTCAGACTTATATAGAGCATACTATATGTTTCACAATATACATATGCTATCTCATTTAACCATTGTTATAATCTTAATGTGATTAAAGATCCTCTATATAGATGATTTACATCGAGATGGGATAAATTTACCGTCTCCACCCCTTAATGTATTTTGCCCCTTAAAACACTTAGTTACCTGTAAATGATGTTTTAGTGATCTAATATATAGTCACTGAAACAAGAGCTCATCCATTTACTTCTATTTAACTAAGCTCGAAGGGAATCATCACTTGACTTCTATACACAAGTAGAAGCTATAGATTCCATATTTATGTTCAGCACTCCCACTCAGTTATGCTATCATGTTCCCAAAATATACGTATCACCCTGACCCAAAAGTAGGCTTAACTAATAAATCAAAGAACATGAATAACACTCCTGAGATTGAGCATAAGCATATCAGGATTTAGATTCTTTTAATCTAAGATCAACTTCTGATATTGACTTAGAAAGATACAACGGTAAGTTTATAATATCTTTAACCAAGTTCAATATCGGTCGAGTCCAATGTATACTCCATACATTCGAAACTAGTATACTTTACCAATGCCCTGGAAAGAACATAAAACTTACTCCAAGTGTAAGTATACTTCATCGCTTATTTTCACATCAGTGTAAATCCAAAACACTGATGAACAGGGACTTAATCTTTTGTATCATATAATCACAATCACATTCCACTGTATTGACAATACTGTAATTGTGAATGAATATATGTTCTGGACTTAACTGATTTTGTGCATATATTAAATATGTATATTAAACCATAAACATGTAAAATACATGTAAACATAAATCACTTCAAAATTTTAAATTGATAACTAATAAGATTGTAATGGGTTTTATTTGGGCACAAAACCCAACAAATGATTATGTCATTAAATTCAAAATAGAATAACTCATTAAATATAGAGTTAATAGAGTATATTCATAACTCGCTGACTGTATAATCTTAGGCGAGACAAGGATACACAAACTATCAATTTGTGTATTGACGAGAAACCATACTGCCCCAGAAGGCATAATCCCGAGGGAACTACGGACAATGCATAGCGAGACATCTACCTCGCAACATGTAGGAAAATCCATATCATATGATTAAGTGTAATAGCTTGGGAGCATGGAGGACATGATTGTCCAGTCTGCAAGGCCTTATGGTCAAAGAGCAGTTCTTAAGTTTGCTCAATACACTGGTGCTCATGCTATTGCTGGAAAGCATATGAATAAACCAAGTCATTCATCTATGTACAAAGCGAGATGCCTCTAGCGAGATGCTCCTATCCCACGTCAATGTCCACTACCTTAAATATAAGAATAACAAACAGTTATGCAGATTTTTAGCTCTACACGTGTTAAAATGGAACGTGGTCAAAGCCCACGTTTCGTGAAAACAATTATGTATTTCAAATTCAAATGTAAATAACTGCCAACCTATAATCCTATAAATGACAGATTATACAGAAAAAGGGACGGAAAATCTTTGAGAAAAAAAGATCACTGATTGTAATACTGTATTTTGTATCCAAAAATATCTTGAATAAGATAGACTCGTGGACTATGCAGAGTTTTTAGTAAAATCACGTAAAAAACCTGGTGTCATTATTACTATTATTATTCTTATCAAATTTCTCATAATTTCTGTGCTTAATTTATTACGGAAAAGGCTTATTAATTAGTTAACAAAAATTTGCATTAACAGTTTGGTGCTTTCATTGAGAGCCTACGTGATAAAAACTCAGAAAAATCCCTCCTAACCAACAAGAAATTTGTCCATGGCTTATGATAATTAAAACGATAGTAGTCGTCCCAAAGAGACTAATCGTCGTCCTGTGAAAGAACCAATGGGTTCACAAAGGCCACCTAGTTTAGGAACAACACGTTCAACACATTCAAGAAGAAGCCAAGGTGGTCATGAACAAAACCCAAAAACTGAGAATGAGGAAACCAATACTAATGCTGGTGGTTATGTACCTAGGAGCGAGGATGCCTATGATCCCACTAGGTATGTACCGTTAGTAGAATTGAAAAATTGACAACTCCGGCAACGTCTGGCTGAGTCTAACCAACGAAATGCCGAGTAGGAGAGAGAGGCAACCGCAGCCAGGGCGACTCAAGGAAACAATGTACAAAACCAACCTAATCATGGAGTAAGAAGGCCACGAGGTAGACCTCGAGGTTCGAGAACTAGAAGGTAGGAGACAAATCAAGAAAATCCCTAGAATACTCAAGAGGAACAACCTGGGGAAACTAGGGATGTTCCAAAAGACGAACAATAGAATAATTAGGCACCTCGTTGGGAAGTACCTCAAAAACCCTAGGGATTTACGAATTAGGGGAATGAAAACAATGACGTGCCATAATCTTCTCGTAGAAACGAGAACATTAGGTAGCCCAGAACTAGGGAACAGGAGATCCATCGTAATAAAGAGAGAAATCCTAGGACTCAACCTAGGACAAGTGGGTTATCGCCGAGACACCCCCAACGTCCTTCTCGAGCTGATAGGGAGGAGGCATACACATACCCCGACGGGGACGTGTATCTAACCCTTCTCGAAGGAGAAGGCTTGTGCAGGACGAGGAAAGTTCTAGCTCGGGACATTTAAGATCCCGATAGCATAGTCGATCATAAAGGCATACGTGAGGAGGAGATAAACCTCACCGTAATAATGATCGAGAAAGTAGGAGTAATACGAGGAGCTGTCAATCTGAGAGTTACTCGGATACAAGGTCTGTGAGCAACCGTGAACGAAGACAGCCAGATCTTCGTGAACATCTGAATCAAAGACAACTTGATTTACGCGAGCGCTTAAATTAGAATGCACCTGATTTACGCCAACAACTCAATGAATTGAAAGTAAGAGGATCCAATCCAATTGCGAATCATTGAGTTGGAAGATAAATTCAGGAGATACCAAGATGGGGAATATGGGAAACTGGCTGGTTATGACTCAGACGAAGACCCAAGACTTTCCATCCACACATTATGAACTCTAAATTTCCCTAGGAATTTATAAACCCTCATGTCTCGCCGTACGATGGGACTTCGAACCCAGTCGCTCACCTTAACAATTTCAATACCATAATGCGAGCCAGCAATGTCTCGAATAACTTACGCTAAATTTTATTCCCCACCTCGCTGACTGGGGTAGCAAGTAGCTGGTTCAATAAGTTTACGCATCATTCAATCACTTCTTGAGAACAACTGTCTAAGGATTTCAAGAAACGATTTCAGGCAGCAAGAGATAGACGACCTGAAGCATCCTCTCTTACTAACGTAAAGCAGCAACCAGGCGAGTCGCTTAAGGCTTACCTAAGTCGTTTTAGTATTGCTGCTGCTAAAGTTAAAAACTTGAACGACAATATTCAACTTACTGCTCTTCAAGCAGAGATTACGGCTGACCTCTCAACAGTTGGAGGTTTGGGATAATTTACAAGGTCGCCTGGTGAGGAACATCAGTGAGTTCAATGAAAGAACTCAAGTGTTCGTACGAAAAGAGGAAGCGAGGAATGTGATGAAATTATTAAAGATTGGCTCGGGAGGTAAACTCAGCACTGTCTCAGCAAGCACCGTCTCGACAAAGGCTGACAATCCAGGTTGCTTTAACACCAAGAGAAAAGATGACTCTAGAGAATCAGCCAAAGATAAGAAGAAACAGAAAAAGCACGATAAGTATGTGCTGATTTACACTATTTATACTTAGCTTAATGAAACTCGGGAAAACATCTTTCTCGCAAATGAGCACAGGGTGGCATTTCGCAAACCTGGGCCCATGAGACATGCGAGAAACAAAAGGGATCCAACAAAATTCTACCAATTTCATAAGGACATAGGGCACACAATGGAAGAATTTCGTCAGTTGAAAGACGAGATAGAGAGCCTTATCTCCCGTGGTTATTTTTAATAGTATGTAAGACGACAAGGTAATGGACAAAACCAACCAAATCTACCCAATAACCCAGGCAACCAAAGATTACAACCTCATCCTGTAGAAGGAGAGGACATATTGGGCATCTCGGGAGGGCCGCATCTCGCTGGAGAAAGCAGTAATGCCCAATTTAGATATGTAAATGAAATAAAAAACGAGCGATCAATTTTTGCTCCAAAATCTTCTAAGAAAGTCAAGACTGAAGAACCTCTAATTGTATTTTCAGAGGAAGACACAAAGCACGTGAGGTATCCGCACGTCGATCCTCTCGTCATTACAATTCAGCTCGCCAACAAAAGAGTAAAAAGAGTGTTGGTGGACAACAGAAGCTCAGTAAATATCCTTTATAATGATACACTGAGGAAAATGGGATTGCCAAATGAAAAATTAAAACTTTGTATGGTGAATTTATGCGGATTTATTGGAGATATTGTTGCCAGTCAAGGCATTATCAAACTCCCATTAACCGTAGGCGAGCCACCATTATCCACAACATTGATGCAAGATTTTCTAGTTGTTGACCTACCATCAGTTTATAACATACTGATGGGTCGCCCTGCACTGATTGGACTAGGGGTAGTTCGCTCAATCAAACGCCTATCTTTAAAGTTTTAAACATAGGTAGGTGTAGGTGTAGTGCAAGGTGACCAAATATTGGCTCGCGAATGCTATCATGTAGAATTCATAATAGAAGGGCCAACCATCAATCAATGATAGTCATAACGGAGGAAGGCGAGAAGTAAGAAGAAGATCTAGATCCTCAAATTCAAGAAAAAAAACTAATTGAAACCAATCGAGGAACTAGAAGTTGTTTTTCATCCCGGAAATCCCACTAAATGTGTGTTTATTGGAAAAAATCTGGATGAAAAACTAAAATAGCAACTAATAAATTTTCTGAAGGCAAACTAGGATCAATTTGCCTGGAGCCATTTAGATATGATAGGGATCGACCCTAAAGTGATTTGTCACCATTTGAATATCGACCCTAATTACCAGCTAAGAGACAAAAAAGGCGACCCTTGGATTCTGAAAGACAAAGGGCACTTAAGGAAGAAGTGGACAAGTTATTAACCAACAACTTTATACGCGAGGCATGCTATCCCTCGTGGATATCGAACCCTGTCCTTGTCCCGAAGGCAAATGGTACTTGGAGAACTTGTATCAACTTTTCTGATCTAAATAAAGCATGTCAAAAGGATTATTTTCCACTACCAAGGATCGACTAGTTGGTGGATGTGACTGCTGGACACGAACTAATGACATTCATGGACGCATATTTTGGATATAACCAGATCAAGATGCATGTCCCTGATTAAGAGCATACACGTTTCGTAACCAACATGGGACTTTACTTCTATAAAGTTATGCCATTTGGTTTGAAGAATGCTAGGGCAACATATCAGTGACTAGTAAATGGAACGTTCGAGAAACAAACAGGGAAGAACATGGAAGTCTACGTCGATGATATGTTGGTATAGTCGATAAAGTGCGAAGATCATACAAAAGACCTCGCAGAGTGCTTTGAAACACTCAAAAAGTACAACATGAAACTCGACCCAAAGAAGTGTTCCTTTGGAGTCTCCTCGGGGAAATTTCTAGGATTCATAGTTAACGCGAGAGGCATAGAAGCAAATCCTGAAAAAATTAAGGCTTTAATAGAGATGCCATCGCCCACAAAGCCGAAGGAAGTCCAAGCCTTAACAGGGAGAATGGCAGCACTAAACAAATTCATCTTGAAATCAACTAACAAATGCCTACCATTCTTCAATGTGTTGTGAGGCAACAAAAAGTTTGAATGGACAGATTAGTGCGAGGAGGCCTTTCGGGGCATAAATAAACATTTATCAACACCTCTAGTTTTGGCCAAACCAATAGTTGGAGAGACCTTATACCTCTACTTAGTTGTCTCGGATAATTCGATCAATGCAACATTGGTGCGAGAAGAGGGAACGCACAACAACCTATTTACTATGTTAGTAAAATGTTACTAGGGGCAGAGTCGAGATATCCCCCTCTTGAAAAACTTTCCCTATGCTTAATCCATGCATCTCGCAAACTAAGGCCTTACTTCCAAGCACATCTCAAAAAGGTGTTAACCGATCAACCATTAAGGCAAGTTTTGTCAAAACCAGATGCGTCTGGAAGGTTGATAAAATGGTCTATCAAACTGGGGCAGTTCGACATAACTTATCACCCAAGAACATCCATAAAGGGCCAAGCTTTGGCAGATTTCTTAATAAAAGGGATAATTCTAGATGAAAATCCACTTATCCAGCGAGACGCAGAAACTTGGAAATTGTACGTGGATAGAGCATTTAATGAAAATGGCTCGAGTGCAAGGGTGATACTGATCTTGCCAGATAACTTTAAGTTTCACTACGCCCTAAGATTCCAATTTGACACCTCAAAAAACGAAGCTGAGTATGAGGCTTTGATAACTGGTTTGAAAATGGCTGAAGTTTTAAAAGTCAAGAATCTTATGTGCTACAGTGACTCACACTTAATTGTAAATCAAGTTCTAGGTGAATACCAAGCGAAGGGTTTAAAGATGGTAAAATATTTGGAGAAGGTTCAGAAGAACTTGGAGAAGTTTCATTACTTTAAAATTGAATAAATTCCAAGAGAACATAACTCAAATGTCGACGCCTTAGCAAAACTGGCGTCGCAAAATGAGCTTGATAAACTGAATTTGGTACCAATTGAAGTTCTAAATGAACTTAGTATATGTGAAAAGGAGGAAGTTGAAATGATAGATGCCTCGCCCATATGGATGACGCCCATAGTTAACTATCTACTCAATGGAAAACTTCCTGTAGACAAAAACGAAGCACGAAAACTCCTATATTCAATACCTCGCTACACGATAGTAGAAGGCAAATTATATAGGAGGGGTTATTCAATGCCTCTCCTACGGTGTGTGCTCCCCATAGAAGCAACCGAGATAATCAAGGAAATTCATAAAGGCTTTTGTAGAGACCATGCAGGTCGACAAAGCTTATCAAAGAAGATAATCCGTCAAGGATATTATTGGCCAACGATAAATAAAGACACGCATGAAATTGTCAAGAGGTGCGATAAATGTCTAAGATTTTCACATATACCTCGCGTACCACCAACAGAACTGAGAATGATGACCTCACCATACCTATTTGAAATATGGGGAATCAACTTGATTGGGGCATTGCCCACAGGGCGAGGAGGAGCAAAGTACGCAGTAGTGGTAGTCGACTTCTTCACAAAGTGGACGAAGTGGATGTTGGGTTTTGTGCCCTAAATAAAACCCATTACAATCTGATTAGTTATCAATTTAAGAGATTTGAAGTGGTTTATGTTAACATGTATTTTTTATGTTTATGGTTTAATATATATTTAATATATGCACAAATCAGTTAAGTCCAGAACATATATTTATTCACAATTACAGTATTGTCAACACAGTGGAATGTGATTGTGATTATATGATTCAAAAGACTAAGTCCCTGTTTCATCAGTGTTTTGGATTTACACTGATGTGATAATCAGCGATGAAGTATACTTACACTTGGAGTAAGTGTTATGTTCTTTCCAGGACATTGGTAAAGTATACTAGTTTCGAATGTATGGAGTATACATTGGACTGGACCGATATTGAACTTAGACAAGATATTATAAACTTACCGTTGTATCTTTCCAAGTCAATATCACTAGTTGATCTTAGATTAAAAGAATCTAAATCTTGATATGCTTAGGCTCAATCTCAGGAGTGCTATTCATGTTCTTTGATTTATTAGTTAAGCCTACTTTTGGGTCAGGGTGATACGTATTTTTTGGGAACATGATAGTATGACTGAGTGGGAGCGCTGAACATAAATATGGAATCTATAGCTTCTACTTGTGTATAGAAGTCAAGTGATGATTCCCTTCGAGCTTAGCTAAATAGAAGTAAATGGATGAGCTCTTGTTTCAGTGACTATATCTTAGATCACTAAAACATCATTTACAGGTAGCTAAGTGTTTTAAGGGGCCAAATACATTGATGGGTGAAAACGGTAAATTTATCCCATCTCGATGTAAATCATCTATATAGAGGATCTTTGATGACATTAAGATTATAACAATGGTTAAATGAGATAGCATATCTATATCGTGGAACATATAGAATGCTCTATATAAGTTTGAGAGTGCAATTCCAAGTTCTAAGAGTGAATTCAACAAGGAATTAATAAGTTAGGGAATTTACTTGGTAAATTTGGTTCGACTTATTGGAAGCTCAGCAATATAGATCCATGGTCCCCATTCTAGTTGAGACCATACTGTTTGTAAGACTCAATAATTGATTTATGTTTAATCAATTATAATTCTAAAAGTTAGACTATGTCTAATTTGTGAATTTTCACTAAGCAGGGGTGAAATTGTAAAGAAGAGAGATTGTAGGTTTATTTATTAATTAAGACACTCTATATGTCTAATTAATAATTATGTTAAATGACAATATTATTTAATAATCTATTTTAGTTATTAAATAATTAGTTTTGGCATTTAAATGGTTAGAATTGGAAAATTGGCATTTTTGGGAAAATAGAAATAAAATTGTGGAAACTGCAAAATCCAAGTGAGGCCCAATAACACCCATGGCCGGCCACTTGTATGTGCATTTTCCAATTATTATTTTCAATTTTTTAATGCCAAATAATTACTAACCTAAACCTAGCAGTTATCTATAAATGGAAAGTGATGGCTCACACCAAATAAGGCAATTAAGCAATTACTCAGTAATTCAGGAAACTGCCTCTTTCAGAAAATTGAGCCTTCCCTTTTCTCTATATATAGCCGCCCATCTCTTCTTCTTCTTGAACAATACACACACAAGAAAGATACAATTTGGAAATCCTAGTGAGAGAGTAGTGCCCACACACAGCAAACAGTACCTCAATCATAGTTTGGAAGACTGTGAAGGATCCAAATCCAAGTGAAGGACATTCGGGCTCAGATCTTGATAATACTCTGCAACAGAAAGGATTCAAGGGTTAGAGATCTGAGTGGAAGGAGACATATTATTCTGTTGCACCCAATGTAAGGTTTCTCATACTTTATATGTGTTTATTTATTATCGTTTTAGAAGTTCATATTTAGGTTGTTAAATAACATACGTGTGAGTAGATCTAATATCCTGGTAAAATAATTCCAACAATGGAAAGTTCTGAATCTGGATGGCTCGCTCTATCCAAGTTAGTCCCATATTACTTGGCAATCCCATAGTAAGAACTAGTGCAACTACGTTGAACATGGAAAGGTAGATACCAACTATCAAACCTATGGGTAATACAATCTATGAGGAAGGGGTTCCAAATGTAGAAGTTATATCAACTATCGTTGAAAGTTACTAACGAAGTGCATCTTGTCCTAAGAACAGTGGGGTACCATCCACATTGATTACCTCAGGATGCATCTTCTTCAGCTTCCCGAGGGGCTGCATTTTGGAGATAATGCACCCAAGCCACATAATCTTGACTTTCCTTGTCAGCTGGAATTGGAACCTTCTCCCACAATGTATACTTGGGAAACTTGTAATCACAAGTATACTCGTTTGTAGCAAGAAGGCCAACAGACCTCAGATTGGCTTCGTAAGAAGAAACTCGGCTGATTGAAGACCGAAAGGAAGACCCAGCAAAAGCCTACGCCGCTCGGCCATCTCAGGAGTTGGAGTTGGTCTTTTTGAGACCGCTGTCAACAAAATAAAATAAGATAAGTCAGCGAGGCTAAAATTATGAACATGGAGTAATTCAAAACCAAGTGTAAGATAAACATTTACTTACATCTTATTCAAAAAGCGGTTGTGTTGATGGGGGAAAGGCCACTTGTCCAGAAGAAATCTTCCTCAAAGGCGGTCTTGTTTGGTAATCCTACAATTATCCTACAATCATTTGTATGAGTCCCAAGGTAGTAAAAACCTCTTGCACAATGTTTCCTCACCGGAACTACCTTAACAGAATAAAGATAAACAATTTCCAAGGGAGTGGGACACTCCCATCCTAGAATCTTATACAGAACCTTTAGACTTGCAAGGATTCTGTAGGAAATTGGAACCAATTGGAATGGAGCTATTCCAAGATGGTTGATGAACTCCTTAAAGTACTCTCTTAGGGGGAGAATTGCTCCAGCCCTGATATGCTCGAGGCTCCAAGCGCCTATCCCAGCCGAGCTACTAGTACTAGCTTCGCCACTAGTTTCATCACTGGTCCCCTTGCATTCCTCGCGGGGTAAGTCGCTCTGGTTGATAACATCTGAATTCACCAGGTGCAACGGATCTAACACGACACCCTCGCTTTTGATCGATGCCACAAGTGCTTAAAACACCACCAACATAGACCCCTATAGCCCTTATTCTTGACTCAATGAGCTCGGCCTCGAAAGTGACATTAAGATCTTGGGGAGTCTTTGACTTACGGGGCTTGGAAGACATAATTTCAAAGTCCAGGTCACCAGGTGAAAAAGCAATTGTGACTCTGGGTAAAAATAAGGGTTTAGCCAAAGTAATAGAAGAAAAATATGGGGTTCAGGCCAGGCTGCATCTCACAAGTAACGACGTTTACCCTCAGTTATTTCTTGTAGGATACGCCTATAGCGACTAGCAACTTCGTCCTGATTGGTTTTTATTAAATGGTCTCTAATTTTTGCATCGTTTATCTCCAGTTTGGACTGAGGTTTGAAAATTCTGGGTTTGTACGGGAGGGCTAATTCCTTAGAATATTCTGTTTCTAAGGACTCTAGAGAATAAACTTCAGAACCAGATTAAGACATTTCTACAAAAAGAACAATCCCAATTCCTGGATGAAATTTATTAACCAGAGACTTACAAATATGATAAACTTAAATTTTTACTCTACCTAAATCCTAAAAATTACCCAGAAAATTTAAATCAAAATCGCTAAAACCAAATGGAGTGACAAAGATGTAATTAACAGCATAAGGATGATAACCCAGGAAAATGAAAAAAGATCAGAGGAAAGATGATGGATCACTTACTGTTCGAAATTGAGTTGTCACACGATGAAAAGCTTTGCAACCAAGGACGGAATGAATGGCTTGATGACTCATGTGGATTCCTGAGGTTGAATTATATATTCGAGTAGACGCGCAAGAAATATGTCAATGACAAGGAGGGCATGCAAGGCTTTAAGAAATCAGAATGGTTTTTTGCCAAAAAAAGCTCGAAATTTTTTGAAAAAGCAGAAATGGTGGAAAAAGGGTTCCTGTTCAGTTTTATACTTTGAGATTGATCTCTGTCAGATTAAAAGAACAAAAGATCCAACAGATAGGAATAAGGGAGAATTAGAAAAGATGACTTATTAATGCTAATGATGTGCCTCGAAACCATGAACCGCCAAATTTAAAAGCCTACAATTTTTCAAATTGAGTTAAGACCAAAATACACTTTGTAATCATTTAAAAAGTACTTTTTATTAAGAAAAAACTTTTTAAGGGGCAATTGTTATACCCGAAATTTAGCTGTACTTTAGAGAGTGACACGTGTTGAACAAATGGAATATGAACTGCCATATATAATAACGATTATGTCATTAAATGCAAAATGGAACAACTCATTAAATATAGAGTTAATAGAGTATATTCATAACTCGCTGACTGTATAGTCTTAGGTGAGACAAGGATACACAAACTATCAATTCGTGTATTGACGAGAAACCATACTGCCTCGGAAAGCATAATCCTAAGGGAACTACGGACAATGCATAGCGAGACATCTACCTCACAACATGTAAGGAAGTATTGATGAGGCAAATCGATTGTTGAAACACTTAGCGTATAATCCATATTATATAACTAAGTGTAATAGCTTGGGAGCATGGAGGACATGATTGTCCAGTCTGCAAGGCCTTATGGTCAAAGAGCATTTCTTAAGTTTGCTCAGTACACTGGTGCTCATGCTATTGCTGGAAAGCATATGAATAAATCAAGTCATTCATCTATGTACAAAGTGAGATGCCTCTAGCGAGATGGTCCTATCCCACGTCAGTGTCCACTACCCTAAAGAAAAGAATAACAAATAGTTATGCAGATTTTTAGCTCTACACGTGTTAAAATGGAACATGGTCAAAGCCCACATTTCGTGAAAACAGTTATGTATTTCAAATTTAAACGTAAATAACTGTCAACATATATTCCTATAAATAGGGGCAGGGGCAGGTTATACAGAAAAAGGGACGGAAAATCTTTGAGAAAAAAAGATCACTGATTGTAATACTGTATTCTGTATCTAAAAATATCTTGAATAAGATAGACTCATGGACTATGCAGAGTAAACTGCAAAACCATGTAAACAACTTGGTGTCATTATTACTATTATTATTCTTATCAAATTTCTCATAATTTCTGTGCATAATTTATTATGGAAAAGGCTTATTAATTAGTTAACGAAAATCTGCGTTAACAAAAGTCAATCCACTTAACTCAAAATTATTTTTCTTATTAGATATTTTCCAAACATGTTTACTTATAGCAGAAAGATTCCATAAAGCAATATCCTTGAAGTCTAATCCACATTCATTTTTATCTTTACATATTTCATTCCACGAAACATACCTCGAAACATTAGATAAATTAACCCCCTCAAAGATAACCATGACAAATTTGGTTAATTTTGTGGATAATTGCTTTAGGAAGAATCACTATTTGCGACCAATAAACATTGATAGTGAGGAGAACTGAGTTGATGAGAATAATCTTACCCGCATAAGACAAGTTTTTGCTGCTCCACATTCGAATTCTACTAGTCATTTTGTCAACAAGCAACTCACAATCTGCCTTGGAAAGCTTTTTGGAGCAAATTCTCATACCACTTATACAATAATTTTATCTTAAAAAAAACATCTTTGCCCTTAAATTATTTATATTATCAAGTCGTGTTCCTATAGTATACGACTTATTAATATATAATACCCTTCGAAATATAACGTTTACAGTAGCACAGTCTTTTCATTACATTTCATTTAATTTTATCGTAAAATGAGTGAAGTGGTAGATAATAATTGATAAATTGATGCAAATTGAATACCTTTCACTTTTTTTTTTACGTTAATGAATAATAGAATAAAATATCGTTTTTATATGATAATTTATGTTGATCTCGTTTTTAGTCAACGACGCTGACTCAATAAAATAGTAATGAAAAATGCTTGATAAATAATAATTAACAAAAGCAATAAACAACACAATATTTATAGAGGTTCGGTCCCAAATTTAGTAATGATCTACTCCTCTTACTTGGTATTTCTTTGAGATATATCAAGATCACAAGAACCTGGTCAAGCGAGTTTATTGATACTCTTTTTGCAAGAATTATAGATAGTGTTTTTGCAGCGTAAAAGCTCTTGTGAAAGGGTAGAATTCGGTCCAATCCATAGTTAGAATGACCCACTATTTATAAAGTTACAAATGAGTAACTCACATTAATTACAGAATATACAATAAAGGTTAATTAAGTCTCACTATTCTATGCATCCAAAATGATCTAGTCTTCAGGGATTTGACAGTTAATGCTAATCCGGACTTGGTATTCGCAATCCTCTCGGTCGGATGCTCCGACCAGGATATAGCAATTGCTCTTCGGGTATAATTGAATGACTCCTTTTGACCAGCCAAGTACATTGATTGGATATCAATACTCCACGCAATATTTTCATATTTCCCAAATGTTGTTTAATATTTGGTTGTTAGGAACTTGTCATGTGTCGTCCAACCTCTTTTCCTATAGCCATGTGTCATCCTATCAGTGCCTTATCACTCGAGTAATTTTTGGGATAAGAATTTATATTTTATTTTTAATTTTTTAATCATTAAAGTAAAAAAAGCAAAATGCATTTAATTTGTATTTAGTTATCAACTATCATTACTCATTTTAAGATAAAATTAAATAAAATATGATAGAATGACTATGTTACTGTAAAAATTATATTCTGAGGAGTATTATACGAGTCTTATTCTATAGGGGCACAATTTGGTAGTATAAAAAATTTAGAGGAAAAAATACTAATTATTCTTTATATTGAGTAGCTAATTACGCTGCAAAACTTTAAAACTTTATGATTATATTAATACAAAACACAACTACCTAAGAATGAGATTATTTTTGGGAGGCAAACAGAAAAATAAATGGGTTTGAATAATAGTACATTATCAATCAAGTTTATGATCAATTATCTATATTTTTTGATGTTTTGTGAGAAATTAGTCTTGGGGATTTTGTGTATCTTAAATCCACAGTTGGTATAATGCCTGTTTGAGTGCCATCACTATCATTATCGATCTCCCCTTCTATGCTCATGAATCCTTCTATTCTTGCTGATATCAACTCCCCTTTATTATACCTTCCATCTACACACATATACATGTATAAATTATAAAACACAAAATGTACTTAAAATCAAAATCTCTAAAACTTTCAAATTATACAAAAGATATTGAATAAAACTCCTCACATTTATACCATTTAATTAATTAAGAAACTAATTTTTTCTTTACCATACTAGTATACAAATTATTAAGACGTTTGTCTTTGAAACAAAAAAATAAATTATTTGATTTTTCTAAAAATTTGTATGAGATTTACTATAATTATACTATTAATTAAAACATAATCATGTCCTAGTAGAGTATACAATAATAATTTTGTATTCATTTAGACAGGCCCGGCCCTGAAATGTAGTGGGCTATAGGGTAAAAATTATTTTTTGGGCCCTTATTTAGAAAAAAAATGGTATTTTTCAAAATCAGCAAAAAAATTGTGTAATTTTAAAAGGGCAAAATTTTTTTTTGGGCCCCTGGACTAGGTGGGCCCTAGGCACAGGCCTAGCCCGCCTATGCCCAGGGCCGGCCCTGCATTTAGAAATATATTTTATTTTTACAAAGAAATAAAAAGTTTCAATATATTTATTTTTTACTAGGATTGTAGATTTCCATTTATTAACATATTTATATAATTTATATATGTACCTGGAGGTGTGGTAGAGAAAAACCAAAGAATAAAAGCACAAAAAAGGAGAACAAGAGGAATAAGATGGACAGCATTTTCAGCCAACTTGAGACGAGCCCTCTCTTTCTTGGCCATATCACCCATTTGCATATCATACAAAGGAAGTTGCTCATCCTCCTCCTCAAAAGACGACGTCGTTCTCATTGAAGGCGGCGACTGAACTGTGTTATACTCATCCGAAACTCGGTTCCAACTTGCAGATCTATACATGTTCTTATATATTTATTAATAATTAGTTACGTACTGCTTCTCTCTTTAATATGTTAATTATATGTGTAATACTTATGAAATAGAGATAGGAGTTGATGATGATGATTATGAAAAGGTAGGAGTAGGATTACTATTAGTGTAATTTGTTCAAGAGAGAAAATAAAGTAGTGATATTAGGGTGGAGAGTAAAAAGTGGCTGGAAATTGGGAGATTTTATTGATAATATTGACTGTCTTTTTTTTGTTTTGGTTTATTGATATGTACGTGTTTAGATTAGTTCATTATATTATGTCTTCATAAATTCACACTTTTAATTATCCTTTACATTATAATAACATTTTTTTATTACCATATACTTTTATCAATTAATATTTATTGACGTTCACATAAAAATATTAGAGTTAGTCCCACATTTTTAATGTATGGAAATAAATTGTGATACATAAGATAAATGAAATACTCCTCACATTGCCAATTAATTTTAGGATGCATCCCATTCATCTTATCCCAAAATTCTAACATAAAGAAAAGCTTGATTACCTACTTATGATCAAACCTGCCAAAACATCATTACATTTAAAGTCCTCATAAAACACATCTAATATAAATTAACTTGATTTAAAAAGACGTATAAATTACATTCGTTAAAACCATGTCAAATTAGTTTACTTGTGTAATCACATCTAAACTTCATATACATGGATTATTAAAACTAAGTTTGAAATAATAAGGCCTCATCGAAGACCTCCTCAACAAACATAGTTCAAAGAACAATCCTGCAATTAACTCAACCAAATTTGCAACCACTTTAAATCTTAACGAAAAGAATATCAAACTTAATATAAAGACTAAATCTAAAAACAACCATCTTAAATTGATACCGTCCATTTTTCTTAACCCAGAAGTAAATAACCTAGTTACTAAGTGCATGTTTGGCATCATAACTAAAAAACTGTTTTTTGTTTTTAAAAACAGAAAATTGTTTTTAAAAACAATTTGGCTTGTTTGGCCTTGTTTTTTAAAAACAGTTTTCAGAAAACAAAGTTACAAAAAACAAGAATTTTGAAAACAACAAAATGTTGTTTTCTGTTTTAAAAACCAATTCTCTTTTGGTCAATATTGTTTTTAAAAATCACTAACCAAACGTGATTTGTGTTTTAAAAACTTCAAAAACTATTTTTTGTTCTCATTTCTAAAAACAATTTTTTAAAACAAAAAACAGAAAACAATTCCAAACATGCTCTAATATTTCTATTATTTATTAAAAATTATTGGGTGATTCTACAATGCACCCCCTTAAAATGGATGTACTGATGCACCCTTAGCTTGTTTCGGCATCTAGAAAAATTTTTAGTCTAATTTTTTTTTCATATTCATGTACGTTATATCTATTTAAGATATCCTACAAAATTTTAAAAAATTCGGAATAATTTACAATATAAAAAATAATGTTCAAACAGTCTATTTTACACGCGTATAAAATAAAATAGTCACGCGTGCAACACACTATTTGAACGTAGTTTTCGACGTGTTAAATTTTTTCGAATTTCTTAAAATTTTGCAGGATGTCTTAAATAACTATAACGTACATGACTATGAGAAAAAATTTGACCAAAAAATTATTTCGGATGCTAAAACAGATAGGGGTGCATCAATATATCCATTTTAAGGGGGTGCATTGTAGAATTTTCTAAAACTATTTTCCTAAAAACATAGATAATATATTTGACTAGAATACCTCGAATAAATTGTGAAAATTTGTTGTATGCTTGCTGAGCAATTGTTTATACCAAAATGTGATACATTTTATATTTATCAACTCGCAAGTGCACGATTTTTATATTGTAGTGTAGAGATTATGAAGAATAAGATCGAATTCATGAAAATTGCGTGAGATCGAAGAAAATACTTATTTAATATAAATTATTAAAACTCTAACCTAGTTCAAAAAATGATGAGATTTTTGCTAACAAAATAAAATAAAGTATTTAACGGTAAAAATAACAGTAACAGATATTTTCAGTGATATTTGGAAATAATATTACGGGTTCATAATCCACTTAAGTATATAAAAATAATTATGTTTATATTGATTCTCATAATTTAATTAGTAATTAAAGCAATTATTTTCTAGCAAAAAGTAGATTTTTCTTCACTTTAAAATTATAATTTCTAAGCATGATATGTGAAATAATTTAATGTAAATGTGTGATCATAGTTGTAAATACGTGTGTGTCGTGTTAGCTTTGTTTATATTTTTGAGACTTTTTAAAATACGGATCGTGTCGTGTCAGGCTATAAAAAAATATGGGTCGTGTCGTGTCATCTAAGAATTTTATAGGATAGGTCCAACACGACCCACAAGTTCGGTAATTTTGTGTCGTGCTCGAATTCGTGTCGTGCTTTTATTCGGGTCGGTCATTTTTTCTTAAATAGATCAACATGTTTTCTTATACGGGATCAAATTCGTGCTCTATATTTTTGTATTTTTATTACAATTGATGAGTTAAATCTTAAAATATGTGTATTTTATAGTTTTAATTACTTTTGTATCTTTTTTCAATAATAGTTACACACAATCATATAAAAAATAATTATAATTATTATAATTTGAATATTGCTATTATTTTAATATTAGGGTTTATAAAACACTCAAAAAATATATATAATCACAGATCTAATCATGTTTCTAAAAGTGCTTTAGTATAAAAAATCATAAATCATAGTTTATAAAATATTTGCTAAATCAAAGAAGAAAAATATGATAACGAGATGAGTGGAAGCACTAACCTAGAGCCATTGTTAGAGATTATGCAAAAAGTCATGATCTTTCAAGAATACATTATTTCTCTAAAGTATTTTCTCTAATAGGGAAGGAGAGAATACAAGAACTCTTGGTATTTCTTGAGGACTACTATCTATTTATAGGCTCATAATAGAATGAGTTTTTGGTATTTATAATTTGGCTCCTCAATAAACTATAAATTAACTTATGTCTACACAATATTTTTATGATAACTTAATACTCTTTTGATATCCATAACATAATTGGTCACTTATTTTTGTATCACACTTTATAATAGCATATACATTATACATAATATGTGTCCACAATAAGATTTTAATCTAACATTTAATCGATAAATAAATATTTATCATTGTTATTATTATCAAATTACTGAACTTTTTAATGTGTCATGCTTTTGAGTTAATTTATTCGTACTTATGTGTCATGCTTTCGGGTTTATCGTGTCGTATAGTACTAAGCCTATATTTTTTCGTACCATGTTTAATCACAAATTTTTCGTATCGAATTAGGCTTGTGTCGATTTCGTGCCGTGTCAAAAAGTATGATTAAGTGATCATGGATTGTTAGAGTACAACCATCTTTTTGAGTTGTCATGATGTGTCATTAAGGGTGCGCCTCCACTTTTCTAGTGCATTTTTACTTTTATGTTAGGTCTTGGGAGCCACATTCATTCATTTTGTCCTTATTTTTTTGAAGAAGACTACTCCAACAAGTACTTCGCCTTGGTAACTAACTTTCTCAAGGGACTAGAAAAATGCTTAAAAATATCCTTGATTATATTATTATAGTAATATGCTCTCCATGAAGTACTTGGTTTAAAACTATTGCCTGCTCGATAGAAAAACTAATTACAATATCAAAGATTTTCTTTGAAAATTTGAAATGGCATTGGTTACTTGCTTGGAAGTGGATGAGTGTGCAATGGACTCAGACCCAAACACTTTCTCCAATATCACACTATTATTAGAATAAAAAAATAGTCAGTTAGTAAATAAAATTGTTAATAATAGCATTGGTTGATGTTATTATTAACATCAATTACACCTGTGTTGTAATTAATGACACTAATGGTGTTGATTTAAACAAACACTATTAACTCAAAAGTCTTTTTTTTTTATTGAATTATTTTTTTATAAACTAAGCATTTCATTAAACCAAAAGAAATGGAGAAAAAAAATACAAACACAAAACAGTCTAGTTCCCAGCCACCAACAACACAAAATCATAAGAGAAAAAATCACAGAAATTTAAGGACGCATCTCTTTTAGCAAGATCATGAGCTTTAGAGTTTGACAGCCTAGGAAACTAGGAAATTTTACAAGAATTATAGTCTGATAACACCTTGAACAACTGCAAGAAACCAGCAGTAGCCTTCCAATTCGGGATCAAGAGTGAAATTGTAGCCTCCACAGTCACCTTACAATTGGAGAAAATATGAGCATCCCAACCAACAATTCGCGATGCATCTAGAGATAGCATGACAGATAGCTAGTGCCTCACCATCGAGAAAGGAATCGATCCCTGAACCTTAACTGAAAAGGCTCCAATGAAGGACTTCTATTTATCCAAGGAAACAATGGCCAAGAAAGCCATCTTATCCTTTACAAAAGCATCAACAAAAATATTCTAATCAGCCTCCAAAACTACAAACTCTATTGTTGGCCTCATAACACTAAGATGAGCCTCAATCTCCAAACCACTCATACACGGTTCCTACAAAAATCCCAAAGCATATTTCATGATGGAGTCCCAGAGGACACAATTCCATCTTGGAAAGCTTTGTTACGAGCATTCCACAGAACAAAACACAGGGAAGCAGGAAAATGAGTAAAGGACTAATAAGAACGTTGGTGTATGAAATCTGGCACTAGAGGATTCAGAATCCAAGAGAGAATATCCCTTAAGGAGGAGAAGGCTAAGGAATCACTCGAATACCCCAACGACACCTAAACCAACAACTTCGCGCCAAAGGATAGTGAAAAAAAAAAGATGAACAAGTGAATCCTCATCATTCAAACACAACGCACAAACACGCCTATTCCCAAATAAACTCTTGAGTCTCTTACCACACAACAATAAATCAAAGCCAATCTTCCACAAAAAAAAGTTTGATTCTTTCATGAAAATGGATCTTCTACAGCTGTTTAAAGAGCCCATCAATGCCACCATCTCTAAATTTGGACAGAGATTTATAAGTCGCTTTACCGAGAAGCTTCCATTAGTAGAATCTTTCCAAATAAGAATATCTTTCGAGCCCCTAGGAAGAACCTTAAAATCACTTAAAGCTTCAATGAATTTCGGACAAAACCAATAGGAGATGGCCTCAAGGTCCAATTGGCCATCATCCCTCATAAGGTGGTTAAGACGAAATTGAGAAGGCCATTGAATCTTTGGATTAAAGGCAGCCAAGTAAGCATCCCACTCCATCCAAGGAACCCAAGGAGAACTCCAAATATCCACACTCGATATGCTACCCACCAACCAACAACTCTCTCGACGGATAAAATCCATAGTTTTAAAAATGCCTTAGGCACCTCAAGAGACATTATTATGCAAAAGGAGTTCTAAAAGTTCCCACCATGCTTACAATACTTAGCACGAAAGACTTTGCACCATGAGGAATCCTCCCCTTAGCTAAGGCCCACCCTAATATGGCAATCAAGGTTAAATTCATGTCATAAAACCTCTTAATTAATGTCCAAGCCACCACAAGCTTTAGGATGACAAATCGCGTCCCAATGAATTAAAGCGAGAAATTGATCTTTGTCAACACTCTCCACCCACCAAAACTTACGGACCAATTTATCCTAGCTCAGGTTCACTCCTGTTCAGCTTTCGCCTTTCCTTTACCTACACATGGAAGCAAACTGTGAGTCGACAGACTCCAAAAGAAAAGCATATAACATATTATATAATTTCCGACTTGTATTTAGGCGCTCATACACCTATTTACAAGGCTCAACAGATGAGTAAGAACGTTCAATACTTGGGTATAGCCACTATACCACATACACTACGTACCTCACTGTACGAGTGTTGGTAGGGTTTGTTTCATACCTTGAGTACCACTGGGTGATATACCACGCACACTAAGTACTTCTCCGTACTTGTGCTGGTATCACTGAAATGTACTCTCAAATAACTTTCACTATACCAATGCACTCTATACCTTAACTGTACAAGTGTTGGTAGTACAACTAACACATTAAGCATGCATATACACATAACATATACATACACTCGGATATTGATATCACACATTATATTCAGTTCTTACCTTCTTTCCAGATTCAAGTGTGCTGGCCGACCTGAACGGAAAGTCTCGTGCTAGATGGATGCCTTAATCACATTATAAAACAGGGTAAGTTACATGATCAAAATCCTAATCCCAGGAAACCCGAACCCATAACCCTAGGTTCTGCTATACTTTCTAGGGGTTACACAAACTCTGGAAATAGGAAGCACCTAACCACGGCACTGAAATGGACGAAAATTGAGAAAACGAAGCATTCGGGGACCCTGCCAAAACTCGGCTAGCCGGTTTTACACGTACGTGTAAAACCGGTTACCCGGTTTGTACCAGTTCACACCAAATTTTTCATTTCGTGCTCAATCCTCCACCAAATGCAACCAAACCTTCCAGAGTACCTAATTAGGGTATATACAATATATTCCAGCCAGTATTTCACAGAAAAACTCAATGTAAACAAATATGCCATTAGAGATCAAAGCTTTGAACTCAAAGCTCAAACTTGCATAAATCCAACACCACACACTAAAACCAGCTGCAAGAACTTGAAACCAACTCAAATGAACCCTAAAATTCGAACTACAACTCAACCTAACCCTAGCTAACAACCATTAATTCTCAAAACCATAAACCCAAACCAAGTAAAAACTTAAAAACTAAGGAATGGTATTACTAGGGCTTACCTTAGCTTGATTCTCCCAAGATTTATTTGCTGAAACCACCACAAATCAGCAACAATCTTCCTTGTTCTTGCTGGTTTCGAAGAGAGAGAGGAAGGAAAGAGAGGTTTCCTTCAATTTTAGGTTTTCTCTTTATTCCTTAATTGATTCAAATGAAAAGAGATTAATCAATCTCTTGCTGAAATTAATCTAGCTAGGTGTCACTAAGCTAGGCTGCCACCTCAACCTTCACTTAACAAAATGACTAATTTACCCTTTAGGTTATAACTTAAGTATTTATAAAGCTAGGGGTAAAATGGTCAAATTCCATAACCCCGCTTAACCCCGATATTTAATTTTCTCTAAAATATTTTTCACTAAGAAATAAGGTTTTAAACTTACCCATGTGATCAAACTAGCCATCCATCGCATTTTTCGTTGTCGCTGAGCAAAAATTACAAAAATAACATATTTCACATGTAAGTCAAATAATACCCCTAGAGTTTAATAAAATCTCCAGAATTGAGAAATTATAACTAGGGCTGCACATTTGGACCCGCACACCCGAAAAACCCGAGTACCCGCCCCGACCCGATGCCAAAAAAACTGACCCTCGGAAAACCCGTATAGTCGGGTCGGGTTGTACCCGAAAATTACTGTTACGGGTTTCGGGTTCGGGTCACATATTACATGTTTTCGGTGGTCGGGTTAGAACCCGCAACCCGAAAATGATAAAAATTAAAAACTGTGGGTTTTTTTTTTATTAAAAAATTAATACATTAATAATAAATAATATCTGACTCTTGCTATTCATATTCTAAATGACTCCTTTCGTATTCCACCCACCACCAGACTTCATTATTCAACAAACTATTCAATAGGGCTGCTGCACTGCACATTCATTAATTATCATTTCCAATTTTCCATAGGAATGTACATTTGTAATTGTAATATCACACACACAGTCACCACACGACACACACACAATCACTTAGCACCAGACCACCGTCCCACTCGCCACTCCCACAGTTCCCACTCCCACCCACCCACGGCCGGCCACACACCCACCGTCCCACTCGAATCGTCTCGTCCGACTCACCCAGTCGGCGACTGGTTCTCTTCGTCGGCGGAGTCCCATCCCAGAGGTTGCATTGCTTCGGCCCATAAACTAAAAATTCGGGCTCAGCCCAGTAGGACCCGAACCCGAGTACACCCAACCCGAACATAACCGACCCGAACTCGATACACCCGTAAACCCGAACACCGGGTTCAGTTGTAGATTTACAATACCCGATACCCGAAAACCCGAATCCGATGGCCCGAAAACCCGAAAATCCGACCCGTGTGCACCCCTAATTATAACTCTAATACTCATTCTTAAATACTGGAGTTCACAAATAAACAAATTCATAAATAATTATAAAATTAACAGAAATTAATACTAATTGCCTTTACAAATCCAACTTACTAAAGCGGTCACTACAATTGGCCTCCCTAAATATTTTGTCCTGGCTTCGCCCCTAGTACTAATGGCTTACATTTGCGTATAAATAGGTTTTTAATAGTCTTTCTATACACTAGATCACTACCTTAGCAAACCAAAATGTTGCTATATATTGTAAATTAAAAATTGCAAGTTCTATTCTACTTTAAACTAAATTGAATTATTGGTTGAAGCATGTAAAATCTTTTGTCTTGAAAAAACAGAGTGAACACTTTCCATATAAAAAATATATGATCAACTAATATAAGAGCATCTTGATGATGTATTGCTATATATATATATATATTATAATTTTGTAAAAAAATATAATTTTTTTTATTTAATTTTATCATTATTGAAAAAAATGCTTACCCAAATAATGTGGAACAATATGAATGGTATAAAAATCATTAGAAATGGTGCAACAAACAAACTACAAAGGGTAAGTTAATGTATTTATATTATTGTATTTTAGGACCAATTATATCATATTTGTGGATACTTAGGTAAGGTATTGCTAATGATAGTTTGATTTTTTTTAGAATAAGGAATGTGAGTTAATTGGTGTGTTTATTCTTACGAGGCCAATTTGTCAAATTCATAAAAAAGAGAGAATTGGAGGTTGGGAGGTGTTAAACTGCTCTATACACCAATAAACAATTCATCTCTAGATCTTCCGACTTCCCACACCTAACCACCAACACAATTTATTTATCTTTAATTACCCAATTTATGCACATATAAATACTACTAAGGTCTAAGAGTATATATATATATATATAATAAAAGTAGGTAATCACCTGCCTTCATTATCACGACTCTTAATTACACAAAACACATAATAATGTTAGGATGGACTTTTTGCCACATAGTTCGAATTCTCAAGTGATTAAAGAAAAATGATGTATAATATATATACACTGAAAAACGCAATTCCTTCTCTACGTTGAAGTTAGGTAATCTAATACAAGCAACCCTCAATGTATAAATCAAGATAGAGATGTGTGTCTAGTCTCTATATTCTTAATTGTGATCTCTCTCTCTATCTATTTATCTTTCTTTTTAATTATAATTAATATTATGAATCAGAAAAAGTTGATTGTGGTTTATGGTATAATAATTGTTATGTTTGGGGGTGCAGCCATAACATGTAGAGCAGCTACGTACACGGTGGGAGATAGTTCTGGGTGGGATATAAGTACCAATCTCGACTCATGGACAAAGGACAAGACATTCAACGTTGGCGATGTTCTTGGTAATTATAAGTACATTACTATTTTTAATTATTTATATGTCTAACACACAGTATATATATTTTTTCATTTGTAGCTTGAATTGTAATTATACCAAGTTACCTTAAATCAAGACTCCGTTATGTGTGAAATATTAAATAAATGAATATGAACACATGATGTAATATTAAAATTAAATTAGGGTAAATACCATTTTGGACCCTGTGTTTTGCAAAAGTTACAGATTGGACCCTGTGTTTTGTTAAATGACAAAATGGACCATGTATTTTCTAAAATAGTAAAAATAGGACCCTGAACTTAATTTTTGACAATTTTTTTTAACACAACCAACTTGAAGACAATGCTTAATACGAACAGATACAAAAAATGTAAACAGTTTTGTCATAGCACTTTTAGATCGGATTATAATTAAACTTTATTTTGACAAAAAATCAATTCAGGGTCCTATTTGTACTATTTTAGAAAATACAGGGTCCATTTTGTCATTTAACAAAACACAGGGTCCAATTGGTAACTTTAATAAAACAGAGGGTCCAAAATAGTATTTACCCATTAAATTAGCAAAATATCTCTTCATTTTACAAATATGTACTCTTTAATCACATATTCCCAAACAAATTATACTATAGCTAATAATTTTTATATATATATATGTTTAAATTTGTCCTTTTTTTTTTCTTTTTAATTGAACAAATTAATAATAATACATATGGTTGAAAATAGTACAATATATGTAAAATATTAAATTAGTTATACTAGACTTATTTATTTAATGTCATTATTTTATAAAAATAAATTATTATTTAATACATAATATTTTGTAAAATAGTCAATAAAAAATAATTCAAGTGGTTATCAATGCAAATTCAAATAAAATACTATAGCTAGTTCCATACCCCAAAAAAAGGTACTACATATAGCTGGTTATATAGTTATGATCAAAATTTCAAGTACATGTATTAATGAATTATATGTTCATATGCAGTGTTCCAGTACTCATCAACCCACAGTGTAAGTGAAGTGACAAAAGAAAATTATGAGAGTTGCAATACGACAAACGTTTTGAAAGCATACTCAGCAGGAAACACAACAATCACATTGAATAAACCTGGAGACATGTTCTTTGTGTGTGGTAACAAGTTACACTGTCTTGGAGGAATGAAGATTCAACTTAACGTTCATGAGAATAATCAAGCTTATGCACCAACCTCAGCTTACTCACCCCAGGCCACCCCTACTACTACAGACCCATCTGATTATCCCAACCCTTCTTCCAAGGCCAATAATAATAATAAGAATAACCTTCCTACTTCATCAGCTTATTCTGCCTTTTCACATCTTATGCTAGCTTCTTTTCTAGCACTTCTTGTTTCTATACTATGAAAAATTAATTATACGATGAGTGAGTGAGCTTAATTTTTAATATTATGTGATAAATGTTTTTTTTTTTGGAATTGATTAATTAATACACATCTGGTCTTTTAATTCAATTTTGTATTATATATATTTTCTGTGACAATTGTTTAAGTTTTACTTCTCGAATCATATTATTACACAGATATTTATTGTTTATTTTTTATATAAGAGATTATTATCATAGTTATAGTAGTATTGGATTATTCCCAACACTGAATAAGAGTCATCAACAATGAAAATCGGTATAATAGGTAAGCGAAAGTTTTTCCTCCAATGAAAAAAAACCGTTGGAATAGCTATTGCTAACGAAAGAAAATCGTGGACAATACTAAATAAAAAAAAAATTCTCGATAATTTATAAGTGTTGGAAATACTAAGTGTACTTAACAATTTATCAGTGTTGGAAATTAATATTCTCAACAGTGATAAATTATTGGGAAAAATTCTTTTTTGTATTCTTTTTAGCATGTTATTTTGCATTAGATTTTGTTTTGTTTTATTTTAATTAATTAATTAATTAGGGTATATCTAAAAATAGTGTAACCCTAAATGAAAAAAAAAAATTGAAAATTCTAAATTTTTTCTCTCTTTCCCGATCCTCTCTCTCTTTCTCTGTTCTTGTTGTGCGGCGTCGGAACCAAGCTAGGGCCAACCACCTCTGGCTGACGACAAACCTAGTTCTTCTCCCTAGCTCACGCCCTCCCTAGCACTCCTTCTCTTTTTTCGTCCATCTCCCCTAACTTCTCTCTCTCATTTCTCTTGGCTCCACACCGATGAGCCATTTCTGACGACATTTGGCTAAAATGGAGGCAACGAATGGTCTCGTTGAAAGCCCAAATCCCTGAGCCCCTTCCACCCTCTCTCTCTCTCTCTCTCTCTCTCTCTCTCTCTCTCTCTCTCCCTCGTTATTTCTCAGTAATGCACGTTGGTGCCATCTCTGATCACCATAGGCAAAAGTGGAGGTCATGGATGGGCTCGTCGAGTTCTCAAACCTAATACCCTTAAGCCACTTGGCCATCGATGTTGCTCCACCTCCGTGAAGAAGCTCGCCCAACAATCTCAACATATAAATACACATATATATTTGTTTATGTATTTGTATTTGTATCTTCAAATATGTATTTGTGAATTTATTTTTGTGTTTATCTTCTGAATATTTTGTTTTTTAACTTCTGTAAAATTAAAACAAATTTTTAATTTTAATTTTATAGAATTTTTAGGTGTTACTAATCTAAGAACCAATTATAAATTTTTGTGCAAAAATTGTTTAGACCTTTCATTAGGAAAATTAAATAGTATTAGATACATAATATTTTTTAAAAACAAATATTTATAGTGACTTTTTTCCACCGTTGTAAACTTTCATTTAAAGTAATTTTTTTTCAACAGTTATAAATCGTCTTTTAAAGTTTTACTTTTTTATGACACCCACATAGCCAACAGTTTTAAAAACTGATGAGAAATAGTATAAAAAACAGTTATAAACTCATGGAAAAAGTCAATCATTTTGTAGTAGTGGCGGTTTAATCACGTAAAGTAAGTTAGTATGTGTAGTAGTCGGGTGACAACCTAACTCGAATTTACACCAAAATGTGCACTCGGACTTAAACTCGAATATTTGCGGGTGGCACTACCTAAACTTAAATTTCCGTAGTGTCAATTTCAAGTTTATTAAGTACGCGTGAGTCGTGTCATCCAGATGGGCTTAGTTTTTGGATCTAAATGTCCTACCCTAATAATCAGTAGTGGCAAAAATTAACTAGTCTTATCGCAACTCATCACTCATCATTCATCACATTTCAATAGTTAATGATGTTAAAGAGTATTATTGTTAAAGAGAATACTCTTACAGTTCAGAAATGTTGTATAATCAAAGGAGTTGTATTGTATTAAATAAATTGAATGTTATGTTTGAACTAAAATTTGTATTATATTAATTATTATAATCACAAATTTTAATACAATACCAATTGTATTATTCAACACATAAAAAATGGTCCCTGTTAGCTTATAATGTAATTTTTAAGAGCTTAAGTTGTATTTCGATGGGATTGAAACTGGGATTTGGGTGGGGGTCGAGGCCTAAGGTCCTGTGTGGGGTTTAGGGTCTGAGGTTCGAGACCAAGCTAGAGTACATGTTTTGAAGTTTGTGTTTGTGAGGTTTAGGTAGTTCGGGTTCGGGCTAGGTTTTGGGGTACGAGCTCAGATTTGAGATTTTAGCCAGGGGCAGGGTTGTTCTGGTCTAGGTCGGGATCGGAGTTTGGGTCCGAGACAGGGTACAAGCTATGGTTCAGGTTCGTGATCTGAGGTTAGGTTACGGTGCGAGTTCCCAGATTCTTAATCTAAGGTATTAGGTATGGGTTTCGAAGTCCAAATCGAAGCCTAGATTTGAGCTGAGATCTAGGGTCGAGGTTGGGGTTTGTTAAGCTCACTTATGCTAAATTATTGTGGATATTGTCCTACATAGAATAAATGATAGAGTATTAAGTCATATATAAGAATATGAATTACTCCACGTATCACCAATTAATGATAAGATGAAACCTTATAATTCTCATCCTAAACTATACTTAAAAAATTACATAAGCAATCACTTGTGGTGGTCCCCAATAGAATTTTCTAGGTAGAACGTGTAACTTCAAAATTATGGTATGCATTTTTGTTCAAATAGAAAAATTATGGTATGCATTTCTCCACATTACTCTTTTCCTTTGTACGACGCTGACCATTGGATATGCCATGCAAACATAATCTAGTCTGAAAGTGGGACCACTCCGATTAAGTTTATACCCAGTAGGACTCTGCCACGTCAACTTTCGACAAAAATTTACCAATTTTTACAATAAACAAAAAATAGAATTTATAATATTAATTCGGGGAGGAAACAAAATAAAATAAAATTATAAAACATTTTTCTGTATTAAAAAAATAAATAAAATAATAAAGAAGTAGTTTCAAACAAGAAACAAGCACAACCTATCAAAACTATCAAAAACGCAACACGTCATCCCCACATAAGAAAATGCTCAAAAACTTGGCCTTGACAACCACCACCGCCTCTACCACCCCATTTATGCTTATCTCCACCACCGGAGCTTTTTCTCTCTCTAAACCCTTCATTCCTTCTCTCTCTAACTTCCGCCCAAAACCCATTTCATCCTTCCCCCAAACTCACCGACCCTTTTCTCTCCCCAGTTCCTCCATCACCATGAATTTGCTTAACAAGCTTGGCTTCGCCTCCAAATCCCCTGAATATTCCTCCGAATCATCGTCCATCGCCCAGGGTCCCGATGAGGACGTGCCTGCCCCAGGCCAGGAGTTTGCCCAGTTCGGTGCCGGCTGTTTCTGGGGAGTCGAGCTGGCTTTCCAGCGAGTTCCTGGTGTTTCCAAGACCGAGGTGGGTTATAGCCAGGGTTTGCTTCACAATCCTACTTATGAGGATATCTGTACAGGTACGACAAACCATTCGGAGGTCGTTAGGGTTCAGTACGATCCTAAAGAGTGCAGCTACGAGTCTCTGCTTGATGCTTTCTTTGCCAGGCATGATCCCACCACGCCGAATCGTCAGGTGAGGTTTTGATTTTAGAATATTGTATGCAATTGAGGTTTCTTGGATTCAATTTTTTGCATTTTTATTGTTTATTTATGGAATTCAGCTCAGACAAAATTTTGTAGCTTTGGTAATGATAATAACTTCTAAGTTCTAAGTATGTAATCGTTAATTTGATTCTTTACTTGGATATAGGATGATAATTCTTGTGTTTGCTTGATTCTTTTGTGGGGTGTGAAATTTCGGGTCTGTGACTTTCCATGCTTGATTCATTTTTGTTAAATTAAATTTATATTTGCTGCTTTCGATTGATGTATTTGGTGCATCTTGGTGTCTTGTTTCCATGTTTTCTGTCTTCTGCGTATTGTGAATTGTTTATCCATGGTTCTTCCAACTTCTTGGTATCCTGGTTTTGTTTTTCCTATTCGGGCATATGTATTGGTCTATCATCTATGTGATGCTTAATTTGTTTGGCCTTTGTTTTGGAATATTGAAGAGAATTTAAATCTTCACTCCCCGAACACAAACATACTACAAATGCATCGATACCCTTATCTATTTGGGGACTCAAACCGCATCTATTTTGTATTTGTTCTTCTATCATGTAGACAATCCTGTTTTCTTTTAAAAATAATCATTTGAGACCCAGCGAGTTGTTTATATGTTAAAGTCATTATAACTATCTTTTCCTACTGTCTTGTTTGGATCTCCCTGTCTAAATTATCCAACCATTATAAACAAATGCGAAAACTTTATATGATAAAAATTGCACATGCTGAAGTTATCACAACTGTTACATATCTCTGTACGTTGTTTCTAACTTTTTTTCCGTGCTTTATTGTAATTTACTACTGGGGTTGTGGCTGTAGTTTTATCATACGGAGTAATTATGAGATGTTGAATTATTTTATAGATCCATTTTGAGCTCATTATCATGCCTAAACTTTCCACGGGACCCATGTTCTGGGAAATGTTCTTTTTTTATTCTCTCTTGTTTATTTGCTGAGTAATCCTCTATGAGTATTCATATCAAGCGTGGTTAAAAGGTGATGAAAGAGAATTGCTCAATTGGAGTTGTTTTTTTTTTGTTTTTTTGGGTGTGGAATAATTGTTATGTGAGTTTTCCATTAAGTGTACTGATATTTCTCCTTTAAATTTGTGCTTGTGCGTCTGGAACTCTACTGGAGATTCATTATTTACTTTCATCATTTTTCTATGATGCTCTTTTGTGGTCTTTGTGTTGTCTGATCGTGGTTTTGTTTATATTTCAATTATTGGGTTACTTGCATATTCATTTCGAGGCTAGCTCAAATGGTGAGGCATGTGATTTACTAATCTGAGGTTCAAGTCCTTTCTATGTAGTAGGGTTAGACAGGTAGCCTATCTTTGAAAATTATGGGCTTTCCTTGGAGTGCATGTTAAGTTAATACATAAGATCATAGGGAGATGCTCTTTGTTAGTACTATGTGGGAAAAGCATTGAAAAATGGCCATGACATAGCAGACCTCTCGATTTCAAGGCCTAGAGTGTGGATCTTCTTGTTGTGTCACTGGTTCATTGGAGCGTAGTCCTATCAGATTATTTCTTTTGGCAGCAACCCCAAGTACTCCTCATATGTCAACGATGGTATAGCCAACTTAATAACATCTTGTTATTTTTATAAACAGGGGAATGATGTTGGAACTCAATACAGATCTGGGATATACTACTACACTCCTGAACAAGAGAAGATAGCAAAAGAATCACTGGAAAAGTATCAAAAACAATTTAGTAGGAAGATTGTTACTGAAATCCTGCCGGCGAAGAGGTTCTACCGAGCAGAAGAGTACCATCAACAGTACCTTGCGAAAGGAGGCCGTTTTGGTTTCAAACAATCCACGGAGAAAGGATGCAATGATCCCATTCGATGCTATGGCTAATCAATCTTGTCTAGTACGTTTAGAGGTAAATACTTGCTGGGATGATGCAAAGGTTTGTGCTTTTGTTGAATCTATGAAGAAGAACCAGTATATTGTGCTTATTTGGATATATATTAAGTTGTCTAATATGTTTCGTGTAATTACTGTTTGAACAATACATGTTTCTGTAAGTACATGTTTTTATCAGCATTGTCCCTAGATCTAGTTATGGTGTATCTTGGTCCAAGATTTAGTTAATCTGGCAAATTACGTGTGTTGCATTATACAGATATCACTCTCATTCTACAATCATTAATGTCTTCTGTACTGTATTCCCATCTTACTTGACCATCATTTTTTAAAACTGGAACTTCATTAAACAAGCAAGAATTACAACCAGAACACACGAGGGAACAATCGCAATTGAGGAGCAAAAAACATTGTTTTGTAAAGCAAACGTATAGATACTATGGGCTACCAGGTTAGCTTCTCTAAATGAGTAAAAAAATAGAAGAGCAAAATCTGAGCAGTCCTGTATCATTTATCTCATCAATCACTAGGCCCAACCCATCTCTTTAATAATGTTGTTCTTTAGAGCAGATTTAATATACTACGCACAATCTGAAGTGATCCAAAAATCTTTAATGTTCAGCTTTCTAACCTTCTCCAACCATGCCGAACTGCCATAGCCTCAGCCAGCCTTGTACACAGATTCATTCCACAGCTAAGATACTTCCCCCCCTCTCATCATGCATCACAACTCTGAAACCACAGACTGACCGACGAGTCCTTAATAATAGCAGCATCGCAGTTCACCAACACCACCCCCGCAAGATGTGGAGACAATCTGGTTCATGTCTTTTCAGAGCACCAACTGGTTTAGCAGCAATATTAGAGCAATCCTGTATCCAGCATAGAGTCCCCTTCCACAACATCCTCGTAAGTTTGAACATGACAATTCAGCAGCCTTTTATTTTTCCTATTCCAGATCACCCAAGGCACCATAATGAACTTGGTCAATTTCTCAGTTGAGCACATAGAGTGCACCTGCATAAGAAATGTTAATAGAGTCATCATAAATATGATGAAAAGCAGTCACACAAGTCATCAGCAAGTTTCCAGTTTCCTGTGAGGAATGTGCAAAACCCCAAAGAACATGCACAATACATCTCTTTTGTTTTCGATCAAAATTATTCTCTTTTGTTACGATACCAACAGCAAGTTAGATTCACCTCTATACACACTTTTTACAAAAAGGCTTCTCCCACAAGTAGCCATTTATTACACACCCTCCACAGAAAGTTTTCACCTTTGGTGGAATCATTATTACATTATGGCCGCTCTCCTAACCGAATACTTTCCATTTTTGCTATAAGACCCCAACTAATGATTTCAGACAACAATGTAATATTGACTGTTTTTGTAAATGTAATTTTTTCTTTTTTTTGATAAAGGACTAATGTTCATTGATAAAACTCGTTAAGTACATTAGTTAAGATACACGACAAATTATTATTGTACTTTGTTAACTCATTATTAGTCGCAAGTATAAAATAACTTAATCCATGTCCAACTTTGTTACAAAAATGCACCATATATTGAAATGAGAGATAATTAATTTCTAATAACACTTAAAAAAAACTGCTAGGGGTCATGAACTATTTTTGAAATGTGCTATTGTTTCTTGTAGTAATTAATTTCTAATGGTAACCAATATAATAGCTGAATTGAATGCCATGCCTTTTTATTTTGAAAATGGTACATTTCAAAGGATAAAATAATATGATTCGTAAATGTCATTTCTTTGAATCTGGTTAATTGGGATATGGCCTAGGGTGTCTCTGATTTTATCTTGATAATGAAATATGGCTTGTTTTGACGAAACATTAGGACAAGAAACAGCCACAAAAGCTTACTAACACGTGGGCAGTGGAGTAGTGGAGCATCTCTTAAAAGATATTAAATCAAATTAATGATCTGTTTTACGTTCATATCACTGTATTATTCAGTGAGTACGGTGTCGTACTCGTAGTACATGTGGTAATAGTACAGACAAAACGAATCTAAAAATAAAACTCAAAATAAAATAGAATAGACTATGAGTAAGTTGCTTGTCTTGAGTTTATCAAAAAAAAAAAATTGTTGTCTTACGACTTTACAATAAGATTTTTGAAATTCAACATAAACATTAGTAAGTTTGGAAATAATACGGATTTTAGTTATAGCTGGGACTTTTAAAACAAAATTTAAGTGAAGAAAAGAATTAGAAGATGTTGGAGGTGTTTGATCCTCTTTGGCATTGAAGCAGAATGAAATCAGAGGAAGAAGAAAGAACAAAGAAAGAGAAAGGCAAACAGAGAAAGAAAAAAAAGAAAGTTCTTAATTGATTAAGTAAAAGTTACATGAGTTTATATACAAAAGTAGAAACACAAATCAATCTAACCAACTAGTGACAGTTGGCAGCTAATCGAACCTAACAACCATCATAACTAACTCAGTAATCAACTGTTCTTAATACACACCTCAAACTTAGAATTGGTAGGCTCACCAATTGTAAATTTGTGTTTATAAAAAGAGAACAGTTGATTGGAAATTGGTTTGGTTAGACCATCAGCAAGTTGATCAAAAGCTGTCACATGTTTTATTTGGACCAAATGCTGAAGAATTATCTCTAGGACAAAGTAGAGATCAAGTTCGATGTGTTTGGTGCGAGCATGAAAAATTGAAGTGGCAGTAAGAAGGACTGTGCTTAAGTTGTCACACTGCACTATAGGAAGTTTAAGCAAAGCAATGTGCAATTCAGTAAATAGGGAGTGCAACCAAGTAAGTTCAATAGTGTGAGCTAGGCTTCAAAACTCAGCTTCAATACTACTTTGAGACAATGTGTGCTGCTTCTTACATTACGAAGCTATGAGATTAGAATCAAAGAATATTGTAAAACTAGAAGTTTACCTTCTGCATTGGGGTCTATGACCCAATCTACATCACAAAATACAGTGAACTCATAGTGATTTGGTTTTCTGAGATGAAGTCAATAGTCAATGGTACCACTTAGATATCTAAGAATCCTCTTTACAACATGCCAATGAGACTGCAGAGGGTTGGCCATGAATTGACATAATTTATTGATCTTAAGCCTGGTGATGACTAAGTATTGCAAAGCACCAACAATATATCTATAATGCTAAGGATTGTCAACAAGAGGACCGCCATAAGCTGATAGCTTTAGACCACTGACCATTGGTGTATCGGATGGCATGCGATTTTATTGTCCAGAACCTATCCTACTATTTTCATGCAATTTCTACCCAGAAGGCATGCGATTATTCAAAGAAAACACATTAAACAAAGAGAGTTTTTAGAAAGAAAAAAAACCAACCTTTGATCCAAAAGCTTATTCTTCTGAGCTTAATTATCACTTCGAAAAACCCTTTCGAACTTCAAAACAATCTTCAGCCAATGATTGAATTTTGAAAAAAGATTTCTCTTAAAATTTTAGAGAGAGTAATCTCAATGGAAACTGAAAATGAGAGGAAAATGAAGTAAATTAATTCATATCCCAGGGGTTTAAATATGAATAAGTCTCATTTGTAAGGATCTTGACACGTGGCATTAGAAAATCAAAAGTCACTCAATCCAATGGTTATCTCAAAACACGCATGCACGAATCCCAAAGAGTTTGATGACGTGGTAGATTGGAAAAATAAAATAATAAATGTGACTGTCATTTCAAAACCCTTAACAAGACAACCAAGAGTCATCGTCATGTGACAGAACAACTAGCCTGTCCCTCATGAATAGTTTTGTTATTTGACAAACAATTATCATCGCAAAACTAGGGGCATGTGTTATAATACGAATTTTTTGCCTAGAAATATAAGTACAGTCTTGTAGATAACTGACATGTGGATCCAGTTCCCAGTGAAAAGGATGACGTGTCAATAGATAGCTCTAATAGAGCTAATCTCGCTTGATGTAAACTTATGAGAATTAGATGCGATCGAGACAGTGTCTAATCACATATTATGCCTTACATAGTAAAAAGGAATAAGTAGGACCAAGAGGATTTAATACTGACCGCGCATATACCAATTATATGTGATGATCAAGTATGCCTCTCTTACGACTAGTAAAGATTGTTTCGTTACATAGGTTTGGTCTGAATGACTAATGTGTTTGACAACTCGACAGGGACTCGCATGTTCCACGTGCTCAACACAGAAAGTCTGACTATGCGATCAAATATGAACGCAGACAATCAAATAATAGGCCCAAAGGCCATCCTGCGTGTACAAACACCATAGAGCCTGCGAGCTCGCGTGTTGGAATATGAACGGGCAATTCACAACTTATCAAGTCGCATACGTTGCTGCACTTAATTCAAGAACGAATAAAAATTTTCTTCATTTATTCTTTAAACGTTTATTCTAATTAAATACTATCATTTATTGTAAAAACGGTTCTAAGTCGATCAGTAATGGAATCTTAAAAGACACTTGTTTTCTATATAAATGGGTGATCCAAATCAAATAAACTAAGCTGAAATCATTACTAAAAGTGGACTAAGCAGATCAAGTTCTGACTGAACTACTATAATTCTCTTGTTTTCTTTCTATTTCTATTTTCAATTTTGTCTATTTAGTAGCCTAAAGTCTGAGTACTCGCTATTCTAAGTAAATACTCACATATTTGCTTTTGAGTATTCTAACTTTATTTGAATACTTATACAAATTTAGTATTGTCTAAATTTTTCCACACCAATTATATATATAACTAGGAAACGGTTTATAAATATTCAATTCAATTTAGTTACAGGCTCTTCCATTTCGATTTGTCCCTTTCAGTAAGTTTAATAATTAGTTTTCTTTGTACGGCCAATGTGGTTAGTTTTGGTTTTGTAAGGCCAATATGGCTATTTTAGTTTTGTAAGGCTAGTATGGCTAGTTTTTGGTTTTGTAAGGCCAGTATGGCTAGTTTTAATTTTGTAAGGTCAGTATGACTATTTTTAGTTTTGTAAGGCTAACATGACTAGTTTTGATTTTGTAAAGTTATTATATGGCTAGTTTAATTTTGTAAGGTCAGTTTGGTCTAATAATAACACATCAAATGTAGTGTAATCACCGTCAGGAATGGAGATGAAAATAAATAAGTATCTACGTCAGAGAATTCTATGTGACTATTTATATAAAATTTCATATTTTATTTTATTTTATTTATAAGGGAAATTTCATTTTTTTATTAAATATTTATTATGTATTAATTAATTTCTCTTTATTTTGCAGGTGTTTTACTAGTGGTTCGGAAGTGACAACTCTCAGTTTTGAGGTTTTCTTTTCTGATATTATGGTTTTATTGTCTAGCTCTCCTAGGGTATCTCTGCATGCTCTTAGGATAGACAATAAACTATTATAGATGGAAGAAAATTCTCCTCTGGTTGTGTAACTTTGTTACCTTTGTTATTTTAACCTGTATCGGTTACCCTACAAAAAAAAAAAAATAATTAGTAATTACCAGAGACTACTCATGTGTTGGTGCAACCGAAGCTAACTCCTTTATTATTATTTTAATTCTTTAGGACCACTAATAAGGTACATACATCTTAACTAACCTATCTTAAGGGACAATTTTCTCTTTTTGATTTAATTTTCCACATTGGAAATTAAGTAACAATAATGAGTCAACTCTATATTATCTCCTTTCTAAACTTATTCAATTTCATATATTACACTCTTATAATAAACCTTTTAAACATAGAGTCACAATAACCCTCCCCATTTGTACTATTTTCTTTTTTGATGTAAATGAGTGAATATTATCACTCAAAACTTAGCTAAGAGTTTCTCTATAAGAACTCAAAATCCCAAACCAATTACTATCTACTATATTTTTTTTCTCTCTACCTATTACAAACATCACTTTTAATCTTTTTGATTATATTATTTAAAGTATATACTTTTTGTTCCCAAAAACATACGTTTCTAGCTTCCCAAACACAGTATACCAACATATTTAAAGCAGCCACAATAAATTCACTGCGGAATTTCGACATTTTTTCCCTCTTTATACACTTCAAACAAGCTTCCAATGTCCTCTACTGAACTGTAATACCAATACATTGTAAAATAGAGCAAAAAGTTTAGCTGTTGTACTTGTAGCAGCATTGAAAAATTAGGTGCACATGTGACTCATTAAACATTTGTTTTCTGTTATACTCCAAATCTCAGCAATCTATCCTTTGTTTGAAGACGATTTTGACAAGCTAACTTGTATATAAAACGATATTTTAGAGAGCTGAACCTTAAATAAGAGCATACCAAGTTTTCTGCAGAGTATTTGACCAAAACTTGTGACATAACTCCCCATTTGTATTATTTTCAAAATTATAATACTATATATTTATTGGCCGCCTAGTGAAATAGGATGATGTATCCATTCAACTTCTAATAATTTTTTTTTTTTAAAAAATATTTTTATATTTATACCGACAAAATAAAAAAATTTATTTTTGTCATGGTATATTTTTATTTTTATCCCTATAAATTTATAATTTATATATTTTTTTTTACATATTTTCATTTTTATTCTCACATAATAATTTATTCACATTCTCAAAAAAATTATATTTTTATTTCCAGTATATGGTGCATTGTAGCACACGGCATACACTCTTTTTTTTTAATTAATGTGTATATATATTTATATTATTAATTGTATTTATAAAATTACAATGTATCTTTTTAAAAGTGGTGCACTGATGTACCTTTACAGTTATTTAAGACATCCTATAAAATTTTTAAAAATTTGAAAAAATTTAACATCGCGAAAAATAATGTACCTCTTTAAAAGTGGCGCACTGATGTACTGCTACCTGTTTCGGCATTCAAGACATTTTCTTAGTCTTTTTTTTTTCATAATCGTGTATATTATATAGTTATTAAGACATCTTATAAAATTTCAAAAAATTCAAAAAAATTTAACACGTTGATTATAAAGTTTAAACTGTCAGTTTCACATGTGACTCTTTATTTGGAGGGATGCATTTTAGTTAATTATAGTGATTTTAGTTAATTAATATAATATATTTTTTTTATTTTATTAAAAAATTAATATAATAATAAAGAATATTTTTTTAGTATAATTTTTGGTGTTGTCATTGGAGTGAAAATAATTTTTGACATCAAATTTAGTGATAGTGTGACACTAAATTTGGTGTGCTCTTTGGAGATGCTCTAACGGTGTAGAATTTGGTGTATACTAATTTGGTGTATAATTTAATGCGTTGTTAAAGTGAAATGATGTGAAGATTCTATACCAATTTAATAAAATAGTATAGTACCAATTAGAGATGGAAATTTATACCGCGGGGATGGGTAACCGCGGGGACCCGCCCCTAATGGGGTGGGGATTCCCCATCTTAGTGGTTAATGGGGCGGTGGTGGAGGACAATTTCAATACCCGAAGCGGGGATGGGGCGGGGGCGGGGATAATACTATCCGCACCATATCCGACCCCGATATAGATATATATAATTTTTTTTGTTTTTTTTTTCAAACTTTGACACATATTTAGTTTTTATTTTCTATTAGGTTATGCTTTTTTTTTAAGTAAGTTTATTTTTTATCTTATATGAATTATGAATGCATAATAAATATTTGTGAGAATATTAGTTTAACTTATTTTTTTCAATTATTTTAAATTAATTTGTTTTTTCATTTTACCTTAATGGATACCCGATGGGTTCTCCATAACCGATGGGTATTCCCCTACCCCGAATCCGTTGGTTATTAGACGGGGATGGGGCGGGGATGGGGTTATAAACAGGTAGCGGGGATGGGGGCGGGGATTGCATTCCCCGTACATTAACCGACCAATTTCCATCTCTAGTACCAATAGAGATAAAGGAATAAATAGGTGTTTACGTAAATATAAACAAAAGAAAGGAGACCCACACATTAAGATATATAATAACTGGTGTTTGCATGGCCCATGAAATTAAAAGTGATATTTATATTAATTTTCAATGACCCTTGACGTAACAGATCTATAATTTGAATATCATCAAATGAAAGATAGCATATTGTGTGCAAGTGCAAGTTTACATTTGAATTGAATTATTTTCAAATACTATTGATAGGAAAAAGTAGATTTAGTTATGATTAAAGTTTATTTATATATAACGGTAGGCAGAAGTGCCAAGCATATTCAAAAGTTGTTCATTGATGGAAATTCAATTGGAAGTTGGCCAATATCTTTAACTTTACACCATTTAGGAGTTGCGCAGATTCAAAATGTGGTATCATTGATTTTTTTTTTTTTTTTTTATCTAAAATAACAAAGATAAAGAAAGAATAATTATATTCATATATACATAAGTATAAAGTCATGTGATGAGATTGCTTATGAGATGGTTATTGCCAGCCCTCGTCCCTAAATGTTGTTAAAATTAGTATTGATGAATTTAATATGTGATTATCCTAATTGGAATGAGGATACTTTTTCATATACGAGTTACCTACTTATATTTTTTTATTTATTTTTAGGTTAAATAGGATTATTTTCCGAACTTTAACATGTACTAAATCATATTTTTTAAATTTTAAAAACCGTTTAAATTTTTTCCTAAACTATTGAGATTGTTGAATTTAAAGACTTATGTTAAATTTTACTAAGAAAAGTCTAATATAAATATATATATATATATATATGAAAATTCAAGGGTATGATTTGACACATGTTAAAATTAGAGGGGCGTGATTTGGTAAATTTAAAAATCTGGAGAGCATAGTTTAGTACTGGACAATCACCGAATTAGTAAAATTGAATGAAATTGAACAAAAGTCTTTAAATCCAACAATCTAAATAGTTCAGAGGAAATTTTTAACGGTCAGAAAATTCAAGAGGCATAATCTAGTACATGTTAAAGTTCAAAGAGCTAAAATTCTAATTAGTCTTATTATTATTACTATTATTTGTACTCTGATCACAATGGTGTTGGTTGGTTTATTTAATTTTTTTTTATCAACTATGGTGTGGTTGAAAGTATAATATTCGATCCCTTCGCATAAAAACGCTGTTAGTTTGTTTTTTTTAATGAATTTGTTACCAACTCAATGCTTCATATATATTTACTAATAATCATATAATCTACTCATATAAATTATAATACAATAATATGTATATTTCGTAAAGGTAAAAGGTTTTAAATAGATGAAATTGAATCCTATGTATCCCCTTCAATCATGCAATAAAACAAAATGCATGTGCGTGATCATTGAATGAATTATAAGTGGTTCTAAAAATACATTAATTTTGTGGTCCTTTCTTGAATTTCAAGCCAAAAAAGAGAAAATCTTATGTATGTTACATATGTATATATTGAAAAGAAAGGAAAAAAAATAGTAATCCTATATTTATTTTTTCCCAAATTTTCATGTGAGCATAGTACATTACATATACGATTACTTTCTAAGAAAAGGAAAAGAAAAACGCCA